>NC_133666.1:363333768-363964756 GCF_037893015.1 Macrotis lagotis | reverse complement strand
CAGGAGGACTTGAGTTGAAATGGAGTCTCAAATAGTTAATACTTAGCTGTATGACCTTGGGCAAGTCACTAAGCACATTGCCTTGCAAAATATAAAAAAGTTTGTTAAAGAAGGCACAAAAAATTACTGAAAAAAATAACCTTAAAAAAGAGACTAGGTCAAATGATAAAAAATAAAGGTCCAAAAATACAGTGAGAAGAATAATTCCTTGAAAATCTGAATTGAGAAAATGGGGAAAAGAAAGAAGCATAAAAATTCACTAAAACAAATACTTAAAAAGTAGAATTGTTCAAATGATACCAATGACATTGAGAAATCTAGAAACCATAAAAAATAGAATACAAAAATGGAAAAAATGTAAAATATCTCCTTGGAAAAAAGATCCAGGAGAGATAATATCAAAATTATTGAATTATCTGAAAGCCATAATCAAAAAAGGTACCTATATATCATCTTTCACAAAATTGTCAAGGAATACTGCCAGAAATACCTGAGATTCCAAAACCCCCAGGAATATTATAGTAAATTCCAGAGCTCCCAGGTCAAGGACAAAATATTGCAAGAAGCAAGAAAGAAACAAGTCAGTTATCAAGTCAAGATTACACAAGATTTAGCAGTTTCTGCATTAAAGAGTTGGAGGGCTTGGAATTTTACATTCTGGAAAGCAAAAGAGCTTCAATTACAAGCAAAAGTCAACCACCCAGAAAAACTGAATGTACTCTTTGGGAAAAGATGGAGATTCAATGAAATATAGAGCTTTCAAACTTTCCTAATGAAAAGACTAGAGCTGCCTAGAAAATTTGACTTTCAAATGCAACACTCACAGGACACACAAAATGGTAAATAGGAAAGATAAATCCTTAGAAATTTAAAAAGATCACATTCCTACATGGAAAGAGGATAATGATTAGTGAAGTTAGAATATATATATATATATATATATATATATATATATATATATATATATATATATATATATACACATATACATATAGGCAGAAGCACAGGTGACAGTTGACTATGAAGGGATGATATCTAAAAAATAAAATTAAGGGGTAAGATGTGAATGCACTAGGATAAAGGGAAAGGGAGAGGTAGAATGGGATAAATTATCTAACATATAAAAGACAAGAGAAAGGGGTTTTGGGGTAATAGGGAGGACGTGAGGGAGAGCAAGTGATCCTTAACTCTCATAAGAATTGACTCCAAGATGAATTAACAAACATGCTTAATTGAGTTACTGTGAGGAGAAAAGGTGGAGTGTGATAGAAAAGAAGGTAGATTGAGGTAGGAGGTGGTCAGAAGCAAAACACTTTTGAGGAAAGGAAGGGTAAAAGGAGAAAGAAATAGAATAAATGGGGGCACAGGACAGGAGGAAAAACAGCAATAGAGACTATGAAAAATTCAGAAGTAAATTTCTCTAATAAAGGCCTCATTTCTCAAATATATAGAGAACTGAGTCAATTTTATAAAAATAAGAGCCATTCTCCAATTGGTAAATGATCACTAGATATAAAGTTTTCAGATAAAGTAATCAAGCTAATCCATTGTCATAAGATAAAATATTCTAATTTATCTTTTGACGGCAGAAATGCAATTTGAAGGTACTACCTCATACCTATTACATGGAATAATAGGACAGAAAGGGGAAAAATTACTCTAGAGGAAGTATGTTGAAGGTGATGTGAAAAAATCAAGACACAAGGGGAGCTAGGTTACATAGTGGAAAGAACACTAGTCCTGGATTCATGAGGACCTGAGTTCAAATCCAGCATCAGATACTTAAAACTTCCTCCCTGGCTACTTTAGATGGTTGGTTTAAGAATCAAATGAATGTGAGGCAGCTAAGTGGTGCAGTGCAGAGAGTACTGGCCCTGGAGTCAGGAGGACCTGAGTTCAAATGTGACCACAGACACTTAATAATTGCCTATTGGCCAAGTAACTTAATCCCATTGCCTTAAATAAATTAAAAAACTTTTAAAAAAGTCTTTAAGAATCAAATGAATGTGAAGTTCTTTAGCAAAGCTAGAATTATTGAAAACAGATTTTATTGATTAGAAAAAATTGAAATCATGAGAAATGAGTAGCACTTAAATTTATTTTTATGAATATGATCTAAAAATTATACTCATTTCTTAAGCTATTTTAAAGCTCGTGTGGCTTTGTTTAAAACTTCAAATTGAAATTTGAAATCAGTCTATAAACCCACTGATTGAAAATCATCTTCTGAACTTTGATATCTCAGTTCTGTGCTTGGTAAAACTGAAATATCAATCTAACCAAGCATGATTTATCTTTATTTGCTTCTGATAAGGCTCTCAAGACAGTTTCATCTGTTATGTTTTTCCCTCCCTTTTCTCATCTCTCCCTTCGAAGTAAATGAAGATGGAGAGAATCACTGAAATCTTTTTTTTGTAGAATAATATTCTACAAGGATGCTCTGAATATCAAATAAATTAGTATACATAAAGACCTACACAACCCAAAGTTATTAATGAGTTGTTTTATTTAGTTATAGTTGAGACATTGGATTTGGTATTTGCATCTCTATTCCAAGATCTAGAAATTTTATTTTCTTATTTCCCATCATCCTTATTTTGCTTTCAGCAAGTCAACTTGATTTAATTCAATAACTATGCATTAACTTACTAAGTACTAGGAAATTGTACAAGACTCTAGAGGTAACATGACAAAACTATGCAATCCTACAACTCAGGGTATTAATTTTCTATTCTGTTATTTGGTAAAGCCAATACAATAACCTGACTTGAAAGGCATACTCATTATTACTCTTCACTTTTTGTTCCTTACTTTCCACTACTTTAATATTGTATATTGAATTGGATACTGTCAATGTATTATAAAATTGAGTGTTTAACCTTTTTTTCTATGCAAAAATAAGTTTTAACAAAGTTGATGTGAAAAGATCATTAATCAGAGTAATCATTCAATTCAGGTAGATTCAAAGAGTTCCAAAGTCATTCACTGAAAATTTTTCCCATGTATATTCATGTTCCTAGCACATAACAGAAAATAAATGTTCAAAGTCTAGGGAGGAGGAGGAGAAGAGAAAGACCAAGAGAAAGAAACACACACACACACACACACACACACACACACACACACACACACACACATACACACACACACACATACACACACACACACACACACACACACACACACACACACAGATTGAGTGTGAGAGAGAGTATTGATTCCTGTCCCTTTTTTGCTATAGTAATTATTTTCTTCCACAATGTTTATTATAATAACATTGGTCATTAAACTCACACTACTTAAAAGTCTTAAAGGTCTCAACAGGGAGACTTACTAATTTTCAAATGAGTCACATTAGATACATTCTTCCTGGTATTATCATGACCTACAACCTGCAAGAATTGTACTTTACAGCAAAAAATTACATCAAGTCAAAGATGTTTTACCTGATGCAATTTGCCATCTGCAGCAAAATAAAGCGAATGAGATTAGTGAAATTAGCACTCCTTTTAGCTGTAAAGTACGGTTCTTGAAGGTTGAAAGTGAAAGAAAAGCAGGTGTTTTTAAAGGAAGCCAATTAAAAAAAAGATAAATAATTTTCAAAAAATTCATTCCCAAATAAGACCTTAGACTGCTTGGAGAGTTTAGCCAAAATTGATCAAACACACACAGACATATTATAGATATATTTGTGCATCTATTCATATATATGATTATATATATATATATGTGTGTGTGTGTGTGTATGTGTGTGTATGTGTGTAAAGCACAATTTATACCCCATACATGTATATCTGAATGTATATACATAGATTTACATAATTACCATAAAATATTAAAGCTACTTTGTTTTCATCACTATTTTATCAAAGATATTCCACAATCTTATAAAGAGTATTAATCATGTTTCCTATTTACTATTTATGTTTTTGATGCCTCACTTGTGAGGTGGAGGAGGTTTCAAGTAGTCATTTTTCAAGTGGAACTCATTAATGCTAATCTTTAATTGGATAATGGTTCTCCTGTTGAGAAGTAAAAGATGCTAGTTTCTTCTATTCAGGAGGGTAGGGGCCCAATGAAGAAAGGATTTCTTCCATACAGCTCCCAACATCAGCCAGCTGAGGGAGCAAGAGACCTCATCTGTAAGTTAAATTGTCTTAGCCCTACTTCCTCAAGATGCTCAAGATTACAACATGAACTTCAAGTTCAAGAATCTGTCCCATTTACCTTAATTTCCAGGTTATCATAGATTTTATATTTTACAGATGGCCCAATTAAACAATTTTCAAGAAAATTTAATGATAAAGACTTTTTATGATGAATCCTATGAAATTTGAGGTAACCAGTTTTTGTAATAAATACGGCAAGTTTATTTTAGTGATTTTCCTTTTGAATTAGAGTTATTTCAGGATACAGACAAACATAGAAATAAAACTATAGTTTACATGCCTCTGTGTGTGTGTGCCTCTGTGTGTGTGTGTGTGTGCAACATCAATAAACATAGTGTTACCAAGGGAATGCCATATGTCCCAAGTGTGACTGACTTGGAAAAATAGAGGTGCTGAACATTTCAGCATCATTCTGAGAGGACATCCTCCAATTTTTTTTCTGGCAATGAAATTTTCTCACCCTTAAGACATGCAAATGACTTTTTTCATCTGTTCTTTTTATGTTATTTGCATATGGTTTTATTTTTTCTCTTGTTAAAGTTAGCACCAACAAAAATTAACCATTTGGTACTCCTACATTTAGTTGCTTTCCTCTTTTTTTAAAGAAACATATATAATAAGTAAATTAGTAACTTTCTGTTTAAAATATATTAAGGAGCTGTCAAATGACAAAGGCAAAAGGTCATCTGTGGGATAGTTGTTTAGCAAGTGGTTACTACTACAGAAATTAATTGTGTGTGTAATTTTTAGAGGATCCCATGAAACACTATTTTGATTAGTGTAATTTATAATGTTAACAGATTTCCTTATAATAATAGGAGGGAGAAAGTTAGTAAGGTTCAATTATGATTATGAAGGAAATCAGAAAGAGTTAATGAACTGATATAATCATTTCTTTAGTTGCTGTTCAATTCAGTCTCCATTTTTAGAGATTCTTTTTTGGAGAATAAGCAAAAAATCCTGTAGCCCTATATATTTAAATATATACATATATAAATGATGTCATATGACATATATCTATATATGTCATACGATATATTTTTGTCAAGGTGAAGAATTTCCATATTTACTTTGTTCTGTTACCTTCATTTTATAGCACAGAAATCTCTGTCCTTATTAAGACGACAAGCTCACTAAGTTCTTTTTATCCAAGTAGAGGTCGAAGTAAGCATCAGTCTCTAGGGTCAAAGGCGCAGGCAAGAAACCCCGTTTAACCTTTTGCGTGTAAGTGCTGAATATTTTGAGGTTTCTCTAACAAATCAGCTTCCCCAGTTTCTTAATTGCCCAGCTGTACTCTGTATCTGCACCTTAAGAAAGAGCAAGCGAAGGCACATTTGTTTAAGTCCTCACATAGTTAACATCGTGGGTAACCTCCTCAGAAATTATAGCCTTGGCTGCAGTTCATCCATTAGTCTGGAGGAGACAAGATTCCCAAGTGGCCCTGGTGCCTTTTCCAATTCCCTTGCGACCCACCAATCCTCTCGGTGCTTTCCCTGCATGCAGGGAGTGTTCAGTGCTAATCAGGTCAATGATCATCCCACAGCTCAAGGGACATGACAGGAGCCTATCACAGCAGTTACTGGGTCTTCCAGACCCAAGCACGTTTGCGGAGAATCTCATGTTAAGAAACATTGCTTTGGTCCTCACTTACTCACTGGGAACCTCTGAGGATTTCAGCTTATCTCTTTTCTCTCCTTTAGCCAGCAAGGAGTTCAACATAAACAGGAAAAAAACAGCCCAGCATGCAGGTACCTGGAGGGTGTTGATTGAAAACTTAGGATACCCCCGCCCCAATCAAGCTTCATTTGACTGATGTCTCAGCTCTATCAAAGGCAAGATTTCAATTAAGGTAAGTGCTTCCTTATCGGGGTGACTGCATCGGCATCAGGCTGAATTTCTGCACTGAAAGTTCTGACTGACTAAGCTGACATTCATTCTGCACTGCAGCAAGTGAATGTGTTTGTGGCAGTAAAAGGCTGAGTTTACAGGCAAGTGTCCCACAATGAGAACTATGGCTTTTAGACAGCGATCTTTTTTTTTTTTACATGCCTCCCTGGGAACTCTCAGATATTTTGAAATTGTATCACCTTGGGTTCACAGGGAAATAAAGGGAAATATGAAAAAGTGTTGGGAGACACTTTCTTCTCTCTTACCTTTTTTAAATCATCTGTTTAGGGATTTGTGGAATGCAAAGGTAACTTGATTTTGATTGTACTGCTTTGTTCATAAAGAATCACAAAATCTCCTGCTTTACG
The DNA here is from genome assembly GCF_037893015.1 of Macrotis lagotis. Taxonomy (NCBI): domain Eukaryota; kingdom Metazoa; phylum Chordata; class Mammalia; order Peramelemorphia; family Peramelidae; genus Macrotis; species Macrotis lagotis. Next base: position 363,958,332 of record NC_133666.1, on the reverse strand, counting down.
AGTTCCAAAGTTCAATAAATTGGAAAGAAATTTTGAAAATGTTGAGTTCAAGGATCTGTAAGATTTTACAGGTTAGCAACATCACTGAAAGAATGAGTTTGACTTCTGTGAAGGTTTTTAAGACATATGATTTTGAATAGTTTTCATTATGTATTTAAGGAGAATAAAAAAAACTAGAAAAATTGTTTTTTTTCATTTGAATGACATAAAAAATATCTTTAGCTGTCAAAAGGAAAGTAATCTTGTATGAATGTTTGCTTAGATTAAAAGCTAGAGATTTACTTTTAATGAAGGTGAGACAGAGCCAAGGGAAGTTATAGAAAAGAAATGAACTGATTGCTGAAATGCTTATGTATGAAGAAAAAGAAAAGTAACTGAATATTAAGTGATTTATAGGACTGGATTTCAAGATAGCATGTTTTTCAAAAAGAAGCTTGAGTACTCACATTTGTGATGTTTCTTAGCCTTCATAAACCCAAGGTTAATTTTACATGTATAATAAAGGGAATTTTCTGGGAAATTTAAGGCAACAAACCTTTTTATCCTCTTCCGTATCTACCCCCAAAAAAGTTTTGCCTAAAATAAGGAGAAAATAGGCATAACTTCATCCCCTTTTGAATTAAAGCACCTCTCCTATTCACCTTTCAATTTGTAAAGAAATAGTAAGCTCTTTTATAGTAAATTTAATTGGGGCAATCAATGCATTTTACAATAAAGCACACACATACTTCAGCTACATGTAACTTTATGTATTAATATTATTTTCATTATTATTATAAAATTAGTACACTTTTTCTTCATAATGAAGATTCATGAAGTAGCATGCTTTTGTTTTACTATTTTAATTAATTTATGAAAATATATTGATAATGATTAAATTTAATCCTAATTTTTAATCCTACCATTATATACATACATACATACATAAATACAATTCTATATTGAAACTTTTTCACATGCTCCTAGGATGGGAATACCAGGGTGATGTATATGTTTAGGAGAGGAGAAGAAAGCAAGCACATAAGTGCATAGGAGTTTTCAAGCATCCCCTTGAGTTTTCCATAGCAGGGAACCCTTGTCTTTCAAAGTGTTTTTCTATCACCTTCCATATATATCATACATATGGATTTGGGACATTTTAGAAAGTGTCAAATGCTGGCTGTCTTAATTGGCTGTCACTGCTCTGTCACAGTGGAGAGCATTGCAATTCTGCAGGCAATGCATTCAGACTGATGATGATGTTACTGACTTCCAATTCCTTCCCCACAGGAATAAGACATTTTCAGGAGTCCCACAGGCACTGGTTTGTACTAGTTGGTGTGTCTGTATGTTTGTATCTAAAGCCCTGGGCATGTATTATTTGGTTCTGTCATCCTTTTTCCCTGGGGATATTGTTTCTTAGCTCATTCAGGGGGGGAATTTGACAGAAAAGTGTATAAGTTATTGTTCTAGTTGTTGTCTTTGAGCATTGATTCTTTGGAAAGTTGATGCAATAGTATTGACAATGAAAAGTTGGTTGATTATAAATTTACTTATTTCTTAAAATATTTTTTCTTTTTGTAAGGGGCTCCAAGTTTAAAACATCACAGTCACATATTCTATGGAATAACATGATAGAATTACCACATGTTATGTAACTGGCTATGATTTGAGTATTCCATATTATTAAAAATAAATCGTATTTCACAAGGAGAAGAACAAAACTGGAACTCTCTATTGACTTACAAAATAATAGGAGAACCTGATAGAAGATACTCAGTAATAGGTCAAAATGTAGCAGGCAAAGTTTTTATTTGATCCATTGTTGTTCATATATATGTATATGTGTATGTGTGTATGTATGAGTATATATGTATGAATGAAAATATATGTATATATATATGCATATATATATATATATATATATATATATATAGGCACTGAAACCTGAAATAATGAAATTTTAATGGTGAAACAGCAGTGGTTTAATTGATGTTGGGAGGCAATATAGTTTGCCAAGCTTCAACTCCAGTCATTAGATAGGCTATCACCTTCTATAAAGAATAGTCATGTGCCTGTGTGGCACCATTATGAACTCTTCCAAAGAAATTCAGGAATACTTTGATATTTATTTCCTCATGATAGTGTAACATAACTCCAGAGTCCTAAAAGTTATTTTCAGTAGTTTTCTTCATGGTTAAGACAGAGTGAATAGTTTTTATATGATTTTGCTATCCTCAGTACTTGACACAAACATACACTTAACTTGTTCTTGGTTTCTGAATGAGATTGGTGTTCAGATCTTTGCCTCAAGCAAACTCTGATTATTACTGACAGAAAAAGCAGTTTGCTATCTGGGCAATCTCTATTGAAAATTAGTATCCAATACTCAAGTTGTTTTTTCTTCCCCAAGAGAAGAGGGGTGACACACTATCAAGTTAAAATGACACAAAGGAAAAGTATATACATATATATATATATATATATATATATATATATATATATATGTATGTATGTATGTATGTATATATATATAATACAACTTATATTGAAATGTGAAACAATTTGTGATTATAGGAAGATAAAAGCAATGCTTGGTTAGTGGTTATGGGCAACCACAGAATTAGAAAAGAAATGGAATATAGCTGAAAATTACATTTTAGAAAGGAGATAAAGAAAACACAGATGGAAAATAAACAAGGCTATATTTCTGTTATCCCCAAACATTCCTTTGTGTACACAGGGTGATTTCTATTTCCATTGTTTTCCTATAACCCATATTTTGATGACACATGATAGCTGCTTTGAGTTCCATGTGCTGACAAGATTCCAAAGACCATTCTAAATTATTCTTAATTTCTCATTTATTTCTTAATGGTCTGTCTACCCTGTTTTTACCACAGTAAAGTTTAAATAATCTCTACCAGTGACTTCTCACTATTGTAAGAGAGAGTTGAATTATTTGTGGGTCACACACAGGAGAGGTGTAAATTTTGTATATTTTCATCCTGTCTTCTAGTTACTTAAAGAGTTGCCTGGGAGTGAGAGGTTAGATGATTTATCCAAAGTTAAACAATGACTATGAATCAGAGGAAATATTTCAACTTAGATCTTTCTGACTGAGGTCAATTATCCATCTATTACACCTTTTGTCTTTCAAAAGGCAACTCTCTTAAGGTCAAAATTTTCAGAGATGCTAGTGCTTAACCTAAAGGTCTTTCTCCATTCATGAAATTACAAGTTAAGTGAAAGAATATTAATTATAATATTTAATAAATTTTATAATAAAATGATAAAATAAAATCAACAATTATATCATGTTTTTATTTTGGAATGAGGGGGTGGGACTCATGTTACACTTGTTTCCCTGTTTCACCAGTTTCTATACTTGTTGTTCTGTCATTTTCAGTTGTGCCCAATAGTTTGTGAGACCATTAGTAATTTTCTTGGCAAAGATAATAGAATGTTTTGCTATTTCCTTCTCCAGTTTATTTTATAGGTGAGGAAACTAAGTCAAACAAAGTTAAGTGACATATCCAGAGTCATACAACTTTTAAGTGTCTGAGACCACATTTGAACTCAGGATGATGAGACTTTCTGTTTTCAGGCCCAACAGTGTCCACTGTACAATCTAACCATTCAGTGTATTTATTGTGGCATAATTTTACAGCTCAAGTTAAGACAAAACAGTTTCTGTAGGAGTACTGTTAACACCCAAACTCTAAAGTAGTAAAACTGGTACTGACAAGTAAAATATTGTGAACCAAAATGGTGCTCATGAACCAGGGAACTATCTGATATTAGTTTTCTCTAACCCCTCTGGAGAAATGAAAAACATCTTCCCATTTGGAAGCTCTATCCTGAGTAGAAATCTGTCTTCTCTGATCACTGCTAAAGAAATATAGCCTCTGCTGACATTGATTGTCTATAGAAGGAGATTTGTTTCTTAAGAAACTACCTACTCTAGAGATCAGAAACAGTTCATTTATTTGAAAGGAAAAGTGAGTGTGTATGTCAGTAAGGTTTGTGTGTGTGTGTGTGTGTGTGTGTGTGTGTGTGTGTGTGTGTGTGTGTGGTATGGGACAGAAGGAGATTAATTTTAGAGAGAAAAAACAGTGTAAATGTGTCCCTCAGGTTCTCACATTCTGTTGGTGGAGAGGTAGGTAAGATAGTCTGGTAACAGAAGAATCATTTGATGGATATCTTGTTAAGCATCAATAATCATAATCCTATCTTTTTAGCTAGACCAAAATAGCATATATAAAGATGATGGTTTATCTGTAATATGCCAAGTTTTTAAATTTATTTTAAAGATTCCTTAGAAATTATCTTTATTTAAAAGATTTACCACTGTCTAATTTTATGATCAAATCTCCCTGAGAATAGTTGTTGCCAAGGTTGCTAATCACAAAATAGTCAAGTGAGAGTATAATGTCCTAAATTTTGACTCATATAATAACCCACCCTATATCCACCATTTCCAATACCCTCAACCTCTGTTTTTATAAAATCATGTAACTTAAAACAAAATTCATGAATGACATGAATTTTTAGCCCAAAGCTCTTTTTGTATATATATTTGACTCTCTTTTTTGGTTTGTTTAAAAAACTTTGAAGTTACCTTTAATTTCTTATAACAATTTATATTTAAGGAAAACATAACATAAAAACATTTAAGCATGCTCTGAACTGAATTGAAATGATGCTGGCAATCTTCCATTTCAGTATGGTAATTGCATAGTTTTCCAGTGAAACTACATCACTTCTTTAAGGAAAAAAAAAGTACATTGACTGAATAGGAAATTGAGTAAGGAGATTAAAATGTTGTATTTTTACATACATACATAATTTAAATAAAACTTAAAACAAGTATTCATCTGAATATCAGAAAACTTAATGGTTCTCAGTGGACTATTTAGAGTTTTTCAATGTTGATATCTTATCTATATTCCTTCTATTGTTCCATAGGACTTTTATTCTTTTTCCCTCTGCGGCGATACTTCTATTCCCTAATATGTTCCTCCTTCCCATTGCTCACCTTTATATTGACTAGTTACCACCGTTTTTGACCTTTAGGAGTCAATGTGATAGAGAAGAATGAGTGCTGGATTTGTAAGCAGAAGACTTGAGTTTGAATTACATCTCTGCCAGAGATTTTGTATCTTTGGCAAGTTGCTTAAACTTTCAGTGCCTCAATTAGATTAAATGTCCTATAAATTCCCTTTTTAAAAGAATTATGTTTGAGGACTAAGGAGTACAACAAAAGTAAATGTTGTAGGTAATAGAACTATATTCTTTAAAGTACCCAAACTATAATTTAATTATTTAGCAAATTAAAAATTATGCAAATCATAGAAATTACACTTAAAAGATATATGCAAACTTACATAAGTGGTAAAGTGACAGGTCAAAAATCAGATCCATGTCTCCAGATTACACAGGTATTGTGATGTTTCCTTCTTTATATAAGTAATGATTTACATGTCTATTTTATATATTTTCCAGTGAAAAATCCTTTTAAAACACAATTTACATAAATAAAAAAATACTAACCCTAAAATGTTATAATTCAAAATAATATATGTAAATATAGAAAATGATAAGCCACCCCAACACCTTTTCAATCTTCCCTAATATATGGTATTTTAGTTGTTTTTTTATTGCAGTCATCCTTCAATTTGTTTTGACAATTAGGACCTTATAACCAACATAAAATATACATAATACATATGAAACATTCCTTCCTCCAAAGGAAAATATAGTTTGGGAGGGTCAAAAAACCCAGTATGTATGAAAATAACTAAACCCCTTAGTCAGGCATGAAAAATCTTCCACGATCTAATTCCAGTTCATATTTCTAGTTTTATTTCATTCCACTTCCTTACTGGAAGAGATCTCAGAATCTATCTAGTATAACCCTTTAAGTTTATATAAGGAAACAGAGGAGTAGAAAAAGTCTGAGATTTTCCTTTGTTTCCAAGTAACAATATTAGCCTTGAGACTGTCATTGATGTCCTCTGATTCAAAAGCCTCTTTCCTCTACACTGGAACTTTTCTACTTGTCATCTCTGTAATTTTCCAAATCAAAACAGCTGTAGCCTCTAGTCTGTAAATGTTGCTTCCCATTAAAATGTTAGTTGTTTTGGGACAAATTCTATTTCAATTTTGTATTTATGGTATTAGTATTGTTAGCACAAAGTGCTCAACACATGATAAACATTTACTGTCAATCTTTTCATTCATTCTTCATTTGAAGAATGTTGCATATTTCTTTTATACTTCTAATTGCATTATAATTATTTGCTTTCATCTTTTTATCACTGGAGAATAAATTCTATGATACTAGATACTATAGCTTTTTTGTTTGTTTGTTTTTGCAAGACAATGGAGTTAAGTGGCTTGCCCAAGGCCACACAGCTAGGTAATTATTAAGTGTCTGAGGCCACATTTGAACTCAGGTTCTCCTGACTCCAGGGCTGCTGTTCTATCCATTGTACCACCTAGCCACCCCTCATACTATAGCATTTTAAGCTTTTTATGTCTCTCAGTACTTAGTGGTAAATACCTTATCTGCTTAAATCAATGAATGTCTGGATTATATGTATAATAAATAATTTAGAAAACAAATATCATGTATAAGGTAGAATAGTTTGAAAATTATTCATGGAGAATATGCTGATAATATGATGAATTATTTTCCATCAACCAATCAAAACATATATTACCAACAAATGTGTTCTGTCCTGAAAACAGAAATACAAAGATTTAAATAGCCGTACTAAAAACCATACAATTGCATTGGGCAGAAGGACAGGCAAGACCTAGGAGTCTAGGACCACATCCTTATCAAAGTTACAATAATAGGAAGGATACGACCCATATAAGAAATAATAGAGACAGTATGTAGTAGTGGAAAGAATACTGACTAAGGAGTCAGAGGACCTGATTTTAATCCTCTGTATGATGATTGTCTCTTCTATAATTTTGTCAATATTACCTAATCTTTCTAGTCCTCAGAGTATTCAATGGTAAAATGAAAGGTATGGATTAGAAGAAAGAAATTTATTATCCTAAGACTCAATTGGAGCAGTAAGCCCTTGTAGTGGAAGGATTGAATAATGGAGAAGGTCCTTATTAGAATGGTCTTTAAATTCAGGTGAAAAAATTAGATTTTATGTGATAGGCAAGTGAGAGCCATTGTAGAATCCTGAACATGATAATGGCATAATGAAGTGTAATTAAGGAAAATAAACAAAGTACTATATGAAAGAAATAAGTGGGAGGAAGGGGTGCTGGATTAAAACAGACCAGATGATTGGCTATTGAAAAATTACAGTTAGGAGATGTTTAGAGCCTAGACTAGAATGATGGCATAAGAAATTGATTTAAAAAAGTTCTTTCCTGTCCATACATATATTGTGATGATTGAGTAAACACATCCTTTCCTACTTTCCACTGGTGCCAATGATGTACTGAGAGTATATAAAACCATTAGAGATTCCTTGCTTCACAAACATAGATTGTTTGACTATTTCTGAACATGTCAAGGAATACTTTTTACTATGCTAGTATAAGATCACATTAGTTCAGTACTTAAGTTGAAAAAATTTTATAACTAAATAATATGTGGCAAGCTGAATTCTTCATGTTTACACAGCAAAAAAGTACATGCCTGTTAATATTTATCTTTTTTGTAATGATGATAATCAGTATGATATGATAAGAAATATTACTGCACTTGAAGTCAGGAGACGTTCAAATTCCATTTTTAAAATATAATTACCTCTTGTATATAGGCAAATCATATAACTCTTTGGGCCTAGGTTTCTTCAATTTTACCCCAATAGAATGATAGACCCTTGACAAGAGAGATTATTTTGTTTTTAGTTTTATTTATATTCATATCACTTTAGCTTAGGAAACTGCTCAGTATCCTGGAAATACAGCAAATCTCAAGTGTCCTTGGAGCACTCCAACTGCTTAACTGTTTCTTGACTGATTGATTTATGATAATATTTATACTATCTAATTCACAGAGTTTTGAGGACAAATTTATGTAAACTTAAAAACATTATATAATTGTGAGCACTTGGTTATACTTAGTTGTTCTTCACTGAAAAATAATCTAAAAAAAATCTAAACTTAGTCATATCATTTGGCAATTCACACTCATGAGTTGGAGTAAAATGAAAAGAGATGATTTATTACTGATTAGAGAAATGTAAATTAAAGCACCTCTGAGCTATTAGTATAATATATGGTATTTTTTACAACTTAAATTGTTATTAGTATATTATATGGTATTATTTATGGTATTAGTATTGTTAGCCAAAGTGCTCAACAATGATAAACATTTACTGTCGATCTTTTCATTCATTTTTCATTTGAGATTTCAGATTGGTCATATTATCAGAAAGGCTAATGACCAATGTTGGAAGGGATATGGGAAATCTGGGACACTAATGCATTGTTTAGTGGAGTTGTGAACTGATCCAGCCTTTCTGGAGAGCAACTTGGAATTATGCCCAAAAGGCTATAAAAAATGTGCATGCTCTTTGATCCAGCAATATTGTTATTGGGTCTATACCCTGAAGAGATCATGAAAAAGGGTAAAAAACCCATATGTACCAAATTATTCATAGCAGCTCTGTTTGTGGTGGCAAAGAACTGGAAATTGAGTGGGTGTCTATCAATTGGAGAATGGCTGAACAAACTGTGGTAAATGTATGTGATAGATCACTATTGTTCTGTTAGAAATCAGGAGTGATGGGATTTCAGAGAAGCCTGGAAAGACTTGCATGAACTGATCCTGAGTGAGATGAGCAGAACCAGAAGAACGTTGTACAGCCTAATTGAAACATGGGGCTGATGATCAATGTTAATGGACATGCTCATTTGAACAGTACAATAATCAGCAACAATTTTAGGGGATCTGTGTTGGAGAATACTATATGTATCCAGAGAAAGAACTGTGGAGTTTAAATGAAGAGCAAAGGTTATTATCCTCAATTTTTTTTTAAAAGTCATCTTATGTATTGCTATCTCTATTATTTTCTTTCTTCCTTAATGACATGTTTTTTTTTCTCTCAACACATTCAATTTTGAAATATGCATATCATAGAAACAAGTGTATCAGACTGCCTTTTGTTGGGGGAAGAGGGGAGGGGAGGGAAGGAGGGGGAGAAATTGTAAAATCCAAAATTTTGCAAAAAATGATTGGTAGAAACTATTATTGTAAATAAAAATTGGGAAACAAATAAAATATTTTTATCAAAAAAAAAGAAAAGAGCTGGATTTGACATCAGAGTACCTGACTTTGAGTCTTTGCACTTCCACTTACTTCCTGCAATATCTTAAGCTTTTCCTTTCTGGACATCAGTTTCATGGCAGAAAATGAGAGACTATCAGCTGAAAATATATTAACCTTTTCTGTGATCATATATTTTAAAAGTCTGATTATGCCAATGAGAGTATTTTCTCCACCAATACAAACTGAAACTCATAATTATCTCTATTCAAAAGATTGACTAGTGATAAAGCACGTATTTTAGTATACAGCCACTTAACTTTAATGCTTTGAATGTTTGTATTTGGCAAGTATCCTATCATGAAACTAGAATTTTAAAAAATTCTAACTTCTTTAAATACTTATATATAATATTTACTAATACTTGCTAGTGAAAAAAATGATAAAAATAAAAAAAACAAATTGAAACAGAAAAAGTATCAAGATCCCTTTTCTAAATTTTCCTGTTTCTGTTGGAGGCAACACCATGTTTTCAGCAACCCAGGTCAAAATTTGTAGTCCTTCTTTAGCCTTCTTTTTCAACCCCCATATCCTATCAATTACTAAAAGTTGTAGATTGTTCTTGTGTAATATCTCTCATTTGTCCCCTTCTCCCCGTCACACCACTTCAACTATATTCCAGGCCCTCCTCACTTCTCACCCACATGATGGTAAGAGCTTGCTAATTCTTTTCCCTTCCTATAATCTCACCTTTCTCTAATTTATCCTCAACTTGGCTGCCAAATTGATATTCTTATTACATAGATCTGAACATTTCAAGCTTCTGTTCAAAAATCATCAGTAACTATTGTCTCTAGGATCAAATAGTTTCTTTAGCCTGCTATTTAAAGCCCTCTTGAAATACTACCTATTGCTATTATAAAACAACCTATCTCTTACATCTGAGTATTGACACAAATGATGCCTCTTACCTGGAAAGTACTTCCTTTTTTCTTTATAGATTATTCTGTTCTCATTTAAAACAAACAAACAAGCATCCAGGTACCCCTTATCCCTCCTACTTAGTAATACTTTTTTCCTTCTGATGTTGCTTGGTATTATTTTGTATGAATGTTGTCATTTACTTACTTTTCTGTGCCTTGATTCTCTATAGAGTCTCCTTTGACTGATGTGCAGGGCTCTTTTGCTTTAATTTGTGCTTATGTAACACTCAAAGTATTGCCTTTTTTTTTCAAAACTGATTTTAGTAAATATCACAAAACCCTGCTTCCTTAATTGAAGGTAATATGGCTACCTTGATCACTTTGGAATTCAAACTCAGGTCTTCAGACTCCCTTTTTTTTATCCCTTGCTCTGATAGTTTAATAGTTCACAGCTTCTCTTAGTCAATGTACCTATTAAACCTTCTCAAACACTTGAGTCTACTTTTTCAAATTCTGTTGGAGAAGCACAAAGTACTTTTTATTCAATGTGGTAAACTTTGAACATTAATAAAAGAAAACATTGTGAGAGGATGGATTGGGGCAGTAATGTGTTGTTGGTGGAGTTGTTAACTGATCCAACCATTCTGGAGAGCAATATGGAATTATGTCCAAAGAGCAATAAAACTGATCAAACCCTTTGACCCAGCAATGTTAATTACATTCAGAAGAAATAATAAAAAATAAGAAAAGACCCACATGTTCCAGAATATTGATAGCTTCTCTTTTTAGTAGTAGGAAAGAATTGAAAATTGAGGGGATGCTCGTCAATTGAGGAATGGTTGAAGAAGTTATGGTATATGAATGTTATGGAGTACTATTGTTCTATGAGAAACCATGAATGTACAAACTCTAGAGAAGCATGGAATGAATTGCAAGAACTGATGCTGAGGGAAGGGAGCAGAACCAAGAGAACACTGTACACATTAACAACATTGTGAGTTGACCAGCCTTGATTGATGCAGCTACTCTCAGAAGTGTGGAAAGCTAGGGTAAATCATTCAACCTGCTTCCCTTATTGATATCAATGAGCTAGAGAAGGAAATGGCAAACCACTTAAATATATTTGCCAACCCTGGGAGACCTCTGACAATGCTGTCCACATTCAGAGAAAACAAAACAAAACAAAAAACCCTACAGAATCTGAACACGACATTCACTTTTTAAGTTTTTTTCCCATCTCATGGTTTTCTTTCTTTTCACTTAATACTAATTTCTCATACAAAAAATGACTAATCATTAAACATGTTAAACACGGGTCAGCTAGGTGGCACAGTGCATAGAGCACCAGGCCTGGAGTCAGGAGTGCCTGAGTTCAAATCTGGCCTAAGACATTTAATAATTATCTAGCTGTGTGGCCTTGGGCAAGCCACTTAACCCCATTGCCTTGCAAAAAAAAAAACCATGTTAAACACAAAATATATATGTACAATATTTATCAGATTGTTAGCCATTGAGGGAAGATGGATGGGAAGGGAGGGTGGAAGGAAATTTTGTAACTTAAAAATATGCATACACATGTGAATGAATGTTGAAAAACTTTCATAACATGCAATTGGAAAAATAAAAAAAAATAAAAATGTAAGAGAACTTATACTGGATGTAAGCCTTGGTTCCCTCAAACCAATAAACACATCTTGGGATTTCTTAAAGGAGATTTTTGGGAAGTTGCCTCCTAATGTTTCAAGATTAAGAAGTCATAATTTTTGCATGTGACAAAGATAGGTTTAATACATATATATATATATATATATATATATGTATAAATATATTTGTATATAAACACATATATATTCCATCTTTGATAAATTCTCTGTACAATTTCTATAAAGTTTTGAGGAAAACTCCAATGAAGAATTATTTATATTAGTAAAACTAAAAGTAAACAAAGTAAAAAATTTAGCTAACTGCCTTTGCTTTTCTGTTCTGTATACTTGGGGTTTTTTTTTGGGGGGGGGGCAAGGCAATGGGGTTAAGTGGCTTGCCCAAGGTCACACAGCTAGGTAATTATGAAGTGTCTGAGACCAGACTTGAACTCAGTTACTCCTGACCTGCTGACTCCAGGGTGGGTTGTGTATCCACGAGGCCACCTAGCTGCCCCCCTGTTCTATACTTATACTTGAAATTCTTTGACTAGACCTTTTTGCCTTGTGACCTATCATTGATTGCAAGGGAAATTGTAATCTAATCAGTAGTTTTCTGATTTTGTTTAGAAAGTAGAAACATATAAGACTGAATGATAGTATAATTTCTTATTCTTACTTGATAAAGGGGTAGCAAATAATCATTTATGAAGTGCCTACTCCATGCCAGGCACTATACTAAACTCTTTGTTAATGGGAAGTATGTGAAATAATAATAATAATAATTATTATTATTATTATTATTACAATTTTACAGTGCGTACTGAAGCAAAACAGGTAAAGTAGCTTACCCATGGTTATACAACTAGTAAGTATATGAAATTGTTTAGAACTCAAGTTCTTGTTTCCATGCCCAATACTCTATCCATTGCATAATCTTGCTGCCTCTGATGCTACCCACCAATGGAAATGGTAATATTGCATATTCATGATGTATCATATAATCAGGCAGCGAAGTAAAGCAATGGATAAAGTACTAGACCCAGAGTAAGGAAGATCTGAGTTCAAGTACAACCTTTGACATTTATTAGTTATGTCACCTGGGTAAATCATTCAACCTGTTTCCTTCAGGTTCCTTAGCAATAAAATGAGCTAGAGAAGGAAATGGCAAACCACTCTAATATATTTGCTAAGAAAATCACAAATGGGTTCAGAAAAAGTAGGATACAACTTAAATAAGTGAACCAACAACATCATTTAATTAACCTGAACATTGCTGAATCCTAACTTCAATTCAAATACCTAAAAAAAAAATAGTCCCTCTGTTTTATGACATTTAAACTTTATGTTACCCAGATGTTTAGATTAGCTGTATGTTTATACCTCAAAATTATCAAGTTCAATACAAATGAAGATCACATCTGAAAACAGCAATAGAATTTAAACTTAGTTTGAAGTTTCTAAAACTCTTCTTGGTATCATCAGAAAACTTAAAGAACCTAGATATGGAAAGTCAAAAACTTTATTTCAAGCTTTGGTATTTTGACTTCATTTAGGGGAGTTTGCAACATGGATTTTGTGTTTCCCTAACTGGTCTCAAAATGTCAATCTCCTGAATACTCTGTTACACTTCAGAGCTCAAAATACCTTTCAGGTAGTTAGTGAGTAAAGATTCAATCTTGTTACAAAAGGCTTCAAGGAACTGTCCACTTTATTCTGTGGTACTAGAATTTAGTTGTATCAAATACTTAATGAAATAAGTGGAGCATGGACTGAGGCTGGAAGATCATTTTGTTCCATATAGATTTTCACTGTAATACTATTTGTGGTAGCAGGATTTGACCTGTAAATAAATGGACAATTTAAAATAGAGTGTCTGTACTCCTAAAACCCCCGTAAGAGTAATTATGGCTTCTAAGAGTCTAAATGTCTACAATGCAGCCCTGAAACTTGACAAAAAGGAAAAAATTGCACCTTACTTTCCCTGGAAATATCTGGTATGATATGTAGGGAAACAAGTAGTGCATAAAAATACCACCTTGTAAAATGCTTTCTTAATAGCCACAGAATGTGGAGAAATCGATTTTAAGTTGGTCCTTCCTATGTATGCAATATAGTTCCCAATACTTCATATCATAAAGGAAGTCAATTGAGTCCATCAGTTTGATTCTGACTTTTTAATAGTAAACATAGAAACAAAGATCAGATGCTTAAACATTTTCCTTCTGACCTAGGTTCAAATTATCTTTTGAAAATCATTAGCTATTTTGTAGGTGATTTCTTTTTCTTTTGTAAAGTCAGCATTTCCACACCCAATTTTCATTACTAAAAAAATAATATACTGTAATAATGTATGAATAGTAGTTAATATTTTTTTCCAGGCCAGTATCAGTGCCATTGTGCATTAGCTATCACACAGTACTGTCAGTTAAGTTCGAGTCACTCTCTCTAATCTCTGAGCCCAACTGTGTCACCTCCATGAAATGTCAAACTCAGCATGAAGATGTCTTCAAAACTAGGTGACCTCCAAGAGATTGTCGTAGCATTAGTCATTAGAATAGGCTTTTAAAACTTGCCACTAATTTTTTTAAACATGCTTTTCTACCTTATTCACTTGACATACTCTGCAGATTTCTCAGCCACTGTCTTCTAATGAACAATAGAAAAAATTGCAAATGTGTTGTAAAGGTCACCAATTTTCAATCAGCTCTTTTTTTGTATAATAACCAGATGACATTTCTCATCCCATTTGTGATCAATGAAATTGCATATTTTAACTTGCAAATCTGTCCTCTCTAAAAGCATATCTACTTTAGCTTGGGCTTCTCTCCCCACCCCACCCCCACCAGACACACTCAATCCAATAGAACTGCACTAATATTTACACATATTCTTTGATCTTTGAAGGGAAAAAAATTAAATGAAAGAAAATAGTTCTATGCCACAAATGGCAGCAAAACACATCTTTTCTTTTCTAATCTTATTCTTAAAGAATAACTGTACCTTTATAGCTAATATTGCCATAATTAAACTACTTCTTTATACAGGGTGAGGTGAAAAGTCCTAAAAAATCAATGCAAAGTAAACAAAAATATTTCTTCCAGGAAACATTTCCCTCACAGATATTTAGAAATAATCTTCCCTAGAACCATAATCCTCAAAAGGAAATTGCAGTCCTTGCAAAAAAACAGACTGGGTCAGATGGGTCTCGGTCTCTGGATTTTTCCAAAAGCTTTCACAAGACACAGTGATGTTTTAAATAGCTTGTCAGGAAAAGGAACTGATTTTTAATGCAGATCCACCAAATCTAATGTCTTTCAGTTGCTTCAGTACCCCCGAAGGCAAACATCTGAAAGGCAGAGAGAACCATAATATCAAGATAAATGTTGTGACTTGTATCTAAGGAGAAACATAATATAAAGATAATAGAGAAATATCTCTTGTCAGAAAAAAAGTAAACAGGTTTATTGCACTACCACTCTGTATCTTTTCAGAAGTCTAATTAGACATCAGGTTTTGTTTTTTTCTCTATTCAATGTTGAGGGTTTTTTAAAAGACATTTTAAAGAAAAGGAGCAGGCATATAATTATACTTCCATCTGCATATATTATGAGAGGAACATGATACAAAGTTAGACAGAAGATGGAACAATAAAGGAAAAACTTTGTAGGAGAAAAACAGTTGTTTAAAAAGGCATGATATTTTGGTGGGGGAGGAAAAGAAAGTAAAGAAAAACACACTGAAAATCTCAACTGTAGTGATATGATGGTGTAAGCTCCCTTAAATCATAACTAGTATCTTCTGTATTTGACAACTTTTTTAGCACTGAAAAGCCTATGTTAAATGACTCAAACTTCTCAACTTCATTTTCCCCTTCCTCATCTTTACTTATCATCCATTTCCTCTGCCACTTTCCAGAAACTCATACTAGAAGAATATTAGAATCAACAGGGGAAAGAGTTGGGAAATGGGAGAGAATGAGAAATGGAACTACAAGGAAGACTGGTGCATGCAGCAAAAGCTTTGATAGTCATTCCAGTTCAATAGGAATTCTTCAAATTTAAACAGGGAAAATATGACTTGTCTTCAAAAGTTTATTGCAAGTTTTAAAAATGAATTATTCTTTGCTTTCTTCAAAAGTGTGGGCATTTTAGGGATAATGAAATAAACTTTAACCTTTATAGGTGCTTATTGCAGTGTAATTGATAACCCATGTGCCTCATATGTTTCCACAGTTGACATTACCCATTCTCCTAAAATTTATTATTAGAAGTGGAGACATTTTTATCATTCCTTGGAACATTGAGAAGGAAAGGAATGGCTGTTTGTAGAACTTCCCAATTGGTACTGCCAGATAACAATGCCAGAAAGCACTAATTATAAATTGTGATTAAACTTATAATCAAATAACTAATTATAAGTCCTAATCAACTTTGTTACACCTTATAAGAAATTGTCCATTTAAGAAAAATTTTACCTATCTTCTCATTTTTATTAAATATTATATAAAGGTAGAGAATGAATTAAATAAAATTTATTACTACTTATAATGTGTAAAATATTACTTTGGATGATTTTATTAGGAGTTATTTATTCATGTATTGAATAAATAACTTTTTAACATGAAATATATTGAGATAGATTTATTATATTAATAGATGATTATGGTTTCATTTTTGGTAATTTTTAACTTAAATGGACTTTGGTACACTATACAGAATGATACAATTCAAGACAAATAAAATCTTTGGCAGGTTAGCGGTATATTTCCACTGAATGTTATTATGCATGAATTTTGTTTCATTGGTTTAAGCATCTAAAAATATATATTATATACTTCAACTATAGCTATATATGCATAAATAGATATATTACTTATATGTGTATATATACATATAAACTTTAAATTATTAATATATTATCTAAAAGTATATAAATTCATGGTATATTGTTAATAAACAATCATGCCAATGTGACTAGCAGATAAAGCAAAAATTTGAGGAAATGGGACATAAAACAGCTAGGTAATGTTGAGGAAAGGGAAGGTTCAAAACTTTTTTTAAGAAAGTGCTTTATAGTGGGACATGAGTGGATTTTTAGGCATCTTGATAATTCATTCCTAGAATAGCATAAAAAAGTAATAGCAACAGGAGTACTAGAAGGGAAATGGAAAAGAGCCAAAAATAAACTTTATTTGCATTTTAAATATGAGCTTCAATAATAATCTGAACTACATTTCTTCTAGTGAGTAATCATTACTTTAGGAATGTGTATAAAGTCAATAGATAGCTAAATGACAGGAAGATTGGGAGGGGGTGTCAAGTGGGATGGTTCAAAGGTGACAAACTTCTCATTCCTGATAGTTTCCTAGGTAACAATTTATACTTATAATTGACACTGCCTAGCTTTTTCCCAGCAGAACATTCCATTGCTAGCTGTTCTTCTCTTAATTTTTGCCCACTTTCCTTTGATCTTCCTTTTACAAAACTGACACAGCCAGAAAGGGTGAACAGTATACCTCTTCCCCTTTGCCACTTCCAAATACTTGGTCTGAAATCATCACTTAACAATATTTTTAACTTTGAAATTCACAATGATTATATCACATTGTCACTGACAAGATTTTTCCAATTGATATAAACCTGAGAAAAACTGTTCAGTGTCTACTTGATTATCTGTGTTAAGTATAACATTCTGTTCTCTAAAAGTATTTGCTACTACAATGGAATGTGTACAATGAAGAGGTAGTTCCATAGAGAGTGAGGTAATCCAGATGTCTCTGTTTGCCAGTAATGTTGTGCCCATCTCATGAAGTTCCTGCAAATTATGGTTTTCTAGGGGCGGCTAGGTGGCATAGTGGATAAAGTACCGGCCTTGAAGCCAGGAGTACCTGGGTTCAAATCAGGTCTCAGACACTTAGTGATTACCTAGCTGTGTGGCCTTGGGCAAGCCACTTAACCCCATTTGCCTTGCAAAAAAAACCTAAAAAAAATTATGGTTTTCTGCCCTTCCCATGAAATTCACCATCATTCTTGAGGTCATATAAACTACAATAAAAAGAATCAAATGTACACTGTCTTTTGGTCTTAATGGTATGGATAACCTATAGCATGGGTTATAACCCTTAGCATGCATGTTTTCAAAAAATACTTCCTGTCAACAAACTGGGTTCAGAACTGACCAGAAGCAACAGTAAGACTGAATTGGCTTTGGAGAGATTGTTTAACAACCTTAAGTTTCCCCCAAGATGAATATTCATCTTTTTATTTTAATGCATCAATATCTGTCCATTGATATTCTTTAACTATGAAATATAGGATATTACTTTCCTAGGAATTAAAGTTAGGATAACATCCACAGGACCATACCAGAGGTCATGAAGAGGCACATAGTACACAAGAGAAGACCAAAGCATATTACCAATGAAATACTAGCTAAAAAAAACATTTTAACATTATCTCGAGAGATGAATTATTGTGTGTGTGTGTGTGTGTGTGTGTGTGTGTGTGTGTGTGTGTGTAAGTATAATGGGAAAATAGATAAGTCATTTCAAGGCATAATTGATAGTCCCATTCTCAAATTGTATCCATGAGTTGTCAAGAATTCTAGTGAAAATATCTCAGTACATTAAGTAAAACATCCATACAGAATCTGTAGATGTATATAAATAGGTCTCATAACATGAGAGCAAAGAGGTGGATTACTTTATTGCAGCAGTCTCCCCTATTGGAGAAAATACCCACATCAACAAAATTACATATCCACTAAAATAGATCACTATTATTTAACAACCTCTAAGATACCTTGCTATTGGGAAAGCTAGGTGGTGTATTGGTTAGAGCACCGGTCCTGGAGTCAGGAGGACCTGAGATCAAATGTGGCCTCAGACTCTTAATAATGACCTAGCTGTGTGACCTTGGGAAAGTCACTTAACCCCATTACATTAAATAAATAAAATTTAAAAAAGATACCCTGCTATCTTACCGCCAAAAGGGATCAGAATCCCCATAAAAATTGTGACTCAGTTACCAATGCACAGTTTTGCCTTCCTCTCCCCCTCATCCCTTGCCATTCTGTTTTTTTTCTTCTTTTAAAATGTTATTGGTTTATTTTGTTTTTACATTACAAACATTTACATATTCCCAGTTTATGAAAGGTCTAATGTAACACAGTAACAAAGTAAAAGATAGGCAAAAATAAAAAGTCAATTTTTTTAAACAGTTCATTCAACATTTATCATTTTCCCGCTTTGACATATATGAGGTAGAATTTCAACTTTAATTTGCATTTTGCTAATTAGTAGTGATCTGGAACTTTTTTTCAAGTGTTTATAGATAGTCCAGCTTTCTTCCCTTGAGAACTGTCTGTTCAAATCCTTAGACTATTTATCAAATATTTGGGCATTTTTTCCCTGTAAATTTGAATAAGTTCTTTGTATTTCTTGAAAATGAGAGTTTATAACATAAATTTTCTGCAAGAAATTTTTCCCAGTTAATTATTTCCCCTTTTAGTCTTTGTTTTATTTATTACATTAAATTATTAAAAAGCTTTTAAAATATTACTTAATCAAAATTACCTGTTTTATCTTTTGTTCTTTATCTGGTCATGAACTTTTCTCCCACTATAAATCTAATTGGTAATTTTTTCTATATTTCTCTAATTTCTTTATGGTATGTCTTTACATGTCAAAGTCATATACATATTTAGCGTTTATCTTTGTATAAGTTGTAAAATGTTAGTCCATATGTCTTTCCAATTCTCCTAGCAATTTTTTGTCAAAAAGTGATTCAACATAGGATAGTATATATTTTGGGGGGAGAAAAGATAGGATTGCATATATACAAAATAAACGCAAGGTAATTTGTTGTAGAACAGCTAGGTGGTGCAGTGGATAGAGTGCTGGGCCTGGAGTCAGGAAGACTTATCTTCCTGAGTTCAAATAGACCTCAGATGCTTAGTAGCTGAGTGTGTGACCCTGGGCAGGTTACTTAATTCCATTTACCTCTGTTTCCTCATCTGTAAAATGAGCTGGAGAAGTAAATGACAAACCATTCCCAGTATCTCTGCCAATAAAATCCCAAATGGGGTCGTGAAGAGTCAAACATGACTGAAAAAGCCTAAACAATTTGTTGTGGGGAAACACAAACTACTTAGGGGATCAAGAAAGGCTTTGTGTAAGAGACTGAAGGGAGCTTTCATGAAAAAAAAGAGATTCTAGGAATCAGAGGTGAAGAGACAGTATAGTCCAGACTTGGGGGATAGCCAATGCAAAGTCATAGGAGATAGGAGTACTAGCAAGAGGGCTGATTTGGATGAACTATAGTCCATGAGAAGATTAATAAAAGTGGGAAAAGTAGATTGCATCCATATTGTGAGAGAAGTTTATATATACTTTTAGAAGTGAAAGGAAACTACTGGACTTTATTGAGTAGGGAATTGATAGGGTGAGACCTACACTTTAGGAAAATCTCTTCAACAGCTGGATTGGAGACATATTGGAGGAGGGAGAGAAAAGTCACAGAGAACAATTAGGAGAGTTTTGCAAAAGTCCAAACAAGGGTTGAATTCAAGAACCTCTTTCTTTGGTTTCTTCCCTTTCAGGAACTTTCTCTTAGAGGTGAAGGAGGGAAAAAAGAAAACTCATCTTAATTGCAGCCTATTCTAATATATGACAATCCTTAAAGAACCCCGAAAAAGCCTAAAGAAAATTTCAAGCAGTGAAATGAGAGACAAGGCTATGGGGTTCAGGGCACTATAGAATTTGTCATGGAATGATGTGACCTCGAGTGTAACAAAATTGTTTCATACCTCATATCTCCTTTGAGGAAAAAAAATTAAAATTAAAACAACACTAGACCTACTATTTCATCAGTGGAGACAAGTCTTGATTTGGAAACTTTCACTTATTCAAATGGGGAATTCAGCTCAACTTTCTGAAATAGTTGCCTTGGAATATATCCTAAGTGGTTAAATGATTTTACCTATACAGATAATGTGAGTTAGAGGAACGACTTGGACTAGGTCTTTCCTTCTTTAAAGCCACTAATACATGTATCCAGGGTGCCTGTTCTCTCTTTTTAGGACAAAAACACATTCTTGGGGAGACCAAGAGGGAGCTTTAACCCACTGAATGACCAGCAATACCACTGTCCAGGAAAGTTGTAGCAACAATCTTTTATTTATTTATTCATTCAATAAGAGCTATTAAATGGCTGCTGTAAACAAAATTCTGATATATATTCTTTTCAAATTGTTTTTTGAATTTTGCAACTTTCCCTCAATCTTGCTTCCCTCCTCCCACCCCCCCACAGAAGGCAGTGTGATAACCCTTACATTATTTCCATGCTATACATTGATCAAAATTGAATGTGTTGAGAGAGAAATCATAGGATAGTGTATATTAATGATTCTATATCAGTATCAGTCCATCAGTGAAGGAGGACTATATTCAAATCTCTTTTTGCATATTTGCTTAATTGTGTTTCTATGGAGTCACTTAAAAGCAATGTGCTTTAGATTTAAAGGAATGTGCTTCAGAGTTATTACAATAATAATTATATCTACTTCATACAATGTGATAATGTACTCTGACTACTTTAAAGCAATACTAGATCTAAATATTAATCATTTTCCTTGGAAACTCCAATAGTTCTACTGAAGATTCTTCTTTTTTTTTTTTTTTGCAAGGCAAATGGGGTTAAGTGGCTTGCCCAAGGCCACACAGCTAGGTCATTATTAAGTGTCTGAGACTGGATTTGAACCCAGGTACTCCTGACTCCAGAGCCGGTGCTTTATCCACTGAGCCACCTAGCTTCCCCCTGAAGTTTCTTTTAATACTCTTACCTCTCATTTTATAAACATCATGATACTAATCTCAACTTTCCTTTAGCCAGCCATTAGGGTAATGCCTGAATGTTGATCTCAACTATTCTGGACTGCTATTGCCTTCCCTGAAAATTTTCTGTGCTTCTCCCTTCTCCCACCACCTAGTTCCCAAACTTCCTTTTTGTCCTTACTCATTATCTTCTAATTCTCTACTTTGTCTTCAGTGCTCCTGACTTTCCAGTCCTAAACCTAAGGGTCAACCATTTCAGTAAAATTGTCTTTAGTCATGATCCTTTACCTCTTTGTCCTGTTGTTCCTTCACTGAAAATTTAGTATTTTCTCCCTTCCTCCTCCATCTAACTTCTTCTCTTTTATTTGAAAATTATGCAACATCACAAAGAGTCACAACATTGTTCTGAATACATGCACTACCAGTTCATGCTAGAGTATCCAGCTAGAGTATCTAGAATACTAGTATCTAGTATGGTATCTAGAATTACTCTAGGAAGGTCTTGGAACTGAAATCTCAATTTTCCCAGGACTTTCCTAGAGTAATACTTCTAAAATTTCTCCTTTCTCTTCAAGCTATTCTACATTCTCAACCAAGTATTCAGTTCCTACTGAATTTCTAACTAATCTGTTACCAGACTCTATCCTTTCCAACTATTCTTCTGATCTTGAATTTTTTTTTTAATTTTTTTTAAACGGGTCATTACCTTCACAATGGACATATTACATCAACTTATCAATGAAACCTTTGCTTCTAGGCCTCTCTTGGAGGTGATTTTCCATAAATCCTGTTTATATGTTCCAGTGCTATTAAGGCCTATTTATGTCAGCACAATATACAGGAATGTAATCCTATGCTGTTGTTTCTCCATTATCAGACTGCTTCCTTTTCTTGAAATATATTCATTAATATCTGTTGGCATGCTTCTTATTTATGCCACAGCCACCTTCAGTTTTGGTTATTGAAAATCATGATAGTACTTGATTCTTTACTAAATAAATGAGCATTGGGACAATTTTGGTGTTAAAAGATATAATTTTTGCATCCATTTATTATAAAGATATCTTATTTCCCTATGCCATAGCTTTCAGTAATTTACACTGTTTAGATGACAAAATATAACTTTGTTAGCCACTGATCTGGTTACGAACTACTTTAAAGAAAAAAGTATATATATATATATATATATATATATATGTATATGTATATATATGTATATATGTGTGTATACATGTGAATATGTATAAGCATATATTCATATATACAAATTTAATTGGATATATGTATGTGTAAAAATATATATAGAGAGAGATTTATTTTGTTATTCAAATGAAAATAAAACTTATATACCTATTTAAGCTATTTACACACAGATAAATTTCAGGTCATAGTTTTGTATTATTAATCTCTAATTATTACTCTCTTGCTCTCATGTTTAAAAAAATACTAAAAAATAAATCCTTCAACAAATATATTTATAGTTTGGCAAAACAACTTCCAACATTAGACATCCAAAAATGTATTTCTCCTTCTGATTTTAAGTTTACCTCTCTGTCAAGAGCTATGTTGAATGTTGTATCTTCATTCTTTTGGACTTATTATTATATTGATCAGAGTTTTGAAGACTTTAGAAGTTGTACTCTGTTTTTTCAGTGTATAAATTTTTCTAATTATACTCATTTTCTATCAATTCATAAAAATTATTCCCAGTTTCATATAATATTGTCCATTTCATCATTTCTTTAGGTACAATTATATTTCATTTCTTTCACATTCTACATTTCTTCCCTTCAGACATTATATGTTTCAGCCAAACTTGGCTCCTAACTATTCCCAACCCATAGCTTCCTATTGTCACTTCTAGTGATTCATGTAGTACATCTCACAAAGCATGAAATACATTGGCTCCATATATTCCCTTTCTTCCATTAAGGACCGGTTAAGATGCCATCTCTTCAGTAACACCTTCTTTATGTCCTCAAACTAAAGTGAGACTCTCTTTAAGTGACTCATACTATTGCTAACACTTAATTGTCATGCCAAAATTTGATCTTATATCATAGCTGTAAACATCTTTACCTTATCCTAATTTGACTGAGAGCTCCTTGAAAGACTATTCCATCTTTCAAAATTCCTAGTGTTTCCCAAAGTTTCTTACACACAAAAGTTCTTGATTATTTTTATGAAATGATTAGATGAATGAAGAAGATACCTTCACATATTATGGTCATAATATATTTTGTTATAAATTTAGATATTACATGAGTTTATTGTTTCATTAGGACTATAATAAAATTGTTTAGTTTTCAAAGGACTTGAGGATTCCCTGCTGTTCTCTTATAGTTTTTGTATTATAATTCTATTCTGTCTCTTACTACTCATCTCCCTTGCTTGACTTTTTTTGTAATTTTATTCACAAGTTCCCAAACATCAAAGATTAGTTATCCAATTAAACTACAGCGTCATTAATCATATTCTGGGCCTAAAATGGTTTGTTATTTAGAAGTACAATACTTTCAAGTTAAATAGCATTCCTAGTCTTCATGCTTATTGTGAAATATACTATATTTTATATGGACAGTGTCTACTTAGGACACTTATCTTCTTTTAAAAAAAAAAGAAGCTTCATAGACAGAGATATGATTACTTGGAGCAAATGAAAGTATAACCCCAATGTTAGGATACATATTATCCAAAGCCATTTTCCTGAGGTTAATTTAATGTCTTGACTGGGAAAATAGAATAATTATACTAATATAGGGGGTGGCTAGTGGCGTAGTGGATAGAGCACCGGCCCTGGAGTCAGGAGTACCTGGGTTCAAATCCGGTCTCAGACAATAATTACTTAGCTGTGTGGCTTTGGGCAAGCCACCTGACCCCATTTGCCTTGCAAAAACCGAAAAAAAAATAATTATACTAATGTAAAAGATTATCCATATGATGTTATTTGTTCTTATCCTCTGTTGATTATATGGATGTTCCTAGTTCCCATAGACGGCTTGACTCACAAGCCCCAATATGGTCATTTTCTTTTTTTTTTTTTAGGGTTTTTTTTTTAGGTTGGTTTTTGCAAGGCAAGTGGGGTCAGGTGGCTTGCCCAAGGCCACACAGCTAAGTAATTATTAAGTGTCTGAGGTCGGATTTGAACTCAGGTACTCATGACTCCAGGGCCGGTGCTCTATCCACTGCACCACCTAGCCACCCCTCATATGGTCATTTTTAGTACTAATCTGGGTAAAATTCACTTTTTTGCCTCTGATATTTTATGTATTGAGCAAAAATGCAGATATCTGGAATAATCATTATCATAATAAAAATAACATAATTTCATTGGTGCTCCCAATGACATGGTTATCACAATTCCACTTTGCTGAAAGACTTAACAATGACCAAAAAGCAAAACAAAACAAAAACCTCTTAATTCTACATCTTTGGGACAATATGTTTCCTGAAAGTTTTTAAATCTATATCCAATTTCATGAAGTCTGTTCATTTAAATGCATTTCTTTTCCTTGATATAAATGATTACAATAAAAGCACCCAGTTTATTTTCCCCCTCCTTTAGATCATACGAGCTACTTAGTAACTTCTTGATGAATTAAATTGAAATTAGAAACTATTAACATATACATTTAGAAGTAGGTAGACATCTAACCAGATATATAATTACACATTGACATCTATCATCTACCTATCTTTCAATATGTCTGTCTATCTATCTATGTGTTGATGAAGGGGAGGTTTGTCTTGCTGGTGACTGTGATTACAAATCTTTTATTACAAAACTTTCCAGGATAAGATTGGGAAATGAATGTTAATAATTTATTACCTAGAAACATGTCTTGTCCTCAACTAAAATATAAGAAGAGCTTTATGGTCAGTATTCAGGAAAAGGCAAAAGGACTTCCTATCATTGTGAAAGTAGCCCTGCTCATTTTCTAATTATTCAAATCTTAATTACCACTACACTGGCCCACTAAGTACATAGCACAAGGCTAATGTTAGGGTTGGGTGGATACTCAGCATCTGTGCTTAAGTGAGAGACATCTGTTGCCAAGTGGTGGAGTGATGAAAAGTGTCAATTCACCAGCTGTGAAGTCAGGACATCGCTTTAAAAAAAATTAACAACAACAAATAGTTTTGGATTACTCAGATCTGTATCAGGTATAGGATAAGAATGAGCTATGATTCTTAAGAAACACCTTTGTAGAAAAGTCTTGGAAATATGCCAATAGAATATGGAAATAATGCCAATAGAAACTTCTTTGATATTCTTTGGTAGCTTATCATGATGGGGAGCCACAGGGAAAAAATAATATTTTTGTTTCTCATGTCTTGAAAGCTGATTTTTGTTGTCAACAAAATAAATTATCTAACAAAAATGGAAATGATTTTCAGAATAAATGTATACTATTTTAAAGCAAACCAATTTAAAGGGGAATTATTATGATTTCTCATATTCATCTGTACCAATTGCTTATTTATGTGAAAGTAAAATATATGTGAAATATGAGTCTAATCATATCAATTGTTTGTAAGTATCAATGGCAAAATGATATAATGATAGGTCTTGTGTTCTGGCTATTGATGTTGATCATTAATATATATGAAGAGGAGTTCTAGTAATAAATTTACTAATTTTACAGTGGTATATTTAATATTTATGGTTTATTAACATATAATGATGGCATGAAAACTTTCCTAAAAGATAATCAATTCGTGGTGAGGAGGAAAGGACATTAAAGCATAAAACAGAATTGTTTGCTACTCCAAGTACATTCACTTTTGACCTACTTGCAAGTTTTCATGGCTCTTTGTCATCAACTTCATTTGCATTGCTTTCAAGTTTTTATTTATTCCTATTTCAGAAAGTACAGATGGAGGAATGCTCAGATTCATTGTAGCCTGATAATGTTGTTGTTAATTTACATGGGATGTATATACAATGTGGTACTATGCTGGAATGCAATAGAAAATGAGTTCAACTTTTAACATTGGCAACACAGATTTTTCAATTACATTTAACAAAATTAAAATAGAGTTTGGGGAGCTTTTTGAGCATTCTACCTCAGTTCTGGCTTGTGTGTGAATCACAATAAGCAACTTTGTGATTTCAGTGCTACCAGGCAAATTGCTTTTCTCAATTACAGTTTACATTTTACTAGGGATAGTTTTACTCTAGGACTATTATCCAGAATTGGAATTGTCTCCTGATAAAACATAAAAAGCATCCTCTCCACTTTATAAAATGCATGCTCTCCATGTTGCTTCTAAGGAAAATATCAATAAGTCATTGCTAATTCTGTTTCTTGGGCATCTAGTTGGCACAATGGATAAAGAGTCCTTTCTGGAGTCAGAAAGACCTAAGTTCAAATTTGTTTCTCAGACACTTACTAGCCATGTGACCCTGGGCAAAACACTTGACTTTGTTCACCTTATCTATAAGATGAGCTCAAGAAGGAAATGAGAAACTCCAGTATCTTGCCAAGAAAATTCCAAATGCGGTCATGAAGAGTCAGGCAACTGAAATGACTGAACAACAATCTTGTATCTAAGTGAGATTTAACTGAGATTAACAAAACTTTCTGGCTCCAAAATGAAAAGAATGGTGGCTAGCCTGGATACTCTTTCAATATATTGATAGTCAAAATATTATGTAACAAATGTATATATTCCCCTAATAGTATATACAACAAAATGATCTACCACGTTGTCCTTTGTTGGATAAGGAGCAATATTTTTTTTGATTTTATTTGTTTGCTTTTGAGGTTTTTTTGCTTGTTTGTTTTTTTGGGTTGGGGGTACATATGAGAGTTCACCAAGTGTAGCAAACATATCTGGATTTATTTTACTTAATTCTATCTGTGATACATAGACTTTAACCAAAGCCCCAGGAGGATAATGCCAACCTCCTTCTCTGCTAAGCAACTCTTGTCACACAGCTGGAGTCCAACTGCACACTACCCATAAAAAGAGGAAAAAATGGACATCAAGAAAGATAGCAATTAATTATACATGTGTGAATGCTTTGAGTTGCCGCTTCCTTTCTGTGCTGTAGTTGTATTTCACCTGCAGAATACCTCTGTCCTTTTAAATCATCATGACAACGTGAACAGCACATGTATACTTTAAACAACTTACAAATTCAAGTGGGCTGCCTTGGCTGTAAGACATGAACTCACAAGTGATAAACCATGGCACTGCTTCAGTAAAATGGAATAAGAAATCATTTTGACAGAGCCTAGATTTTGGTCTGAATGGCTGTTTTTTCTTTCTTTCTTTACTTTCAAGGTCGATGTTCCTTATTTTCTTTAGAGTACATCTTACATGACTGCATGAGAGGACACAAAGTTAGGTTGGGTTAATGCATTTGGGGTCAAATGGACTAAGAAGTGATGGGAATCTGACATCTAGATTTTTTTGTGGGGGAGGTCTGAGAACAGTTTCTTAAAGATGATTTCTGATTGAATTGTGGTTATGGTGAATAAAGAATCTATGATAGACTTGAAAGGAAAACTTTCAGCTTCTTCATAAATAAGGGAAACCCACTTTCCTCTTTTACGACTGCCCACAACACAAATAAATTGTTTGGAATGATTTAATGTAGCAGCATCACTCAGCTGAGGGATTCATAAGTGGGTCCTTTTCATTTTTAAGCTGAAAGGATTGGTCATTAGGATTTGAGATGACAAGCCTCTTTCTCCACCTTCATCACCTGCCAGCAAGGTAAGCACCATCTGCTGAGGTGCCAGATAGTGATCTAGTGCTCCTAAGGGGCTTAAAATCTGTTTGTGTGCATGTTCACATAAGGGTAATCAGTTGCAAACTGCATATACTTATTGCCTATGCCAAGAATTTATAAAAATAACTCTTTAGAAATAAATTGTGGATTCTCACCTTGACTAAACTGTTTGAAAATTTAAGTTTACATATATTATATTATATTACACAGATAGCACTTTCCATACCTTCCATGCATAATCTATTTGAAAATGAGTTATTTGTTCTTATAATTTTGTTCTTATAATTTTAGATATAAATATCATGCTTTTAAGAGACCTGAAACTCCTGAAGTTTTAAATTTCTGACTTGGTAGGAATATTATGTATATATGTATGTATATATGTATGTGTGATAGAAAGTATTCATTTAATCCTTCAATGTTTGGTGGTAACTCTTTTCTAATGATCATCTTTCATTCTTTTTCTTTTATTTCTTTTAAGTTTTTCCAATTACATGTAAAAGATAGTTATCCACATTCAGATTTTGTAAGATCCACACTTTTTACCACCCTCCATTCCCTCCTCCCTCTCTTTGACAGTGAATAATCTGATGTAAGTTATATATACACAATCAAGTTAAACATATTTCATATTAGTCATGTTATGAAAAAGAATCATAACAAAAGGGAAAAGCATAAGAAAAATCATAAAAAAATTTTAAAAAGTGAAAATAATATGTTTTGGTCTGTATTCAGACTCCATGGTTCTTTCCCTGGATGTGGATGATTTTTTTCACTACAAGTCTTTTGGAATTGTCTTTGATCATTGTACTGCTGAGAAGAGCATAATTGATTATCATGCAATGATGCTGTTAATGTTCTCCTGGTCCTACTCACTTCACTTAGTATCAATTCATGAAAGTCTTTCCAGTTTTTTTCTGAAATCCATCTAATCATCATTCCTTACAAAACAATAGTATTCTATCACATTTATATACCACAATTTGTTTAGTCATTTTCTAAACTAATGGACATCCCCATAATTTCCAGTTCTTTGTTACTACAGAAAGAGCTGCTATAAATATTTTTGTACATGTGAGTCTTTTCCCCAATTTTATGATCTCTTTGAGATATAGAAATATAGAACTAGTAGTGTTATAGCTAGATCAGAGTGTTATGCAGCTTCCTTTCCTTAAGGACCTTGCTTACCTCTGCAATGTGACCTCTTAACACATCATATTTTTTTCATTCTTTTTCCCTGAATTCATCAATGATCACCCAACCATCAAATCTAATATACTCTTTTAAGGCTCTTTCTCATGAACTCTGACATATTTGAAATTGTTTACCACTTGTCCTTTCTAATTAGCCTTTCCTTGATATATTTTTTGAACACTGCTGTCCTTGTTTACTTCCTACCTGTCCCATCACTCATTTGCAATCTCCTTTATTACTTTATCATCCATATCAAATTATGAATACACTCCAAATCTCTCTCCTGACTCCTCTTTCTACAATTCTATTAATTAAATAATTAAATGGTTAATTAAATATTTGATTAATTATTAATTAAGCTTCTATAGGTTAAATTGCTATCTCTATGAAAATGAATCCCAGTTTCATATAACTGTCCATAGTCTCTCTCTTGAGCTCCAGGCTATCATTAACAAATGCCTGTTGGACATTTCAAAATGGATATTCCAGGCAATTTCAATATAAATATATTTTTTAAATCAACTTGTTATCTTTACCCTGAAACCCTCCATATATCATGAACAGTATCCTACTCCCCTGCCAAAAAAAAATAAGTCAGGTGAGTTTTTTCCTTAAAAGATATTAAAACCATCCTTAAGATGTATTTGAAGTAGGTCTTTTTAGCATCCTGAGAATGCTAAAGATTGATGCCATCATTCCAAATTGCTTGAAGGAAAAACAGTTAACAGGATCTCCAAATCTGTCTGCTACTTTGCTCACATGAACTTTTTTACTATATACTTGATATATATTCTTGTGTGCTCACACCAGAGACTTCCTAAGTACAGGTGGAGTAGCTAGGTTGAACAGTAGAAAAGAATGCCAGCACTGGAATCAGGAAGACTCTGGGTCAAATTCAGCCTTGGATACTTACTTGGTATGTTATCCTGAGCAAGTCATTTGATCTTTTTTTGCCTTAGTATTCTTATATGTAAAATGGGGTTAATAGTAATTCCTAGTTCTCAGGGGTGCTGTGAACATCAAATGAGATAATTATAAGTGCTTAACATAGAGACTGGTACATAATAAAACTATATTTGTTAGTTATTATTATTATTATTATTATTATTACATGGTTGAGGTATGAATACATGACTATCTGAAAACAAACGGTTTAGTGGTCTGCAAAAGCAATATGAATTAACAATGTGATATAGTTTTTAAAAGGGATTAGTGAAGTTTAAACTACAGGAGGATAGGAGAAGGCTTAGGGGAGATTGGATAACTGTATGAAGATCTTTTGAAGACTGTCTAATAGAAGGAAATAATTGAATCTGTTTTGTTCCAGAGAATAGAACTTTGGGATTTTCTAAGGCAAATTTTTTTTTCATTCCAATGTCAGTAAAAACTTACTGAGGAATGGACTGCATTGTGAAGTACTAAATTTTCTCTAATTGGATAAGAGTCTAGATAAAACGTATACAGTGATTAGCACAGCACCTAGCAAATAGTTAATACTAGCTCTTATAAATATGTGGAAGACAGCTATGTTGTCAAGTGGTTAGAGCACTGGCCTGAAGTCAATAAGACCTGAATTCATATCTGGTTTCAGATATTCACTAAATGTGTGATCCTGGGCAAGTCCTTTCACCCAGTTTGGTTCAGTTCTTCATTAGTCAAAATGAACTGGAGAAGAAAATATATTTTTGCCAAAACAAAACAAAACAAAAAACAAATTGAATCATGAAGAGTTAACTACAACTAAAACAGATGAATGTCAGCAACAATAATTATGTAATAGAAAGAATTCCAATACTACTAATTAGACCATATTGTACAAGGTCCCTTTTTATCCTTACGTTCTTTGATTCTGGTTAAACATGCTCAATGTTTAATCTTTTTTTGGGGGGGGCCTCAAGAAGGTAAATGAACAAAAGAGATGAAGAATATAATCCCTTCTTTTCTTTTTTCTTTTCAATGTAAATGCACAAAAGAGATGTAGAATATAGACTCTTTTCTTAAACCAGCATTCCTGTAGGAATATAATAAACTTTCTAATATTTTCCAGAGTTTTTGTTATTTTTGTTTTTTCCATGCAGTATCATCACATTTGAGAAATAAAAATTCTTCATTATGAAATGCATAGGGGGCTGATGCCAAGATATAAAATCTTTGATTCCAAAATGTAAACCTATTTCTTCTGAAAGACAATACAGTATTTAGATTGTATGCCAATAACCTATTGGTCCTCCTCCAACAGAAGCTGTTTCTTGTTGTGTTGAAAAAGCCATGCAAAAGGAATAATCTCCTTTTCATTTCATCAGAAAGAATCCCAGAGCAGCTCTTTTGTGGATGTCTAAATGAGGAACTTGAGCTAGCTTAAGTAAGCATCTGGTCTATATTTGGACAGATCCCAAAAGGCCATACTAAAAAAAAATATATATATATATATATATATATATATATATATATATATATATATATATATCTCCTTCTGCATCATCTACATTTCTCATTACTATATCTTCTGCCACAGAGCTCCTATTATTATCAGT
Source organism: Macrotis lagotis (assembly GCF_037893015.1). Lineage (NCBI taxonomy): Eukaryota > Metazoa > Chordata > Mammalia > Peramelemorphia > Peramelidae > Macrotis > Macrotis lagotis. The sequence continues at coordinate 363,926,238 of NC_133666.1, read as the reverse complement.
TATATAAAATAACAGATCATTAACAAAACTGCAAAATTCACCTACATATTAGGAAAGTCTTGCTAAAATTCAGTATTTCATAATTGTGTTTCACATCTATAAGGAACCAGAGAGGTATAGTTTTCGCATATATCTTCTTCATGGCAAAACTTAGTGATAATTTCACAAGATTCAATTTTGATTGTTTTATTGTTATTGTTCTTTAATTCACATCATGACTTTTACTGATTTTATGTCATTTTGTATGATTTTTGTATGTCTTGCCAAACTTATCATCATATTCATCATATATTCTAATTCATTCATATTACCTTATATCAGTGTAATGCAATTTGCAAAATTTGTTTATCCATTCCTCAATTTGTGAACCTCTAACTTTTTTCTAGTTCTTTATACATATAAATAGATAAATAATCTTTTGGAGGTTTCGGGGTGGAAATCATTGTCTTCCTTATGGTATATCATAGCAGAAAACTCTGGGCTAAAAAATATATACCTTGACTTTTTGCATAATTCCAGGTTGTTTTCCTAAAATGAATAATCAGTTGCCAACTCTCCTTCTAATGCATTAAATTGTCTATATTTGAACAATATTCAGCATTGCCTAATTATCTTCCTTAGTGACATTGTAAAATCTCAGAGTTGTATTCATTAACATTTATCTTATTAATGATTTGCAGCATTTTTTCATATAGTTGTTAATAAATTGTAATTCCTATATGGAAAATCTGTTAATCTCACCAAATCTGTTATCTCAATACTCCTATGTATTCACTGCCCATTGCAATGTTTATGATATAACATTATAAAAGAAAATATGGCATACAAGATTTACTTTTTTTAAGGTTATAATATAAGACCACTGCAGCTAAGCGGTTAATTCAGTCAAATAATTCTTCCAACTATCCTCACTTACTGTTGAAGTTTCTAATCCCTACCTTGCCTCCTTCCTCTAACTTCTCAAAAAAATGTCAAGCAATTTTATGTAGCTTATACATGTACAGTTATCCAAAATATAGTTCCATATTAGATATGCTGTGAATGAAAACAGACTGAAATAGAAAAAAAAGAAAAATATTTTGAAAAAAATCATGCCTCAATTTTCATTTAGATTCCATCAATTTTTTTTTCAGGAAGCAGTTAGCATTATTCATAAATAGTCCTTCAGCATTGCCTTAAAATATTATATTGCTTAAAAATCATTACAATATTGTTATTACTATATACAATGTTCTCCTGGCTCTGCTCACTTCACTATACATCAGATAATGTCTTTCCAGGGTTTTTTTTTTTCCCTGAAAGCATCCTACTTTTTCATTTCTTATAAGTCTATGGTATTCCATCATAATGAGATACCAAAACTTGTTCAATCATTCCCCAATTAATGAGTGTTTTTTAAATTTCAACCACAAAATGGGTTGATAAAATATGTTTGTTATTATAGGTCCTTTTCCTTATTACAAAATCTCTTTAGGATATAGACTTGGTAGTAGTATAATTGAGTCAAAGGGTAGGTTCAGTTTTCTACCCCTTTGGTAATAGTTCCAAATTGCTCTCCAGAATATGTTGGTCAGATAACAGTTCTACTGATTGTGCAATTTTCCTACATCCCTTCCAACATTTGTCATTTTCCTTTTCTATTATATTAGTCAATCTGCTAGATATGGTAGAGTTTATTTAAATTTGTAGTTTTCTAATCAATAATGGTTTATAAAATGTTTTCACAAAATTTAGATAGCTTTGATTTCTTTATCTGAAAACTGCCTGTTCATATTCTTCAACCATTTAATATTTTGAAGATGACCTCTGTTCTTAGAAATTTGAATCAGTTCTCTATATATTTGAGAAATGAGACATTTATTAGAGATACAAACTGTAAAATGTTTTTTCACAGGTTTATATTTCCTTTTTTCTTGGTTACATTAATTTTTGTTTTTGCAAACACTTTTTTTAAATTTAATATTATCAAAATCATCTCTCTTTGCATCCAACAATCCTCTTGATCTCTTCCTTGTTAAAAAGTTCTTCTCTTATCCATAGATCTGATATAAATACACCATACTCCCTTAATTTTCCCATTGAATCATGCTCCCATTTTGATCTTATCCTAGTATATGTTGTGAGAAGTTGATCTATATTTAGTTTCTGTCATACTTTTTCCAATTTTGCCAGTGTTTTTTTTTTTTTTTTTGTCAAATAGTAAGTTCTTGTCCCATAAGCTTTGATTTTAGGAAAAAGTAGATTTTGTTTTATGGTCTTTGGTTTTATGAAAAATTAAATTCCTGTGGTCATTAATTATCATGCATTATGTAACCTAATATTTTTTCTTGCTCTACCACTCCATTTACTAATCATTACCAGATTTTTTTTGATTATCAATTTATAACACAAATTGATATCTGGTACAACTAGTAACTTTACTTCACATTTTTTTTACTGATTCCCTTGGTATTCTTGATCTGTCATTCTTCCTTTGTTATTATATTTCTTATTCAATAAAATAATTTTGAGTATTTTGAATGGCATGACATTGAATAAATTATATTTTCATTTTATTGGTTCAGCCCACACATGAGCAATTAATATCTTTTCCAGTTTTTTAGATCTGACTTTCTTTTCTTGAATAGAAACTTTTTTAAAAAAATTGGGTTCATATGGTCCCCAATTTTTCTTGGCTGGTAAACTTTCAAGTATATTACATTGTTTACAGTTACTTTAAATGTAATTTATCTATTTCTTTTCAACTTTGTTGGTAATATTTAGAAATGCTTATAATTTATGTGGGCTAATGTTATGTCCTGCAACTTTGTGAAGTTGTTAATTATGTTAACTAATTTTAGTTGATTTTATTGGAATGATTTTGTCCATGAAAATGACAAAATAGGTAGAGAATCTTGGTCATGATCTCAGAATTGTCTCTAAATTATCAGTTGAGATGAGAAGGGAATGAATCCATAGATTGGAGTATGTGCTACATTCTAGTCAAACCTAATGAAGAAGAACCACTGAGAGATGGAGAGAATATGGGAACAGGAAGAGCTTGACTTTGACCTTGGCTTTGGTCTTATCTTGTATCATAACATTTGATTGGAAAAAGACCTTGTGAGATTTGAAAGATATCAAGTAACTTTCCTAGTGGTAGTCTCAAAATAAGCAGCATAGCAAATAAACTATATTATGTATTAAAAACATCCCCAAAATGAAAGAAAAGCATGTCCAGAAGCCAGAACCTATGACTTGTTACCATTTTGTCATACAGGGTCTCTAAGCTTCAGTCCAGTTTCTTCTAGAAAGTTTATCACTGACTTTTAGAGGGATATTTTGTTCTGCTATTCTTACTGTGCCAAGAGTTGAAAAAGTATTTACAATTATTTCTTTCCCTGATTAGATCTCTGAAATGTCTGGGTGCTATATCTGAATGCAGGGATTAATAAACTATATCTTATATAATCTGTTCTCTATAATTACAATATATTCATTCCTCTTCTCTGTGTCTTAGAAGGTAAGGTTCTTTTTATATATTTACCTTATATTTATTAATTGTGTGTGCTTGTATAATTTATTGATATGTATAAATATGTATATCATATAATCAATGAACTATTGTAAATCATTGATTTTATACTTGTATGTATATACACATAAGCAATGAACAAATACAAATAATTTATATGTATATTCACATACAATTAACACACCTATATTAAATACCTAGAGTGAGTTAGACATTGCTCTAGACACTGGGATTAGAAATATATAGGTATAGATGGATATACAAATTTATATTTTTGCCAGTCATTATGAAATCAAACAACAATGTTTCTCAGTCCATGTGTATGATACTATTGTGGGAACAATGGCTGTGATCCAGCAGGGTGTCGATTCTTGAATATAGAAAACAAAGCCAGCCTTAATTATATTCAGAGCTTCAGAATAATCCAGTAGACAAGTACAGCCAAATGAAGACCAGCGGCCAAATATGAATTTTCTTTGAATAGCAAAATGTCAAAGGCATAGCTAGGTTGGTGTGTTGCTCTTTCATTGTGCCACACAGTTAATCCAAGGGGAAAGATATAGTGTGTTGCTGCTACTTCCTTCTGACAGCAGTAGTTTTAGTTACTAAGGACTCTTTGTTTCTTCTCATATCCAATCCACACAGATTTTCTTCTTTGTTGCTTGTGCATGATGCTATTCAGATCACTTGTGAAGTAACTTCCATTTCCCAAACAATGGGATAATTATGTCTAGATCAGTGCTTGATTTGGAATGCTCCTATTTTGATTAAATTCTTCATTAGACACTTGTTTCTGAATTAAGGGACCTACCAGTTGATAAAAATAATAAAAATTTGAGCTCTTTCTAGAAATAAGGATCAATTAACCAATCAATCTTTATTGTCTTGTTCAGTTGTATCCAACTCTTTGTGACCCAGTGAACCATATTGTGCCAACACTGCCATAAGGTTTCTTGGCAATACTGAAGCAGTTTACCATTTCTTTCTCTAGTGAATTAAGGGAAATAGTGGTTAAGTGACTTGCCAAGGGTCAACAAATAGTAAGAAAACAAGGTATATCTGAATATATCTTTCTGTTTCCAGGTCCAATGCTATATCCATTGAACCTCATAGATACTAATTAATCAATAAATTAATAAGTATATATTAAATACTTATAGTGAGGCAGGCATTGTATTAGGCATTAATAAGATAAATACAATATATATACATATGTGTGTGTGTGTGTGTGTGTGTATATATATACAATGTTATATATACCTGTATTAGTAAGAGAAATACAAATACAATTTGGTTCTGGGGTGGGAGGGAAACATGAACAAATCATATATAAAATTGGTCATAAAATTGATAGAGGATAAATTGATTACAAAACTGATACGAGATATTTTCAGAAGAAGATACTAAGAACTGTGGGGATTAAGAAAGACTTTTTGTAAGGGGTGCGGCATCAACTAAGTTTGAAGGAAATTAGTGATTTTCAGAAGTAGAGATTAGTATGGTCTATATAAAGCATAGAGACCAGAAATAGCATATCTTGTATGAGCTCAGTATATATGAGCTCATAAACTGAGCTCAAATATTAGAGACAGTAAGGAGGTCAGTTTGAATGAATTCTTGTATATAAGAATGACAGTTTCCTAAAGTACATGACGATGAAGATAACAATTTTTGATCAGGAAAGACTCACCTAGTCATGAATTAAAAAAAAAATAAAAAAGTTAAAATGCAGTCAAAGAAATTATATTTGTTTTATGACTTATATAACATGAACTACCACTTTGTTATTTTTAGAAGAATGCCTATCATCCTATGTACTTGCCTTTTGGAAAGGAGTTTTATATCATGAAAAATTCAAGAATAGAAAATCTTCCATGTGAATTGATCTGCTGGCTGAGATTCATTATTTCATTCTGGAATTCTTACTCTCCTATTCCTATTTTATAATTATTGGCTCCTTATTAACTAAATCAAATATGAAACCATTTCCATAACATAGTATAATAAAAGCGATTATGTTTGCACATGAAACTGTATATCTATTATTACCTTCAGCTTATGCTTAAACTCCAATGATATGGGCCTCTTTGATAGGGCTTGTTTGGCACAGGCCATTTCCCAATTTGATGCATTTTCACCGACTATCAGTCCCTAGAATGTAAGCCTCACTTATCTCCAATTCCTGGATTCCCTGGAATTATTCAAGATTTTGCTAAAAATCTCAACTTCTCTAAGAAACTTTTCCCATTATCCCCTACTGCTAATATCTTTCCTTTAAGATTACTCATAATTTATCATATATATATATATATATATATATTTGCTTATATATACTTGGTTGCATGTTGTCTTCCTCTTTACAATAAAAGTTCTTTGAGGACAAGAAATGTTTATTTGTCATTACCAGTTAGTGTCTTTAGACTGATACTGTTACTTAAGTCTTTATATAGATTTGGATATTTCAAAGAACTGAAAAATAAGCAAGTTGTTTGATGAAAAAATTTTAGTTTCAATTTTCTCCTACAAAGTGACACGTTCATATAAACAAAACTAAAAAGAGTATATTTAATAAAGTGATTATAAAACAGGTAGAAAAAAATCAGTTTTATAGCAAAAGTAACCAATAAGTCCCAATATAATAAAAGAGAGGAGCAAAGCCTATTAAGAGAAAACATCACCAATCGGGGGAGTTTCAACTTCTGAATCAACAGCAATTGGGAAGTCCCGGTTAGAGCCTTCAAAGCCCGGATAGGGAAAACCCCAGGCAGAGCGTCCTCTCCATGGCTGAAACTCCAATTAAAGGAAGGTATAATTAGATCTTATATAGCTGGAGAACAAAGAAGGCTTCTTGCCAATTTTTGGTGGAATAAAACCAAATTTTCCAGGTTGTCTGAGGAGGGAGCCATCCCTCTCCAAACCTCAAGAATTATGGCATTTACATTCAGGAATGGCTAGTTCCTGAAGAGACAGGCAATGTTCACTAAATATGGCCTTGAGAGTCTGGCCAGGATCAATCAAGGACATTCAACAGTTCTTTTAAATACTCAAGCTGTTTTAAATATGTGTATAAGATCAATCCTGCTCCTCTCCCCTCCCAGTACATCAGGGGTGAATTGGGGGTCAGCAATTCTCTGTATTGGGGGTCAGCAATTCTCTGTATACCAGATGTAAACTGAGGGTCAGTAATTCTCTATAGCTAAACTATAAGGCCTTACTTTGGAAAATTTTATATCCTATGCATTAACCATACACAAGCCTGCATAAGCAGAGCAAAATTATTCCTAGGAAATGTGAACTAACATCACTTAATACCACTTTACTCTTTCTATATATACTATGATCATTCTTGTCTCTTACTACTCAGTCTTTCATGACCATTTAAATATATAAATAGATGCCATTACGTTAGCTTTAGATTCTATTAAAAATGTTTATATGGATTTGACTATTGTACAGATTTTTTCTCAATAATCAGCTAAGTCACAGTGAAAGTACATTCACTTTCCCCAGGATATTTAATTATAATGTGCTAATTATTTCTGTAGATTTATTGTCTTAAGGTAAGTCAACACAGTCTCATATTTAATAAAATTGAAATAGATAATTAAGATAATTATCCAGGTAAATTAGTCTAATTTTATGGCCTTGAATTAACGCAAAATTCTTTGATAATTTAGATAATTATTCCACTAGTAGTCCTAATTTGTATATACCTAATGTAATACATGATATTGAATTCTACATAGGGCATTTATTAGCTACCAAATGGTGCTTTACTTGAGCCCAGTATTCTTGAGGTTTTTGAGATATATTCCACAGGTAACCTAATAGCTACAATATCTGTGCTGTCCATCAGATGGGTGAGTGGCATAGAAAAAATTAGACTGCAATACCCTTCCTCACATCTACCACTGTCCAAATTGAACAATGAAACTAAGTCATCTGAGTTAATTCTGGCCAGGCACACAATCCAGGGAAAATCATGGAATATTTGTTAAATATTAAAATCACAAAATTTACTTTCTGAAAACCGCTTATAAACCTTTGCCCCATCTGGGTACCACTTGTTCTGTTCCATGACCATATTTATACACGTAGTCAGTCAAAAAATATGTATATTCGTACTGTTTTTCAGATACTGTGTTAAGGACTGAGGATACAAAGAAAGGCAAAAATTCACTGCTATAAAGCAGCTCACAGCATAGTATGTAAGATAGTATAAAAACATCCAAATACCAACATAATATATATGTGTGTGAGTGCGTGTGTGTGTGTGTGTGTGTAGGATAAGATATAAATAATAAACAAAGGAAGACATTTGTATTTAGGGGCACAGGGAAAGACTTTTTGTAGAAGTTGAGATAGTAGATATCACTTGAAGGAAGTCAATTCAAAGATTTACCCTTTTACATATTTATATAGTTTATTGTATAAAAATAAAGTGAAAGTAAATAGGATCAAATGGTCTTTGCCATATCTTACCTCTATTGCTCTCCTCTTGGAGCTCAGGATGTGATGTTGAAAAATAATAACATATATGTTCACAGCTTAAAAAATAATAGGAGGAGAATATATTTTTAATCTCAGAATCACAGACTAGAAACATGGGACACTGAGGACATATTCCCTTATTTTACCTGCCTGTAGACAAATGCAATTTATTGTTGATTTTTGGATTTCCATTGCTTCTAGGTAATGCTGAAAGAATCTCACTGAACAGGTTGACTGGAAAACTTCATCTTACCTCTGTCATTTTGCCATCTTACAAGTTTCTACAAGGTTAGAGGAATGAATTTCTAGAAGTAATACCAGAATAAAGAATAAAGGAAAAAAATACAGAAGCACTCAAAAGTTATGCAACATGGAGATACTGTTCCTGTTGACCTTACTTCTTGCTTCATAATCCCCAAGACAGTTAGTTTTTGTTATATATGCTATACTCTGTGAAAACATGCCCTAGGTGGCAATTCACTCAGCTATGGAATCACTGACATGAGACTACATGATGCCATAATTGCTAAGTTAGCCTGTACGAATGCACATGTCCCACAATATCTATCTGAATCCAGACCCTGGAGTATGCTTCACATCCCATTTGACTGGCCCTCCTGGTCATCTCCTTTTTACTTGCCCTTCCACTGAACTCACCTATTCCCCACTCAGAACTCTCTTGTTTCCTTTACAGAGTACAAAAATCAAATCAATACCATCATTGTTTCTGGAAAGGGCAGGGCAGTTGATTTCCAAATTCCTTCACTCACCACTTCTATGACTTCCCCAAAACAGAGCACCCTTTCTTTCCTGGATACCACTACCTTATAACTTTTGCTTTCTCTTAGATTCCCCCTGAGGGGGGGGGGATATGTATAATAATGTTTTCAATTCATTCATTAATTCCTATATAGAACCAGGGTGTTCTCACTTCTGGTATTATACTTCACAAAATATCTTCTTTCTTGATTTTTCTATGGAAGACATCCTGAGACTTAAGGTCTCTTCAAGAATTAATAAAACAACAACATAAAATCCATGGCTACAATTCAGTTATCGAATCTGAGGGGTAAGAGATATTGAAAGAAATGCAAGCTCTAAGTTTGTGAGAAAAGTTAATTGAGTGAACTCATTTTTTTGGTGAGTTATGTTAGTTAAAAGATTTTCTTCACAGGAAAAATAAAGTACACAGCTTCCTAAAGTCATAACATGAAATTACATTATGCTTTATAAAATTTGTGCAATCTATTATGATTTTATAAACTTGAGTTACATATGTGTACTAAGATCCAGTGATCAATAAGAACCCACTTTAAAGTAGCCATTTGGTTTCCAGTATACTTACATTCGATAGTTATTTTCCTGTAGACATTTGATATTGACTAATTCTTGTGTTTACTTAATAGAACAGGTAGAGCTCCATTTATATTCATTAGCTTCCAAATTTATCATCTCACCCACCACCTAGTGCTTTGTCGGAACAGAATTCATAGGTCATGATTTACACTTGCTATCTGAAAAAAGTTCTCTGCTTTCAGTCTAAGACATAAACATGGTAAGATAAGAACTCTATTGGGCATGTGACACACTATTGGAAAAAGTCAGTGACAAGAATAGTGCATTGAAATTGCAATAAGAGCCATACTAAAGAACTTTGCTACACACAGGAGGTACTTAATGCTTAATTAATTAATTAGTTAATTAATTAATTAATTAAATGTTTAATTAATAGATTATAAAATCATTGGGAAACTGTTGAAATTAAATGATATATTAAGTTGGCAGGGATTTAAGATACTTTGAGCACTCACTATGTTTTTGGAAATGTTTATGCACTTTGATAAGGTTTTAACTTGTATAATGAATCTCTAGACAATAAAGCAATCCAGAAGCTCAAATCATGCAATAACGAGAATAAAAATAAATAATGTCTTGGGCAAATGAAGTAATCTAAAGATGCAGCTGAAAATTCTTAGAGAACCTTATTACTTAGGTCACCTTGAACAACTGAATATATTCTGAAGTATATATTTTAAAATCAATAGATATTGGACTTCTGTATCAGAGGAAGTAATTCTGCTCATAATTATTGTACTATCAGTCACAAATAGCACATCAAAAACAATAGCTTAGAATAACAACACTTAATAGCCATATAGAACATTTCTTCTGAGTAGCTAGAAGCACTTCAAAGACATTATTCAATTAATCATCTCAAGTCCCCCGTGTGGTAGGTCAGTATTATTATACCAGTTCTACAGCTAAAGATATGACTACACAAAGCCATTGACGTAGTAACTAAATGTAAGTGATTTGTTCAGCAAAGAGCCAGGAATAGAAAAGAATTCCTGATTCCTTGTTACTTTGAACAAACTTTACTAATGCTGAAAACATTAACTCTTCTCACGCTATTCACATTTATATCATGTATTTTATAGAAAATCATTTAGAGTTGAAAGAATCTTTAGAAATCTGGCACCCATCTAAGTGAAGTAATTTAATCAAGGTCATTCAGGCCATTCATAAAATGTTTATTATAATTCAAAGTCAGATCTTATTCAAATCGCTACAACAAATCTAGAATGAAAGAATATGGAATTCTGAGACAGAAGAGTTTTGGTTCAATCCTAAACATATCACCAATCAGCTTTGCAATATTAGTAAAGTCATTATCTGAAAGTCTTAGTTTAATTATCTTTAAGCTGATTGGTGATAGTGGAGAATTTTTCCAACTCTAACATAATATGTAGATACATACCATTTCCATCTTTAGACACTAAAAAACACAGACTTTGAATTACTAGACTAGTGGTGGAAGTGAGTGAGACTCAAACCTGTTTGAACTTTAATCCTGTGCATTTCTTCTATTTGTTTTTCAGTAGTTTCAGATTCTATGTGGTCCCGCTTTTGGGGGGGGGAAGATACTGGACTGGATTGCCATTTTACACATGAGGAAATAAAGCAAACAAAATAAGTGACTTGCTCAGAGTCTCAGCTATAAGTGTCTGAAGGCAGATTTGAACACATAAAGATGAGTCTTCCTGACTCTAGATCCACTTCTATTTTTCACTGAGCCAACTAGCTGATACTTCTTGCACTTATATCAAAATCTAGTGGGAGATTATTGGAAGGGGGGGGCTATAACTGTTACTTCAAGCTTGATATTGTGATAAAATGAAGTATTTATAAATCATTGATAAGGAGGATTACACACACACACACACACACACACACACACACACACACACACACGTAAGAATGCTTACTAGTTCCTAACTGTTCCATATATTTATAGGTTCTAACACAGAAAGAAAATACAATCATGCAACTTTCAAGATAGGACAGGGTAAGAAGACTCCTGTGAGCTTCAGAAACTACCAAGTTTGAAAGGAATAGAGTCCATATGACTGTTACTTTTTATGTCAGCACATGCTTGGGGAACTGTTAGGGCAACATGGAACAATCAGATGCCAGAAATAGCTTTTGCCTAGACCTGTATGGTGATAGGGAGAGGGTGTTAAAAGGCTACAGTTAGGGAAGCTGTAACCAATGACAAAAATCAACCAGGTCTTTATCTTCCTTGAGTTAAAAACTCCTGCTCTCTCCTCTTGCAAAAAAAGTTGTGAGTGAGATGAAAGAACCTGAATCATGGAGACACTGGACCTGTCACAGTGGTCCTTTGGAAATAATGTTAAAGGAATGAAAAGAAAAAATACAACTCTATGCTACTTTCCTTCATTCTAAAATTTGGCTATAAATAAGGAATCAACATTTCCAACCAGAATGTTCCTCAGAGAAAATTTTCTAGGCATGTTGTGAGAAAATAGAAACTGAAAGCAAGATATCCAATAATATCTGTGCCTCTTTACATTTCTTCTCTCATGTTTCAGCTATGGATGTCCTTATTGCAATTTCCTCAAAAGAGACAGTCTACTGACATAAACTTTTTGATAAGGTCTTGATATGACTCAAGCTAATTCCATGGTAATTTAGGTCTAATATTGAAAAGAAATAATAGGGGCAACTAAGGCAGGGCACAGTGGATAAAGAAACAGCCCTGGAATCAGAAGGTCCTGATTTCAAATTCAGCTTCAGATATTTAATAATTACCTAGGTGTGTGACCTTGGGCAAGTCACTTGACGCCATGGCCTTGCAAAAACTAAAATAGTAAAGAAATAAAACACTTGAAAGTCCTTCAACATTTGACAAAAAAAAGACATTAACTTAGCATTAACAAAAAAATGACATGCAGGCTCACCAATTTCCCTGAATAGCTGCTTATCTATTGTGGACTTCAAGGTAAAGAGAGCATCATAAAAAGGACTCATGTCTTTTTAACTTTGGTAACCAGAAAGTGATAGCAATAGTGTAAGTTTTTAATCCTCTGATCCAATTAAGTCTCAAGAATGGTTTTAATAACTTTTAAGTAAAAGAACTAACCCAGCCCCATGTCAGGGAAATCTAGTAAAGGTCAGAAAGCAGTCAGCTTCTCATGCCTTTTGTACTCAGGCAAGCATGCTTTGATGTTGCACCATTTAGAAAATATCTTACAAGCTTGTTTACACTATCTCTTAACTATTTATAGCTTCTTTACATATGATAGTATAAGAGAAAGTCTTTTGACAATAATAACAATAGTTGACATTTATATCATTCTCTGAAGATTACAAATTTTATACACATATAAACTAAATATATTCTATATGCACACACATACACACAAACACACACATACATATGTTTGTGTATATCTATATCAGAGATATCTCTCTGACTTGTGGGATCAGTCAGCTCCTTATGATATATCCTGATCTGATAATAATTATATTATTTGTACAGTTATTTAAATTTCTCAGAATCTTTCTAAGTATTAACCCATATTACCCTCACAAAAACCATAGAACATACATGTTATTAACAATCTAATTTTAAAGAAGAGGAAACTGAGTCAGACAATGATTAAGTAATTTACACAGGGTGACTTAGATAACTAGAATTTAAAGTTGGCTTTGAACTTGGGTTATTTTGATGCCAAGTCCAATGTTAAAGCTATTACATCACCTATATGTAAAAACTATTAGGTATATTCCCATTAAATTAGAACCATTTGTAAGGTGTATATTACAAGTTTATTATTTAAGAACCCTTTGAGGTGTATGTTACAGATTTATTATGCCTGCTTTTCAGATGATGGAACACTGAGATACAGCAATGTTATTTTTTTCATAGCAATAGAACTTGTAGGATTCAACTCAGGTTTCTTCTAACTCCAAATCCACGGTTCTTTCACTTTATGTGTGTCTCTATATGAACATTCATACATGCATACATGTGTTTGTATACATACCATGTGAGTATACATGTGCATACATATATATATATATGTTATATATATTTGTGTGTGTGTGTGTGTGTGTGTGTGTGTGTGTGTTTCTAATTGGGAGATTTTAATCATCACCAGTAGGTTGATGCAAAAGACACTTTGGAGAAATTTAGACCACAGCTCAACCTAACTGCCCTTACTATTCCTGATCGCCTATACCTGCAAAAGAAATACAGTCTGTTTATTTTTCAGGTTTTGGAATATTTGGTACAAATTTTTTCATCATTCAGATATCATATTTCCCAGAATTAGCATTCTATGAATAATACCCTTAGGATATTTATGTCTGTAAACCTTTTGGAGACATCTTTAAAGTTAGAGGAGTAGCTAGTTATGTAATAGTTTGATTGATGGGGCACTATGAAAATAAAATGCATGCTGTCATTATTATGAATAAGGCTGTTCATTTTCAGGCTCTTAGGAGGTTTTTAACCTCTAACAAAGAACTTTGGCTCAGGAAGAGGGTTAAAGTGATTGATGATTTTCAGCATAAAAGCAAAGTGCAGTTCAGCTTATGAAATGTTCGCTCTCACTTTCTGTGTGTGTGTGTGTGTGTATACATATATGTGTGTATGTATGTAAAATATAAGTCTGAATTATGTGGGGGAAGATAGAGCAATGGAGAGATGCTACAAAGTACAGTGCTTTCAGTTCTGCAGACATGAGACTATTTCCTATTCAGTGAAGGAGAATGATACTAATAGTTGGGGTCATTAAAAGTTTGCTTTCGAGCAAAGTCTGCTGCTTCTTGATTGTCCATGTTTCTGAGAAATATATGCTTCATTTACAAATCATTTACTTGGTTATCTCTTAAAGAAATATCTGGTATTCATATATATATATGTATATATATATATATATATATATATATATGAATATATGCACATATATCCTGTTTTTGTGATTTATATGAAAGGATTATTACATAACTTAAATCAGTACTTGACATGTCCAGCACAAACAATTTGAGTATATGTCTCAAAACTTTCTTGGAATTTAGATTGCATAGGAAGGATCTTTGAAGCACATCAACATTATATCTAAAAAAAAATTTATTGATCACCTGCTTTTGTCTATTATCATTCTAGGGTACTTCATACTTTAAAATGAACTGCGATAGTCCCTGCTCTTTAATTGCATATACTGTTAACATCTCATCAAGACAAATGCATCAGATTTTAGTGTAAATATAAAGAAGAATTTTTTAAAAAGTAATTTTATTTCAAAAATATTAAAGCAATGGTTTAGTAGAAAGCTATGATTTTAAGATAATGATTTCAAAGTCATTAAAAGCATTCAAACATATGATAAATAACCATCTCTCAAAAAAGTGGGAGAAAGGATTTATGTACTGGATCAGTTTGAGTTAGATGACCTCTAAGGTAATTTTAATTTACCAAACTTTTACAAAATAATTATTATATGAAAGGTACTATTCTAGGAATTGAGGCCAAATAGAAGAAATAAGTAACAGTTCATCTTCAATGAACTTACTATCAGGTGGGAAGAAAAAAACAAATGTAAATTTTTCTACAAATGAAATAAAGGTCCTTTCTAATACTAAAATTCTGTGCTTTTATAATGTTGAATCACAAAGTCAGGGCCCTGGTAAGAATGAGTCTCTGTTAAGAGGCTAACACATCAAATGGAAGAGGAAATTGATTTATAGCCTGAGACCAATCAGATCAAGTGTAATTCATCTTTCACAAGTCAGCCCTTCAGATAATTGAAGGCAGCTCTGTTGTCTCTCAGCTTCTTAATGGCCTTGATATTCTCCAGATTTTTGGTGACCTAAAACATGGTGTGTTGAACTAAACATAATATTTAGATGTGATCTGATCTAGAGTAGCACTCACTGAACAGGCATTCATTAAGCCTCTACTATTGCCAAACATTGTCCTGAGAATACAGAGAAAGGTAAAATCAAAATTAAGCTAGCAAACAACAACAAAACAGACCTTACAACAAAGGAGTATACATTCTAATGGAGGAAAATAACATGTAGATCTCTAGGTAGTGGTTGTTCAATTGTGTCTAACATTTAGTGACCCCCTTGGAGTTTTCTTGGCAAAGATACTGTAGTGATTTGTCATTTCCTTCTCCAACATTTTACAGATAAGGAAATTGAAGCAGAATTAAATGACTTGAAGGCCATATAGCTAGTAAGCTTTCAAGACCTATTTTGATATCAAGATGATGAGTCTTTTTGACTTCTAAGCCCAGAATTTTATCCACTGCACAGCTAGTTGCCATGTAGATGTCTAGATACATATAAGATATATACAGAGTAAATACATGCATTATGAAAGAGGATGATAGCACCTGAAGAAACTAGGAAAGGCATAAACTATAAAAGATAAAATTTATGCTGAGTCTTCAGGGAAATCAGGGAAACTAAAAGCTAGAGGTGAAGGGGCTGAATACTCCAGACCTGGGAGACAATCAGTGAACACCAAAGCTCAGGATGGAATGTTTTCTTCGAGGAACTTCAAAGAGGTAAGTGTAATTACCAAATAAAAATAAGGGAGTAAGGTGAAAGAATGGCAGAATATTTGAAAAGAATGGGAGTTATGAGGAGTTTCAAGTTTCAGAGGAGTTGAAATGTGCTTCAGGAAAATTACTTGGTCAAGACTGGTGTGGACAGAGATTTGAGGCAGGGGGACCAGTTAGATTACTGTTGCAGTTAGTCCAGGCAAGAGATGGTGATGGTCTAAAGTAGGATTGTGTCTATCTGAGGTGTCTCTCACTTCTTCTGAACTTGTTCCAAGTGTAGTTATTGGAGAGAGGACCCTATCCAGCCTAATATCTTTGGCTTCCTCTTTCTTAAGAGTAGAGGTTCAGATAGGGGTAGAGACAGACAGACAGACAGACAGACAGACACACACACACACACACACACACACACAAATACAGAGAGAGAGATTGAGAGAGAGAGAGAGAGAGAGAGAGAGAGAGGATTCTTTGTGATTCCTCCACCATCTATTGGCCTGACCTTTTCCTACCTGCCAGCAAGTATAGAAATGTCATTGCTTTGTGTTTCCTGTACCTGTCTTCTGTCCTGAATTGACTTGCCTGCAGGGAAAGGAGAGTAAAGCTATTCCTTAAGTTCTCTCAACTAGTTCCCTCTCCTGAGTTGCTTAAAGCAATTAGATAACTTATCTATGAGGCCAAAGCTCTGGGAAAGTTGATAACCTCCCTAAACTCATTCATTCAAGATTAATAAATTTTCACTCAACTCTTACCCTATTCATCCCAGGGTATTATTCATAACCCTTCTCTATCACTCACAACCCTGTCATTTATTCCTTTGCCTTCCACCCCCCACCCCATAGCTCAATGTCCCACTTTAAATATAATCACCCTTTCTACTGAACATGCCAATGCTCTAAATTACAAATTGACTTTCATCTTAAAATTTTCATTTACTATTCATTCTGTCTTTTGGCTTTCACTGAGACTTGATGAAATCAAGTGTGATATAGTGTGTGACATTTTTAGTGACATAGTCGTTCTGACTACCCTTTTTAGTATACCTTTGCTTCCCAAGGCCACTTCCAAGACATTCCGTAGTTATGATCAGTCTGTGGCTTTTCCTCCTTTGAGATTCACTAAAGCCATATCTGGGAGCAGCTAGGCAGCACTGTGAATAGAGAGCCTGAAGTCAGGAAGACCTGAGTTCAAATTTGGCTATGTGATCCTGGGCAAGTCACAAACTTAACCTTATTTTCCTCAGTTTCCACATCTGTAAAATGAGCTACAGAAAAAAAAATATCAAATCACTCTAATTACCTTGCTACCAAATAGAATTGAAGAGAGTCAGATATTAATGAAAATGACTGTACAACAATGACAACAATGAATCAATGTCTATGACATAATTAAAATTCTGGTAGCTACTTGTTTACCAAATCCAGGACATTCCCCTTCTATTTGCACTGTATTCAGTGTCTGTCTCACAATCTAAACCTACTTTTTAACTCTTGTCCATATAGTATGGCACTTGAACATATATGTCGATGTTTCTTCAAATATCCTAGTCTTCTAATTCCTCATCTCACTCATTATATATGACCCATTCCTTCACCTCACCTCAAATACACATAGATTTTTGCCATCTTACAAATCCAACACTTCTTGTTCATAAACTCTGATATCTCCTTAATCATCACAATTTATTGTCACTTCACACTTATCCTTTCTAATCCTGATCCCTAGGTGAACCAGTTCAACACTAAACTCTCTTCCTATCTTGAATCCCTTGCCCCCTTATTCTATTACTGATATTGCCCCTCCAAGTATCTTCCTTGTAGGACTCCCACCATATACCACATTCCTACCCACATCCTACCAAAAGAATTTGGACACTGTTTACCAAGTCCACTATGTTTGTTAAACATTCTCAATGGCAAGGCAATCTTTTTACATAGTCTTAGTTGATTTATTTTTCTACTCCCTACAGCAGTTTTTTCAAACCTTTCATCCTTCTTCAAGCTTCCTATGACTTCCACTAACCTCCACTTTTTCAACTGAGAATCTTGTTTCATACTTGATGGAAAAAATTGAGGATGTCCATTAAGAAACTTACCTTTCTTTTTCTTTCTCATTTCATATCATTCAACTTCTAGCACTATTTCCTCTTCCACCTTTGTCTTTCATGAAAAGGTAGCCCTTTTCCTATATAGGTACCCTCTTCACAAGAGATTCCACTCCTTTATTCTTCAGCAAATTGCCCCATTTGTCATCTTCTCTATCTCACTTATCTTCAATTTCTCCTGATCTACTGACTGCGTCCTATAACCCACAAGGATACCTCCTTCATCCTCAAAAAGAAAACCTTTGTCTTTAGATACCCAGCTTTGCCAGCTAAGGTCCATGTGTCCCTCTACTAATTTTTCTTACTCAGTTAACTATCTATAATCTGCCTTCCATTCTCCTTATTGAATTGAAATAATTCTTTCTAAAGTTACTGATGATCTCTTAATTGTCAAATCCTCACCAAATTTGTTTTTTTTTTTTTTAAATTCTCTTCCTTCTTGACCTGTCTGCAGCTTTCAGCACTGTTGGTCTCACTTTTCTACTTGCTGTTTCTTTTCTCTATTTATGGCAATGATCTCCCATGTTTCTCCCCTTACCTCTCTGGATGGTTTAATCCTAATCAATTTCCTTTGCTGAATGAACTTTATCCATGTCACAAATGGTGATTGTTTCCCAGGTCTTCTTGTCTCCCTCTGGAATTTTTCACTCAGTGATCTCATTAGCTCTCATGAATTCAACTATGATTTCTCATATTAACTTATACAGTCCTAACTTCTCTCCTGACCTTTGGTCTTATGTCTCCAATTTCCTATCAAACAAATGACATGCCCCATAGACATCCTAACCTGTTCATGTCCAAAACTGAACATAATATTTTTCCCCCAAACCCTCTTTTTTCTTAACTTTTCCATTGTCGTCCATTTTTGTACTGTAATTCTTTCATCCCCTTTTTTATACCTGAGAAAACTAAGGCAAATATAGGTTAAATGATTTTCCCAGGGTGTCACAGCTGGTAAATACTGAAGACTTGATTTAAATGCAAGTCATCTCAATCCAGTTTACTACTCTATCCAATCTTCCACCAGCAGTCTTTCTCTACAGCTCACAACTAATATATAGATAAAATCCAATGGGTACATGACCTGAATATTAAAATTTATAGAAACATAGGGATAAAATTACCTATCTGAGTTATGGGTAAGAGGAAAATTTTATGGCAAAACAAGGAATAAAAAGAATATCAGAAGATAAAATAAATAAAACTGATTATACAAAATCAAAAATC
Source organism: Macrotis lagotis (assembly GCF_037893015.1). Lineage (NCBI taxonomy): Eukaryota > Metazoa > Chordata > Mammalia > Peramelemorphia > Peramelidae > Macrotis > Macrotis lagotis. The sequence continues at coordinate 363,907,028 of NC_133666.1, read as the reverse complement.
CTTTGCACAGATGCATTTAACCAAAAAAAGCTTAGATTAAAAAGAAAATTATAATTATGTTGGACTCTAGCAAATTATTCTGATAAGTAGTCTACAAGATATTTAAGGAAATGTTTCAAATTTATTAGAATAAGAACAATTATCCAACTTATATGATGGCATGAAGATATGAGTAGCTAGTTCTTTTTTTTTAAAAACTTAAGGCAGTGGGCCAAGTGACTTGCCCAAGGTCACATAGGCAATTATTAAGTGCCTGAGGCCACATTTGAACTCAAGTAGTCCTGACTCCAGGGTCAATGCTCTATCCACTGTTCCACCTAGCTGCCCCAAGTAGCTAGTAATTAAGGGATGAAACACAAGGTGTTAATAGTCCTATGAAAAAATACTCTAAATCAATGCTAATTACAGAAATACAAATTAAAGCAATTTGAATATAATGCATCATATTTCTTGGACTGGCAAAGATGACAAAAAGGGAAAATGATAAATGTTGGTGGGACATTAGAATATTGATACATTGATTGACTGTAAGTGAATCTATAAATGGGTACAACTGTTCTAGAAGGAAATTTGTCATTATTCACAAAAAATTACTAAACAGTGTGTACCATATGATCCAGGTATAAAAGTGTCAAAATTATACTCAAAAGATATCAGAAAGGGAAAAGAACGGGGCTTTGTATGCAAAAGTATAAAAATTTCTGTGTAGTGGCAAAAAAATTTATACAAACACAAATCTTGGAAATTATGATGTCTACCAATTGAGGAAGATCTGAGTAAAATGGAATATATAAATGTGCAGAAAGCTATTGTTTTGTGGCAATTGAAAAAAATATCTCCTTCAAAGAAAATTTCTAACTTATGTGAGATAAGGAAGAAAAGAGAAACGGGAACTCTTAGTGAATAATCTCATTGTTTTTGATGAACTATGAAGGGAAGAAAATGAGGGAGAGTAGAAGGGGAGGAAGAGAGATAAGAAGGTAGGGAAAGTCTGTGGAAGAGTAGGTTATTTACAGAAGAATACAAGGTTTGACACTTCCCCCTTTCTTTTTCTCCCTCAGGAATGGTCCATTTCAGATTAGGTAATTTAAAATTATAATGGATAGAGTAGTAGGGATTTCTTCCTGTTTTCTTCTAGCTCCTTATGAACTTTTATTGTGACTATAGATAGTATTAGGCTTATTACTACTATATATTCCATCTTTGTTCCTATGATTTAACTTGTGGTTCACCTAGACCCTTGGTTTTTTTCTAAATTTTCAGATCACTGTTTTTACTCTTTCATATATATATATATATATATATATGTATATATATATGTATATATATACATATATATATATATATGAGAGAAAGATATATATGTATATAATTGCTCTTTGAAAATGAATGTAAGAATTTGCATTCCTCCCTATTAAATTTCATTTCATTATATTCAGCCTAATACTATAATTTGAGACATTTTTGGATATTGACTCATCACTCAATATATTAGCTCTCCATTCTAGTGTTATTTATCTGCAAATTGGTTAAGTATATTACTTTAAATATATATATATATATTTTTATACATTATATATTACTTTCGAGTCAACAATAGAAACTTAAAAAATACAAGACTAAGGATGAACTCTTAGGACACACCACAAGATGCTTCCTTCTAGTCATTAATAACTACTCTGTTGCTCTTGATGGCTTAGCCAGGTTTGAATCTTATTTTTAACCTGTATCTCTCTCTATTTCCCACAGGAGAGAATGAAATCTTTGTCATAGCCTTTGCAAAATCTAAGTCAATTAAATCTTCTACAATTCCCTGCTAAATAATGAAATACATTTCATAAAATCATTCTCTTTCTTTATGATCATACTTTCTTTTCTAGATGTTCCCTAATAATTTTACATTACATTCTAGTATTTTGCCAGGAAAGTAAGTCAAGCTCACTGTTCTTAAGTTTATAAATCTCAATCCTTTAAAACAAAGTTGGGGGGGGGGACTAAATTTCTCCAGTCCTAACACATACTTTCTTTTTTCTCTGTGCTTTTAAAGATCACTGGCTGTGACTCAGCAATTACACCCACCAGTTCTTTCAGTATTCTGAGATACAGTACATTTGGTCCTGGAATTGTAAGCTAGTCAAGGTTAGCCTAGGTGACTTGGCTATATTTTACTAGTATGAATTTCAGTATCCTATTAGTTGTGTTTGCTCATCCTGTCCAAAAGCCATTCATTCTGGGCAGAGAAAACAGAAGCAAAACAATATAGATAAAGAGCTGTGCCCAGTATCATTGCCCTTTTTGCCCTACCAGCAGACCTCTGGCTTTTTTGTATCTGTTCTCCAATTTAGATTCATTAACATTCTAAAGAGTCCTCAGCTAATTCTGAGGTTTAGCACCTCTTTCCTCTGTAATAAATGCTATAAGAACTAATATTTTTATGTTATTTTTGAGTTTTTAAGGAACTTTGCATACAATTTGTAAAGCGTTTTGATCTTCACAACAATCCTGTCCAAAATATACTATTATTTTATACTTAAGAAAATAAAGACTCAGAGAGAAAAAAAGTGGATCAAACAATTAGTACCTCAAAACTGAGATAGGATTTGAACTTCCTAACTAGGGCAGATACATGGCATCATAATACATAGTATGCTGAGCCAAGAGCAGCAAGACTAATTTGAGTTCAAATCCCACGTTTAGATGTTTACTAATTGTGTGAACCTGGGCTAGTCACTTAATTATTTTTACTTCAGTTCCTTATCTGTAAAATGAGTTGGAGAAGGAAATGGCAAACCACTATCTCTGCAGAGAAAACCCTAAATGGAGCCACAAAGATTTGGGCACAACTGACAATGACTTAACAAAAATCTTAACTCCAAGGCCAATGCTTTATCCACTATCCTCTCATCCTCCTTGAGTTTGGGGGACATGTGTGAGGGAAGGAATAGTCATGGAATTCCAGTGATAATTTATTTATTAGTTTCTTTCCATAAAATAAAGAAACATTCTTTTCTAGATTTAAGGGTTTTGGCCAACAAAATCAAGAATGATACAATTGTGGAACTGTCATGATCAAAAATTGAATCTTTCATCAATTTTTGTTTAAATTACTCCAGAATGTTTAAAATAAATGAATTATTAAGTAGTCTCCAGTTTAGAATGGTATTCCTCCATTCAAAAAATGAGATTAATGCCAGAGGAAAATTTATTTTCAAAATTGATGCTTAAAATAGTGATTAGGACTTGACCCAGAAGAATCAGAGATGATATATTCAATAGGTCAAGGCAGAGTGAAAATAACAAATTTTGTACTTCAGACAAATTTCAGTAAATGCAGCATTGGGGGACCCAAGAACCTGATGGGACAATTGCTATTGATATCATGGGTGTGATGAAGAATTCATCCCAGGTGCATCTGCAAGGAGAAGGGAGGGAAGACACTGAGTCAAAGGGAAGTTAATTCTAGCATCTTCTACCAAGGGGTCAGGAAGAAAAGGGAATGAGGCTAGGTTAAGAAAAACATCCAATAGATCAGCCATGCTTGAGTGGTAAAGGAATGGTTTCCTATTTTAACTACTATTCTTAGTAAGGGGAGTAACTTTACTAAATTAATTTATTTCTTGGCTGCTGAAGGACTTTAAATTTTGGTTCCCTGGAACAAAGTTCTACTAACTGTGTTCTCATTTTTATTCTGAAGATGACATTAGAAAATTCTGAATTCCTGGTGCTAGGTCTATTACACATTTTCAGCACTATAAATTGTTAGCTTTTTTCTGAATTCAAAGTCAGATTAAATATTTAAATTGTCTTGTTATTTTTGAATAATACAATGACCTCTCTTCTGCTGTTGATTTCAGATTGACTGGAGAGAAATGGGGTATGCCAGCCTTATTGAGTTCAAAGAGCTATAGAGTTGATGAACTTGTCTTGATAAACAAAATCAAAGCTTTTAAAATAATAACTCCCCAGAGCAGGAGCAAGTCAAGGACACTGATATCATTATCATTGTCGAATTCTGTCTGTGGCATTAAACTTTTCAATCTACACTGGTTTGGCTGTGTAAGGTCATTCCAATTCCCAGAGGCATCTTTCTTTCAACAAGGTATTGGCTCACTGAGAATGATTTACTTGATTGGCATTTATATATTCTGCTGCCTAAAATCATTCATGTGACCAGTCGTCATCAGAATATAAACTGAGAGCTTCTAACATTTTGTCTAACCAACCACATGCATTCCTCTATGCATTTTTCTCATTGATTGAAATGGGTCTAATCCAAACAAATCAGGGTCTCTATTTTCTCATCCATATGTATGCCTCATTCTTACCACTGGTATTCAAATGTAAAGGGTGAAAAAGTCTGGATTATTTTGCTTAGTGGCAAATCATTTTTATTCAGGATGTCACTTTTTCAGCAAAGACTCAAGGGCTTAATGTTACTTGAACAAATTTCTTACCCAAAGTAAATAGATATTTAAGTAATTTATTTGGTTCCCCAGTCAGGAATTTTATAATCATTTCTTTAAAGTTTACTTCTGAATAGTATTCTAATAATATATTATATTTTACTTTTTAAAAAAATCATACAATGTTTCTATTCTCCAAGGAGAGAGAAGAGTAAAATACAGGAAAGAAAGACCAGGTAATTTAAGGGATTATCTGAAAGATATTAATAAATTTGCATTTTAATGGAAGAAATCTGTTTCATTTATAGTATTTAAGAGTTTAGTTAAATGATCTATGTCTATTTACCCAAAATATATAGAAAGTATTTTGAAATAGTATATAAATTCTGCAGATTTTGTTTTATTTATACACAGAAATAACTATTGATGAAATGTCATTTCTGAATACTTCAAAAAAGATATATAGAATAATTTCTAAAGTTTGCTCTTTTGAACAGCTCTGAAACATCTTCCAATTTTAGTTACTGGTGGCACAGAATCCTAGAATCAGTAGGCTGTAGAAGGAGCTGTTTTAACTCCTAAGGATTTTATGTTATTCTGAGACTGATATCTTTTTTGGAGAGGATGGGTGGTTATGGTAATTTTTGTATCACAATACAAAATTTGTTTCCTAGGAACTGGTAATGACACAATATATTATCTCTTAAATTCTCATTCAAACTTTTCTTATCTTACATATTTTAAATGTCCAAAGTTTTGTCCCAGTTCTCAAAAGCATATCTTGACCTAAAGAGGAAAGATAATCTCATTGTCTTCCTTTTCCCTTAAGGAATAACTTGAAATATAAACAACAATTACTATTAAGAAATCTAGGGTTAATAACAGAAGCTGCAGAAATAGGGAGACCTATGAGAATTTTACTTCTAATTGTTCTTTCATTTTCACTAGCAATATAGAGTTATAAAGAAAGGTCACATATTGTGTGATTATTTAGGATGTTATCACTATAGGAAATAGGTTACTTGTCTTGCATGTGCCATTTAATTTTTCAAACATGACTAGTTTGGTGGTAGGAAATATTTTAATAGTCAAGTGTATTTTGCTCAAATGACATTTATGCATCCATTTGCTTAAAACTGATTGGAAGCCCTTAGAATATGCTTTGAGCTCATAAAGAAAGAAAATATATGAAAGTATTTCTTCCTAACCATATCCCATAACTGTTGTGGAAGAATATTTTCTTCTTATTTTCCTGTCAACTTTCTTAGAGAATTGTTAGATATTATCAGCCTTACACAATTTTAAGTATATCAGTAGAGATCTTCAATGGAACAAAGTGCCAGATTCCTAATGATAGACCAAGTCTTTGAAGAGACACAGCTTTCTGGAAAATATATATGTGCCCTAGAAGATATCAAAGAAAGATGGAAAAAAAACCCTAATGTATAAAAGTATAACAGCACTTTTTGTTGAAGCTAAGTACTAGAAACAGAGTATATGTTTATACTTTGGGGAGTAGCTAAATAAATTATAGCATATGAATGTAATGGAATATCATGGTGCCATAAATAATGAATAAAAGGATGAATTCAGGGGAAACTCTGTCAGCACTCATATGAACAGATAGAAATGAGTAGAACCAAGAGAATAATTTTTCCCAATATTTACAACATTGTAAAGGAAAACAACTATAAAAGACTTCATGACTGTAACACTAAAGTTATAAATCATAGATCCAGAATCCTTATGATGAATTATAATTCTCTTCTCTTAGCAAAAATGATGATAGATAGGAGGGTAGAATGAGACATAACTTTTCAGATGTTAACAATATAAAAATATTCATGTACATGCTCTATGTAAACAATACTGTATATTGTCCTTAAGTGTGGTTCATAATCTTTTTTTACCTGTGGTTGCTTTTCGAAAGTTTAGGGGAAATAATTGTATTTGCTTTTTTGAATTCATAATGATAATCATCATCATCATCATCATCAGCCACACATGTGTAATATTTTTTGCAGTATGAATATAAACTGTTCCATACTCTAGATAAAGAAAGAAATTTATAGTTTTGATTTTAAAAAAATGATTTATTTACTTTAACATGCTGTTTTTTGAAATTTTGATTTTTCAAATTATACATGTGAAATACAAAGAAAAACTCCAAATATTCTAATATTTCCAAATTTTCCATTCTGCTTAAAAAGGCTAGAAAACTAAAGTAAAAATATTTTTCTTGATAGAAAAGCTAAAGCTTTCCCAATTGAGCAACATTACAATACTGCTGTTAAAGGTCCTCCTGGGTCTGCTCATTGCACTTCACACCAATTTGTATAAGTTTCCCCAGATTTTTATGAAACCATCCTGCTCATCATACCACAGCTTGTCTAGTCATTTCTTAGTTTAAGGGGTATCTCCTCAACTTCCAATTATTTGCCACCACAAAAGAGTTGATATATAGCTATAGCTATAGATATATAGATGTACATGCATGCATATATATATGCATATTTGTAAATATAAGTACTTATCTTTGTTCTTTGATTTCTTTGTGACACAGACCTAGTAGTGATACTGCTGAGTTAAAGGTTATGCATACTTTGATAGTCAGTCATTTGGGCAAAGTTCAGAAGTCCTCTTTAGAACAGTGAGATTAGCTCATAATCTGTATTAAGGTCACAATATTTTATCTTCCCTATTGCATTTGTCATTTTTCTTTTCTATCATGTTAGCCAATCTGCTAAAATGGTACCTGAGAATTGTTTTCATTTGTATTTATCAAATCAATAGCAATTTAGTATATTTTTATATGACTATGGATAATTTCTATTTCTTCTGAGTACTGCCTGTTCATTTCCTTTGATGTTTTTCCAAATGGGAAATGACTTTTATCAGATTCATTTACTATATAATCCCCCCCACAGACATACTTTCTATTTCTTTCTGTTCTTGTCTGTGCAAAACCTTTTAAATTTAAGATAGAAAAAATTAATTTGTATAAGACTGTCATTTTTATCATATTGATTCAGCATACCTATGAGCAAATAATATTGATCCAGTTGTTTGGATCTGTCTATACACACACACACACACACACACACACACACACACACACACACACACATATATATAGTGTTCTTAATTATTTTCATGTACTTCCTACATTTTCCTCAACAATTAAGTTTTCAAGTAGTTCATATTGTCTGCAGTTCTTGTAAGTGGAATTTCTCTACCTCTTCCTGATGAGCTTTGATGGTAATACATAGATATGATGGTGATTTATGTGGATTTATTTATCTTTTGCATATTTACTAAAGTTGTTCATTGCTTCAAATTAAAATATATTTATTTATTTATTCATTTTCATCCACATGCATATGCATTTAAGTTACAAAATTCCTTCTATCCTCCCTTCCTACCCTCCTCTCCTCAACAGTGAACAGTCAGGTTAGCATTGTAGATAAATTGTAGATAAATTTTTTTTGTTATTTTGAGGTTTTTTGCAAGGCAATGGGATTACCTGTCTTGCCCAAGGCCACACAGGTAGGTAATTATTAAGTGTCAGACAGAATTTGAACTCAGTTCTGATTCCAGGGTCGGTGCTCTGTCCACTGCACCATCTAGCTGCCCCACATACATAGTTTTGATAAACATATTTACAGAGTACTTATTTTTGGTATGAGGAATTAGTATTAAGGGAAAGAGATACATAAGACATAACTTTTATAAAGTGTTCATCAAATTCCCAAGGATTGGATTTTGTGTTTTTTGTGTTTTGTTTTGTTTTCTTCCTCTGGATGGGGATAACATTATCCATAACTGATCTAATAGTTATTCTAGCTCTCTGAATTGCTGAGAGGAGCTGCTTCCATCAAGGTTGTTCATTTCACTTTGTTGTTAATGTGTACATTGTTTACTTCACTCTACTCCCGTTGCTTATCGTCAGATCCTGTAAGTCATTCCATGCTTCCATGCTTCTCTCTTTTATGGTTTCTTATAGAAAAATAAGAATAACATTCTGTAAGGTTCATGTACCATAATTTGTTTAGCCAATTCCTAGTAAATGGGAACCCCTTCAATTTCTAATTCTTTGCCACTACAAAAAGAGTTACTATGAATATTTTGGAACATGTACGACTTTTCCCTTTTTTAAAAAAAATTTCATCTGGATATATACCTAGAACTGCAATTTCTGGGTGAAAGGGTATGAAAAGTTTTATTGCTCTTTGGCTCAACTATTTTTTTAATTAATTCTCTAGGATTGTTTAGGTATAGTGTCATATCATCTTCAAAGAGATATTTTTGTTTCCTCATTCTCTATTCTAATTCCTTAAGTTCATTTTTCTTATCTTATTACTATAGCTAGCATTAGCATTTCTAATACATTATTGAGTAATAATAGTGATAATAGACAGATTTGCTTTTCCCCTGATTTTGTTGGAAGACTGCTAGTTTATCTCATTACAGATAATAATTGCTCTTGGTTTTAGATAGATACTACTTATCATTTTAAAGAAAAATCTAATCATTTCTATCTTTTTAATATTTTTATTACGAATAAATGTATTTTATCAAAAGCTTTTTCTGCATATATTGAGAAAAAAATCATGATTTTTTATTGTTTTTGTAACTGATATGGTCAATTATTTGTATACATTTCCTAATTTTGAAACAGCCCTGCATTTCTGGGATAAATGACATCTTGCTATAGTATTGATTTTTGTGATACATTGCTACAATCGCTTTGCAAAGATTTTATTTAAATTTTTGCATCAAAATTCATCAAGAAATGTGTCTGTAGTTTTATTTTTTCTGCTTTTGTTCTTCCTGGTTTAGGTATCTTTTTTGTTTATTTTTTCAAATAGTGCATGTAAGTATTAGAAGTAATTATTCCAAAATTTGTGGTAAAATTCATTTTTAAATCTATCTCATTTGAGAATTTATTTTTCTGAGGGAGCTCATTTGTGGCTTATTTGTTTTCTTTTTCTAAGATAGGATTATTTAATTATTCTATTTCTTCTTTCATGTTCTCTTAATTTGGGCAATTTATGTTTTTGTATATATTTATGTATTTTACTTAGACTGTCAGATTTAGTGCCATTATACAGCTGTTCAAAATAACTCCCATTTATTGCTTTTATTTCATCATCATTAATGTTGCATATACCCTTTTCCTTTTTATACTGGTAATTTAATTTTTCTTTTTTTAAACCAAATTAACCAATGATTTATTTCTTTTTATGTTTTTTTCATAAACAGCTTCTAGTTGATTAATTAGGAATTTCTATTTAGAAAGGTTTTGTATTAAATTTCTAAAAATTAAAATAGCTAGAGCAATTATTTTTAATCTTTTTTTATGTCATGTACTCTTTTGGCAGCCTGGTAAAATATATGTACTCTTATAAACTTGATTTTAAATACATGAAATGACATATATATGTATATATATACATATATATGTATATATATAAAACAGTAAATTATATAGAAATAAAGATATAGATTTTTCCTTTATAATGTAAAGTCATCTTATCTTTTATACAAAGTAGATGAGTATAAGAAATTAAACAAGGTGATGTCAATCATCCAGTTCTTTTGTTATAAAAAATTCCATATTTTGTTAATCTAAAAGTTATATTAGTTCTCATCTGGACTAACACCATATGTCTGGATAATAATATTAATATTTAGGAAAGTTTGATCATTTATGGATAAATTATCTAAGATCATTATCATCAGAGGCAATATACTGTTTATCACTGTCATTCCAAGTGTACCAGAGTTACAGAGATTCACCATGATAAAAAATTTTCAATTTTATTTTCTTTAAATCCATGTCTAAATACGTAAGCATGTTATTCTCTGTCGGGGGGGTCCTTCTTCCTTCCAAGATATACTTGCAACTCTGTAATTGTGTGGAGGGAAATGGACATATGTATTTGATGGTATTAACCTGCTTGAAACTTTCATTTATGGTGCACTGCAGTTTCCAAACACCAGATCTTGAAATATCATATATTATAAATAGTCACATTTCCCACATATGCTGTCATGAAAGCTCTTGTAAAAAAAAGCCATGAAGTTTTTAGAGAATATGTGGTTTCAATAGTAGAAAAAGGGAAAATATAAAAAATAGGAATAATTTAAATAAGCTGACAGTGTAGATAAACTCTCAAAATTAAGTCAGCATATATTTGATGCCTGGCAACTTCAGTGTCAAAAAAAGGGGTGAGAATAATAAGAATTATATTGGAAAAAAATGAGTCAGACATAAGGAATGAAATAGATCAAAGATCTATTGACTCCCAGAAAACTTGCACTCCTTATATAATTAATTTCCCCTTGTATACAAGGGGAAGAAAGGAAATTTAGTCTGAATTTTAGCAGGGCAAAAATATGGACAGAAGGCATATATGGGGGCAAACACAAGTCGGGGTGGGGGGGAATCAAGGAGAAGCAGTGTAATTTACTTTCATGAAAATGCAAAGTTGTTTTATGGGTTGTAGAAAGCATAGCTGATTTTCCCAGAAAGAAGAGTCATATTTTTGACATCAAAACTAAAGAGACAGAATATCTTCAAGGAATGTGATTATAGTCATATTGTACAATTAGAACCACATGTACAATTTTCCTCAAAGTTCATCAGAAATTAGTGCATTCAGCTTGGGACAATGCAGTAATAGAATGATAATTTTAAGCTGGAGAAAGCATGATGTAATCAAAGTACAGAATCCATGGGATATTGGAGGATTATCCTTCAAAATTATGCCATGTCCACATTTTTTATTAAAATGCATTCATAATGGATTCAAGTGTTACCATGCTTGTGACTACTGTAGTATATGAAACATTTTTAAAACTTTTGCATTTATCATATATATATATATAAAATATCTTCCTCCATAATGTGCATGTGCATTTTAATCCTGTTTATACATTTTGTAGGTCTAAATTCCCAGATGAAATTATTGTAATCAGATTATCCCTGTATCCTATCTCTTAAAACAGCTTTAGCATAAGGTTATAATGAGTTATTCTTTATAGCCAAGTTAAATCTCCCTTGCTTTATGGAATAAGTAAAGAAGAAGAGAGATATTGTTCATGATACAAATTATATAGGCTCTTCTGACCTAAAAAAGCTATACCTTACAAGCTATCTGTCAAGAAAATGTAAATTTTTCATAACAAAGGGATATAGTCAATGTGAATCATTGGTTGTATTTGTCTTCAAAGTATAAATTAAAGACTTACAAGATCAAGCAGAAATTGTTCATTAATTTTTTTTTATAAAACCATGTTGCTTTGACCTGAAATACTGAAAATTACATATTATATGGAAATGTTCGAAAATAAATTGTACTTAGTGTTTGATATGACAATGCATTTACTAGGGCCTCATGTGGAACACTAGTGTTCTTTCATCTCTAACTGTGATTTAATTAATATAGATAGTTATATTACTCTATATATGCTAAAATATGCTTTCCACTACAAACCAGAAATTTGTAAAGAGAGAACTGAAAAAAATGGTAATTTAACATGGTAGAAAGGGAAGAAGAAATTATTTCAAAGCTTTAATACTGTCAGAAAAACAAATGGATTCAACTTATAATATAAAGAACACATTTCTTTGATGTTTTCTATTTACTAAATTTTACTACAATAAGATCTGCCCAAGTATGAATATTTAATTCAAAATTTGATATACCTTAATCACTTTCATTCTTTTGAAGACATTGATGATATACTTGGTGTTTTTCATGTTTTATGATATAAATGAGACATCAAAAATTCTGGCAAGGAGTTTTATACATGTGAATGTGTGTATATATACATATATGTATATGTATAAAATTATATGTACATACCCCAATATATCTATATCTATCTATATCTATAGATTCTATATCTATATCTATATCTATATCTATCTATCTATCTATCTATATATATATATATATCTATATGCAAAGGGCTATCAAACAAAATTATCCTTGATATTATACCCTTCAATATACCTTTTATCTTATAGATACTTATATGTTCACATATATATGCATAGGTTTTTGCAATCTTATGATTGTGAATATCAAGTAAGATATTAAACAGAGAGACTTGTTCATCAAAGGTCTTCAAATTACAGAGTTCCAGTTAAGGAGAGATTCCCAATATTTGCTTAGGTCTTCTAATTACTTTTGCTTATAAATAGCAATGCCCTAATTATATCAATCTCTGGAAAACTTCAGAGCCTCCTCAATGAAATTCATAATCCCTGAAAAGAATTTGACCTATCTATATAGGGCAAAAATAGTTGAGGAAGAATACCTATTTTTCACACTATACTATATATTGATTTTCTCTCATTGTTTATAGACACACATAGTAGATGCAAGACATGAAAAATGATTAGGAAAATTCAGTAAAGTAGAGGTAGTGTTATGAACTGCCTTTGAGAAATTTAAGTTCTTTTAATGTTTTCAAATTTGAAATACTACCTTAGAGCCCCAGAGGTTGCAAGTAAAGCTAAAGCCCTCCATCACTATCATCACCATGCTTCCATAATTCAAGATCAAGGAAAACCAAAGAAAGTACCAAAGTGAACATTGGGTATGATTTTCTATTACTTTTTCAATTATACCTGTAGTGACAGTAATAACATTCCTATTACTATCAATCACATATTTTTCTGCTTTAGCTAGTCTTATTTCTTTTTTATCTTATTAGGTTTATTTCCTGAGCTATATTTGTCTACCTAGCTTTCATTTGTGTTATCAAATTTAAACAAGAGTGGCTATTCTATAGATTTAATTTGAGAGCTGGGTTTTAACTTAGATCTTCTTGCAGGTATAGTACCAGGTTTAGTACCATTCATTTGAAAAGCAAATTAGGTTGCTAGTGAAGAGATGGAGACATCTGGAGAATGACTTGAGCTGGGAGCATCCATAAAAATATAGTTAACAAATATTTATTAAACTGTTACTATATGCAAAGAAATACTGACAAAGACTATCTGTTCTTTGAGGGTAGGGACATTGTCTTAGCTAGTCTTTGATCTCTCCTAGTACCTGGTATTGTGTTTTGCACAAAGGAAAAGTTTCATATAGATTTTCACAGCTTACAAAATGCTTTTCACCAAAAGTCCCTTGAAGTGGATAATGGAATTTTTGCAATTCCTATTCTATAGGTAAACAAATGAAGGTTCAAGAAGTTTAATATAGTTTAATTCAGCAAATATATATTAAGAGCTGGGCATATAAAGATGATCTAGTCCCTTCCCCCAAAGAACTTATGCTCTACTAGAGGATTATTTTCTTTAAGGTCACATATTTGATAAATTCTGGAACTAAGAATAGGACCTGAGTATTCTGAGAGTGCAAAAAGCAACAGTAGTAGAATATGAATTATCTTTCTTCCTTCCTTCCTTCCTTCCTTCCTTCCTTCCTTTCTTTCTTTCTTTCTTTCTTTCTTTCTTTCTTTCTTTCTTTCTTTCTTTCTTTCTTTCATAGATAAATTCAGGCCTGCCCCAACAGGGAGTATGTAGAAATTTATTTGCTTAGGATCCTAACAATCTCAGTCAGGCTCTGTTGTAATTTGTATTAAGACCAGAAGGATATCACATGCTTACATATATGTTTAATTAGATTAAGTGTTGCTGAGATAGCCACAGGGCAGAAGGAGTCATTGCATATGCTCAGTGTTTGGAATGACTCTTGTTTGGAAAACTAATGAAACTAGGAGTTGCCTACATATCTTTTTTAATCAGCCCTTTTTTTCTCCTATTGTTTGATGCTCCATTTCAATAAAAGCATTAATGATATTACTTCATCAATTTACATAAAATTTCAAACCTTGTTTAAAAATTTAAAGCTATGGGGCAGCTAGGTGGCATAGTAGATAGAGCACTGGCCCTAGAGTCAGGAGTACCTGAGTTCAAATCCAGCCTCAGACACATAATAATTACCTAATTGTGTGACCCTGGGCAAGCCACTTAACCCCACTTGCTTTGCAAAAAAAAATTATCTAAAAAAAAAATTTAAACTAATGTCTTTAAACTCCTCTTAGTCACTGAGATCATCTTATGTTCCAAGATTGAATTTGTAATTGAAATTCAAAACTGCCACAGAGGACAAATTTCCAAGTAAAAGTTTCTCAAAAGCATTTTTTTCATTATTTTAGAAAATCCTGCTTTCATATTGTTGTTCATATGATTCCTCTTATTTTTATTTACATTGAATTACTGGGTTGGCAGCATGAATTTGAGTGAGTCTTACACTTAAAATTAACTCATTCTATTTGTAGAAGAAATAGTAATAATTAATATGTTATATAGTCACATTTATATCTGTTATCAACTTCAAATTGTGTAAATTTTATCTTTTCTCTTATATGAGAATCCTTATCTGAAATTGCTTTCCCACTGATGAGTCAGGTTCTGAGAGTTTGATTATTTCCTCCATGTATAATTCACACCCTATTTCAAAAAAATTAAAGTCTAAAAACTGGGAGGGTCTTTATACAGTGGTTGTAGATTATTTTACTTGTATTTTCCCCTTTTTCACACTGATTGTCTTTGAGCTCATTGATTCACATTTCTTACCAGTATATTAGGTTACATTTTGCCATATTCTGCCCAGAAATGACTCAGAAAAGATTTTCATCCAGTGCTGAATTCAAATTCAAAGTGATCCTGTTTCTAAAAGTGAATGGAAATCATACTGCTGAATGTCAGTTTGGTCCTCCTCCAACTGAGAAAGAAGGCCATGAGAGGCAAGGCAGCCCAATGGCCTGAGTTAGAGAGGGAATTGAAGATATGATTGAAGAGCAAAGGGGCCAGTGGAATTCCTGTGTCCACAAACATGGTTCAGCAGGAGGCCAGAAGAATTGCTGATGAAAAAGAAGTGACTGATTTCATAGGAGGACACAATTGGTGCTTCAGATTCATGAAACTGAATGGACTAAGCATGCATCCACGTACCAGACTTACCCAGGGAGTGCTTGTGATCAAGCCTAGAACAGAGTACAGGCAGGAGAGCAGTCAGAGCCTCTCCTGATAGAGTGATTCATCACCAAATACAGATGAGGATGAGCTAATGGATGGGAGTTTCGACAGTGATGAGGAATTGTATGAAATTTATGATGAATAAAACTTAAATTCAATAGCTTCAAGTAATACATTTTTTTCCAAATCTGGGTCCAAAAATTAAGTTGTGTCTTATATTTGGGGAAATATGGTAATACTGAACTAAGGGTAAATTTTATGATTCTTTCAGCTTGAATCCCTATCAGTGTGCTTATTCCCAAGATTATCAGTTGAGTGTGGATTTACTCTATCAACTTTAAGCAAATTTTATTAAGGACAGTTTATATAAAAAGAGACTTCTGTCTGTCATATTCTCCACTTCTATATACATAGTATCAGAAAAATAGTGGAAGCTTAGTGGAGCAAGCATGACAAAAGTTAACTTACAAATCCTGGTTCTTAGAAGTCTTTTCTTGGGATTTTAAAGAAGTTCTGTTGAGCATTTTGTAATTTCTTTGCTGTCCTCCTTGTAAAACCAAGGGCTCAGTTTGTCCTTAGTGCCCAATATAGACCTTTGATATCAACTGTAAAAAGAATGAGGTAAGAACACAAATCAGAAGGTTGATACTGCTGCTGTCCTCCTGGGACAATTCTAGTCATTGCAAGTATTTTTTTTTCCTTCTCTTTGATGGAATCATCAATAATTTGCACTTAAGTATATAGTGCATCTGTTTCCATCTGTTCTTGGTTCCAGATGCAAACTTTGCTATCACTTGGTGGAGGGGAACTACTAGTATTCCAATCAGGGTATGAGAAGTTCAATATCTTCTTATCCTTAGAAACATGAAAGGTACTCATTTACCCAAGGCAGTATGGAGAAGAAGAGAGAAACAGGTTTGACAAAGCTCAAACTCTCTTAATAATTTTTGATTATCTTTTAGGAGTAGTCAAATTTCCTTGGTCTATGCAATGAAACATATGATTTCTCCAGATTCTTGTTCAAAACTCAATACCTTTTAGTATTTCATCTAAGATATATAAGGAATTATTTATTGGTTGATTCAAGGGATCACTTATTAAGGTATTAAGGCTAAAAGAATAAGTCATAGGTTAAATACCTTCCATATACTTTAATACATGTATTTAAATATTTATTTTAATTTATCATATGCTGTAAAACTCCTTTATCGAATTCCTATATAGATAATGCTTCAGTTGAATCAACCCAATTGACTAAGTAAGTTCTAATAACCAACTTCAACTGATTTTTCCCAATAAATACTCTGCCTTTACATTGCTGGATGTTCAAAGTCTTGTCAATTTATAGAGGGAATTGTTACCTTATTTCCCTTAGGATTTTGTATTTCATTTTGCTCAATCCCTATGATTGGGGCTCTAAGAGAGTGTACTATAATATAGTATATTTTATATTGAATATAGAATATATATTTATATAGAATATAGGATACAATTTACATGCATATTGACAAGTAAAATTATACATGTATTTTAGCCCGAAATCAATAGTAAAATTTTAGAAACCACACTACTGTGCTTAAATTTTTATACTTTTTTAGACCCCAAAGGGCCCTTTCTTGGGATTTACCTCCTTTCTCAAATAGTTTATCCTTTTCTTTGTTAATTTCTTAAGAAAGACAAAATCTTTATAAAATAATTTCCTTTTAACTAGGAAAATAAACTATGGGGAATATAGAATGAATGAATAAATAGATGAATACATTTTTAAAAACCTCCTAATCAGACAATTATTTATGCCAGAATTTTTTACCATGGAGAAATACATATAGAAAATATTCAGCCATGGTGAAGAATTTTCTTTGGCCATTGTGCATCATTTGCCCTACTAATGGATTTCTCAAGTTCTAAAAAGTATGATGACCTTTGGATAAGGAAAATGGAATATTATCCCACTGCAGTCTCTCAAATCATATTTTAGACTTGGAATATTATGGATTTACTCTATTTTCCCATTACCCTCTTTTCTGAGATTATAGAACAAGTCTTTTTTCAAAAGTCCCCGTAGGTAGTGTTTTTTTCTTAAAGATGTTCCAGACTTGTTGGAGATATTTCTTTCAGTTTCCCTTATATCAAACTTGATAGCTTCAATTATTCCTTTGACACATCACTGCATGGCAAGTTGCAACTTTTCTGCATATATAAATTTATTATTTTATATTAATTTGTCTTGTATTGATTCACTATCTTATGTCTATGAAAATATTTGTCTTGGAATTTTATGATCATATTAGGCAAATAATCTGAGTTTGATTTTACTAAGCATGCAAATAAACATTTCCAAAAAATAATTTTTGTAAACCTTAATAAATTATTTTGATTATTATGATGATCATAATTATAATTTGTTATACCCTGACAGTTATCTGAAAAATGCCTCTGCAGATCAATGCATGACTTTTTGTTACTACAAAAGGATCACTTGTGATGGCAAAAGTAATGTCCTTACTCAAGAAACTGTTGGAAAGTCTATTCTTTATTCTTAAAACTTCATATTACAGATTTTCATAATTAATAATCTTATTATTAGCTACAAAAAGCAGCATCAGCAATCATAACCTAAATATTAATCTGATTGAATACAATATAATCATGGTACTTTATAATTACAATCTATTTGATTAGAAAATAAATGCTCACATTAGACTTCTCCTATTACCATAGAAAATGGGGACTGATTAAAATATGCTTATTTCGATATCCCTTAGAAAATATTTCTGTTATAATTCACCTTTCAATCATATGAAGACAATTAACCCATTATCTGTTAAGATACTCTAACAATCAACTCTTACTCAAATATTTCATTTCTCATCATTTTCAAAATGATTAGTTTTTATTCATGATTTCTTTTAACCATAAGCATGAGAGCACAAAGAGTACTTGGAAGGCTTATGCAAGTTCTTGCTGTTACATCATTTTCAGTTGTGTCCAACTTTTCATGACCCTATTTGGGGTTTTCTTTGCAAAGATACAGGAGGGGTTTGCCATTTCCTTACATATGAAGAAACTGAGGCAAACAGAATTAATTGTCTGAGATCTGATTTGAACTCAGGTCTTCCTGTCTCCAGGTCCTGCACTCTATCTACTGTAGAAGCTGGCTTCCCCTTCTGTTCTTAGGCCAGACTATTATTATCCTATGTATGTATAGATAGATAGATAGATAGATTATCATCTATCTATAGATAGATAAGTGAGAATATACATATATATACATATATATATATATATATTTACACACATACTGTCATCCAATCAAAAATGGAAGAGCCTTTGTCTCATGGATACACACTGTGCCATTGTGCTTTTGTCCTTTCTTTTTATTATTCTATTTGCCTGGTATGGTATTCTCTTCTTATGCTTTTATTTCCTTATTCAAATGCCATTTTTTTCCATGAAGTTTTTTATTATGATCTCTTTACTCAATAAAACTTATTCTCAGTAGTACTCATATAAGAGTTTTGTAGCATTTTTAACCAATTAAAATCTATTGCTCCGCATGAGAAATATCGGTATTCTTTCTAGCTTCCCTCTTAAAACTTCCATGATGGAACCTATATATATTTTGTAATTCTCCTACAACCAATACCAGAGCATTTCACACAGTGGCATTTTTTAAAGTATTTATTGTTTCTGTTATTAAGGAATAGAAGAGTGAAAGGTAGAAAAAAGAACAAAAAGATAAAAGCATAATCAGGTCATAGGAATGAAAGGAAACATATTAGGTAAATAGGGATAGCTATCAAGAAGAATAAAATAGAAAAAACAACACAATATTGGATCTGAGACCTGAAAGGTCTTTGCTAGTCTTTTTTTTTACAGAGAACAGTTTCAGGAGATGATAGTGACAAGTTATAAGGGCCTGAGCAATATATTGGTGTTTAGGAAGTGGGAAAGCACATTGAGTATGTTTTCATGAAGTTTGGCAGTGAAAAAAAATAAGGAAAATCAAAATGACTTTTAGTTTCCATACTCAGAGAAACTGATAGTAAAGGCAAATAACTTGCTGATGTTATCACATAATCTCTGTTAATTCATCAAGGATAGAAAAGTTCTCTACTAACTTGGAAAGTCCTATATTTTTTTTAATGGGAAAAATATACTTTGCCAAGAGAACAATGTACACATCAACAACAATATTGTGAGATGAACAACCTTGATGGAAGCAGTTCCTCTCAACAGTTCAGAGAGAGCAGGGACAACTGTATTAGACCAGACTATGATATCCCCATCCAGAGGAAGAAAAACAAAACAAAACACAAAAAAACCCTAACCCTTCCAAATCTGATGAACACTTTATAAAATTTATCTTTATATCTCTTTCCCTTAATCCAAATTCTTAATACTGAAAATAACTAATCTGTAAATATGTTTATCAAAATATATATGTACAATGCTAATGTGACACCACTGAGGGGAGAAGACTGGGAAGGGAAGGTAGAAGGAAATTTTCTGACTCAAAAATACACATGTACATATGTATGAAAAGGAAGGAAGGAAGGAAGGAAGGAAGGAAGAAAGAAAGAAAGAAAGAAAGAAAGAAAGAAAGAAAGAAAGAAAGAAAGAAAGAAAGAAAGAAAGACTTTTAAAAAATAAACATAGATAGTTCATACCTATCATTGAATATAAAAATTTAGAATTGAGTAGGAAATAATATGGTCATATAAAATATAATCCAACAATTAATAGAAAGTAGTATGGCTTAACTAAAAGTAAGTTATGACAAAGAAGCTTCATTTTCTTTGGTGAAATGATTAGAATTCTTATATCAGTAATCGGTATTATTCTTGTGATCAGTATTATTCTTGTAGCATATTTACTGATAAATTGTTACTTTATTTCACCAAAGTATTCAATAAAATCTTTCATGTAATTTTAGACAAATATAAATGTGGTCAATATTTGTAGTTAGTTGAGCAGAAACATAAAAATAGTTTTAGTCATTTTTCAGTTAAAGATTTCATTCCCTTCCTCTTTTCCAGTCTCATTGTGTAAAACAAAGAAAAACAAAACCATTTAAAGAATATTTATATTCAAGCAAAATAAATTCCCATATTTGTTATTTCAAAACTTCTACTCTACATATATAGTCCATCTTATCAAAAGTCAGGAAGCATTCTTTGTCATCAGTTTTTTGAATGATGCTGTGTCATAGCTCCTGGATCCAATTCATTTTACTCTACATCAATGCCTACAGGTCTTCCAGGATCAGTGTGCACCTTTATATATTATGTATATTTTTCTTACCACATTGTAATAACAAGGATAGGGTTTTTTATGTGATGCATATATCTAGAATAGCAAAATCTCAGATATTTAAAATGTCTTTTACCCCCAACTTCAACTATATTCAATTCTACACTATTCTTGACAAATCCTTTTTAACCTTTTTTTTGAAGACTCTCAGTATATGATTCAAATATTTCTTCTCCATTTAGACAATTCTTATTGTCAAGAAGCATCACCTTGCATCAAGCCTCTTTTTTTAAGTTCATTTATTTTTGCCAAATGAGACTGAACTAAACAAGTCTAACCTCTTTTTAACATAATAACTCATCACAAGTATGAACATTGAGATAGTGTCCACTATAATGAAATCTTCTTTTAGAAACTTAAGGTCGGGGTGGCTAGGTGGTGCAGTGGATAAAGCACCGGCCCTGGAGTCAGGAGTACCTGGGTTCAAATCCGGTCTCAGACACTTAATAATTCCCTAGCTGTGTGGCCTTGTGCAAGCTACTTAACCCCGTTTGCCTTGCAAAAACCTAAAAAAAAAGAAAAAAAAAGAAACTTAAGGTCAAGGCCTTAGAAAAAGAAGATTCTGTCTTATTCAACCTAGTAATTTTTCATAAGAAGAATCTGAGGCTTAGGGGCTTTATTCACATTCCAGCTTAAGATGTGATATGATCAGGCTACAGAAGAAGTATGGCTTCCCTCATCCTAATCAATATTATCCCTATTAAACTTTACTGAATTACATTTGTCTATCAATCTAATTCTTTAAGTTCATTTTTAGACACTGATTCTCATTTCCATAGTGATACCTATTCTTCACTGTTTAATATCATCTACAAAATTAATAAGTATATTATCTATGTCCTTATCTAAATCATCGATAAAAATGACAAATGGTATAGAGTCAAGAGCAGATCTTTGGAAGTACACCTTCCTTTAATTTGACTGTCAGCCATTAATAGAAAATTATTTGACATTTGCTACTTGAATTCAATTGTTCAACAAATTCCAAATCGACCAATTTGTATCTGTCTCCTCTACATCTTTTCCATCTCATAAGCAAGATAGAGTGGTAAACTTTGTCAAATACTTTACTGACAGTCAGTTATACTATTTGTGTATTTTATTGTTCCATCAATCTAATATCTCTGTCAAAAAAAGGATATACCATAGGTCTAACATGATATCTTTAATGTAACTGTGTTGGCCCTAATGTTCTTTGCTTTCTCATCTACAAAGAGATATATAATTAAAACCTCAGTAGTTCTAATCACAACTTTCTATGAAATAGAATGCAAACAATACTTTCTCTTCTTCTAACATTAAAATGTTGATAATTCTTCCATCTTTGTACTTTTCCTTTTCTCCACAATTGAAAAGGGATTACTGGCAAATAATGTCCTAGGACATAGTTCATATGAGCCTAATGATTTCATTGAGGCCTTCTCAGACTCTTTAAAACATTACTCATCAAATCGAGTGGGGTGCCCATCAGTTGGGGAATGACTAAGCAAGTTATGGTATATGAGTGTTATAGAATACTATTGTACTATATGAAACCAATTATAGTTAGACTCTAGAGAAGCATGGAATGAATTACAGGAACTGATGCTGAAGGAAGGGAGCAGAACCACAAGATCATTTTTGTATACATTAACAACACTGTGAGTTGATCAACCTTGATGGATGTAGTTCATCTCAGCAGTTCAGAGAGCTGGGACAATCCTATTAAAGCAGCTATGAATAATGCTTTCTCCATTCAGAGGAAGAAAAACAAAACAAAATAAAAAAACCATACAGAATCTGAATGAACACTAAATTCACTTTTTAAAAAAAAATTCTCTTAAGTATTTCTTTCCTATCTCATGGATTTCTTTCTTTTCCCTTAATCCTAATTTCTCATATTGAAAATGCTTAATCTGTAACATATTAAATACAATATTCACCTGATGGCTGCTAAGGGGAAGGAAGGGTGGCAGGAAATTATGTAACTTAAAAATATGCATATGCATGTGGATGATGGTTGAAAAGTTTTCATAACATGTAATTGGAAAATAAAATAAAATATAATTGAGAAAAAATATAAAATAACTTAAAAACATTTTGTATAAATCTTGATTTCTAATTTCCCATTGATAGTCTTTATTCTATTGCTTTCTAGTCCTTTCAAGACAATATAAAAGTAAAAAAATTATTGAATAGTTTTTTCTACTCTACAATATCAACATCATGTAAACTCAGAAAACCAATCCTTCTTTGAGGTTTATCTTGTTCCTATTATAACCAAAAAAAGACAACCAAACCAAAAAAACCCAAACACCTTTTTTTGTCATTAGCATTTACAATCAAGGATATTTCCCTCCTTAACCCAAACTTATTTGAAATTTAGAGCTACTGGAGATGATTTTCTCTAAGATCATAATAATGTTTTATATTTATAAGCTGCTGTATTATTTCTATAACTAATATATTTCCTATGCAGTCATATCAACCTTTTTATACAGATTCCTGTTTTCTTCTTCTTTGGCATGAATATAATTTGTTATATAGACAGATAGATAGATAGATAGATAGATAGATAGATAGATAGATAGATAGATAGATAGATAGATATCATTGTACTGGCTGTCTTTAATGCTTGAAATGCACTCCCTTCTAATTCTTCTAATTCAAAAGTTTAAGTATTACTTCTATTACTTCTATATTTCCTGTTCTCCCAGTGGTTAGTACTGCCTTCCTTGGGAATTAACTTATAGCCATTTCCCATTTATTTAATATATACCTCTGTAAATATATGTCTTTTCTGGAAGAAGCTAAGTTCTTTGAAATCAGGAAGTATTTTGTTTTTGTCCCTGTTATTTTTGAAGACTTAATAGAAAAAAATAGAATTACAAAGGAAACCAATTTTGTTGGAATAAAGGTGTTTCTTTTTTTTCCTCATTCAAGTTCATGGATGCCCTGAAACCCAGACCATATTCCCTTTAATGAAGAACACCTGCTTTTCATGTTTTATCTTGTTGAATATTTCATGTATATGAATATAATATTTTATCTATTTGGTCCTCTTGCTTTCAGTGTATGGCAACCCAATTCTTGATTATACATTTCCTGGATCATATATTTTTTCCTTCTTTTTGAGTGAAAGTTATTGATAATGTGCTGTGGGTGATTCACTGGTAGCTCTTTGTTATTTTGAAATCATTCTGTAATATGGGTAATATTAATACTTAAAAGCATATTATATTTCTAGAAAGTTTTATTTTGCCACAAACATAGCAAAGAATCTTAAAACTAGCAAGACATTTGCATTCCAGTTACTAGGTTACAAGGATTTTAGAGGAAGATAAAAGTCTATAATTATAGAAACATGTAAGGAATAATGTAATGAAATAGCATCATAAAATATAAATTTATAAACACATTCATAAGTTGCTACATTGCTCTGCTTCTTTATGTTCAGCTTCAAATGATTAAAAATAACTCTTTTCTATGTGAAATAACTAATTCATTCACTTGGGTCATTACTAAACAGTTTGAAAATTGTGAAATATAATCGTGATGGATGAAAGAAAAAGTCTTGGCTTATTAAAGAAAATTTATGGTATTGCCATTCATAGATTCAAATTTTCCATGACAATCTTGGAGGAAATTTTTCTCAAATACTCTAACTAATATAAACTAGCTAAAAGTCCATTAGATTATTACAAGGGGTATTAATTTGTACTTTAACACTCATTAAGAGCATACTTAATTACATTGAAATGCATTGACTTCTTTTAGAAATATTGATCCCAGGGTGGCTAGGTGGTGAAGTGGATAGAGCAATGGCCCTGGAGTCAGGAGTACCTGAGTTCAGATCTGGCCTCAGACAATAATTACCTAGCTGTGTGGCCTTGGGCAAGTCACTTAAGCCCATTTGCCTTGCAAAAAAAAAAAATCAATTCCAGTGCTAGGGTTAAAAATGTATTGTTTCTGTGCTGCTCTTTATAACATTTTTTCCCCTGAGCAAGAGAAATCATATTGAGAAAATTTGAATTTTGCAATGTCAGCACATTTAGTGATTGAAGTAATTAGTATTTGAATTGTTTCAATACTAAAACAATTTTTTAAAAAGATGAAGTAAATTAAAATTATATTATGTATTAATTTGTACTTTATAATTTTTTTTTTTTGGTTTTAACATTTGAGCCTTCTCTTGCCCTACAAGAAAGCTCACAATTAGCCTATCAGGACATTTTTGTATCATTATCCAATTCTATTTCATACAAGTGATTTTTCCTACTCTTAGTAGTCTCTGTATACAAACACCCACCCACACCCACCCACACACACACACATACTCACATGTTTGATATATACATATATGTGTATATATATGTGTGTGTGTGTTTTACTTCTTTTTTTACTTCATTTTTTTTTACTTCATTTTTACTTCATTTTGCTTTGTTTTTTTTTTCAGTATCTAGATCATTATATCACCATTTACATAGGTCTTTTCCTGGTGGTATTAAACAAATATTGTTTTCAACAACAATAACAAATATACATTTTTATAGATGGGTTTTTTTGGGGGGGTTGTTTCTATCTATATATGTATAATTTCCTTTCTTTCCTTAGAATGTCATCTCCTTGAGGATAAAACTGTACCTTTGCTAACTTTCTTCCAACAACTTACACAGTGACTAGACAAGTGGATGACACAGAAGCATAACAAAATTAATATTTGAAAATTTATTAATATTTAAAGAAAATTGACCTAATTTTCTTTCTCAAGTGTTAAAGCAAAATGACCTTATTTTACAGATTGACTCACATTATTGTTTTAAATGTTGCTTTCCCCTCTTTTCCTCTTCATCCTCTGTTTTTAATGATCATTTTCCATTTTCCTTTCTGATTCCTGTTCCCTGTTCTCCTCCCTCATTACCTCATGCCATCTTTCTTTTTATATGTGAATACTATCATTCATTTGGAGAAACAACAGAAGAAAGTAGGTCCAACATTAAATTTACTCTTATTAGAACAGAAAGAGGGAAATTATTCTCATGAAATTATCTATAACAGTGTGATGGTGTGATAGTGAACTTCCTACCTCTGAAAATATTTAATCTCAAGCTATATGACAGCTTACTTATCAGAGATGTAACGTCTCTCTCTTTTTTTTCTTCTGGTTATTATTTCTTTTTGGATTTGTAACGCGATTCATATGTCCTGACAATAAATACTAATAGTATGACTGCCTTCTTTTAGTTTCTACATGCCCTTTATACATGACACAGTATTTTAATAATCAACTTAGCACTTCAGCCCTTTGTGTTATACCTATTAGAGATATTAAGAAAGAAAATGTCAAGTACATGAAGGCATAAAATTTGCTTTTTTAAGATCTCAGAGCTTAACAAATAAAGAAAAGAAAAAATTTGAACTTCCAAGACTCTAGTTCCATGTACATCTAAACCCAAGAATTCCCCTACCACCTTACCCAGTAGAATGTTTGTCATTTTTGTAAATAGTTTTAAAAGAACTTTCGGTTTAGTTATGGGAGATTCCCATAAAAATTTCAGACTTCTTCACTCATATTCAGAAAAATAATTGTGAAAAAATTTAAGTTAAGTATCTTTGGAGAGAAATATAACAAAAAATTTTCCTGTCATATGTGATATAATTCTATTCTATATTTTTAAACATATGTTAAAGAAGGAAATGTTAAATTTGACCTCAATGAACTGATTCAATGATTTAACAAATTTTCTCCCATTAAAAATTTAATATTTTGAATGTGAGAATTACAGATGATTGAAAGTCTTTGATGTTTATTGGATTTATATTTCTAGAGTTGTTATGAAGTTTATTTAATACTTTAAAATGAATAAATTTCACAAATCAGAATGCTTCATTACTTCAATATTAATGATACTTCCAGTTTATTTGTGAATATGTATTATAGAATCTTTTGGCAAGTTGTAATACAGCGCATTTTACAGATTATCATACTTTCAATATGAGAAGGTCTTTTGAGTTGAGAGCTTCCCCCCTTTTTTATTAATCTGTTTAATTAATCTGGGCAGACATGGAACTATCATCATTTTTCAGAATTGGGAGATTGGACAGATGTCTCTTTATAAGTAATAAAATTTACAGCATAGTTCTCCATACCTCTTCTCAATTCTCCATTTTTGTTTTATTGTGCAATCCCAGTTTCTCTTGGAGCATCTTGAACATTTAGTACAGTCAGATATAATTTGCCAGTGTATATTTATGATCCTTTACAGCATTCACTGTGCCAGATGTGAAATACTTCATCTCTACTAATCTCTTATTATAATGCCACATTTTAAAGTTGCGCAAGTCTTGTTTTTCACTAGCTGAACTAAGTATATTAAGAATAGGAAAATATAGTATATCAAAAAAAATTTAAGAACTATAAGGATGCAAATTTAGGAGTTTGACAAAGAATGGAGAAAAAAATTATGCCTAAAATGATTCTGTAAACCTGCTATGTATAGTAATATAATTTCATCTTTCATTTACTGTTGTGTTTGTTGAACAGAAAGTTCTCATAGAGACCAATAAATATAACCTTCTTAAATAACTATCAACAGGATGCTAATTTTACACTGGGTTTTCTCAAGAACTCAATGCCTTCTTATACTCTTTCAGCACATTGGGTAGCTATGTGGTGCAGTGAATAGAGTACTAACCTGGGATCAGGAGAACCTGTATTCAAATCTGAACTCAGTTACTTTATACTTACTAGCTTTGTAACCTTAGGCAAGTCATTAAATCCTGATTGCCTCACATTCAGAGTCATCTCATCATCCTGATTCATGTCTGGCCACTGGTCTTAGATGACTTCAGAGGAGAAAGTGAGGTTAGTGACTTAACATAGCACCTCTAATTCAATTCCATAACCACTTGGTTGTGATGGCATCACCTCCCTGTTGTCATGATCTTCTTTGAGAACAAAGGAAAAACATCATCAAAAGCAGATTGACATGATATGCTTCATCTCGTTTATGGCACACTGACATTTAATTGCCATTTTTATCATTTTACTGATTTGGTTTTCTTTAAGACCTCCTATGCAAAGTTTCTCTTCCTATTCTGTAGCAACTAATATTTTTACCACACCAATCGACAAATTCTTGACAAATACTTTGTAACACTCTTCCTGGATTCTCCTATTGTCAAATTGCTCCTTTTAATATTGTCTCACTGGTTGATTGTGTTATTTTTATCTCCTAAACATGGAAATATCAAAAGCCTCTCTCTCTCTTCAGTTCTCTTTATTTCTAAAATTTTTCTCTTCCTTGATGATATGAATGACTCCAGTGACCATAGCTTCTAAATCCCAAAACATATGCATAGAATATTTTTAACACAATTGTAATAACACAATCAAAAGTGATTCTGATTAGAAAGAACAAAAGAGAGTAATGTAGATAAACTAAGAACTTATTGACTAAATAAGTTAGGTTTTTTTAAGTCACGTAAAAATGATGGAATCAAAAGCACATAACCAAATATGAATAGAGAAGTTAAGATTTCTTGGAAGGAAGAGTTTGGTTGGTTTTAAGGTTGAGTAATTGATACTGAATTCTAAAATTTTTATCAATGGCTTGAATAAAGTTGTGGGTATCATAGTTATCAAATTCTGAGATGGTACAATTCTGGTAGAATAGTTAACATGCAGGATGTTAGAATAAGAATTCAAAACTATCTTGACAGGCTAGAATATGGAGTTTAATATAATAAAATGAAGTTCAGAAGATAAGATGCAGGGGATAGTCCTAGAGTCAGAAGGACTGAATTCAAATCTAGATTCAGACACTGACTAGTTGTGTGACCCTGGGAAAGTCATTTAACTCTGACAAAGTCACTTAATCCCAATTGCCAACAAAATATAAAAAAATGTACTGGAGGTATTAGATTAATATAAGGTAGATGTTATTCAACTATAGTGTCAGCTTAAATCATGAATGTTCTGATATTTTTTGTTTTGTTTTTGGTCTAGAGTACAATTCTGAGCATATTTTAGAGAAATCTTTAATAAAATTAAGAGTATCAAGAAGTGGGCAACGAAAGTGGTGGAAGAAGTCAGTTTCTTGTCATATGAGAATAGTTGGGAAACCTTGTTTATTCTACTTGGCCAAACTTCAAGTAATAAAGAGAAATTTTCAAGAGGCACATTTATCTTAGATTTAGGGAAACATTTTCTAATAATCAAAATTATCCAAGAGTGGGATATATTACTTTCGAATAGTGTAGTTGCTTTTGGTGTCTTGGAAATATTGTACACACTACCATGGATACACTGATTCAATCACCAATTCACTCCAATCTTTGCCAGGGTAATGGAGTACTATTTTATTATCTATGCTTCCCTGCATTGCTATTCTTCCTCAGGATCCTTCCCGGGTGGAACTCTTGATTTTTCTCATTGCTATCCCCATTCTGGCTAGTTTTATCTTGAAACTCAGCCCACTTGGAGAAGTGTAATAGATGTATCTGTCCCCCATAATTCCGAGTCTTTGAGTGAAGATTCTTGAGAACTGTGTCTGTGTGTGTGTGTGTGTGTGTGTGTGTGTGTGTGTGTGTGTGTGTGTGTGTGTGTGTAGAGGTTGTAATAATATGCTAGTAATGTCTCTTCTAACTCTGAAAGTATGATTTTTATGGCCTTCTATGATAGGAAGAAGGTCAGAATGAGTTGAAGATAGTGACAGATGCTAAGGGGAAAAAAAGTATTATTTTTTTTTAAGTGGTGGAAGTAATAGGAAAGAGATCAAAGAAGACCTACTAAAAAAGACTTCTGGGAAAAAAGAAAAGGAAGAACTATTCAATTTTCACTTTTTCTTTTGTCTCTACCAAGTCATTGATCTTCAGATAATTAATGTTGGGTTTAAAAAAAGGTTAATATGGAACCCTAATCTGAAAAAAAATGAGAAGTTGGTATTTGAGTATTTTCAAATCATCAGCATACAGAAAGGAATTCAGGACTAGAAAATCACATATTAAAAATAGTTATGTTTTATTCTATTTTATATATTTTGATAAATAATTCCCAATTACTTTTTTTGTCTAGTTCAGGCTGTACTATGGGGTGTTTCAGGACATATATAACCAGGTTTTTTTTTTAATATTTCTTTTCGAGCATACTGACATGGAATATGCAGCAGTATTCAAATCACAAACAAGTGTGCTCAACCTTAATAATTAGAGGAAAATCATGCAATTTATTTTATAAGAGTTTACTACTTGTGAGCATTTAGAAAGAGATACACCTATCATTAATAAAAATTTATCTTGGTTTTATCACCAACATATACTTCCATAGATGAGGAAAGATGAAACTGCCATATTTACATTTTTTTTAATCAGTGGAAAGTGTAAGCATTAAAATAAAATCAATGTGGAGGCTCAGTTCAGAAGTTGATCATGAAGGACTTTAAATATCAAAGAGAGGTTTGTATTTTAATTTAGAAGTAGTAACAAGCTCTAAAATTTCTTGAGCAACAGAGTGACAAAGTCAGTTTTTTTCAATAAATTTCCCAGCATCTATTGTTTTCAGCAGATACTGATGATAGATAAAAATCTACCCTGTTTCTTTGTACTTACCTCTATATGCCAATAAATAAATTTAAATAAATTAAAAATACATTGGTAGTAAGAAAGAAACCTCAAGGATCAAGAAAGGTTTCATTTAGAGGGTAGCATTTCACCTGAGTCTTAAAGGAGAATAGGGATTCAATAGATATAGGTAAACAATAAGTATATTTCAGGCATGGGATTTAAGAAGGTAAATCATCTAAAGATATCTGGCAGTGTCAAGTATGAGGAAACTACAAATAGGTGTGCTTGGCTGTATAGTAGAGAGTGTATATATTTACTTCCTAAAATGATTATTATAATTAGAAATTAGTCAATGAATATGAATAAAGATTATCATTCTGGAGATTAATTTTAATTTTTTTTAGGTTTTTTCAAGGCAAATGGGGTTAAGTGACTTTCCCAAGGCCACACAGCTAGGTAATTATTAAGTGTCTGAGGTCAGATTTGAACTCAGATACTCCTGACTCCAGGGCTGGTGCTCTATCCACTGTGACACCTAGCCACCCCTAATTAATTTTGTTTTACTGGTACTTTATATTTTTCCCAGTTACATGTCAAGACAAATTTTAGCACTCTTTCATTTTATTTTTTCCAAGTACATACAAAGCTAGTCCTCAGCATTCAATCTTTTGCAAACTTTTGAGTTCCAGATTTTTCTACCATCTTCCCTTTGCTCCCCTCTCTCAATGGCAATGAATAATACAATATAGACTATATGTGTGTGTACTTTTTTTAAACATATTTCCATATTAGTCATGTTGTGAAAAAGAAATCAAAACAAAGGGGGGGGAGAAAAACCTTAAGAAAGAAAAATATATAAAAGAATTATAAATAGCATTCATTTTTACATTTTGATTTTTTTGGTTCCAAAATTCTTATCCTTCCCTTCTTGCCTGCATCTCTTCCTAAAATGGATAATAATTTGTTCATGTGCTATCATGTAAAACATATTTCCATAATTGTCATATATGTAAAAGAATAAAGAGAAAACTTATTTCAATCTGTATTCAAAATTCATCAATTCTTTATCTGGATGTTGATAACATTTTCCTTCTTGAATCCTTTGTACTTTTCTCAGATCATTGTGTTGCTGAGAAGAGCTGAGACATTCATATGTTGATCATCCCACAATGTTGCTAAAACTGTGTACAATGTTTTTCCTGTTCATGCACATTTCACTTTGTATCAGTTCATCCAATTGTTTCCAGGATTTTCTGAAATCTAACCTGTTCTTCATTTCTTTTTGTACAGTAGTATTCCATTGCATTCATATGCCACAGCTTGTTCAACCATTCCTCAATTGATGGTATCCTTTAGTTTCTAATTCTTTGCTACCATAAAAAGAGATACTAGGAATATTTTTGTACATGTAGATCCTTTATCCTTTATGATTTCTTTGGGATACAGATATAGTAGTGGTTTTATTGTATCAAAAGATATGTTTTGGGCATAATTCCAAATTGCCCTGCATAATGATTAGATGAGTTCACAACTCTAGCAACAGTATATTAGTGTCCCAATTTTCCCATGTTCTCTCTAATATTTATCATTTTTCTTTTTTATAAAATTAGTTAATCTGACAAGTATAGAAATGGTACCTTAGAGTTGTTTTAATTTGCATTCACTAATCAAAAGTGATTTGGAGTACTTCTTTATGTGCCTATACATTTTTTTCTTTCTTCATCTGAAAGCTAACTAATTATATCCTTTGATCATTTATCAATGGATTTTTATTATAAATTCGTGTCAGTTCTTTATCTATTTAAGAAATGAGGTTGCTGGTGGAGTTGTAAATGGATCAAACCATTCTGGAGAGCAATATGGAACTATGCCCAAAGAGCAATAAAATTGTTCTTTAGGCAAAGCAATTCCAATTAGGCCCAGCAATTCCAATTTTAGGTCTATAGTCAAAAGAAATTTTAACAAAGGGGAAAATCCTACAAGTTCCAAAATATACATGGCAGCTCTTTTTTTTGTAGTGGCAAAGAATTGGAAATTGGGGGGATGCCTATCTACTGGGGAATGGCTAAACAAGTCATGGTAAATGAATATTATGGAATACTATTGTTCTATAAGAAACCATAAATGGTTGGACTCTAGAGAAGCCTGGAATGATTTATGGGACCTGATGATGAGGAACAACCTTGATGGAAGCAGCTCCTCTCAGCAGTTCAGAGAGCTAGGACAACTGTATTAGACTGACTATGGACTATATTATCCCCATCCAAAAGAAGAATAACAAAACAAAACACACACACACACACCCCTTCAAAATCTGATGAACACTTTGTAAAAATTATCTATTATCTATCTCTTCCCCTTAATCCAATCCAAAAACAATTAATCTGTAAACATGTTATCAAAAATATGTATGTACAATGCTAATCTGACTGCTGGTGAGGGCAGGGAGCTTGGAAGGAAGGATAGAAGGAAATTTTGTAACTTAAAAATATATACATGCATATGGATGAAAATAAATTTACAAAGCATGAAGCCCTTATCAGAGACACTTGCTATAAAAAGTATTTCAGCTTTATGTTTCCCTTCTAATCTTGTTTGCATTGATTTTGTTTATACAAATGTCTTTTAATTTAACATAATTAAATGATGCATTTCATATTGCTCTTTATGATCTTTTGATTATGAACCTGCAATTCACTTCACTTCTTTAAGAATTTTAATGTGATATCACTGATACAAATATGTTTAGTACTAATATTACTTTACCCTCTATGGTGCTTTTCAGCAAAACTCAGCAAAATTCATTTTCTTTTTAAATTAGGTTTATTTTTGCTGTTTGCTTTATCTGAGATCAAGGTTTCTGCCTTTTTTTCTTTTTTTTAATTTCAGCTGGAGCATAATAGATTCTGCTCCAGCCCCTGATATTTACTCTATGTCTGTCTCTCTGCTTCAAGTGTATTTCATGTAAACAGCATAATTCAGGATTCTGATTTTCGATCCACTGTCTTATCTGCTTCCATTTTATGGAAGAACTGATTCTGTTCACATTTGCAGTTATGATTACTAATTGTTTATTTCCCTTCATCCTATTTTTCCTAATACTTGTCCTCTCCTTTAATTCTTTTCCTCCATGACAATGTTTTGCTTCTAACACTTCTCCTTGACTTCCCTCTCTTCTGTAAGTTCTTCCTTCCTTTTACTTCCTTGTTGGGTAAGACAGATTTCTCTATTCAACTGATTGGGTATATTACTTCTTTGAGCCAACACTGATAAGAGTAAAGTTCATGTGATGCCTATTACCCATTCTCCTCCACTGTAATAAGGCCTTTCCCTCCTCTTCATGTGAAACAATTTATTCTACTCTACCTCTCTCTTCCTCTTTCTCAACCATTAATTAGTTTTTTGCCATTTCCTCAAATTGATGTTTTACCCATTCCCTCTGTCTATGTATATATTTCTTCTAGCAGTACTATTGATGAGACAATTTTTAAGAATGTTTCCATGGAGGGATGGAAACAGTTCAGCTCCATTGAGTTCTTTATATTTTCTTTCTCTTTTTCACTTTTTAGATTTGTCATGGTTCTTGATATTGGGATCAGATGTTTTTGTTCAACTCTGATCTTCTCCTTAAGAAAGTTTAAAATCCTTCTATTTAACTGAATGACCAGTTTTTCCTTGGAAATATTATGCTTGGGGCAGCTTAGGTGGTGTACCAGCCCTGAAGTCAGGAGGACCTGAGTTCAAATCTGTGCTCACACACTTAATAATTGATTAACTCTGTCACCTTGGACAAGTCATTTAAACCCATTAACTTGCAAAAACAAAACAAAATTTTGAAATATTATGCTTAATTTCACTTGATGGGTGATTCTTGGCTGTAATCCCATCTCTTTTGCCTTCCAAATTATCATGTCCCATGAGCTCTAATCCTTTAATGCTGCAGCTGCTAAATTCTGTGTAATTCTAATCCTGCCTCCCTGATATCTGAATTGTGTCTGGATACTCCCAATATTTTTTTAATTGAATTGATAGTTCTGTAAATTTTGCTATAATGTCCTTGGAGTTTTTATTTGGAATCTCTTTCCTAAGGTGCAAGACAGATTCTTTAAATGCCTATTTTGCTCACTAGTTTCAGGATATCAGAGGAATTTTCCTTGAAAATTTCTTGAAAGATACTGTTCAGGTTCTTTTTTTCAATTATGTTGTTCATGTAGTCCAGCGAGTCTGACATTCTGACATTATCTTGGATCTATTTTCCAGTTCAACTGTTTTTACAATGAAATATTTTACATTTTGTTCTACTTTTTTCATTCTTTTGAATTTATTCAATGGATTATTGATTTTTGGCTTCCATTTGCCTAATTCTATCTTTTAAGGAGCTATTTTCTTTACTTGGGCTTTGTATATCTTTTTATGCCTTTGGCCACTTGAACTTTTTAGGGAGTGTTTTTTTTTTCTTCAGTGGATTTTTATTGCTCTTTTTCCATTTTGACCAATTCTTTTTAAGCAACTGTTTTCTTTTTCCACATAGTTGACTTTTTTCATAATTCTCTTGCATCACTTATTTATTTTCCCAATTTTTCTTCCACCTTTCTTATATGATTTTTAACTTTCTTTTTGAGCTCTTCCATGAATTCACTCTGTGCTTGAGATCACTTTCCATTTTTGTTGGGGTTTTACTCATAGGTATTTTGACATTATTATGTTCCTCTGAGTTTATGTCTTGATTTTTCTTGTCACCACAGTAACTTTCTATTGTTAGATTCCTTTTTGTTGTTGTCATTTATGTATTCCGGCCTTTATCCTTTTTTTTTTTTAATTTGAACTCAACTTTCTAGGGTAGAAGAGGCATGGACTCAGGTTTGTTGTGTCATTGGCTACAGAACTGGCTATTTACCTGCACTGATACTGCCCAGATTTCCATGGGCACCCAATGTGTAGTCCTGTTCTGAGGAGCTGTTGCATCTAAAAGGGGTCTGACAGCTTAGCTGATACTGAGCCAGAATCCTGGAACTGCTGTCTAGTATGTGCTGAGGACTACACTGAAGCACATAGAGGTCTGGCTACTGAAGGCGGCTTGTTTACTGAAGATTCTTGGAACTGTAGTCTTCCTTGGTTCTGGCTATGATGAGGCACATGAGATATACTGGTGATGGTGTTTGCCTGCTCAACAGCACTGGGGCTTTCGATTTCTGGCTGGTTTGTTCAGGTGGTTGTTTCTGCCTTGCAGGGGGTTAAACGATTGTTTTGCCCTGAGTTTTTGCTAATTATGTTGTTCTAAGATTTATTTGGAGTATTATTTTATGGTTGTTTGGAAGATAATATAGAAGAGTTACAGTGATTTTCTGCTTAGGGTAATTAAAATTTGTCTAATCAGAGACAAATATAAGATATATATTGTATGTGTATCTATTTAGTCAGAGAAATTATTTTCTTGATTGATTTAACCATTGAAATGATTTATATTAAATTTGATAGATATATCTCACAAGGATATGAGAATAGATAGCAACCATGATAACTCTGAAATTTTTTTCTCTTGACTTTAAAATGACTCCTCCAATCATATTTTAGAGTAATGGAGTCAACAAAACATGAGAGTGAGAAAATTTTTCCAGTCTAAGAAAAGTGATGAAATCAACAGAAAAAGTCTATGACATGGAGTGAGAATCCTGGAGCCTTGGTGGTAGCTTCAACAATAGCAGCAGCACCAAAAGGAGTTAAATGCATATTTATAAGATATATAATTATCTTCCACCCTCAGTTCTCACCACTCTCTGCCCAGTGGCAAACAGACTAGTGAACATTATATATGTTCATTTGTAATTAATATTTTTATATATTAGTCATACTCTGTATGAGGAATTAGGACTAAGGGGAAAAAAAGAAAACCATGGCATACAGAGGAAAAACATAAACAAAATTTTTAAAAAGTGAAAATAATGTTCATTCAGAATCTGTAATTTTTTATTTATTTTTTCTTCAGCTGAATGTGGATGGTATTGTCCTTACCAGGTCTCCCACAGTTGTGCTAGCTCTCTGAACTGCTCAGAGGAACTGCATTGATCAAAGTTGATCAATTCACAATGTTGGTAATGTGTACAAAGTTCTCTTGGTTCTCCCTTCATTCAGCATCAATTCCTGTAATTCTTTCCATAGTTCTCTAGAGTCTGACTGTTCATGGTGTCATATAAACAATAGTACTCCATAACATTCATGTACCATAACTTGTTCAGTGATTCCCCAATTGATAGGCATCCCATCAATTTCCAATACTTTGCCACCTCAAAAAGAGTTAGTATGTCTATTTTGGAACATGTGGGATTTTTCCCAATTTTTATGATTTCTTCTGGAACCTCCAACAAACTCTCCAAAACTAATTGTTTTCCCTTTTTTGTCATCTTAACCAATGTGATAGGTATGAAGTGGTACCTCATAGTTATCTTAATCTCTTTATTCAGTAATAATTTGTAGTATTTCAAAAGAAACTTTTGAGGATTAAAAAAAACAGAGGAATAATAAGAAGAAAATCAGTCACAGTGATCATGACTGTGAATGTGAATGGAATGAATTTACTTGTAATAAGTGGAGACTAGAATAGATTATAAAAAGTCTCTATGTTTATGAGACACACAACATAAAAAGATATAGAGAGTTAAAATGAAGGACTAGAGAAGAATCTATTATGTGTCAGCTAAAATCCAAAATGCAAACTGTGATTCCAAAGCAAACACAAAAATATAAACTAATTTTAAAAAATCAGGGAAATTAAATTTTGCTAAAAGGTACATGCAGTAATAATATCTAGATCTAGATCTAAATATAGATATACATAATTTTTCTGATAAAATTCTCATTTCTCAAATATATAGAACTAAATGAAATTTGTAAAATTAAGAGTCATTCCCCAATCAATAAGTGATAAACCAAAACATGGCAAGACCTATTTGAACTGATGCAAAATGAAGTGGGAAAAACTAGGAGATCCCTGTGCACAATAACAGAAATGTTGCAGTGATGATCATCTGTGAAAGATCTTTCTGGAGGAATCATAATGAAAAATTGTTATCTGCAGAGAACCAATGAATTCTTTAGTACAAATTGAAGTATAATTTTTTCTATTTGCTTATATTTTTGCCTTTTTTAATATAACTAATATGGAAATACGTTTTGCATGAAGAATACAAGGATTTAGTTTGTAGCATTGCTGTTCATCCAAACCAAAAATCTAATTGTAAGAGTGGAACAAAAGAACATTATTGAAAAAAAAAACTCTCCTTGAGATTTTTGGTTAAGAATTTTCTGTAATTTAAGGGAACTGATGAAAAAAAATGCAAAGAAAATTCTAGGTTTACCAGATCTAAAACTAAACTATAAAGTAGTAGTCATCAAGACTTCCTGTTACTGCTTAAGAAATAGAGTAATGGATCAGAGGCTTAGGACAGATTTAAAAGAAACAGTAGTAAATGAGAACACTAATCTTTGACAAACCCAAAGACATTAGCTTCTGGAATAAGAATTCACTATTTGACAAAAAAAGCTTTAGGAAAATTGGAAAATAGTTTGGCAAAAACTAGGCATAAACCCATATCTCACACTCTATACCAAAATTAGAACAAAATTGGTTTAGGATTTAGACAGAAATGGTAATACCATAGAAAAATTAATAAACCAATAAATGCTCTATCTATTAGATATATGGAAAAGGAACAAATGTATGACCAAACCAGAAATAAAATGCATTATAAAACTGCAAAACAAATTGTTTTGACTATATGAAATTAAAATGTTTTTGTTCCAATAAAATCAATGCTACCCAAATTAGAATGAAAGCAGAAAACTGGGAAAGAATCTTCACAATTAGGAGTTTTCTGATAAAGGTCTCATTTCTAAAAAATATAAAAAACTGCATCAAATTTATAAGGATGCAAGTAACTCTCCAATTGATAAATGGTCAAAAGATATGAAGATAGTTTTCAAATGAAGAAACTAAAACTATATATAAAATCATATGAAAAAAATGTTCCAAATAGAGAAATATAAATTAAAACAACTCTGAGGTATCACCTCACACCAAACAGATTGTCTAAGATGATAAAAATGGGAAATGATCAATGTTGGAGAGGTTGTGGGAGAAGTGGGATATTAATGCATTGCTCGTGGAATTGTGAACTGATCCAACTATTCTGGAGAGCAGTATGAATAAAACTGTTCATACTCTTTGACCTAACATTTCTAATTCTAGGCCTATAACCAGAAGAAATTATAAAAAAAAATGGGAAAAGTCCCACATCTTCCAAATTATTCATAGCAGCTCTTTTCGTAGGGGTAAAGAATTGGAAATTAAGAGGATGCCCATCAATTGGGGAATGGTTACACAAGTTATGGTACATGAGTACTAATGGAATATTATTGTTCTATAAGAAATCATTAATGGTCAGACTCTAGAGAAATATGGAATGAATTCCAGGAACTGATGTTGAGTGAAGAGAGCAGAACCAAGAGAACAATGTATACATTAATAACTATATTGTGAGATGATGGAAGCAGTTCCTTTCAGCAATTCAGAGAATTTGGACAATTGTATTAGATGGGATATAGACAATACTATCCCTATCCAAAGAAATAAAAACAAAACAATAATCCTTCAGAATCTGATGAACACTACATTCACTTTTAAAAAAAAATATCTCATGTATTTCTTTTCCTTAATCCTAATTACTCGTACCAAAAATGACTAACCCACCAACATGTTTAACTTAAATTTTTATGTCCAATATTAACCTGATTGTTCCCTGCCAAAGGGGATGGTAAGGGAGGATGGATGGAAGAAAATTTTATAACTTAAAAATATATATAAGTATAGAGATGAATGTTGAAAAAATTTCAGATCGTATATTTCGAAAAATAAAATATCAATAAAAAAGAATTTCCTGTCATGAATATGACTGTGAGGCATAGGGGGCATGTTATATAGTTAATTATTAAAGTATTTTTATGGTTTCTGAGTTTAAATTAGGATTACCTTGATGGTTTTAAAGATCTCTTTACACATATATTCATATATGCATATGCATACATATATACATACATTTTTTCCTAAAGGACACCAAAATAATAAAACTCTACATTTTAGTACCTTATGATTACCAAAATACAAAAAATTCTATATTTCTCTGATAGCAGATACTATATTATCTGATTCCAGACAAAGGAGGAGCACCATTCTCCTTTGGATAGACAAGTTGACTTGAAGATCTACGTTTTAGATATGGTTCTGCCAGTTACTTTATCACTTTGCCTCTATATACCTTTATCTGTTTGCATACTTCCAGTTTCACATGGATGTTTTAATGCCAACTGAGATTAAGTACAAAACATACTTTGGCGACTGATAAACTAGAAATATTCTCTATTGTTATGAATCAAAATTTGGGAAAGATCTAGCTTCTTAATTTCTACCCTCAAAGACAAGGTGGCAGAAAATTAAATCACCACCTTCAATATACTTCAAGATTAAGGCTATATGGCAAAGAAATTAGTTCTAAATCTATATGGTTTGATTGTGTTTAGTCCAAATTCAAAGATTTACTTAAAATTAAATAAACATTTTTTAAAATCTACAATTTTTAAATCCATGACTCACTTTTTATATGTAGTTCAAAGTCAAATACTTGTAAGGTGTTTGTACTGCAAAGCCAGGTAATGTGAAAAACAAGATCACCTTATGTTGAAAATAATAAAGAAATATTTGT
This sequence comes from Macrotis lagotis, assembly GCF_037893015.1. Taxonomy (NCBI): domain Eukaryota; kingdom Metazoa; phylum Chordata; class Mammalia; order Peramelemorphia; family Peramelidae; genus Macrotis; species Macrotis lagotis. Next base: position 363,867,012 of record NC_133666.1, on the reverse strand, counting down.
ATAATCATGATCAATAAACTCTAAATCTCAATGACTGATACTGACACGCATCATTTTTCAGCCCTCCAAGTGGTCTCAATTAGCCACAGAAAGGGGTAAAAGTGCCTGGGATTTGTTTGGCAACATGTTTATGAAAATCAGCTCAGTGCAGCTGTCTTCTATTTGTTTCAGCTAAAGACTAAGCCAAACTGAAGTAGTTCTTCATGATGAAATGGTAGGAACCTGCCAAGATACTTTTATTACTTAGCAACTTGGCAGTAGGAAATATTAAAATATTATAATCGTTCATATCTGTGAACAGAGACAGGCTTTCAACGGATGTCTTTCCAACATTAACATGATTAAGATGTGTCCATATGTCCCTTGCTCATACTTTGAACTGATAGGAGGATGATTTTTAAATTGGAGACTTCTACTATTTCAATATTAATTTCTCTCTGATGCCCTTTATTCAATATGTGCCAATCTTGATCTAAGACTGACCCTTGATTTTGATAGAGACTTCAGACTACTTTTTGAAATGGGAGTAGGGATGGGAATTGGATAGGGTGAATTTATTGAGAAAAAATGTAAAAAAAAAAGAATTAAAGATGCATTAATCTCTGGGAGAATGACAGGGAGCTTACCATTCATTTCCAAAATTGTAAGAAGTGTTGTAGGTTACTTTTTGTGTGCACAATTTTCACAGTATGTGAAAGTGCCAGTGATGACACCAGCTAGATGGAGGCATCATTTAAACAGCTGCTCTTCCAGATTTTCTACTTTGCTTTGCCAGTGTGTCCCCTTTCTGCAAAATGCATCTCATTTAAATCCTAGGTCTCTTTTAAAGAAAAGTTGCTGACAAAGGGATGGGTAACTCTGAGATGATTATGTGTATATGACTTCCAAATACTTTATCTGCTTGCTTTAAAGCTTCTTTGATAGTATATGAAATAGCAATTGTCAGATTCCTGCCTAGAGTTCTAGCTCTAATTTTTTTTCCATTGATTCACTTATCCAAAAAAAGAAAAAGAAAATATGATTACTAAAGGTACAAATGAAATTAAACTTATAAGTATTCTATGACTTTAAAACTTCAGAAAAAATGAAAATTTCATCAAATACATATTTTATATATCTGAGATCAGAAAAGAAAAAAAAAGAACCATGAAAGACTAAATTGTTTCTTTCATATATTTCCCTGATATACCCTAAATATTGAAAATTTCTAATTCAACTGGGTCAGTGGCAACCAAATGACAGTTCAGTCTTCAGTTGTCATAGTTTCAAGAAATGGCATTAACAGCACGGTTTCATTGACTTCTCTTTCACACTTGCTTGTTACTTTAACATAAATTGATTACAAACACCTTCATACCAAGAAATTTCAATTACTCTCCTGTGTTCAAGGAGTGACTTCCAAATGTTTGGAAAGATAATCTGAATCACCTATCCATTCTCCAACCTTTAGCAGGAACTTTCTAAATGGATCATTATCAGATAAACACTACATTCTATAATAGTGTTTAGCCATCACTAAAGTTGATGACTAGTCAAATGCATCAAGTCATATGTATGATTATGACTTATTGATGACCATGATCCATTCATTTCATTGTATAACAAATATTAAAAATACAAATGATACTAGTACTCTCTTGGGTTCTTCCAGGTATGGGACAGAATGTCCTTTGTAGTTTCCAGATCAGCCATCAAAATGCTAATGTAATATTGCTTTATGATATAACTTATCAACAGTTTCCCTTTAAAATATAAATTACAATTTTAACTGATATAAAGATTTTTAAATTGGATATTTTTACTATTTCAAACTTTCCCTGAATTATTTTTATTCCTTTAGCATCTTCTTTCCCCTTTCTGTGTAACCTCTAAAATATGCCAGTGAAGGTAAAGTAAAAGATAGAGAGTATAAGGAGAAATGGAATACAAAGGGTTAGTTAGAAGACTTACACAGGAGTTCCTATCCTAAACATTAATGAGAGTTCATTGCCAGTCCTTTGGGCCCTGTTTTTGTTTATCCAATTACAGGATTGTTTTATTTATAGTGCCCAAGAGCCTGTTTTGGCAATGGGCTTTCAATATATTAACCAAATAACAGAACAATACACAAGCAGGCCTTCCTTTACAAAACACAGCAGCCAACTTAGAAAGATAAATATTTAGTGGCTACATAAACAGCACCAATTGCTGCTAGGAAACGGAATACATGTAAATGTGAATGTGTGTCTCAGGTTAAAAAAATAGTGTTTTATACTGAAATAATAGGACTAAGCTAATCAAGGAGCATCGACTATTTTCCAATTTCAGTTTGCTTTAAAATGGTCAGTACTAAGATATAAAGTGATAGAGCTAATAAATAAAGATTGTTTTGTATCTACTAAAGTCTAAAATAAAAATAGGAAAGGAGTGGCATAAAGTAGGGCAGAATATCATGTTTATCATCTCAACTTTATTATATTACATATATAATATACATATATTATATATATATAAATTACATGTCTAAACAGCTCAATTTTAATACTTGGTAAGTTATAAGGGATATATTTATTATGTCTTCTACTAATATGATTTTTAGGTATATATATATATATATATATATATATATATATATATATATATATTTCCATTACTATTTGAATAAACTTTTATTTTGCCCTTGATTGGAAAAAAAGTTTTCTTCAAGAGGAAAGCCTAAAGATCTACCTTGCTAAGTCTTATAAGCTATTGAATACCAAATGTAATTTACCTGATCCACCCAATCAGTCTCCAAGTCTACCTTCAAAATTGTACTTTATCTTTATCTCTTTCTGACATAATCCCTCCCTTCCTTGTTCACCTCATCAAAGTTTATTCATCCTGACCAGAATAATGGAAAGCAATAAATAAAAAAGTATGTTGCATCCAATGTTGGTAGTGAAATGATTAGAAAATAATGATTAGAATTTTTAAAATATATATGGAATGAAGGTGATATATTTTAAGAGAATATAGTTTTCCCTTGCAGTTATAAAAAATTAATATTGTACTATTATATCACTATCTAATTATTAATTTGTATTCCAGTCATTTCTTCCTATTTTTGTTAAGGCCAAATTCCTGAATAGGTTAGCAGCCTGTGAAGGACATGCCTGCCAGATGAGATTTTCTTAGTCTTTAAGGCCCATGTTTGTTAGAAAGAACTCCAACCAACTGAGAGATCTAATTTTTGTTTAGAGTATAAACTGAATTCAGTCTGGGCAAGTCTTTCCCTGGGGAAAGAGAACCTGTCTTTGGTTCCTCCTCCTCATTCCCCCACCCCACACCCATTAGAGTTCAAGGCAACTGAGTTTATGAAGGAAGAAATTAGCCAGTGGGGTCTGAATGAGTGACTTCCTCTGTACACACAGCTTGAGGCTGCTAAATCTCATGATCAATCCCTATTCTCAGCAGGAGGAGCTTCTAGGCTATCTCCTTATTTAGAGTCCACCTAGGGGTGGCTAGGTGGTGCAGTGGATAGAGCACCAACCCTGAAGTAAGGAGTACCTGAGTTCAAATCTGACCTCTAAAAGATTACCTAGTTGTGTAGCCCTGGGCAAGCCACTTAACCCCATTTGCCTTGCAAAAACCTAAGAAAAAAAAAAAGAGTCCACCAATCAAGGTTGATTTTTACTTGTCAGTAGAGTTCCTTTTAGAAAAGATTTAAGGTGTTTCAGACCCTACATTTTTATGTTTGGTTAGTGAGAGAAACCACTGACCAAATTATTGAATGTCAGCTAGTGTAATCAATAAATCAATTAAAAATTATTCAGATACTTTGTCTCTCAGGGTTTTCATTTATGACAGGGTTGTTGATATGATGGAGACTGAACTTTTAAGTATCTGTTAAGTATTTGTGAAAACCCACAACTTTTTCTTCGTTTTTGGGAGATGAACAAATAAAAGTTTGATCAAACTTGAAATGCTATTACTTTAAGATCAGAGATTCAGTCTTTTTGATTAGTCATTTAATCCCTTTCTCCTGTTCCCATTGATTACCCTATTTATAGCAAATCATGTAATCAGCAAACATTTCTTCATTAGCCTTAAGAATTTTGATCGCCTAATATAAAATGCTGTGTCTGAGTCACTCAAAATTAATAAGTCATAATACTAAGTTTATATTTTCCTGCTTTGATCATCAATGTGAAAAAATATTTAATTAAATAATTTCATAATTTTCAAAATAGGATGTTTATCAAATAACAGCATTGCATCTACTATCTGATTAACATGCTACTCCTTTTTTTTAAAGCAATGGGGTTAAGTGACTTGCCCAATGTCACACAGCTAGGTAATTATTAAGTGTCTGAGACTGGATTTGACTCAGGTACTCCTGACTCTAGGGCCAGTGCTGTATCCACTGCACCACCTAGCCACCCCTAACATGCTACTTCTAAGAAAATTCAGTGTTAATACATTTCAAAGACAGTAAATTATGAGTATGGAGGAACAACAGGAATGAAATGAAAATGTCTATTAGGTACTCATTATAAGAAGAATACTGTGCTGAGTTTTGTACTATTTCTCTTATAGACATTAAAATAAGACAGAATCTTTACCCTTCTAGAACTCACACTGTACTTTTATTTTTGTTTTTTTTTTTTAAGGCAAGGCCCAAGGTCACACAGTTAAGTAATAATTAAATGTCTGAGACTGCATTTGAACTTAGGTCCTCCTGACTCCAGGACTTATGCTCTATCTACTTTACCACCTAGCTGCCCCCTTGTACTTTTAGAATATAATGCATGAACCTATAACTATAACCTATAACCTATAACTATAATACAAAGTGATACCATGATAAATACATGAGAACTATAAACTATAAACCAGGCATAAAAATAGAGAGTTGAAAAAAATATTACCAATGTAAGTATTAGGTTAGATTTCATTAATTAGGAAACAATAATTTGGGACTTATAGGTTTAAGGAGTAATTCATTAGATGAGGAAAGTTATTCTATGAGCAGGGAATGGTTTTGAGTTAAGGTACTGAGACAGAGGAGTATAGCATGTTTTCACTGAATATCAAGTATAATTGGATGGGAGCATCTAAAGCTTAGAGAAGAAGATTTACAGATGGAAAGGAATATTTTTACTAGATTGCCCAAGGCCTGAAATATCAGATTGAAGTGATAAACCATTAATTAGTAGGCAAGGATCCGATGAAATATTTGAAGAGTTGGGTTGTGGCATCACCAAATGATGGCAATGTTTATCTTTTGATCTAGAAGAAGACTATGCCATCGGGGACTTATTGCCATATCATTCACATGAATTAGATCATCTTTAGGTAGTGCTGGCTAAGGCACTAGACTCACTTTTTCCTCTGGAGTCATCTGGGTCCAGTGGTCAGATATGAATCAGGATGACTGGAAATGGATCTGGATGTGAAGCAGTCAGGGTTAAATGACCTGTCCAAGCTCATATAACTAGTTAAGTTTCAAATGTCTGAAGTTGGATTTGAATTCAGGTCCTCTTAACTCCAGGACTGGTATTCTGTCCACTGAAACACCTAGTTACCCCATTTGGCATGACCAAATATATTCATAATAATTCATAATGTTCTATATGATAGCTAGACATCACAATTGATAGAGCACTGGGTTTGGAATCAGAAAACCTCATCTTGAAGAATTCAAATACAGCCTCAGATAGTAACTAGCTATGTGCCACTGGCCAAGTAATTTAACCCCTGTTTTCTCAGTTTCCTTAACTGTAAAAAATGAGCTGAAGAAAATAAAGGTAAACTACATCAGTATCTTTGTTAAGAAAACCCCACATGAAGTCACAAAGAATCAGACATGAATACAACCATATGACAAAATATTCTTCATTCCACTAGTAGAGTGATTTTCTTAAAATATAAGTATAATCATGACCTTTCTCCCTAAATAAATCCTAGTGACTTCCTATTACCTCCAGGTTGTTTGGCAACCAGAGTTCTTCATAAGCTACCTTTCCAATTTTCTTGCCTCTTACTCCCCAAAATATATACTTTGATCCAATGTCTTGGTTTCCTGGCTATTCTTTGAGCAAGGGCCTGCCTCATTTGCCTCCAGATATTTTCTCTGGCTGTCTTCCTCATCCCTTTTCTGTTCTGACTATTGGCCTCCTAGGCTTCCTTTAAATTCTAGCTAAAATTCTATCTTTTAGAGGAAGCCTTCCTCAACCCTTCTTAATTCCAATACATTTTATATTTGAATTCTTTCATACTCATACTTTGTATATAGTTTGCTTTATATACATTTGTTTGCATGTCATCTTTCCCATTAGATTGTAAACTTCTTTAGGGCAAAAACTGCCTCTTGCTTCTTTTTTTCTCAGTGGTTAGCAAAATTCTTGACTCATACTAGGCCCTTAAATGTTTATCAAATTGAGTATTCTTCAAAACTTATACATAGTTTTACATATAACATTTGACATTCTATAAGATTCTGAAGAGACAGTAGTTACAGAGTCAATCCCTAGTTTACAAATGAGAAATCTTAGTTTATTTGTATTATAATAACAACAGCAACAAAATAAAAAACCCTTAAGATTGTATTAAGTCCCTAAACTATGAAATTTTAATTGTCACCAGTGTACAGAACTAATAATGAAACTGTTATGCTTAATCCTGATTTTATTCTTAAGTACCAACCCTCAAAATGTCTCCACCATATATCTGAAATGAAATATTTCTGAAAATGAGCTTAGTATCTTTTCCTTGACTTGCTCCATTTTCTGACCTTACTGTTTTTGTCAGGAGTATTGATGCTCACATTTAAAAAGTTCAAAATATCTATATTAACCATGAATCCTCTTTCTACGATCATTATTTATGTTACTTTCATCTTTGTTGGGTTTCTTCAACCTATATAATAGTCAAGATTCACATTACTACATGCCCAAATCATTGCAACTATCTGCTTAGATCTATCAGTTATCTGGACTTCCAGTAATCCGAACTTCTGCCAAGCCATCCTGCACTGAAATTTCAGACTAATTCCTGTTATGGATTTGAAATCTGGAAGATCTGATTTCAAATCTAAGTTCTAATATTTTTTAATTGTGGAAACCATACTTTACTTCTCCAGCCTTTGAGTTCCTCATTTCTAAATTGAGAGGTTTGGAAATGATCATCTTTAAAGTATCTTCCAATATGTGGAAACCTTAAAAATATAGAGTTAAAATAAAATGACAGAAAATAATAGGTTAAACCTGAAGTTTTATTCTCTGGGATTTTCTTTTAGCCTATTGGTCCAGGTCATTATGAAAACTGAGAGAGAAGAATATTTATCTAAAAATCAAAGGATAGGGAAATCATTAACCTCCTTGGTAGCTTGACAATGAAGGCCACACAATCACTTCCCCATTAGAGAGTATCATCCTTATACAACACTATTTGATGATTTGTTATTTCTTCCTGGACTTTAAGCATCCAGAGGGCTGGGCAAGTCTTCCTGGATTCTGATCCTTGTCTTCTGACATAATGGAGATTTCTAGATTTACTTTTATTTGTTGGAAAGAAATGGCCATGAATGCATTAAATGCCATCTGTATCTCCAGTCAATATAAATATCTGAATTGTATATCAGCACCTTAATCTGCCACTAGTTTATTCCTAAAGACAATTTAGAATTGAGGCTGTTGTTTCCAAGGTTACAAGAATTATTTAAATACTTAATCCAGGGTGAACTTTTAAGGAGTACAAAGGGAAATGTACTTAGGTGGAGGCATGAGATAAAGAGAGCTAAATTGATGAGGGGCAGTAACTCAAAGACTTAATCCTTTCAGGCTAGTTTAAGGATCCCTTGATTTATTGATAGAAACTTTTCCTTGACAGGGAGGGGCAAGGTATTTACTAAAAGTTCATTGACCTCAACTCAATAACTTGAATGATGGGATAGAAGTAGGGGTATAAATTGCCTTCAGGAATGTTAAATGTAAGATGCATGGTCAGTGCAGAAGGAATGGATTAATTATAAAACATATTTTTCTGTCCAATATTTCCTCTACTTCTCTAGGAGTAACCCTGTTGAGGACAAATAAATTTGCTTTACATACTATTCTGTTTCTTGCTATCATTTTCTGTGACTTCTAGCCACAGAATCAGTCACTTATAAGATCACATATTCATTTTTTATAGTAATATTTATTAAAAAATCTTAAATATAACCTTATGCTTGAAAATAAGATAAAGTAAGAACTATTATGCATACTAATGTATTAAAACATATGACTCAATAAAGACAATATATCACAGTGCATTTGTAGACCTGGATCACTCTCTTCCATGGATTTATTCACTAACCATGGTGAAAAGTAGGAACACACAGGATCCTAGGTAGGGAGACATATGAAAGAAATACAAAGATTTCTTTAGGGCAATATTAGGAGACCTTTTATTCTGTGATGGGCCTTTTGGGTATTTATAACATCATCTGTTGTCTATATTTGGTCAAACATTCAATTAATTAATCCCTAAAAAGTTTAGATTTATTGAATTTCAAGTTCTGCCTGTGGTTACCTTGGCAGTTGCATAAGAAGATACAGCCTTCAGGCTGTAAATTACCTGCTCTTGATTTCCCATAACTCAAACCTTTAGATGGAAGATATGAGCGTTATTGATATATTCAGAAAAATCCTCTCTGCTAACTGCTTGGCTTGATCTTTAGCACTCTTAAGGGAGGGAAATAATTTTTTTTGTTATTTTTGTTGTTCTCAATTGCACTTTAACTATTTTATTTTTTATTTTTGCTATCTCCCTTAAAAGTGTTTAGAAAATGTTAGTTATCAATGTGAATATTACTTCTCCTAAAGAAAGAGAAATAGAAAACTCACCAAACTGGTTTTCACTGATCTATACAGATCAACTCACCCAGTTATTTATTCTCTTACCCAAAGTAATTCAATCAGAATAGTTTACAACAATCCATCTTAGATTGACACTAATCTAGTTCATCATCATCTTAAAGCAGCAGTAAAATCCCTCTGACTTTGCTTCTTAAACCATAGGTGGCTACAAAGAACAACTAAAAGTAGTGATTTCTTTAAAGCCAAATATTTCTTTTGTGGTTAAATTTATCTGGTTCTGGTGGGGGGGGGGTGTTAAGATACATCATTATTATAGTTTTGCTACGTCTCCTTGTAATTCACTCAAATTTTCTTCTAAGAATTTGTATGCTATACCACTAGATGAATATATACTTTAAAATGATATAACTGCAATGCCTATGGTGCTTTTTAAGAAGATGTAGCTTCCTTCCTTATCCTTTTTAATGAGAGCTATTTTTGCTTTTGATTTGTCTGAGATCAGGATTGCTACCTTTGATTTTTTTTTTACTTCAATTATGGCATGATGTATTTTGTTCCAATATTTTACCTTTCCTTTGTGTGGATTTCTCCATCAAATGTGTTTCTGATAAACAAAATATTATAGGATTCTGATTTTTAATGCATTCTGCTATCCATATTCATTTTATGGGAGAGTTCATCCCATTCACATTTACAGTTAATATTACTAATTATTTTCCTTCATGTTATCTTTCTCCATTTGTTTTTTCTCTTTCCTTTCCTCTTATTCCCCCCTCATCAATGTTTTGTTTTGTTTCCTTTCCTCATTAACATTTCTTTTAAATTTTAACTTTCAATATATTTTCACTTATACTTTTTCCTTCCCTTTCATCAGTCCCTTCTCCATTTTCTTCCCCTCCCCCTACCTCCCTATAGTATAGGATAGATTTTAAAACACAATTGAGGACTGAGTCCTTTATTACATAGGATTTACTCACTGTTCATACCCTCCGTTCTTTTCCTCTCCTGTAATAGGACTTTGTGCTTCTTCATGTGATCTTATTTGTCAACTAGTCCCTAGCCTTCTCCTTTTTATATTGTTATTGTTATCAAAAAAACAATTGATCAAAATTGATTGATTGATCAGTTCAAAGTTCTATCAAAGTATCATCAATGAAAGATTGATTGATTGCTTTATTGATTAGCAGCTCTGCCTCAAAGTCACTAAGTATCCTTCCTTCTTCTGACTCATTAGAAATATACTTCTCAAGAGTGATGAATCACTTCAAATTATAACTATTTGATACCATACCCCCTTTTCAAGTACCCTTCATGGATATGCAATCCTCATGAACTAAAGCATCCTGCAAAGCCAAATCATTTCATGAACCATTTGTACCCTTTTCCCCTAAGCATATTATCTTCTACACTTCCCCCTCTAGCTCCCCAACTATGGTACTTAAACCCTCAATAACTAAAGTATGGATTAAGATAAAATCCCTTCCCAATCTCTTTATGTTCAGTCCTTCTAAGTAGGTTCCCATCCTCTGTGAGAATTCTGGAATTTGACTATGATAGTCCTTGGAGTTTTAATCCTGGGGTCTCTTCCTGGAGCAGTTCTGTGTATTCTTTCACTGGCTATTTTTGTCTTTTTGATCTAGTACATTTGGGCAGTTTTCCTTGATAATTTCCTGAAATATAATTTTCAGGTTCTTTTTTTTTTGATCTAGGCTTTTTGGTAGATATTTGGTAGATTTTCCATAAATTATCTCTCCTGGATTTATTTTCCAGATGATTTGTTTTTCCTAAAAGATACTTTACATTTTATTCAATTTTTTCAGTCTTTTTATCTTGTTTGATGGAATCTTAGTGTCTCAGATTCATTGTCTCTATTTCTCCAATTATAATTTTTAGGGTTTTATTTTTTCAGTTAACTTTTGTGTTTCCTTTACCAATTGGTTAATTTTACTTTTTTGCTGATTTGCATTCCCTTTCCAAATGGTTGATCTGAGTTTTAGATGAGTTGGATTACTTTTTCAGTTGGTATGAATTTTGTGAAGTTATATATTCTTTCCAATTGTTTATTTTTACTTTTAATGGAGTTGATTTATTTAGTCAATTTTTCACCAAATTCTTGCACAGCTCTCCTCTCTTTGTTTTTTCCTTTTTTTCCTTCCTCTCTTCTTGGGTTTTAATTATTTTTTTAAGTTTTCCTATGAGGTTTTGGATTTGAGTCCAATTCATAGACTACTTTGAGACTTCCCATTTTGAAAATTTTTCATTGTTTTCTTCTCCTTCACTTCTTTCTTCTATCTTTCTTCTATCTGCATAGTAGATTTATATGGATGGCTCTCTTTTAGTTTTTTGCTCATGTTGATTGTTTGAGCTCTGGGGAATATAATGAGCATGGACCCAAGTATTTTGTGTTGGGGCTGTGGTCTGATACCTGATTTATCACTGACCAAGATGTTGCCTATACAACCCAGGGGTGGCCTAAGAAGAGGTTTGTTTACTCCTTTATATCCAGTCTCTTCCTTTGAGGTGATTTGTTCCCAACCCAGTCCTGTCTTTGCCCCATTGTTCCCAGGGTTCTGAGTATTTGGAGTTGAGATCCTCCTTCCCTGCTGACTTGCTATCATGTTATCAGGACTGTGCTGTTGTCTGGATGCCATAACCTAGTTTGCTTAAAACTTTCTGCTGACTTTCCCCCTCTCCCACATAGTTAGTCTTCATTTCCCCTCTCCCCCAAAGAGATAGACCTTCACTGAAGATCTTCCACAATGTCTACAGTTGAAAACCTGTTTCAATCTTGTCTTTTCTTTAGTGGGATCTGTAGCTTTAATGTCTATGTAGAGGTTTAATTTAACGTTTTGTAGGGAAAAGCTCCAGGAGCATGCTAGCTTTCTGCTACTATCTTGGCTTTGTTCTGGAAGTCCTCATACTTTCATTCTTTGGCTCTTAGCTTCTTCCTGTCCTTTGGCTTAAGTCAAATATTTAATTGAACACATTTTTTTTTAGAAAGTATATTCATGAAATAAAGAAACTAAATCTTGTCTAAGCATGAATATTATAGTAATGCAAGCCTTACTTTAAATTAGAAGATTGCACTATTTAATTAATACTTCAGTGGATAAAGATTCAAATCTGGAATCAGGAATCTCTGAGTTCAAATTTGATCATAGACATTTAGCTAGCTGTGCATAACTCTGAGAGAGTCACTCTCTTAATCCCTATTTACCTCAATTCCTCATCTGTAAAACTGGATCATTCTGGAGAAGGAATTGGCAAACTTCTCCATCATCTTTGTTCGAATCAGATATGACTGAATGAGTAAACAATTGCAAATATACAATTAAAACACTATGTCACTTTGTAAGACATTAAGGTATGCATGGATAGGTACAACACAGACTATATGGATGCTTATTGCCATCTGGGCACAGTTGTAGTTAGTGGAGAAATTTGTAATTAAAGATCAAGTATTAGAGAGATGGAGTTAATAGAAAAGTAAAACTCCAGAAGTCTTTGGAAGGGGATGGAATAAGATTGTGCTCAAGTGCAAAGAAGGATGGAGGATTGTCACTTCATCAAAACCTGGGAGCTCAGAAATGGAGAAAAGAAGAGGTATATTAAGATGATATGAGGTAGGAGTGGCTAGGTGGCACAGTGGATAGAGCACCAGCCCTGGAGTCAAGGGTACCTGAGTTCAAATCTAGCCTTACACACTTAATAATTACGTAGCTGTATGGCCTTGGGCAAGCCACTTAATCACACTGCCTTGCAAAAAAAATTACCTAAAAAAAGTTTATATGAGGTAAAATATTTGTTAGAAGAGGATCTTTTGATGAGTAATCTCATTTGACTCTGAGTTACATGCTGAGAAAGAGGTCAGTGAGGTTAGTTTAAATGTGATAAGCAGAAAAGCAAAAGTTTTTGAGCAGAAGCTCAAAATAGAGTCAATCAGCAAAGTGTAAAAAGATTGCCTTGCAACAGAGAAAGTCTAGATGAAATTAGATAGTATAAATTTTTTTATGAATTCCATTTGTGGAATTCCATTTTATGAAGTCCATCTGTGTTTCTGTAGCAAAGAATCAGGTGTTGAGAAGATGGATGAAAAGAATAATTCATAGTTTAGTTTTGGCAGGAGAATAGCAGTGATGCATCAATGGAGTTAGAGATTTATGGGTAGAAATAATTATAATGTAACATCTAAAATGTGAATGGCAAAAAAAGACAGAGCAGGATAAAAATCTGAGAAGTGGGTGGGAAGCCTTGGGTGCAATGAAAGGAGATTGTTTTAAGAATGAAGAATAGGTTCAGGGGTGGTGAGGTACAAGGAGAAAAGGAAGGATAGGAGATTATGTTTCCAGAGGCTTTTCAATTTGGGTCATGGGGTTAGAACACTTGTGAATTATGATGTATGACCATTCTTGTGTGTAGCTGAGATGGAGGGTCATGAGAATTAAGAGGTTAAATTAGGAATATACATCATTGAAGGAACATCAATTGTTTTGCAATCTGCAATGACAATGGCAGAGATAGTCAAACATTTTAAGGAAGTGATAATGACCTGGAGAGAAGTACCACCATGCTCTGGTTAAGGTGATAAGAGTTGAGTAGAATGAAATTCTGGAGAGAAAGAGGTTTGTGTGAGGTAGCAGCAGTTGACATCATCTGGAAATGACAATGAGTAGCAAAGAATAGGCCTAGTCTTCCTTTTGAACAGTTTTCTCTCTGTCTTTTTTTTTTGTTGGGGGGAGGGGAGATTAATAGGGATAAGGAGAAAAGATAGCCAATACTAAGATGGTTGCCAAGGATATAGAATCTTCTGAGGACCATACAATTTATGTAATTGTAAGAAGATGAAAGGATTAAGAAAGGAAGTATAGGAATATTGATATGAGGCTCCAAAGGGTTCAATGTTAAAGCAGGGAAGGAATAGAAAGGACATGGGAGGGTTGAAAATGTGTTGAATAGGGATAGAGTAAGGAGTGATAGCAGAGGAAGAGATTTTTGCTTAAGTAACCTTTGATTTAAATCTGAAAATAAATTTAACCATTATTAACACTAAAGTATAAATAAAAATTTCTTAAGGTTTCTCTCCCAAAGAAATAAATTATACTTTTCACTGTAATTTGCAAAGTGATATGTATATACTTATGTATACATATATCATCACAAATGAGCTTATATACATATATGCAGATATTTTATAGTATGCTGTTATATTATATAGCAATAAACATATGCACATACTGAAGCATATATAAACACATACAAATTTACATTCTCATTTGACCTCCAAAATAAACCTGTAAGTTATAAAAGGGCAAGTATTACTATCCCTATTTGTTCAGATAAGAAAACTTAGAAAGATGATTTCCATTATTTAATAAAATAATAACTGGTTTGCAGGTAGTTGTACAGTGAATATAGCATGGATTTAGAGTCAGGAAGATCTGAGTTAAAATTTTACCTCAGACATTTACTAACTATGTGACTCTGGGCAGATCTTTTAACCTCTGTTTATCTCAATTTTCTCTGCTGTAAAATGGAGAAAATGATAGCTTTCAAGGTATTATTATGAAATATTAAGTTTAAAGGACAAAGAGTATATGGTAAATGCTATATAAAAATTAGATGTGATGATAATGATGATAGTAATTAATAATGAAGTTTATGCAATAGTCTGTACTAGAAACTGGGTACTCTGTTTTTCAGTCATATATGTGGGTATATATATGTGTTTTATTCCTCTTTTCTCAGTATGATGAGAAATTTGGAGTCTCCAAATTTGACTTTAATAAACCTTAACTGAGGAGATTACTAAATAAAATGAAAGAAAAAAATGTTTCACAACTCAATTTTTAAAGGAAGCTGATAAAAACGACAGAAGGGTGCATATAATTATCAACATTTCAGAAAATTGCTGCCTACTGAGCACAAAGAAATTTCTTTAAAATGATTGCTTTATTTGAATGAATCTTCTATACTTACATTTACAATTTAGGAGCCAATATTTCCAAGTATTCGTTTAATGTAATCATTACAATGAGGCTAATCAATTACAAATTTCTGATACTCTAGTATTGAAAAGATAACCTCAGAAGCTCAAATAAAACCTGAACAGATAGTAGGAGTAGTTATTCATCTAAAAACCCAATCCCAACATAAAGGATATGGAGATGTAGAAATGTTCCCCCTATAGTTCTCATCAGGTTAAGAATCTCTCAAGAAAATCAGATCAATGATGATTTATCTTTTATTATGTTCATATAACCCTAAATCTAGTAATTCCAAAGCTCATTAAAAAGTGATGGGGCAAGATTGCACATATTTATTCTTGTGCATAGTAAGAGTGTTAAACAGAATAAATAAAGTGTTAAATAAATGACTAAGTTTTTCTGAAAAATATCACCAAAGTGGAAGAACCATCTTTAATGAGGGATAAATAAGATATCACAATAAACATTATTTAAAATTCATGCTGAAGAATGGTTTCATTTTATTTTTAAGAAGGTAATGACTAGATAAATTCAGCATTTTTCTCAAATGTTATTAAGCTTTTACTTTTATAAACCAAGGCTTTATGGGAGAGGGTTCCTGAATAGAGCAGTTTATAAAGGTAATAAAGGTGCATTATTAGGCTCTATTAATTTGGACTCTGTGATATTTCTATAGGACCTGAGCTGGACTTCATTTTGTTTATTAAACCATTTATTCATATTGAGAATTAATAATATAAATATAATTAAAGGGAAAACACCTAAAGGTATAATGAAATAAACTAAAATTTTTGGAGCCTTATTTATATACATTTTAAAAATTATTCTTAACCCTTCAATTTTATGTCTTTCTTTGTATTCTGAGTAATATAATTGAAGTCACCCCAATGCATTTTGGAGATAATCCTCATAGACAATTGGCTTTTCACTAATTCATTCCCTCTCTTTGTCTAAGTTGGTGAGTTTTTGTTACTGTAACAGAGCACATAGACTTAAAACACAAAATATACTAAAAGAGAAATAAGATAATTTAAAATCAATTGTATAATGGCATCATAGAATTTTGAAAAGTTATAAAGTCATATTATAAAGCTGATATTTGCTAACATAGTTAAAATTTGTTTTTTTTTCTTCATGTGGTGAAACATTTTCAACATTGCATTCAGAAGTTAAGTTCTTTTTGAGCATATAATTATTATGACTGAGGATTCTTATGCAATGTGGCATTAAACCTGTGAAATGTTGATGTCTAGTTTAAATTTTCTAATCCAATATTCACACCTGAGAGCATACCTTCCCTTGCATAAGATGGGTTTACTAGTACAGGAAATTGTGAAGGATCTATAATTTCCTTGATGTGGGAAACTGCAAGCATGGAAATTGTCTCTACTTGAGGAAAGTACAACATTTATTTCTAATTTGATTTCTAAGAGTGTTGTCATGAACCATTTTGAGATTAAATGACTTGCTCAGAAGATAAAAACTGTTTCACCAGTGAGATTTCAATTTAGATCTTATTGACTCCAAGATGAGTACCTTCTTCACTACTCTTTCCTGTATCTGCTGGCAATTAGTAATAAAAATAAAATAAACCATTTACATGCAACCAAATACCATCTTCTCTCTATTTTCTTATGGTTAGTTTTGTCTCCTGAAGTATACACTTAAGTGTATGTCTTTTATTTCCAAAATTTCCCAGTTAATCATTGTTTAATATCATGAAATTATTTTTATAGCCAACTTTCAAATTCTAATTATTTTTGAGATTATAGAAATGAGCCCTTTGCTGCTGGGCTTTCCTTTCAAATCCTCTATTTGGAATTCTACTACTAATGTATACCTAATTATAGCAGAGGAAATTAAATAAACCTAGATAATATTAAAACTAAAAATAAGGAAAATTGTCCTATGCTTACCTCTAATTGCAGACAATCAATTAGCAAATATTTATTAAGCACCTACTATGTACTATCCATTTATTAAGTGTTTGCTCTGTCATTGTGCTAACTTCTAGAGACAAAAATAAGGAAAAGAAAAATAGCCCCTGACTTCAGGGAGCTTACAGTCTAATGGTAGAAGACAACATACATAAAGAAACTAAATAGTGGTGGGGGAGATGGAGAGGAAAATGATGATAGCTGAGTGAAATTCAGAGAGGGCAATCAACAGGCAGGGAATTTACTAGGCAATGTGAGAGTAGCTGGGAGAAAAAATTTTGTTCTTTCACAGTTAGCCAGGTTGATGGTTATGCCCCTGTTTTATCATTTATGAAGTATTTTTCCAAATATTTGTTGAATTCATCTATCATACAATCAACTTTATGAAATATTCATCTAGTTTTACATGAAAGAAGAAGGTTCAAATTATAGAATATCTACATTTTCTTTTTTTTCCTTTTTCTTTTTTCTTTTTTCTTTTAGGTTTTTTGCAAGGCAAACAGGGTTAAGTGGCTTGCCCAAGGCCACACAGCTAGGTAATTATTAAGTGTCTGAGACCGGATTTGAACCCAGGTACTCCTGACTCCAGGGCTGGTGCTTTATCCACTACACCACCTAGCTGCCCTGAATATCTACATTTTCAATATCAAAATAATTTCACCTATGATCCTACTTGTCCATTATATGTTTTTACAATTTTACCTTGATCCAAATCTACCTCTATAATTTGCAAGACTTTAGAAAGTTCTCCTTTTAAGAGAATTGTCCATTGTATTTTAACATAAAGCTCATATATCTAATCTAATACAAATTTAATATGCTGCTATAATGTATATCTTTTACTTAAATGGATATAAATTCAGTTAACGTTACTATATTCATAACAAATTATATGGTCAAGAATTGCCCTAACACTCTATATATTATTTGAATGTGTTTCTTTTATTTTAAAGATCTTTACTAACATTTGGCTCACCATATGTTCCTTTGTGCATGAAAAATTTAATATATGACCTGTTTTCTTACCCATATTATTTATCTATAGATAATATCCTTTGCTATATAGCAGTAACTATTTGATATGGTTGGATCATTTTACATCATAGCAAGTTTGGCATTTTTATTCAAAATACATATCCAATATTCAATTGGTAACCTAATGGATGCTTGCTTGTTTTCTACATCTTGTAATCTTACAGATATGATAAATCATTTACTTGGAATTATATCTTCCACCTCTACATTTTATTTAAAGATTACATACTTATCTTCTATTCTTACTGTTTCTCCCAATCAGTTTTGCTTATACTTTTTTGGGAATCTAAATGATATCAACATTTTGCAAATTGCATTCCAAATCCTGTGTTCTTTCAATATATGGAAGTCTTGCTTCAGTGCTATTATACAAGTTGAATTCTTAATTCTTATTACAAAATTACTGTATTGTTATTTCATCTTAAATAATATGCACTTATCCTTATCTCAGACATCTACTGTTCACTTGGATATCAAGGTATTATCTCCCTAGATGTCATGGTCCTCTTTTCTTTCTTCTTTCCCTTCCTTTCCATCAACATAGGATATCATACTCTTAACTCCAAATACTCTGTTCAAAGGAATATAAATTTTGATTGTTGAAATCTTGCAATATATCTTTGGGTGTCCAGGTTAGATTTCTTTCTTAAAGATCACCTTAAACCCAAATCACTCAGGCTCTCTAGGATTAGCCAACAATAGGTCCCTGACCAAGCCCCACTTGATCATTTTTTGTTTATAGTAAAAAAATAAATAGCAGTTGTATGTATTTTGGAAAGAAACCTTGAATATCTTCCACTCCCAGATTTAATTTTTGTCTTGGTAAAAGAGGCCATTCTTTACTTCATTAATAGCATATTTCATTTATTTAGCTGAAACTCAGATGCTATGAAAGCAAAAATTTCTTAGCACTTGCATTTTTAATAAGACATAATTTAGGCACTTAGAGAGTATGGTCCAATATTACAGATTTACACTGTCCTAGAAGATTAAAAAGACTGAATGCCAGCTAATATTCCAAGTATGTGAAAATAAATTAAGAAAAAAATAATTCTGAATCTTTTTCTATTCCCCAAACGAATTGTAAACTAAGAATATAAGACCCTGATAAAAATTACTTGGCTACAAGTTTTTCAAAAATTTCTTTTGGTAACACCATTCATTAAGTCAGGAGTCTAGAAATAAAGAAAAACTTCCTTAACACTATATAATGTTAATATTTGGAAGGGAGCTTCTGGAGTTTGATAAATTGGCAGGGGAGAGTTCTGTGACATGGTCATATCTGAACTTTAGGAAGATATATTTGACACCTGAGAGGGAATGAATTGGTAAGAGAAGAAACTTGATTGATAGGGCTACTAACTTAACAGTTATATGGCAGTTAGGAAGAAGGAAGGTTTTGGGAGAAAATATAATGAATTCAGTTTTGGACATGCTGAATATCCAAAGATGTCAATCGGATATCAAGTTTGAGGTGTCCACTTGTCATGTGGAAATGTAAGATTGGCAGAAAAAAAACAAAGTTACTGGAGAAAAGAAAAGGAAATAAAAATTCTTTCTGTTGGCAGAAAAGTAGGGATTATTGGTACAGGATATTGTGTACATTATAAGATATCACTAAATTCTGGGTTTTTGTTAAATTGTTTTTCTTATATTATAGAATGGTTATTGGTTATTTCCAAAAAGGCTTAATATAAAACTGAAATATATCAATGAATTATATTTGGGGAATAGAAAGCTGGAAGAATTCAAGCCAGATAGCCCAGATATTTTCTGGTTTAAAGTAATATATATATATGTCTTTCATTCTATTCGTGTCTGTTTGTGTGTGTGTGTGTGTGTGTGTGTGTATGAGGGGGGAAGGGAGGGAGGGGGAGAGGAACAGGGAGAGAGAAGGAGAAAGGAAGAGAGAGAAACAGAGAGAGAGAGAGAGAGAGAGAATTTAGTTGTATACTTTAACATTGTTTGGGTGGACCGGAATAGGAATGAGTACTGATTGAATTTCATCTTTTCCATGTTAATGTAGAGCACATGAAGTAAATCTGTAATTCTGTGCCATTTAAGACCAGCCCTGGAGTCAGGTGGATGGGAGTTCAAATCCAGCCCCAGACACTTGACACTTACTATCTGTGACCTTGGGCAAGTCACTTAACTCTGACTACCTCACCTCACTACCCCCAGTCTTCCTGATACATATCTGGCCACTTGACCCAGATGGCTCTAGGGAAAGATGTGAGGCTGGTGACTTAGTATGGCACCCTCTCACTCAAATCCAGTACTTGTCATGGCATCACTTCCCTGATGTCATGGTCCTATTTGTGAATGAAGGACAAATAGCAGCAGCAGCAGCAGCAGCAGCAGCCATTTAACATTATTTCGTCAGTGACACATAAAAACATAGAATACATATCAAATCTTGAAATGACATGAATAAAGGAGGGATAGATACATTGAAAAACTATGATAATTAAAAAAAAATCTAGACAGGCCAGAATACTGGACATAATAAAATGCACTGAAATTTAATAAGCTTGAAAGTAAAGTTTTACATTTTTATACTAAAAACAATCAATATGACAAGTATAGAATCTAGAAATTATGTTTGGGAAACATTTTGTAATACATATATTTAAAGAAAACATTTTTAAACTTTTACTACTACATTTTCAAATCCATGCCAGAATATATGATTTTGTTCTCTGTCACTTCTTCCATTGATACCCTTCAGTTTGAATACTTATATCTGTACATAGGCACATAGTTATAATGAGTTATGCAAATTCATAGTTATACTCACACTATTTTCATAAATTAAAGATGAGCAAAAGATACATTATTGTTTTATGTTACAATTAATCTGCAATGATCCAGAATTACCACAATTTGCCATTTGATTTCCTTAATTGTGCAATTCATGCTGGGTTTTTAAAGACCCACTGCCCTTTCCAAACAGCAGGTTTTTAAAGTCCTCATCATCCTCATAAGCATAATGATCAAATAACTTTAAGGTTAGGAGCTTGCTTGGA
Organism: Macrotis lagotis; assembly: GCF_037893015.1. Lineage (NCBI taxonomy): Eukaryota > Metazoa > Chordata > Mammalia > Peramelemorphia > Peramelidae > Macrotis > Macrotis lagotis. The sequence goes on along the minus strand of NC_133666.1, from coordinate 363,846,211 downwards.
CTAGTCAGTCTGTTATTGCTCAAATATCTGACAACCAGCTTGCTTGTGTTCTAATTAATAATAAAATGTATGCTTATTGCTATTTATTCATGAAAATGAAAATGACAGCAAGTATGCAATGGAAATAATCACATATTGTGGTTTAAAAAGCAACCATAACTTTGTCTTAATACATACAAAATTTCTCTAAGAGGACAATTTTCAAGACAGTAATAATATTTAAAAGTTAAAGCTGATAAGGACAGGGCATTGTAAGAATGAAGTAAGAAAAAAAAAGATTCATTTTGTATTATCCTATCCCTTTTCTTTGGTTACTTACTGTTTCCTATGATCCAAGTGCTTGTGAAATGATCAAAGGCATATCTGTTTTATATTCCTTTGAGTATTCTATTTTATATAATGTCATAACCAACCCACTCCCTTGAAACAAAGTCTTCACTTCTACCACCCAACATCTCTCAAAGACTTTCCTACTCCCCCCAACTCCCAACAAAGGAGAGAGGAGTGTCAAATTTTCTGAGTGATCCCTGCTCAGTCAAAATAATTCCATTATCCGTTAGTCATGTTTAGAGCAGGATAACGGCTAATAAGTCATGCAGAACTCTGTAACCGTGTTTAATCTTGCTCTTCATCCAAGTCAGTGCTCAAGAGTCTTGCTTTTTCTGATGATTAAAGATGATATGCAAGAATTCTGTCAACCTTGAGTTCGTAGAATCTGAATAAGGATCAAGGTCAAGCTTTCCAAACCAGTTTTTAAAAATTGACAGATGATGATTAATGGTAGGGCTCTCCTGAAAGGACAGAACTGATTAGCTCAGACTAAGAACCTCAGATTATATTAATACTGTATTCATTCTCTCATCTTCCATCCAAATATTTATTGTTGTTGTTTCACTGCCAAATAGATTAGGAGAAAAAACATGAATAATAAAATTTCCTGAGAAGAAAATCATTTATATATCAAGGTAAGCTGACCCCCCCCATATTGGATCATAGTGAATGAAACAGAGAATAGCATAAGAACAGAGTAAAATATTCTTTCCTGAGCTTATATGGTGACTACCTAAAATGACTTCATAAATAAATCACTGTATTAACAATTTTTTTCTTCAAAGTCTATGACTCAGTTTTCCAGAATGTCAGTCAAGTTACAAGGCTTTCAACCTACGTATTCTCCTCATCTTGATAATAGCTTACAAATTTACTAAGCATTATAAGGACAATTATAGTAAAACACTAATGGGGAATACTTAATAATGGGAAGATATACAGTTAATAAATTAGCATTCTAAAAAGAGTCTAAATTTTTTTTTTAGTTTTTTTGCAAGGCAAATGGGGTAAAATGGTCTGCCCAAGGCCACACAGCTAGGTAATTATTATTAAGAGTCTGAATTCAAATTTGAACTCAGATACTCCTGACTCCAGGGCCGGTGCTCTATCCACTGAGCCACCTAGCTGCCTCCTACTCTAAAATTTCTTAAAGACTCTCTTTGCTATTCCAAAAACTACAGGATCCGGGGAGGCTAGGTGGTGTAGTGGATACAGCACCAGCCCTGGAGTCAGGAGTACCTGGGTTCAAATCTGATCTCAGACACTTAATAATTACCTAGCTGTGTGGCCTTGGGCAAGCCACTTAACCCCATTTGCCTTACAAAAAAAAAACAACCTAAAATAAACAAACAAAAAAAAAACTACAGGATGTTTGCTACCTTCTTTGACTCCTCCCCTCAGCTCTCTCTCTCTCTCTCTCTCTCTCTCACACACACACACACACACACACACACACACACACACACACCCAGTTATGCTTCTGTCTTAGGGAATTATTTTATCCATTATCATCTTCAGTCATCCTGATCTATATCTGACCACTGAACCTAAATGATTCCAAAAGACAATGTGAGGCTTATGATTTAGCACAGTAACCCTTCAATGAAATCTAATTCATATGCATGTTGTGGCATCACCTTCCTATGTCATGGTTTTCATCAAGAATTAAGGACAAACAGCTTCAATGTCAAATTTCTTTTTTTCAATTGTTTTTTGAAATTTACAGCTTTCCTCCCTATCTCCAATGCGAAATTTTTAATAGTGCATTCCTTATTTTATGCTTTCATTCAGTTGTTTTTCAACTCCTTCTTATATAAATTCTTTCTAGTGTTCTCATGAACCTTCTTTCGTCAAGAAGACTTCATATGTGACTTTTTTTCCTAATCATTTCTCACATAGTACTCATTGTATATGTAAAATTTGACACTCTAAAAATTTCTTTTTTCTAAAAATTCTTTCTTCTCTTCCCTTCCATGATAACTGTCTCTCCTGGCTCATTGTCTGTCTCTGTAACTATATGACCTGTGTCTGCTGATTCTTTATCTCTCTACCTCCTAGAAATGGATGTCATTATCTTTTATAATTATTTCGATCTATACTGAATCTTTTGGTAATTTTCTCTACTACCTATTTTCACTTATTATCCTGATGAAGAGAAGTCCCAAATGTATGTTCATTGAACCTCTTTCCAGATTTCTATTTTTATTTTTTGAACTGCCTGTTGGATATCTCCATCTGGCTTTCCTGCTGGCACCTTAAACTCAAAATATCCAAAACTTAATTATTCATCTCCCCCAAACATACACTTTCCATTTGCTCTATTTCTGTTGATAGTGCTCTCATCCCAGTCATTTTGGCTTATAACCACAGAATTCTCTTCTACTTTTCCTTCTTCCTTTTCTCAAATATCTCATTAAGTATGACTTTATCTTCTCTTACAGAGAGGCATCATGGCATAGTGAGTATCAAGTCAAGAAGACTTTATCTACATAATATATGAGCTATATGATCTTGAGCAAATCTTCCATGCTTTCAGTGCCCCATGACATTCTCTGTGATTAAAGCTCCAAAAGAGTTGGTAATATGTACTGACCATAGACATTTCCTCATTGGGAATATGCTCATTGAATCCCAGGCCCTGAACAAGAAATGAGAATGATGATAATAATAATGGTAGTACTGCTTAATTCTTGAATAGAAATAGAAAATAAATTGAGTTTATATACATGCATTCAATACAGAATTGTACTGAGCATATGATATCACAATATGGAAAACAAATTATCTGGAACTCTGTTGAAATTATCTATATGACAAGCAAGGCAGTTGTTAAATTCTTAAATTGTAATTTTAAAAAGTATTATATTTTTTTCCTTAAAGAAATCCAGTCAGTTTATCTTCTATTCACTTCTGGATCCAGCTTGTTGCTGGTGTATACAGTTTCTATCAAAATTCTGCATGCTCATGGCCCTGTTTTAAGGATTATCCATCAGCTACATATACAAATCAACATAAAACATATTCATCAGCCACTTGTTCCTTTTGTCTTTTTTATTTTTCAGTATTAAAAGGAAGGGTGAACACTGTTGAATGAATATGAAAAGACCAGAAGACCACAAAAATTCTAGAAATTGATCGAATCAGTACAAAATTATCTAGAAATATGAATATCTGTAGACCTTCACCATTTATAGAGGATTCCTCTTACATTTTACTCTACTTGCAACCTTTTCTATGACAGAGGCAAGCTCCTTTGGCAAGCAAACACCACCCCCCTTTTATGCCTCACTTGACAATAGTGATAGGTTTGTTGAAAACAAGTTGTCTCTCTTGGTAAATATTTCAAGGGAACTTTTATAATTTTTTTATGTAGATGCATAGTTCACATTTTGCTGGAAAAGAGCCATGAAATTGATGTTTTGTTCAACTAAATCAACTGCTTGAAAACATATCAACAAAGAATATGCCTGATGGCATCTTGTATTCTTTTTTTTTTTTGCAAGGTAAATGGGGTTAAGTGGCTTGCCCAAGGCTGTACAGCTAGGTAATTACTAAGTGTTTGAGACTGGATTTCAACTCAGGTACTCCTGACTCCAGTGCCAGTGCTCTAACCACTGTGCCACCTAGCTGTCCCTGGCATCTTGCATTCTTGACTCATTTCTGATAATTTTGTGATAAAAGACATTGACTTTTGTATTTTATAAAATCCTATTCTAGAAGCCTTCATTGATTATTTTAATGCAAATTTTATGAAGATACAAGAAAGGTATGTGTTATCTTTGTTAATATTTCTGGAATAATGAAAGAGTAATAGACAAAATACCAAGTTTTGGTATTTTTATTCTGTTATGCTTCAGTTGTAATTAGTCCAAGTATCATCAAACAAAATTAATTGTTGTTGTCTCTATCAAGGAATCTTGTGTGATCATTAACTGTGCATGTGAAAGACAGCAGTTAGAGCAAAATTTTATTCTTCCCAATCAAAATATTTTAAAAAATTGATCAAGAAACAAAACAAGCTCTTTTAGTTTTTGAACCTTTCAGCAAACATGGGTAAATGTAGAAAAGTTATATGCTGTTGAGTGACATTTGAAAAAGCTTACTTTGTTCCCATGTCAGATTTTTCTGTTGACCTTTGTCTTCTTTTTTTTACTTTTTAACTATGTTTTCTAAAACAATTTTTTCCATCCTTCCCTATATTTGAATTGAAATCATCAGAGATATATTCATTGCTTTACTTTGAAGGGTTATAAAAATAAATCATTGCAGAATTTCTCTATTACCATCTTCTCAACTGAAAATATCCATGCTTAAAGTGCATTTATTTTCATGGTTATCATTTCTGAAATGAGCAATGAGATACAAGATGTCCAAATGTCCCATTAACTGATTTTTGCCTTGTAAACATAAGACTTCTTTTTTGTTTGCTTTTCTAAGGATGATCTGTGAGTCATCTTTCTATTAAATTGTACTATATTTTTGTGTTATTTCATTGCAGCAAACTTATTAAGACAGATACGTTCTTTCATTAGTAACTGGGAAAGAATCTTGCATTTGGTGTATCAACATCTAGGTTAATGTTTATAAAATGTCTAAGCCTGTATCTTTTAGCAAAGTCACCCTCATTATGAAGGTGTAGATATTATAGAAGTCCTATACTAAGAGGTAGTTTTTTGGTATGCATGGATGTGAGGGTAAGTTTATCTGCATATATGTACACTTATATATATATCCATATAATTATATATGGTATATGATGTAAAAATATATATGCATATTTAACTATATATATCTAACTCATATGTATTCTAATATAAATATATTTATATATATTTTGTATGTGTGTGTTTATGTGTGTGTGGAGGGGTGTGGATGTGTGTATAGAAACAGGTCTGTTCAGATGATTAGTCTCCTGTGTATTTAGGTGATCTGGTCTCAGAAAACATATTTATCTTTTAGTCAGGATTCTAGGTCCTTCCAGCATTATAAAAATTTCCAGAGTTTACGTTCTGGCATATTCTTTGAGAAGGTATGGTCACTTCCATGCCGCTATCATAAATCAGAATAGGGTTCTTTTTGAAACTTTTAAATTCTGCACCATTAATAATATATCCTTAATTTCTTCCCCTTTACATTTATGTATATCATGTGCACTTTAGCAATCTGATGAAGATTATGGGCCCCTTCTATGAATAATACTTTTAAATGTGTAAAATAAAATATATTAGATTTCATAGAAGTCAATAGCTTCCTAATTAGCTACTCTAATTCTTGTGGGACACTATATTATGTTATATAATTATACCACATAAAGAACTCTAAACATAGTACATTTTGCAAGGGGTATTATAATACTAGTACTTAGTGAAAATACTATTATCCTAGAAACAAATAAAGAAACCAATATTTATGTTACATGACTTGTCTTTGATTAGAAGTTTAGAAAATAGTAGGACTGTAACTATCTATATAAGGAGAGAACACTAAATAATTATGTAATTATAGATATGAATGAGCCACTCTAAGACATCTGAATTTGTACACACTATTTCTAACTTACTTCTAACAACTTAAAAGAAACCTGAATAGTTGAATCCTGTGCAACATAGGTAAATTAATCTCATGTCCATAAGTAGAAAAAAGAGCATGAATAAAAGCTATTAAATCCTTTTCTTTGAATAACAAATGCAGATATTCTGGTATGAAAATGTATTCATTTTAAAAGTAAACATGAGACAGAAGAGAATGAAGTAATGAGATACCTTCACTTTGAGTCTAGTATTCAAATGTTTCCTTTTTCACTTCATAGACAACAGTCAAGGCACTGTAACAATTTTGTCTTACTTTATTATCCTGGAGTGACCTGTAATGCTTCTAGCCATAGCAATAGTTTAAAATTTTCAATTAATTGAGGAATGTTGCTGAAACAAAAATTCCCTAATGGGAAAAAAAATCAAATCAAAGGCAATTTTTACAGTAAAAATATTGGTGTAATATATATCTATTTGTTTTCCTTTGAATAGATATGTACAATGTGTGAATTTCTCATCATTTTGTACATGTATGTGTGTATGTTTAACTAGGCAGAGATGATGACAAATAATTGTGATATTCCTAAATTTCAAAATATGTACAAATGTACCTTTGTTTTATGCATTTACCCACAAATATATATCATAGCCTTATGCCCCAGAACAGATTTATTTTCCCAAAAGAATATAAGAAATCATAGATCTCAAATCTATTTGCTGCTACCATATCCCTTTCTCCAAAGAAGAAAACCTTCTTTTTGATTTGCTAAGATCCTTATTTGGGAAGAAAAACAATATTCTGCCTTATAACTTGGGTTCCCATGCTATCTAGATTATTTTTCCTAACTAAGGAACTACTAGATTTATAATACTTACTCTAGTAAAGGATGAACTGGATTTGGAAATATATGTGAGCTGAAAATTGAACTGAATCATTAGGCATGGGAATTTAATAATGACACTTGCCCCATTGCAAGACTTTTAAAAAGAAGGGAATTTTTTTCTTTTTTTTTCTCTGCCCTTTTTTCAAAGACAAACTTGCCAAGTTAAATCATCAAAGGTATCCAATGAAATGGTCTCCTTTTGAAGATATTTATAGCTTCTAGTCATAAGACACTTCTTAAAATAAAGATGTCCCTCAAGGGCTCCTCTCTTAATATGATCCTTTTTTAAAAAAGAAATTTATTTTCTGCTTTTCATGCAAGAATGAAAGATAAAAAATATTGAAGTTATGTTGACTATGCTATGGCTAGGGAAACTTAGATTTTTATAAAAAGATTTTGCATTAACTCATTTAAATTTCAGGTTAAGTTTATGATCTTCATCTCCACAGCATGAAGCAAGATTAAGTCATTTTAAATATATTATCCACAGTTTAATATTAATAGTCTCAATAGAAAAAAATGGTCAATGCATAAATTCTTTCTGGGTTTGGAAGGACATTGGTCATTTTTCCTTGTCTTTCCATATTGAAAAAGACCAAAAAAAGACTTCACTATGTTAGAAACAAGTTACAATGTGTCCGAATGCGGTTGATCAGACCAATACAAACTCAGAATGATCTACCACAGATAATCCATATGAACACCTGGGATGGTAATTCTAAACTTACACATCTCACATTTCCTTTCAACTGCTTCAATTCTACCATTCTTATAGAACACAGCACCCTCTCTGATAAGGGCTCATCATGCAACATAATCAATTGCAAAATTCTTAAGGGAGATCTTCACAGAGTCCCAGTATTACTTCTGATCTCTCTGGGAATACTTGCATTGTGTAAGTTCTCCATAAAATAGTCTTTTTGGCATGCATACATTTGGCATTCCAACAACATGGCCAGCCCATCATAGTTGTGCTCTCTGTAGTAATGTTTGAATATTTGACAATTTAGCTCAAGAATGGGCTTCAGTGTCTTGGATCTTCTCCTGCCAGGTGATCTTCAGAATCTTCCCAAGACAGTTTAAATGGAAGTGATTTGGTTATTTAGCATGGCTCTAGTAGACTGTCCAGGTCTATATAGCAATGAAATCAGCTCAATGGTTCCTTAGACCTTCAGTTTGCTAGTTGGTCAAATACATCTTTTGCCTACTTTCTTCGGGAGTCTTTCAAATCCTGAGTGAGCTCTGGCAATGCTTGTGTCAACCTCATCATCAATGTGTATATCCCTAGAAATTACACTGCCAAGGTCAGTGAATTATGCACATTATTAAAAACTCCACTTGCTGTAATTAATGGTTTCACATATGGATGATGTGGTTCTGGCTGATGGAGCACCTATGTATTCTTGCTGTTAATTGTTAGGGCAGGACTTCCAGGGTGGAGCCAAGATGGTGGCATAAAACTAGAGTGCTCCCAGGACTTTTCCCTACACAAAACCAAATGAAGCCTCTGCACAGACATTAAGGTTACAGATCCCACCAAAAAAAGAAAAAGGAAAAAAAGAAAAAACAAGTTCCAAAGAAGTTCTCTTCTTTTAAAATTCATTTATTTTCATCTATATGTGCATGCATATTTCCAAGTTACAAAATTTCCTTCTACCCTCAGCAAGGAACAGTCAGGTTAGCATTTTACATACATATTTTGTTAAACATGTTTACAAATTAGTAATTTTTGGCATGAGGAATTAGGATTAAGGGAAAAAGATATATAAGATAATTTTTAATGTTCATCAGATTTGGAAGGGTTTTTTTCCCTGTGTATTTTGTTTGTTTTGTCTTTCTTCCTCTGGTTGGAGATAATATAGTCCACAACCAGTCAAACATAGTTGTCCTATCTCTCTGGACTGTGGAGAGGAGCTGCCTCTATCAGGGTAGTTTATCTCATAATGTTCTTGTTGATATGTACATTATTCTCTTGGTTCTACTCCTTTCACTCAGCATCAGATTCTGTAAATCATTCCATGCTTCTGTAGAGTCTGACAATTTAGGATTTCTTAGAGAAAATAGTATTCCATAATATTCATGTACCATAACTTGTTTAGCCATTCCCTAATAGATGGACATCCCCTCAATTTCCAATTCTTCACTACTACAAAAAGAGTGGCAAGATTTTAGAACATGTAGGACTTTTCGCATTGTATACAATTTCTTCTGGATATAGTCATTGCTGGGTCAAGGAGAATGAACAGCTTTCTCGCTCTTTAGGCATAGTTCCATATTGCTCTCCAGAAAGGTTGGATCCATTCAGAACTCCACCAGCAATGCATCAATGTCCCAATCCTCCCATAACCTCTCCAGCATTGATCATCTTCCCTTTTTCTCATCTGGGTTAATCTAAATGTGTGAGATGATACTAATTGTTGTTTTAATTTGCATTTCTCTAATCAATAGTGATTTGGAGCATTTTTTCATATGCTTACATATAGCTTTAATTTCTGCATTTGAAAACTCTTCATATCCTTTGACTGTTTATCAATTGGGTAATGAATTGTGATCTTTAAATTTAATGCAATTCTCTATATATTTTAGAAATGAGACTATCAGAACTCCTGGTTGTGAAGTTGTTTTCCAGCTTTCTGCTTTCCTTCTAATTTTGACAGCATTGATTTTATTAGTGCAAAATCTTTTTTAATTTAATATAGTCAAAGTCATTCATTTTGCATTTTATAATGTGCTCTAACTCTTGTTTGGTTATAAATTCATAGCTTTTCCATAGATCAGATAGAATATTTTTTGGTCAAAGAAGTTTTCAATGGTAGCATAGTAGAGGATCTTCAGTGAAAAGGGGAAGAGTAAAGCCCAGCAGGAGGCTTTTAGACACAATGCAGTCCAGGTCCAGATCCCAAAAGCTTGACAATAGCATAGATCCAGGCAGCTGTATAGCAAGCCAGTAGGGAGGGTTCCAACCCCAAACAAAGTCTGAAACTTGGGAATACAGGGGCAAAAGACAGGACTGGGTTGGGAGTGAACTACTGCATAAACAGAACCTGGACATAAAAGAGGAAACTAATCTCTGCAAAAACTACACCTGGACTTCATAGGCAACATCTTGGTCAACAACAAGCCCAAGCCAGAGATCAGACTCCAACCTGGGCATAAAAGATTGGAACTATGCCCCCTGTGCCTCAGGATTAGAGCTCAAACAATAAAGATGAGATAAAAAACTAAGAGAGTGCTCACTATAAAAAGCTACTATTCAGAAATAGATGATAACAATACCACCTCAGAAGAAAAAAACAGTGGAAAAAATTACCTACAGGAGAGGTCTCAAAAAAGTCTGAATTGAACTCAAATCCAAAAGCTCATAGAAGAGCTTTAAAAAATGTAAAAACCAAAGAAGAGAGGAAGAAAAAAATGGAAAAAAGAAGTGAGAGTCATGCAGGAAAATTATGAAAAATTGACCAAAGAAATCAATTACTTTAAAAGTAAAAATGATCAACTGGAAAATAAATGAAGCTCAGCAAAGAGCAACATTGACCAACAAGAAAAGGACTCACAGGACATATCAGCTATGAAAATTAGATGGAACATAGAAAACTGGAATCAATTTTCACATCTAAGTGTTCTGATAAAGGTCTCATTTCTAAAATATATAGAGTAATGCATCTAATTTACAAGGTTACAAGTCTCTCCCCACTTGATAAATTGTCAAAGGATATGAACAAGCAGAAAGTTTTCAAAGGAAGAAATTAAAGCTAAATATAATCATGTGAAAAAATGCTCCAAATCATTACTGATTGGAGAAATACAAATTAAAACAACTCTGAGGTATCTCCTCACATCCATCAGATTGGCTAAAATGACAAAAAAGGAAAAACGATCAATATTGGAAAGGTTGTGGGATAATCGGAACATTAATGCATTGTTGGTGGAGTTGTGAATTGATCTAACCATTCTGGATAGCAATATGGAACTATGTTCACAGAGCAATAAAATTGATCATACCCTTTTACCCAGCAATTCCAATATGAGGCCTATATTCATAAACATACAAAATCGGAAATGTCTCACATGTTCTAAAATATTCATAACAACTTTTTTAGTGGCAAAGAATTAGAAATTGAGGGGATGCCCATCAATGTGGAATGAGAAGAAATTATGGTATATGAATGTTTTGGAATACTTTTGTTCTATAAGAAATCATGAATGGTCAGACTCTAGAGAAGCTTCAAAAGAATTACAAGAACTGATCCTGAGTGAAGAGAACAGAACCAAGATAACACTGTATACATGAACAACAAGCAGTAACTTGATCAACTTTAATGGATGCAGCTCCTCTCAGTAGTTCAGAAAACTCAGACAGCCCTAGGAAACCAGCTATGGACAATGATATTTTCATTCAAAGGAAGAAAAGCCAAACCAAACCAAAAAAACCCTATAGAATCTGAATGAATGCTATACTTATTTTTTAAAAATTTGTCTTATGCATTTCCTTCTTATCTCATAGATTTTTTTTCTTTTCCCTTAATCCTAATTCCTCATACATGTTTAACATAATTGTGTATGTACAATATTCACCTGACTTTCCATTGCTGTGGAGAGGAGGTTGGGAAGGGAGGGTGAAAGGAAATCATGTAACTTAAAAACATGCATGTGCAAGTGGATGAATGTTGAAAAACTTTCATTACATATAATTAGAAAAATAAAATAAGATATCAATTGAAAAAAATTGTTAGGCCAAAATTAGCACAAGTAGCAGAGAACTGATCTATCTTTGTTGCATCCCAATTTCAGAGGCTCCTTTGAGAAAATCATGCTCAACTTTCCTTCCACATTGGTCTTAACTTGTAGCCTTTTCAAGTTGAAGAATTAGCCATCAATGTGATGGATAATAGAGGCATACTTGAATTCCTGGGTGAGGAGGGTATAGGTGATAGATGAGAGGGAAGATCAGGGGAGAGAGAGAAGTCAGTTACATGTTTTGAGGAGGGACAGGGTAAAAGGTGAGAGAGAATAGAATAAATGGGGATAGGGAGGAATAGCATGGAGAGAAATACAGCTAGCAATAGCAACTATGGGAAATAAATATTGAATCAACTTCTCTGATGGACTTTTGATAAACAATATGATCCATCCCAGAGACAGAGCTGATGGTATCTGAACACAGACTGAAGTACAATTCTTTTACCCCCCCCACTTTATTTTTCTTGAGGTTTCTCTATCTTGGGGGGGGTAGTTTTTCAATAGGATTGTTGTAGGAATGTGAAAAATTAACTAATTAATTACATTTTTAAAAAGTACAAAGGCACCAATCATTGCATCTGAGGACTAGAGATAAGTTGACAAAGAATGTCCTGAAAAATCTAAACAGGGACTCTGTTACAGTTTGCCAGATTTAGGTAGCAGGAATATTGAGTAGGAATGGGAAAGGGGTGCAATGTTGATTATATAGCATACCACCTCACCTATCCATCTCAATTTTCTTTTTCAAATGATTTCATTTCAGAAATATTATTGTACCTCCCCACATAAGGAGACTATTCTGGTAGTGTTCCAAGATAGGATGAGGAAAAATCAAATAAAAATAAAAAAAATCACTATGGAGAAGATGGCAAATTAAAGTCAGAAACTGCCCAGGCTCTCCCCAAAACCACTCCAAATACCTAAATTATGACTCAAAACAAATTCTGGAGTGACAGAACTCACACAAAGATTGAGTGAAACAATTTTCCAACCCAAGATAACTTGGAAAAGCCTTAAAGCAACTTGCTGCTTCTTCAATAATTCAAGCATCTACAGTTTAATCAGTTATAGGATGACTTTCCCTTGTTACAAGTCAAAGTCATATTGTAACCAAATTAGAATATGGCCATAAAAAGATATTAGGACAAAAATATCCATTATTATGTGATGAATCTCCTGTGATGAGCCTTTAAACAAAGAGTGATACAAATCCATCAAATCATACCTATAATTTAGGCTTTTCCAACATTGTTTGGAGCTAAGAAAATTTGTCTTCTACTGATAGCTTTTGAGAAAAGTCACTTCAATAAAGTATATGAAAGAGTATTATGTGAAGCATCACAATTTTATTCCTTATAATTATGTTTTGAGAAAATCAGGTTTATATTGAATTTTATTCAAAATGTTTCTCTAATACATATACATGTTAAGGCTTGCACATTACCAATTTTTATTTTTCTTTATATTTATTTGATCTTGCTGGTTGTTCTCAAAGAGGATTAAAATGACATCACTATGATAGAATCAGGTTATAGTGTGACCAACTGTGACTGATAAAATACAAGCTCAGAATACTCTACCAAATGTCAGGCACAAATAGTCCATATTAACATTTAGAGTGAATTATCTAAATTTGTGCATCTAAAGTTTCTTTGCTCATAGAAGATAGCATCTTCTTTGATGAAGATATACAAGCTGGATGATCCTTTGCCAGTGTCTCCAATGTCTCAAAATCAATTCAAAGGTTCTTCAAAGAGTCCTTGAGAATGTCCTTTTATCACTTCTTCCAATAATTATATAAACATTTGCCTTGGATGAGTTTTCCATAATGTGGTCTTTTAGGCAAGTATATGTTTGGCATTCATTTTGTTTCCAAAATTAGCACAAGCAGCAGAGAATCGATCCATTCTTTGTTGCATCTCAGCTTCAGAGGCTATACTAAGTGCATAATCACATATGAACAAAAAATTATGAAAAACTCCCCCCCCCTTTAATCTTGATGTATCTGGTAGGAAAATGAGATAATGCATAAGCGCAATTCAATAGCTCATTGTGACTAGGGATAGGGGAAACTATAGTAAACACTACCATGAGAACGAATACTGAAACTCTGATCTCTAAAAGAGTTAATAAATTTATCAATATTGTTGCAAAAGAAATTTATCATTCAAAAATTCTGTATAAACATTAATCTTTGGAGCTTAGTTAAAAAATCATTCAAAGAAATGTGGTAAATAATAAATTCTAGCTTATCTATTTTTATTCATCACTCTAAATGTGCTGTTTTATAATATGTAACAGGCTGGCAGTAAACAACATAGTCTACTGCAGGGGAACCACTAAATACAACCAGAGAATCAAATCTAGTTCAGGACCTATAAATCATTCTTCATTTCAACCTGAAGAAAAAGAGGTAGCAGGTCAGATTTGTCCCTCATATCAATTGTTTGCGGATTTCTGGTATAGCATAGAGATTCAGCTTTGGAGTCCAGAAAAATTGAGTTCAAGAGAGACCCTTCTACCTTACCTGTATCTTTGATGTCAGGTAACAACTTAGTATTATATCAGCCATCTCTCAAAAGCTTTATTACAATTAATTTACCAACTTATTTCAATTAAGAAAAAGTTTCCATGCCAGACACTCCCAAAACTGATTGACTTCTAGATTTGAATCAAACTCAGAAATGTCTCGTGAGCATTATTATTTTTTTCCTGAGAACTTAGTATTAACTTTTTTCCTATATTTAAAATATATAGGTGTAAGAAAGTACTTCATATTATCCTAACCAGAGTGATAGCACAAAAGAAATGAAAAAGTACCTTATTGAAAATTTTATCAAAGAATTAAATTCTTTCCATTACATTCAATTTAAGTGTTGTGTCAAAATGTGAATTTGTCAATCATTGAATTTGAAACATTTTTAAAAAGCTTTATTTTGCATTTCTAGCATCTATTATTTCTAGTAGCTCAAAGTTCAATTTCTGTTTTATCCTTTTCTTGTTTTAATTGACAGTAGGCAAATCATCTCTGGTCAAGAACAGAAACTCATCTTCCCATCTAACCTTGGACATCAATCCTACTAAAGGACTAATTCCATTAACATCAAAATTGTGACTAATAACTGCAAAGGTTCATTGAAGAATAGCAATGCACTTTGTCTCCCACATCAATCTTTGACACTTCAGAAACGAAGTATAATGACCATGGGTTCATAACCTCTTGCTTTCATAAAATGTCTTAGGATAGCATATTACATAAACATGACTTGATGCACTAAATGGTAGTGTCAGGTCAATATATCAGATATTTGTTCATTAAGAAAATGTGCAAATGTAGTTCTGGTGGAAAACAAAGATTCAGAATATACTGATTTAAATCATCTCATGAGCATATGATAAGATTTGCTTTGAAAGAATTTTTAGAATTAAATAAAATAGTTATATTGTTTGTCCCTTGTAATGGCATTTTATTATAAGACAAAAGGTGAAACCAATCAGTGAACTCTCAAAATCTTTAAACATTTTAATTGGAAATTATATCCATTCTACAAGAGAAATAATGAATTTGAACTTTAAAAACACTTGTGGAAAAACTTGAATATTATGCAAACTCAGAGTCCTAAAAGGGTTAGGGGAAGAATATGATCTTGGCAAATGGGATCTGGTTCTGAATATATTAAAACCAGTTTTGAAATACTTATTTTATACATATTAATACTTCAGCTTTTTACTTTTGTTCACCTTGAATTATCTTTTAAAATTTATTTTATATATATATTAATATTTTTATTCTTTTCTTCACTCCATAATAATAATAATAATAATAATAAATAATATATTTATTTTGACATATTTTTACCCAATGCTGCTTTGTAATATCAATAGGTTGACACATATACCCATGTGTGTTAACACATGTGTGTGTCATACATAATATGAAACTTTCCTTGGGGTAACTTTAGGTTTCCCAGAAAGATAAAGGGACTACTTTTCTCACAGAGTTGCTAGCTTCATCCTTCTTTTATGGCATGTTAAAAAATAATATTAGGATTTCCATCACAGAGTCTACAAGGAGCCCAGGCAGAAAATGGGGAAATGAACTTTTTTTTCCAGACCTCAGTAACAATTTTGACATAAAATGGCTATGACCTAGATTTTGATGTTGTTTCCAGTTCCAAACCAGGTAATGAATAATTATTCCAAATAGTTGCTACATAGGAAAAAAAGCAACAATACTGCTTTTCTATGTGTATATGAAATATATAAAAACTTCATGTTATATGAAATATTTTCATCAAATTAAAAGCAGAGGAAATATTATTTTTGGTGTTATCTGTAAATCATAGAGTACTTTTACCTATTTATATATGATTGTAAAGAGAAATAAATTGTATCCCATTATCACACAAATAATTTTCCTGTTATACTTTTACGAACATACCATTTTCTCTCCAAAGAGCTTCTTTAGTTCCTCATTGCTTATCAAGTTAATTAAAAAAAAACTTTTTATGTTGGGATTTAATACTGATCATTATATTACTACAATCTATTTTCCCAGACTTACTTTATACTTTTCTTCTAGGTTCTAACCAAACTAAATTGTTATTAGGCAATACATATTACTAGGCACAAACTTGGTATTGTGCTAACACTAGGGACAGAGAAAGAAGTAAAAGAGGATCCATGCCCTCAAGTGCTCACAATCCAATAAATAAACAAATATGTGAAAATAACAAAGATACAGAATAAATAAAAGATGAGAGAAAAAGTCAGTACAATTAAGAGAGGTGGAAAAGATTTCCTGTTGAAGACAGGATTTTTAAATGTCATTTGAAGGAATTCAGTAGATAAAGATGAAGAAAGAGAAAATTCCAGGTATGGAAGACAGTCAGAGAAAATGTGTGGAGTGGAGAGGTGGAATATCTCATTCATGGAACAGCCAGGAGGTGAGTGTCATTGGATCAAAGAATATATAGCAAAGATGTCAAAAGAATGAAATATAAGGTTAGGATGGAATATGAACACCAAACAGGATTTTATATTTAATCCTGGAAATGATAAGGAATCACTGTGTTTATTAAGAAGGGAGATAGGGGCAGCTAGGTTGCACAATGGATAGAGCACGGGCCCTGGAGTCAGGAGTACCTGAGTTCAAATCCAGCCTTAGACACTTAATAATTACCTAGCTATGTGGCCTTGGGCAAGCCACTTAACCCCATTGCCTTGTTAAAAAAAATAGGGAGATAAAAAAATAAATAATAAAAAGAAGGGAGATGACATGGTTGAATCTGTACTTTAGGAAGTTCACTTTGGTGACTGCTTCAAAGATGTATAAGAGTGGGGAGAAACTTGGAAGAGGCAGACCCACCAGCAAGCTATTTCAATAATTGGTATATACCAAAATAATGACAGGATCAGAAGAGAAAATGAAGTGTATGCAAGAGTTGTTGTGAAGATGAAGTCAACTGACCTTGGTAACAGAATGTAAATAGAGGAAAGGGGCTGAGAAGGAAAGTTATGGATGATACCTAGGTTATGAGCATGAGGGACTAAAAGGGTATTTGTTTTTTTCATTCTTTTATCATGACTTTTTGGTTGTCATTCCTTTAAAAGCTTATAGTCTACATTAAAGTAGGAACTATATGTTCATATTTATATGCTTAGTGTCAAATTAAATTTCACACGTACCACAGGACCTTAATAATTGTTGAGTGAACATGCATTCCGCAAGATTATTTGAATCAACATTTATAGGGAACATAGCACATAGGGAGAGTTTAGGGGGAAAGATTATGAGTTCTTTCTTGGACATGTTGAGTTTAAGACATTTACTGGACATCCAGTTTGAGATATATGAAAGGCAGTTGGTGTTGCAAGATTGGAGGTCAACATATAAGTTGAAACAGGTTAGACAGATTTGAGAATTATCAGTACAATCATGCTAATTAAATACACTGAAATATATAATATCACTAAGTTTAGTAGCATAGAGGGAAAAGAGAACAGAATCCTGAGAGACACCTGTGGTTAGAGGTGTGATATCTAGACAAGGATTCAACAAATGAGTCTGAAAGTTCAGTCAGATTGGCAAGAGGAAAACAAGGTAAGAATGGTTTTCTGGAAAGTCTAGGTAAAAGAGAGGAACTACCATCAAAGTCTGTTCTCCCTCTTCTTTTTACACACTGCTTTTTCACACCTCATTCGTTGCTTCTGCCCCACTATGGATCTAAAATAAACCTCTTCTTAATTTCCTATCCCCAAAGTTTGATGTATTTCCATTCAGAGGAAAACAGGAAATGCAGAACGAAGGGAACTGCATCTAGAGTCTGAGGACTTGAGTTCAAATCTAGTCTGTGATCCTTTCTAACAGTTAGTCAAAGACCAGGCATTGAACTTCCCCTTGACCTCAGTATTCTCCTATAGAAATGAATAGGTTGAACTATTTGACCTCTGTGGTTACTGGAAACTTTAAATAAATGAGTTTTTGATACTCAATTCATGTTACCTCCTACTAAAGCCTTTCTTATTTTTATTTTATTTATTTTATTTTTTTTTTTAGGTTTTTGCAAGGCAAATGGGGTTGAGTGGCTTGTCCAATGCCACACAGCTAGGTAATTACTAAGTGTCTGAGACCAGATTTGAACCCAGGTACTCCTGACTCCAAGGCTGGTGCTTTATCCACTGCATTACCTAGCCACCCCTAATAAAGCCTTTCCTTATAACTTTAGGTGAAACTGATTTTTCAGGATACTATTCCTGAAGCTATCCTTGGTATTTATTTTGCTCATTCTTTTATCATGACTTTTTGGTTCTGCTATTCCCTTAATAGCTTATAGCCTCCTTTAAAGTAGAAACTGTATAATGTTTATATTTATATGCATAGCGTCTAATAAAATTTCCTGCATACAACAGGGGCTCAATAATTGTTAAGTGAATATGCATTCCTCAAGATTATTTAAATCAACGGGTGTTTCACATCTAAATTGAACCAATAATTTTAACATAATTTACATGGCACTGAGACACATCTATCCATGCTCTTATCCATTGTTTGATTTATTTTACATATGCAACATTATTTTCTTTGCTATGCTATAGTATATTTTAATAAGAATTTCCATAATAATTAAAGTCACTCAGTAGTTGGGAGAATCTTATGGGAAACCTGCCTCTGGTGAACCATTAATTTAACTGAAGTTGCCAGAGTATTTTTAAATATAGTCTCTTACCCTAATGCCCTGAAGAAGTTAATTATTGTCCTTAATTGCCTCTCTTAGAAAAAAGAACTGTGTTAGACTCTAAAGACCTTCAATCTTTTTCAGTACTGCTTATTTTCATTTTTTTTCAAGTGGTTAATTTGCTAAACTTCAAAAAAAAGACTTAACTTACATTTTTCCTGGCATAACAAAAGTTCATTCAAATAAGATTCATTTGAACATTTGTAGATGCAAACTCTATATTTGTTCTTATAAAAGAAGAAAAGTGTCCTTTCTATTTCAAAATAGGTAAATGTCTTGGTCTGTGACAGGCCAAATCTTACTTATGAGAGAGAATAAGCCAAAATTCTCATGCAAATTAATCAGATGACTTTTTTAATTCCATAAAGTCAAAAATAAAATATGAGACAGATTATTTTTAATAATTAAAAAGTATAGTAAATAAAATTCATATGACATCTTAAATTTAAGTAATATATGGAAAAAGAATTTGGTATAACTGCCGAATTCATTAGCATGGTCAGAAAGTCCTGCCAATTGAGTAAGAATAATAAAGCCTTCCACTAGGAGTTTAATGAGGCTATTCTCCAAGGGAAATACTAAAGAGTAAGTATGAAGTAATAAGAGTGATAATAGTAAGTATGAAGAAGAGTGAGAAGGTACAGATAGCTTCAGGATGTTTGAATTTCTGCCTTGATAAAGAGATAGTTATCTATAAATATCTATAAATGCAGGCTATTTTCTTTCCTTGAAGTCAAAGTGCTAAAGGCATCTCTCTCTATATATTCACCAGGTTAGCAGAGAGAATGAAATTCTCTGTAACCTCCAAAAGAAATAAAAGGGAAGTAGGACCTTAATGTGCAAACAAAGATGGGGGGGGTAGTGGGACAGAAAAAGAAAGACAGAGACAGAAACAGAAACAGAAACACACAGAGATAAAGACAGACAGAAACAGACAGACATACACAGAACTAGAGAAACAGAGATGTTGAGACAGAGAGATAGACAGTCAGAAATGAGAGAGACAGAAAGACATACATCATGCATACACACACACACACACACACACAGAGAGAGAGAGAGAGAGAGAGAGAGAGAGAGAGAGAGAGAGAGCGAGAGAGCCTATATCTTGAAAGGTGGGAGACAAATAACAGTGAGCACAAAGGTCATAAAGAATGCTGAATGCTTGAAACCAAGTAAACAGACATTTCCCAAAGAAGAGGGTACTTGATCTTCTGAGGAGTTATCATCTGCTTGTCTTGCACAAGAACAGTGCTATTGATACATAGGTACCATTAGGTAAGACATTATCCATTAAAGATCAGAGAGGAAGGAAGGTGAGATAAATGAAGGACTTTAGTGATTCCCTGATGAGAGGGGTGCTGAAACAGCTATATGTCAACCTAATAACAAAAATAGAATGTTCTTATGTTTTATTCAGATGTATATTCAAGATATGACAGAGAAACTCTTGATACTTGGTGAACCAGATTACTCGTGTCCATTTCAAGTTATTCATTTGTGTCCAAAGGATATTGCCAGAAAGATTCCAGAAAAAAAACAAAGAAACAGACAAAATTAATTATTGAGGGAAAAAGTGAAGACATAAGAGAAGCAGTTCAGAAGACAAGGGAAGTTTTGAGGAATGAGGATTTGTTTATAAGTGGGAAGGGAGTCACTAAGGAGGGATTAATGGACCAAAGACAGAAAAACAGAACAGATTAAATCTCTGATCAGTACCATTTAGCATTGGATTTGGGTCCTAAGGTGACCACTGTACTTTTAGCCTAGGAGAGAGAGGAACATCTAATCTACTACATCTGTTCAAATAAAAATAATAGTTAATTTTTAGAAGTGTCTTAATGATTTCTTACTTCAAAAAATTAGTAAAAGGTTGAGTTACTTAAAGTAAATAATATAGATTCACAAAACCCATCTACCATTTTTTTGGGGGGGGAGAAGGAGCTGAAAAAATGGAAGCAGAGGCATGTAGCAGAAGGTAAATATAAAAGCAAAGCATAGTCTTAGACAAAGAATGTCAGCATTGCTACAGCTCAAAAACTGAAGCTAGCAGGTAAAGCTAAGGACAATAAAATGCTTTAAAACTTCAATGGGAAAAAAGGAGATATATATCCTTAAGATGCAAGATCAGTACTTGAACTGAATGAGACAATGATAATGGATGCTGGGAAGGAGGCAGAACTATTCAAAACTTATTTGCTTTTGTTTACTCTCTTACGGAAAATGATTCTTATAATGGAAAGACAAGATCACCAACAGTGCAACATCAATAGTGTGTTGATATGTAAAATGTACATAGAAATAATACATTATGGGGTTATGTTTAGTTCAAATCTATGGACTCAAAAAACTATAAATTTAAATTAGTGGAGAATAAGAGTTATACCATAGGAAAAGATATGGCAGATATCCTTATTTTCAAGTTTTCAAAGTCAATAGGCATTGATTAATCACTATGTTCTAGACATCTAAGTACTAGGGATACATTTACAAACAATCTCTGCTCTCGTGTAACTTATAGTTTAATGTGACAAGATAATAAACAAAAGAAACTGAAAAGTTAATGGAAGGGAGTAAAAAGTATTTACCTGCTTGAGTATCTATGCTCTTCCTCAAAAATGGAAGTTCTAGGAAGGACTTACCAATGGAAGAATGTGCAAATTAAGAGTGGAGGAAAAAGGCAAGTAAATAATGGTGGTAAAGTCATTTAAAAAATTTAATAAGAGTATGATCCACATATTAGTGGCCATGACTTTATTCAAAGATTTTTTTTAATTAAAGAAGTAATTATTGAGTATTTAGTAAACAAAATGGAGATCACAAAGAGTTTGCATGGCTAGATTCAACATTTCTTACCCCCCCTTTTGTTCCCATTAAACTTAAAATACAAGGAAAAACTAACTTTGTTCAGAGTTTTTCAAGGCATCAGAAAAACTTTTTCATGTTATTTTTGTGGATAAGATGTGGAAATGTGTGTCAAATTAGAGAGAATTCTATTTTACTTGCTGTAGAGAATTCTACTTTACCTCCCTTAACAATTCATTATCCTACTTTCCACATCAGCTCATTTAATCCCTTTCATCCTTCCTTAAATCTTCCATGACTTTCCTTTATCTGACTCTTAACCAAGAATCCTGCCACTTATTTTCCAGGAAAAAATTGAAGTCATTCAAAATGAATTCTTTTTTCTCTACTTTTCTTCCCGTCCTGTTGTCTTCCTTCACCCCTGTCTCACATCATAAAGGTGACCTACTATTTACCAAAGATAACTACCTGCTCAAGTGATTCTATTCTATTCCATCTTCTCCAACAGATTGTTTTCTCTGTCATACACATTCATTTGCTTATTTTCTGTCTTGTGCAGGCTACTAGTTCATTTCCTACTGCTTATAAAGAGGTCCAAGTCTCTTCATCCAAAAGAATCTTCACTTGTTCCTGCCATCCCTGTTAACAATCGTAGAATATCTCTTCTGCCCATTGTAGCCTAAGTCCTTGAAAAGGCCCTACTAACTATTTTTCTAAATGCTTTTTGTCCTTCATAGGACAGAACTCCTAAAGAACTCCTTAAAAGCTCATCTGATAGATACCTCCATTTTGTCTTCTTTCATTCTCTTCTTAACCATTTCAATCTGACTTTCACTTTATCATTCCACAAAAACCTGCTCTTTCCAAAACTACTAAAAATATATCAGCTGATAAAATCGATGATCGTTTCTTCATCCTCAGTCTTCTTGACCAACCTGTAGCCTTTGATACCATTAATCATTTCCTCCTCCTTGATTCTCTTCTCTTTATTTATTTAAGACACCATTCTCTACTGATTCTCCTCTTCCCTTCCTGACCACTCCCCTGTCTTGTTTACTGGATCCTCTTCTAGATCATAGCCTCTAATTTTAACTGTCTCTCAGTATTCTGCCCTAAGCACTCTACTTTCCACCCTTTATATTACTTTGTGATTTTATCAACTATCAAAGATTTAATTAGCATCTATAAGCATATGATTCTTAAAAACTACTGATCCTGCCTCAATCTCTCTGTTGAGCTCCCATCTCTCATTTCCCAACTACTTTTTAGATGCCTTAAACTGGGTACCCAGAAGACAACTCAAACTTAATATGTACAAAACTAAAATTATTATCTTTACTCCTAAACCATTCCATTCTCCTACCTTGCCTATTACTATAGAAGGCAACATCTTCCCAGTCCATCTCTCTCCTCTCTCTCTCTCTCTCTCTCTCTCTCTCTCTCTCTCTCTCTCTCTCTCTCTTTCTCTTTCTCTTTCTCTCTCTCTCTTCTCTGTAAGTCATCCTGGCTTCCTCACTAATTTTCACCTAGCATATTCAAGCTGTTGATATCACCTTTATGAGATCTTTCAAATATGCCCCCTTCTCTGACACTGCTGCTACTCTAGTACTTCATCACTGATCAGTCTGCCTGCTTCAAGTTTCTCCTTACTTCAATTCATCTTTTATTCAGCCAATTAAGTGATTTGCCCAAAGCATGTTCTGATAAGGATACTTCCCTCTTTAATAACCTCTAGCAGCTTACTTGTGCCTCTAAGATAAAATACAAAAGTTCTTTTGCTATTCAAAGCCTTTCATAATCTATTCCTTTCCTACTGTTCCAGTCCCAGATACCTAGTCTGATCCACTGACACTGACCCTCTTAGCTAGCTGTATGTTGAAAAAGATACTCCCTTTTGGGGGGTTGAGGAGCTCTGAGCATTTTCTCTGATTATTTCCTATGCCTAGAATGTTCTTTCTTCTCCACTCAGAGTATTGACCTCCTTGGATTCCGTTACATTCCAACTTAAATCATATCTTCTTAAAGAAAGCCTTCCTCAGCCTCTCCATTACAGTGCCTTTTCTTTGCTCTAATTACTTCCTATTTTCATCCTCTAACTACCTTGCTTTGTGCATATTTATTTTCTTATCATGTGTCTCAGTAGATTATAAGGCTTTTGAAGGCTTGGACTGCCTTTGCCTCTTCTTCTTATATGCCCAGAATTTAATAAACCTGGCATCTAATAAAGATTTGTTTATTAATTGATTCAACTCATAGTACTATTAAGTTTATTTGTAACTGGCTAAATGACTGGACTTAACACGTAGTCATTAATACTTTAATGTAAACTTGGAAAAACTTCTCTAGTGGAATGTCCCATATACATTGGTTAGCACTTTTATGTATAATCTTGTTAAGACATAGATGGAGTGTTTATTGAATATTTAGTTGATACAAAAATACAGGGGACAGATAACATGTTGACTTACATAGTATTAAAAAAAGCTTGAATGGTTATAATATTGGGCTGAATCTAAGGAGATAAAATTTAATATGGACAAATATAAAGTCTGACATATGAATTTAAAAGTATGAACTTTATATTATAAGAACAGGGAGGCAAGGCTACAACACTATGAAATCTGGAAAATATGAATTTTTTTATCACAGATTTTAAAATTTATTTATTTTAAATATTATTTTCTTCAAAAATTTTTAATTCCCTTTTATCTCCTTCCCTTTCAACCTTTTCTCTGGAGAAGACAAAAAGTATATCAATTATACTTGTGAAATAATGCAAAATATTTCCATATTAGCAACAAAAAAGCAAAGCAAATAAAAATAGGAAGTGTAATAAAATTTTCAGTCAGAGTTCATCAGTTTTTTCCTCTCAAGGTGGCTAGCATTTTTTTCATCTGAGTCCTTTAGAATTTTCTTGGACCAAACTTCCAGCCAAAATAGCTGAGAGAAGATAGGCACTATGTTAAGTTCTCCTGGTTTCTCCTCAAAAATAACATGACAAAAACCTCTTAGAAATTCAATCAACAAAACCCAGAAAAAGAAGCCAGGAGAACAATAGCAAATAGGTTTATCTCAAGGAACCATGGGTGAACCAGGAGTGGAGCACAGAGAATCAGTGGGAGGCAGGTGAAGCCAGAAGTCCAGCTTTAGCCATGGAGGCTTTGGAGAGTGGCAGGTCCGAGGACAAACTTTACCCTCAGAATCTTTGGCTGTGGGAGTGGAGGTCTGGTGAGTCCCAGCAGGTCTGAAGGATAAGTTCCAAGACAGTTACAGAGCATGGCTGGACATTGGGCTTGGGGGTCCTGAGTTCCATACTTTTAGCTGAACCCCCTTCCCAGAACAAACAGTAGCACCACCCCCATCCCCTCTGGCTCAGGTGTGGGCAGCAGAGCTCCCTCAACTGAAAGGGAGATTAACTACATCCCCCCAGGGCCCAAACCACTTTAGTCAAGTACAATTCAGACCCTGCCACCCCTCACTACCTCCAGGCCTAGGGAGAGAGCTTCAAACACTCCAGAGAAAGCAACCAGCATTCCCTAATGGTCAGCCCACTTGGAATTAGTAAAACCAGTGAACTAGGGTTGTCAAAAGCAAACTTCTGTGAGCCAGTCCCACCCCCAATACAATATTCTAGGAAAATGAAGAAAGCTCAGGAAAGTGGGATCCATTGAGAATTATTTTGAAAGCACAGATCCTAACACAGTGAGATCTAGAACTTCTGAGGAGAATATGAATTGGTCCCCAGTCCAGAAAGATTTCCTTGAAGAAATCAGAAAGGAGTTTAAAAATTAATTGCAAAAATTGGGAAAAGAAACTCAAGAGAAAATAAGCACATTCCAAGAAAAAAATTAACATCTCCCAAAAGGAAAACTAATCCTTGGAAAATTACAAATGGACAAATACAAAAACGAGAATAATTCTTTCAGATCCTCAATTGGGCAAATTCAAAAATAAAATAATTCTCTCAAATCCTCAATTGGGCAAATGCAAAAAGAAACTAATTCTCTCAAAACTATACTTGGGCAAATGGAAACACTTTCAAAAATAGAACTGACCAATTAGAAAAGAAGTTGCAAAAGGCAAATGAAGAAAATTCTTCTCTAAAAAAGGACTGAAATCTGTGGAAACTAATGACTTCATGAGATACCAAGATTCTCTGAAACAAAACCAAAAGTTTTAAAAGGTAGAAGAAAATGTAAAATACTTCATCAGCAAAACCACTGACCTCAAAACTAGATCAAAGAGAGACAACCTAAGAATTATTGGTCTTCCTGAAAACACTGAAGAGAAAAAAAATCTGGACTTAATATTACAGGATTTAGTGATGGAAAACTGCCCTGATATCATAGAACCAGAGGGCAAAATAGGTATTGAAAGAATATGTCTATCCCCTCTGGAAAGAGATGCTAAAATGAAAACATCAAGGAATATTGTGACCAAATTCCAGAACTATTAAATAAAAGAGAAAATCCTGCAAGCAGTCAAAAAGAAATTATTTAAATAGCAAAGAATCACAGTGAGAATTACACATGACCTGGATGCATCAACATTAAGTGATCAAAGGACCTGGAATGAGATATCCCAAAGAGCAAAGAATCTTGGAATGCAACCAAAAATTCACTATCCAGCAAAACTGAGCCTTCTCTTTCAGGGGAAAAGATGGACATTTAATGAAATGGGAGACTTCCAGCATTTCCTGATGAAAAGACCAGAACTAAATAGAAAATTTCGATATCAAACAGGAGACTCAAGAGACACATGAAGAGGTTAAAATGTAAAGAAAAAAAAGACTGCTATCCAAGAAGTGATGGACACTTATGATTTTCTGTGATTCAAATAGAATGATTTAAAAATAATACCTCCTTAACAAGGGGGACAGTAAGGAGACTGAAGCATGGAAGAGATTGAATGGAATAAATCTCATTATATTAAGAGGTACAAAGGATCTATTGCTATAAAGGGAAAGAAGGAAAGAGGTGAGAAACACCTGAATCTTACTCTCATCAGATCTGGCTCAAAGTTAACATACATGCACTCAGTTAATTTGAGAAACTTATGTTACTTTTCAAGTATTAAAAGGAGAAAAGGGGCGAGGGAGAAAAGGGGAACTAACAGAAGGAAGAAGGGGCTAAGGGAAAGGGGAAAGAAAAGGGAAGGGGGGTTGGATACAAGGGAGCAAAATTATTGAAGGTGGGTATTCAGAAACAAAATACTGGGGAATGTGGATAATGTGGAAAAGGGGGAAAATATAAACAGAGGGAAGATAGAATGGAGGGCAATAAAGGGTTAGTAATTATAACTTTAAATGTGAATGGGATGAACTCTCCCTTAAAATGTAATCAAATAGCAAAGTGGATTAAAAAACAGAATCCTACAATATAGTGCTCACAGGAAACTCATTTGAAGCAGAGAGACACATATAGAGTAAAGGTAAAAGGTTGGAGCAAAATTTATTTTGCTTCAACTGAAGCAGTTGCAAAAATAGATAATGTTAAAAGAGATAAGGAAATAAACTATATCCTCCTAAAAGTTGCCATAGGCAATAAAGTAATCTCTACACTAAATATGTGTGTACCCAATGGTATAGCATACAAATTCTTAGAGAAGTTGAAGGAGTTACAGGAAGATATAGACAGCAAAAGTACTAGTGTGAGACCTCAACCTCCTGCTCTCAGATTTAGATGAATCTGATCATAAAATAGACAAGAAGGAAGTTAAAGAGGTAAATAGATTGTTAGAAAATCTAGGCATGATAGACTTATGGAGGAAATTGAATGGGGATAAGAAGGAATATACTTTTTTTTTCCTGCAGTACATGGCACTTACACAAAAATTGACCATGTACTAGGACATAAAAACCTAATGATCAACTGCAGAAAGTCATAAATAGTGAATAGATCTTTCTCAGGCAATATTGGGCCAGGGAGATATGGACCCCAAACTAATTGGAAACTAAATAACCTCATTTTAAAGAAAGAGTAGGGGCAGCTAGGTGGTGTAGTGGATAAAGTACTGGCCTTGGAGTCAGGAGTACCTGGGTTCAAATCTGGTCTCAGACACTTAATAATTACCTAGCTGTGTGGCCTTGGGCAAGCCACTTAACCTCATTTGCCTTGAAAAAACCTTAAAAAAAAAGAATGAGTAGATCAAACAGCAAATTATAAACAGAATTAATTATTTCATTCATACCAAAGCCTATGGGATACAGCCAAGGCTGTTTTCCGGGGATATGTTATATCTTTAAATGCTTACCTAAATAAATTAGAGAAAGAGGAAATCAATGAACTAAATATGCAACTAAAAAAACTCGAGAAAGAACAAATTAAAAACTTCCAATTAAATACCAAATTAGAAATTCTAAAAATTAAAGGAGAAATTATTAAAATTGAAAGCAAGAAAACCATTGAACTAATGAATAATACCAATATCTGTTTTATGAAAAAGCAATAAAATTGATAAACCTCTGGTCAATTTAATTAAAAAAAGAAAGAAGAAAACCAAATCACTGGTATCATGAATGAAAAAAAAAAGGTGAACCCACCACAAATGAGGAGGAAATTAAAGTTGTAGTTCCAAATTATTTTGTCCAACTCTATTCCACTAAAATTGATAATCTAAGCAAAATGGATGAGCATTTACAAAAATATAAGTTGCTCAGGTTAAATGAAAATCAAATTAGAAAACTAAATAACCCTATCTCAGAAAAAGAAATCCAGCAAGCCATTATTGAATTCCCTAAGAAAAAAATCTCCAGGGCCAGATGGATTCATAAGTGAATTCTCTCAAACATTTAACAAACAATTGGTTCCAATTTTATATAAACACTTTAGAAAAATAGGTGAAGTTGGATCTCTGCCTAACTCTTTCTGTGACACCAATATGGTGCTGATACTTAAACCAGGAAGAGTTAAAACAGAGAAAGAAAATTATAGACCATTCTCCTTGATGTATATAGATGCAAAAATCTTAAATAAAATCTTAGCAAAACGATTACAAGTTATCACTAGGATAATACATTATGACCAAGTATAATTTATTCCCAGGAATGCACAGTTGTTCAATATTAGGAGAACTGTTAGTATAATTAATTTTATCAATAATAAAACTATCAGAAATCATATTATTATATCAATAGATGCTGAAAAAGCTCTTGGTAAAATACAGCACCCATTCCCACTAAAAACACTAGAATAATAAGCAGTATCTATCTGAAACATCAACAAGTATTATATGCAATGGGGACAGGCTAGCAGCATTCCCAATAAGATTAGGAGTGAAACAATTATGCCCATTATCACCACTACTATCCAATATTGTATTAGAAATGTTAGCTTCAGCAATAAGAGAAGAAAAAGAATGGAAGGATTGAGAATTGGGAAGGAAGAGACAAAATTCTCACTCTGCAGATGACATGATGGTATACCTAGAGAATCCCAAAAAAATCATCTAAAAAACTACTAGAAGTAATTAACCACTTTAGCAAAGTTGCAGGGTATAAAATAAACCCCCAATAAATCCTCAACATTTCTATATATGACTAGCAAGATCCAGCAGAAAGAGCTAGAAAGAGAAATCCCATTCAAAGTAACCAGACAATATAAAATACCTGGGAGTCTACCTGCCAAGACAGACAGAAACTTTTTGAAAATATTACAAAACACTTCTCATGCAAATAAAATAAGATTTAAATAACTACGCAAAAATCAACTGCTCATGCATAGACCAAGCTAATATAAAAAAATGACAATTCTACCAAAACTGCTTGTTTAGTGCCCTGCCAATTAAAATTCCAAAAAATTACTTTAATGAGTTAGAAAAAATTATATGTAAATTCATATGGAGGAAAAAAAGTCAAGAATTCCCAGGGATTGAATGAAAAAAGTGCAAAAGAAGGTGGCTTAGCCCTACCATTAGTCTTACCATATCTGAAATTATATTATAAAGCAACAGTCATCAAAACTGTCTGGTATTGGCTAAGAATTAGAGTGGTGGATCAGTGGAATATTTTACATGCAATAGCAGGAAATGATTATAGTCATCTGCTGTTTGACAAACCCAGAGTCCAGCTATTGGGATAAAAATACTCTGATAAAAAAGGTTGGGAAAATTGGAAATTAGCATGGAAGAAACTTGGATTAGACCAACAACTCACACCCTATACTAAGATAAGGTCAAAATGGATATAGGACTTAGATATAATTAACATTATTATAGGCAAACTAAAAGCTCAAGGGAAACTAAAAGTAGTTTACCTGTCAGATCTATGGAAAGGGAAGAAGTTTATGACCAAAGAAGCAATGAAGAACATCATTAAAAATAATCTAGACTATTTTGATTATATTAATTCATAAAGCTTTTGCACAGAGAAAAACCACCCTAACCAAGATCAAAAGAAATGTAGCAAATTGGAAAACAATTTTTACAACTAGTATTTCTGACAAAGGACTCATTTCTAAAATATACAGAGAACTGAGTCAATTTTTTTTAAAAAACAAGCCATTCCCCAATTAACATATGGTCAAGTGATATGCAAAGACAATTTACAGATGAGGAGATCAAAGTGATCCCTAGTCATATGAAAAATTGCTCTAAATCACTACTTATTAGAAAAATTCAAATTAAAGCATCTCTGAGGTACTACCTCACAGCTCTCAGCTTGGCCAATATGACCAGAAAGGACCATAATCAGTGTTGGAAGGGGTGTGGAAAATCTGGGACACTAATACCTTGTTGGTTGAGCTGTGAACTCATCCAACCTTTCTGGAGAACAATTTGGAATTACATACAAAGGGCAACAAAAAATGTGCATGCCTTTTGTTCCAGCAATACCACACTGGGTCTATGCCCTGAAGAGATTATGGAAAAAAGCATAAAAATATCACTTGTACAGAATATTCATAGCAGCCCTGTTTGTGGTGGTAAGAAACTGGAAATTAAGTGAATGTCTTTCAGCTGGGCAATGGTTTAACAAACTGTGGTATTTGTATGTGATGGAACACTATTGTTCTATTAGAAACCAAAAGGGATGGGAATTCAGGGAAATCTAGGAAGTTTTGCCTTAACTGATGGGCAAGATGAGCAGAACCAGAAGAACATTGTACACCTTAACAGCAACATTGGGGTGATGATCAACCTTAATGGACTTGCTCATACCATCAGTGAAATAATAAGGCAGAATTTTGGAGTATCTGCAATGGAGAATATCATCTGTATCCGGAGAAAGAATTGAGGAGTTTGAACAAAGAACAGAGACTATTATCTGTAATTTAAAAAAAAAGTTATCGTATATCTAATTTTGCTATCTCTTATACTTTATTTTTCTTCCTTAAGGATATGATTTCTCTCTCATCACATTCAACTTAGATCAATGTATACTTATATCAATATAACGACTAACAGATTGCCTTCTGTGGGGGTGGGGGAGGGGAAGCAAAATTAGAAGCAAAATTATAAAATTAAAAATAAACAAAATCTTTCTTTTATAAAAAAAGTCCAAATAGCACTTTGTAGAAAAATGTTTCCTTAGGGCGGCTAGGTGGCACAGTGGATAGAGCACCAACCCTAGAGTCAGTAGTACCTGAGTTCAAATCCGGCCTCAGACACATAATAATTACCTAGCTGTGTGGCCTTGAGCAAGCCACTTAACCCCATTGCCTTGCAAAAAAAAAAAAAACCCTAAAAAAAAAAAGAAAAATGTTTCCTTGTACCTGTTCTATGAGGAGAAATGAATGGGAATAAATGGACAGAAAATTTTGATTGAGCTTGGCAGGAGGGGTTGAAGGGTTTTAAAAGAAGGGAATCAAAAATAAATCAAAAATAAATAAATAAAATAAAAATAAAAGGGAATTAAATAAAGAATTTTCTTGCATCACTGTATTGATCAGAATAGTCAAGTCATCATTAATAACATCATTGCTATTATTATACATAATGACCTTCCTATTCTCACTTTGCTTTATATCAGATCATAGAGCTCTTGCCATATTTTTTCCCTGAAATCACCCCCTTGTCATTTCTTATAATTCAATAGAACTACATCACAGTCATTTCACAATTTCTTCAGACTTTCCCCAGTTTATGAGCTTTCTTTCAATTCTTTGCCATCACAAAAAGAGCTAGTAAAAATATGTTTGCACACATGGGTCCTTTTCCTTTCTTCTTTGAATATAGAGTAGTTATGGTATTGTTGACTTTGGACAAGTTCCATAATGTTCTCTTAAATGTGGTATTTGTATATGATGGAACACTGTTGTTCTATTAGAAACCAAGGGGGATGGGAATTCAGGGAAGCCTAGAAGGATTTGCATATACTAATGCTGAGCAAGATGAGCAGAACAAATACCAATTCACTACTCCACCAAAATTTCTTTATCTATTTCTCCTCATCCCCTCCATGATTTGTCATTTCTGTTAGATATAAGGTGGTGTCTCAGTTATTTCAATTTCTTCTCCAAATAATACTAATTTAGAGCTTTGTTATGTGAATATCCATAGCTTTGATTTCTTCTGAAAACTAATCAAATCCCTTTATAAAGGATCCTGCAATCTTTGATAAAGTCCTGCAAGTTCAGTATGTTAACAATACAATATGGCAGCTACAATAAGTAGTTTATATTTAGGCTGCATGGATAAAAAGTGGCAAAATATAGTACTGCTTTTATTCAATTTTTATCAGAGAACATGTAGAATATAATTCACATATAGTTCACTTCTTTGTGCTTACTTTTTGGCATGATATATATATAATATATATATATTATATATATATAATAGAGAATGAACAATGGAAGAATCAGAATGATTGAATAACCTTTAAATCAGGCTATATGAAGTTAATTTAAGGAACCAGGTAAATATGAAGTCAAAATATCGAATATCTTGTAATATCTGGAGATAGATATTTCAAGATTATTTGGACAACATGTAAGACTTATTTTATTTCTGTCCCTTTGGGAAATTGCAAAAATACAAATGTAGCATTAATATGAGTGAATACTTTATAGTAGTTCTATACACAGATGGGCTATCTTGGAAGTTTTCTCCCATTTCCCATCCAGTACTTCAAATAGTCTATATGATCTTTTATCTTTTGTAGAGGATGATGGCCTTTGCTCAAGTATAGGTTCATTTCAGTTCAAATCAAGTAAACTCAATAGTCATTTTTTTTACGTCCATTAAATGCCAAGTATAGTCCCAATGAAACAAAGAAAGAACTGAATCTGCCCCAGACTGTAGGAATTTTCCTCCTATTTGGGTTGCTTAACCATTTTTGTATCATGGAAACTCTTATTGAAAATCTCATCAATGAAAGGAAGGTTTTCAAATGCACAAAATACATTGTATTACAAACACAATTAATTATATTGAAATTAAATTGTCAAATTAAAATAAAGTGAAGCAATGCAAAATTTCATCAAGCCCATGTTAAGAACCACTAGACCACATCCTGTGTCACATTCCAACTCTAAGCTTCTTTTGTTTTTTTTTTTTAATTGTATGGGGTTTTTTTTTTTTTTTGGTTTTGGGGTTTTTCTTTAGGTTTTTGCAAGGCAATGGGATTATAAGTGGCTTGCCCAAGGCCACACAGCTAAGTAATTATTAAGTGTCTGAGGCGAAATTTGAACTTAGTACTCCTGACTCCAGGGCTCTAACCCTTCAGCCACCTATCTTCCCCCTTTAAATTGTATGTTTTAACATGCATTTATATTTAAAATGAATATATGTTGTAACATTTTCTTTGATGAAATTTAATATTTTGATATGTAGTTTTTTCTCCTACATATTTTCTTTCTTATATTATCTCCATTTAGATTAATTTTGCTAGTTTCCCTCAAACCTTTCTATGTTTCAAGTTGTGAAATAACATTCACAGCTGAATTTTCAAGAAATATTACTTATAGAATAGAAGCCCCAATGATCAAGGGAATAATTAAACAATATTGAAGAAAAACCAAAGGTATTTTATATTTGAGACCCAATTTTTCTGTATTTTATAGGTACATATATCCAAATAGTAAAACCACAATTAAGTCAATGAAACAAATGGGGGAAACAATCATTTTGTAACTTGTCATTACAGTTTTTGAAAGTATTGGTCCTTTGTCTAATCTTAACATTATATACATCCTCACACTTGAGAAATTTAAATTCAGCAAATTTCTAGTAAACATTTAACAACTAACTTTAAGAAAAAAAGACTAAATACTTTTGAGTTTAATATGCATTATTAATATTTTCTCAATCACTTGCTTAAATCTTGAGCATCAACAAAACATAAATCAAACTCTGATTTGTAGCATTTGCCAAATTCTGAGGTGTCAATGTGCACATTAAAAATTTAAGGATCAGTGCTTACAAGCTGGTATGACAAACGTCTGACTGGTTAATTAAGTCAATTTCATCTGTTACATTGCTTTGATAGAATGAAACAATAAATGATTTAATTGCTTTGAAAGCTTCTTCTAAGCACAGAGATCACAAGCTCTATATCACATCCCTTCCATCCCATAGTAAATAGTTTTCCATGAATTTCTGTGGCTACAAAAACAATGAAAATTGTACATTTACAGTAGCTATGTTCTTTAGCCTTACCTTGGGTCCACAATTAAGTTGAATTTTTTAACTGGGTTAGGGACTCCCGAGCCTAAGGTCCTCTGTGATATTAGTTGAACTTTAGAAATTCAACATTAATCAAGCAAAACCTATCCCACCAAGAAAATGAACGGAGACATATTTTCCCTTCCTTCCTTCCTTCCTTCCTTCCTTCCTTCCTTCCTTCCTTCCTTCCTTCCTTCCTTCCTTCTTTCCTCTGTTCTTCCTTCCTTCATTTTGTCATTTTCTTCATTCTTTCTTTTCAATGCTTATTTTATATGGCATTATTTTAAATATTTCAGTGGGAAAGCAACTACCTAAAGTGCTTTGAGATCTTAAAATATAATTCTTTAATTGTTATATATTTGAATTGCTAATTCATAAT
Source organism: Macrotis lagotis (assembly GCF_037893015.1). Taxonomy (NCBI): domain Eukaryota; kingdom Metazoa; phylum Chordata; class Mammalia; order Peramelemorphia; family Peramelidae; genus Macrotis; species Macrotis lagotis. Next base: position 363,811,707 of record NC_133666.1, on the reverse strand, counting down.
CTTGGTACTTAATTATTGCTGAACCATAGCAAAATACCACACACTGAAAGGTAAAGTGCAAATTTATTTATATTTAATTATTGCTGATTACCAATAGAGGCAGTCAATATTTACAGATTTCTTTTTTTATCCCACTTGTCATGAAGTTCCTTTTAGTTCAGCTGTGGTACTAAAGTCAACAATTTTTTGTTTATATAATTCAAGATAGCAAGGATGATATAATAGAAAATGACATTTAACACAGAGAGAATCTTGATCTATAAGGACACAGTAATTCAGGAGAACTTTAGCCCACCAAAATTGTAAGTCTGTCAAAAGAATTGATGATTTAGTTCAAAGTTGCAGGAAATAAAGGATCTGAGACTTTACTTCTTGATTTCCTAGGAGTACAAAACTAATCAATAAAAGATGTCTAGATAAGTTTGTTATACTTTACTTTGACTTTGGTTTCAGAAAATCAACATTTTCTTTTTTGAAATTGGGTTTTCCTGTTCAAATGTTAGTCTGCATCTTCTTTGATAAAATTTTTACCATTTCACTATTCTTTTAGAACTGAGTCAAGTTTTAGCAATTGAAATTCCCCACTATTTAGCAATAAAGATCTTCTGATATGTGTTTGAAGTAATAGCTGTTTATAAATCAGAGTGAATGGCATATTACCCCTTTTACCATTATTACTGGCAACTCTCTGAGTGAATGAAGGAATGGGAAGAAAAGATCAAGAGGCATATTGCTTATGGAAGTTTGTAGGGTTCATGGTTATGGTTTGATAAAGTATCCAGGGAAAATGTCTCTATCTTAAGAGGTGATGGAGATGTCAACTCCCATCTTCAGTAATTCATCGATTGAGAAGGTTAATAAATAATTGTATTTGTCTATATCACATTGTTCCTCAGGGCTGAAGGGGATATTTAGAATCAAAAAAATGTTCAATACTTTCATGCCTTAGAGACTGGAATAAGTGTTAAGTAGCATAAGCATTCTCTTTAACAGTATTTATTTCTAAACTGCTCTGTCATGTCTCTACATTCAAAGAACTGACATCTATTTGGGGATTACATGCTTATGAATAAGGATCAATCTCTCCCTGAGATAACCTACTTTGGTGCCTCCTTTAAATCAACTGTTATCCTACATTTCTAGGCTCAGTTCAAACACAACTATTTAATTGAAGCACTGAATAACCCTGAAAATTTTTATTTTCCTTCCCTAAATTTGTGAGCAGTTCTGGCATGAAGTGAACATCCTAGCATTTGAATATATACTGTGCTCTTCACATAATGTATCTGGGATATATTTTCGTTGTCCCTAGATTACTAGTCAAAGATTACTATTAAAATCCTTTTGTATTTTTCAATGATTCATAAAATAGTACCAGACAGAAAGTAAGGATTTAAAAAATATATATATTCTTACTTATTTAGCAAAAGCAATTTATATCATAATATAAATTTTGATGGTCTAAGAACAATAGTATCTGATATTTGTTAATAAATTTGCATATTGGATCCTCATAACATCTCTATGAGGCACTTAGAACAAGCATAATTTTTATTGATATTTTATTTTTAAAAATACATGTTATAAAAAATTTTCAACATTTTTTCATTTGCACATGTATATTTTTAAGTTACAATTTTCCTTCTACCTTCCCTTCCCATCCCCCTCCCTTCAAGAGTGAAAATTCAGATTAATATTATATATACATATTTGTAAAAAGTATATTTATAGATTAGTCATTATTAGCATAAGGAATTAGGATTGGCACAAGAAATATTTTTAATAAAGTGTTCTTAAGATTCTAAAATGTTTTTTTTGGGGGGGGGGGCTTATTTTTATTTTTCTTCCTCCTTCCATAGCCAGTCTAATAGGGTTGTCCTAACTCTCTGAACTGCTAAGAGGCTGGTCCGATCAAGGTTGATAATCTCACAATGTTGTAGTTAACCATGTACATTGTTCTCTTCTTGGTTCTGTTCCCTTTGTTCAGTGTTAGATCCTGTAACTCATTCCATGCTTCTCTAGGGTTTGACCATTTACGGATTTCTTTTTGCAGGTCAATGGGATTAAGTCACTTGCCCAAGGTCACACAACTATGTAATTATTAAATGTCTGAGGTTGAATTTGAACTCAGATCCTCTTGATTCCAAGGCAGGTACTCCATTCACTGTGCCACCTAACTGCTCCCCATTTATGGTTTCTTATAGAACAATATGGTTCTTATAGAACGTAGCATTCATGTATCATAACTTGTTTAGTCACTCCCCAATTGATGGGCATCTCCTCAATTTCCATTTCTTTGCCACTACAAAAAAGAACAGCTATGAATATTTTGGAACATGTAGGTCTTTTCCCATTTTTCATTATTTCTTCTGAATATAGGTCTAGAATTGGAACTGCTAGTCAAAGGATATGAAGTTTTATTGGGCATAGGTCCTTATTGCTCTCCAGAATGATTGGATCATTTCACAAATCCACTAGCAATCCATTAGTGTCCCAAGCCTCCCACAACCTCTCCAGCATTGATCATTTTCCCTTTTTGTTGTCTTAGCCAATCCAATAAATGTAAGGTGACAACTCATAGTTGTTTTAATTTGTCATTAGCATTTTTTTGATGATTGTATTTAGCTTTAATTTCTTCATTTGAAAACTGTCTATTCATATCTTTTGACCATTTATCAATTTGGGGAATGACTTGTAACCTTTTAAATTTGATGCAATTCTCTATATATTTTAGAAATGAGACCTTTATCAAAACTCCCACTTGTGAAGATTATTTTCCAACTTTCTGTTTTCCTTCTGATTTCGGCAACATTGATTGTTGCCAAAGTGAATAAAGCAAAGACTTTTCGATTTAATATAGTCAAAATTATTCATTTTGCATTTTCTAATGTAGTCTATATCCTGTTAGTCATAAATTTGTCCCCTTTCAATAGATCTTATAGACAGAGCATTTATTGGTCTATTAATTTTTCTATGGTGTTGCCCTTCATTTCAAAATTCTGTAACCAATTTGACCTTATTTTGGTATAGGGTGTGAGATGTGGGTCTATGCCTAGTTTTTGACATACTATTTTCCAGTTTTCTCTACAATTTTTGTCAAATAGTGAGTTCTTTTCCAAAAGCTGATATCTTAGGGCTTTTCAAACAGTAGATTGCTGTACTCATTTATTGCAGTTTCTTTTGAACCTATCCTAATCCAATGATCCATTACTCTATTTCTTAACCAATACCAGGCAGTTTTGATGACTGTTGCTTCATAGTAGTTTTAGATCTGGTAGAACTAGGACACTTTTCTTTACATTCTTATCAGTTACCTTGCTATTCTTTATCTTTTGTTGCTCCAGATGAATTTTGTTACAATTTCTTCTAGCTCCCTAAAATGGTTATTTGGTACATTGGTATGGTACTGAATAAATAATTTAATTTGGGTAGAACTGTCATTTTTATTATATTAACTTGACCTAACCATGAGCAATTGACACTTTTCCAATTATGTAGAACTGACTTTATTTGGGTGAGAAATGCTTTCTAATTGTAATTCATACAGTTTCTGATTTTCTGTTGAGAGTAGTATCCCAACTATTTAATGTTGTCTTTAATTTCTTTAAATGGAATTTTTCTTTCTATCTCTTGCTCTTGGATTTTGTTGTTCATATGTAGAAATGCTGATGATTTTTGTGGGTTTATTTTATATCCTGTTCCTATACTGTATTTGTTAATTTTTTCAGGGAGTTTTTAGAACAGGCATAATTATCCCCATTTTGTAATGAAGAACGTGAGACTTGGAATTTGCTAAGAAATTTAAGAATTATTTTGAATTTGCTTTTCTTTCCTATTCTAGTTCCTAAAACTCCTCTATTTCTTCATTTATCTTCTTGTGTACCCATCCTTCTGAAAAGAGGGAATTTTACCCTTTACAAAAACCAACTCCTCCACCCACATATAATCTTCTGTCTCATCCTTTTTTATCTCTTCTCAAATCTTGGCTCATTCTTTAATCATCCATAATTCTAGTCTTTAATTGCCCAACTATTTTCTTCCCTCCTATAAGTATGATCAATTTTTTAACTTTCACTTAATCCTACTTTTCTCTTATTTCACCATCCTATACATCTCTCCTCTTTCACTATCAGACTCTAGGAAAAAATTCTCTCTAGTGACTGCCATCCACTCATCTTTTGCCTTTTTTGTATCATTAAATGATTATAAAGTATGTCTTAATTGATAAATTTAATGAATTTTTCTTATTATTCATCTGTTTAAATACTTTAGACAGTTTGAAACTTATAACTACCCCCTTCTTAAACACTTTTTTTTCTTTTAACTTCCTGACATTATTACTGTCTGGTTCTCTCCCTAATTGCTCCTTTTCAGCTTCCATTGCTATAAATTCATTATCTGTCTCCTTTCCACTTAACTCAGTTTTTTTCTTTTCTCAAAAGTTCTGGCCTGAGTGCTTTCATTCTCTTTCTTCTTCTATTCACATTCTCTGAACAATTGTTTCAGCTCTGAAAGGTTCAAATAAGATTAAAGAAAAAGGAAAATGGGGAGGCAGAGGATGAGATGAATAGATAGATAGATAAATAGATAGATAGATAGATAGATAGATAGATAGATAGATAGATAGATAGATAGATAGATAGACAAACTTTAACAGATAGTGGAGGAAAGTAGGACCTTCCATACTATGATGAATGGGGTAATGATGTGTTGGACATGAATGAATGATTGAACAATTCAGATTATTCTCAAATCTTTTTGGTGGTCTTAAGCTGTCTCCTGAACTCATCATATCTGTCAAATACCTTCTCCTAAAGGTTCTATAGGTTTCTCAAAATCATAAATAAATGTGTGTATGTGTGTGTATATATATACACATATGTATATGTATGTTAGCTAGCATTTATATCATGCTTTAAGATTTGCAATACATATATTATATTTACATGGCAACCCTGTGAAGTATATGATAATATTATGCCTTTTTATTGATGAGGGTACTGAGAAAAATAGAGGATAAGTGTTTTGTCCACTTACTATAGTATGCAACTGAGGTAGGATGTGAACTATGGTATTTCTGATGTCAAGGTCAGAGCTTTATTCACTTTATCCTCTAGCTTCTTCAGTAGAAAAGTGAGATGAGGATCTTCAGATAAAATATATTTTTCTAGAAATATCATCTTGCAGGATAATTCAGTATAGTGGATAAATATCAAGCCTTGCAGCCAGGAAGAACTGGATTCAATCCTTCTTTTTGACATGAAATCAATAGGGATGCTACGTTCAATCAGGAATCCTTTAGTTCAAATATAGCCTTAGTCCCTAACAGTATGACCTTGTGCAAGTCATTTAAACATAAGTCACTTTCTTGTCTTAGTTTTCTCAACTGTAATATGGAATGATCATAGTACCTTCCTCTTAGAGTTCTTGTGAGGATCAAATAAAATAGTATGTATAAGTGTTTAGCACAACACTGAGTGCGATGATACTAGACCCTGTACAAATTACTATTATTACCCACCTTGTGACCCTAGACAATTCATGAAACCTCTCAGTACTCTAGAAGTTTAAAGAAGTCAAACTGGCTACCTGTAGGTTGTAAACTCAACAATCTCAATTGAAGTCTCAACAAGATAAATAAAAGCAATAAAATATAAATAATGTTAATCTGTATGTAAGTATATAGTCCAGGTCACATGTTGTATACTTCATATATATGTATGTGAATATATATATATATATATATATATATATATGCAAACCAAATAAAAATACATTCAGGGTTTGAAATAAATTATAAGATTTTTATTTTAAAATTATTTAATACATTTAAAATTTTTTTAAATAAAATTAGCTTCCTTAAGCACTACTAGAATTCCAACTTTTACAGAAAATCTTTCCCACCTCTTCTGAATTCTAGTCCCTTCCCTCTTTTAATAATTTCTTCTTAATTCTATATGTAACTTGGTTGTACACATTTGTTTTCTGTCTCCCTCACTAAATTGAGAGCTCCTTGAGAGCACGGACTCTCTTTGCCTTTTTTTTTTTTTATCCCCAAAGTTTTTCACACATCCTAACACATATTAGGGGATTAATAACTGTTTAACAACTGAAATAAAGGAAACTAGGTTTAATTCTATATTTTAAAAGTAGGATTTAATTCTTCATTTTTTTCCCCCCTATCTTTTATAAAAAAAATATGCAATAGCAATGTAATAGTAACCTACAAATTAAGAATGATCCTTAAGTGACAAGTGAATCCTTATACAAATAAACAGTTGTGTGGGGACTTGGGTTCAATTTTCTGGCTACTTATGTGATTGTCTAACCTCCCTGGGTTTAATAACTTGGTCTGTAAAATAGGGAGTTTAACCAATGGTTTCTGATTTCACATCTAGCTTTAAACTTATTATACAATGTTTTGAGGAAGACAATTTCTAAGATAGGGGCCCTTAACATTTTTTGACTTATTTAGCTTTTGGTAATTTGGTGAAACCTGTACATCCTTTCTTATCATCTTTAAATGAACAAAATAAAATGTATAGGATTATCAAGGAAACCAATTCTATTGAAATTCAGTTATCAAATATATTCTTAAATTTTTTTTTATTTTAGGCAGTGGGGTTAAATGACATGCCCAAGGTCACAAAAGTGACAATTATTATGTATCTGTCTGTATCAAATATATTTTTAAAAATTCATAGACCACAGGTTAAAATTTTTCTATTTATTTTATATATTTGAATTTAAATAGTTTGTTCCCCAACATAATTTAATTGTAGAAAGAAAAATAAAGGAAGCATTTTAAAATGCTTTAAATGAAAAGGTTTTATATATATATATATATATATATATATATATATATATATATATATATATGTGAAAATATTATTTTTCTCAAAATTGCTGTCATTACTAAGGCAAAAAGGAGCAATTATCTTATAAAAACAGAAAGTGAAAAGGAAAGCTAATAGAGAAGAATCAGGGTCCGGGTTAGAGGCTGCTAAAGTTGAAACCTTATAAAATCAGGAAGACTTTGATTCAAGTCTTGCCTATGACTTTTCCTTGTTATTTGACCAGGGGAAATAAATCACACAGTCTTTTGGTGCATCAGCTAATTCTCTAAGACCATCATTTATATAGCCATGAATGAAATTTCCTTAAAGAATTCATGGGTTTAGTGTTAGAAGATAAAAAATAACATGTAATTAATTGTATTGTTTAAAGATAAAAGTATTCTTGAAAATTGATCTAGAAAAAAGAATTTTATTGAGTAAAAAATGAAAACATTTGTCATATATGTATCAAAAAGGGTAGCAACTATGTGATGAATAATATCTATGAAAAAATGAAAATTTGCCTTAGTTATTTACTACCTCTCCTTTTGTTATCATGATCCTCAAATTCATTAAGGATATGTAGCTATATTTTGTAACTCACTGATAAAAATAATGTGGAAAACTATAGATATAATGTAAAAATGTAAAACTTTAATTTCTGAATTGCAAGGCTAGTCAAGCTATTAAATGCAACATACTAGCTAAGAATGTGTATATGCATCAAAAGGTTGGCAAAACAAAGAAATTTCACTTCTTTTTGAAATGGAAAACCTAGTTTCTCTTCCTGGGGAAAAATCCTCTGAGGAATATCAAAAGTTCTAACATCAGAGGTTCTTTCAGCTAAAGCTTGGCAAAACAGTAAAATCTAGTATAGCTGATCTTTTTAAAAGAAAATATTTTATTTTCTTTTATATCTTTGATTGTCTTCAAAATCATCCATCTTCCCCTGAAAGTAAATAGAAAGACATACATTATCCATTTGCTATTATAAATTATAAATGAAGAGATGTTGATAAATTCTTTGGTCATCTGATCTGGAGGTTATCGATTAAGTGAATCATTTTGAATTTTCTATGATAATTATTTAACTTTACTCAGATTTAATGTAACAATAATGTCTTATTTGCTATGTGATCTTCATAGAGAAAATATAAATTAGTGAACAGAGCACTGGGCTTACAGAGAGGATACAAGTTCAAATTTCTAACTCTAACTTTACTTAAATTCTAGGAGCTTCAGGTAGTTAACTCTTTCCAGTGAATTTCCCTGTTAAGTCAAAGATATGCCTGAGATCTTTCTTGTTAGATATGGTTTGCATACCAGGAGCTTTCCATACTGATCAAATTATATCTCCTTTTAATCCATTCAAAGATTACTTATTTTGACCATCAACTTCTTTTAATTCAAACCCTGCATTTCTCATTTTTAAATGTTTTTAAAATGTTGTTTTTAATTTATGGAATAAAACAAGTATTTTCACATCATAGTACAATGAAAAAAGATGATTGTACATGAAATTGTAAATCTACTTTGTAAGTGCTTCCTTTCAAATATATAACAAAATTACCATATTATTTTTTTGTCTTCTATCCTAGAGATGGCTATTATTAAACACAAATAGCTTTATACATATAAAATAGTTATATGCATACTTTCCTTCCTCTAGATGCAGATAGTCCATTACTTATGTTTTGTTTATAGTTAATCTGGATATTTATAATAGACAAAATAACTTATTCACTCAACGTCATACTTTAAACAATATTTCTACTACTGTATATAATCTCCTCTTGGTTCTGCTCATCGCACTCTTCATTGTTTAATGCAAGTTTTTCAATGTTTTTCTATAATGTCAATTCTTATAGCATATTAGTATACTATCACATTCATATAATACAAATTTCTCAGCAAATCCTCAGTTGATTGGCATTCCTGAAATTTCCAGTTCTTTGCCACCACAAAGAGAGTTGCTATAAACATTTTTGAACTTATAGGTTCTTTTCTTTTTTCCTAATCAGATTTGGAAATAGACCAAGTAGTTATATTGTTGATCCAAAAAGTATAGGTAGTTTAATAAGTCTTTGGGCATAATTTCAGATTGCTTTCCAAAATGGTTTGATCATTTTACATTGATAATGAATTAGTGCCCCAAATTTTCACATCCTCTCCAACATTTTTTAAGTTTTGTTTTGTTTTTCTTCCTCTGGATAGGGATAGCATTGTCCATAGCCAGCCTAATAGGGTTGTCCTGCCTCTCTGTACTGGTCAGAGCAGCTACTCACAATATTGCTGATAATATGTCCATTGTTCTCTTGGTACTATTCCCTACCCTTAGTATCAGATCCTGTAATTCCTTCCATGCTTCTCTAGAGTCTGACCATTTTTGTTTTCTTATAGAACAATAGTATTCCATAGTATTCATGTACCATAATTTGTTTAAACATTCCCCAATTGATAGACATTCCCTCAATTTCCCATTTTTTGCCACTACAAAAAGAGCTGCTATGAATATTTTGGAAAATGTGGGACTTTTCCCATTTTTCTTCTGGATATAGGTCTAGAATTGGAATTGCTGAGTCAAAGACTATGAACAGTTTTATTGCTCTTTGGGCATTATTCCATAATGCTCTCCAGAATGGTTGGATCAGTTCACAACTCCACCAACATTGCATCAATATCCCGATCCTCCGACAACCTGTCCAACATTGATCATTTTCCCTTTTTGCCATTTAAGATAATCTCAAAGGCGTGAGGTGATATCTCAGAGTTGTTTCAATTTGCATTTTTCTAGTCAATAGTTATTTGGAGGTTTTTCCCCTATGTTGCCTGTCCTGAAGTTTGAGAACATAACATTTCCTTTATTTGAAAACAGCCTATTCATATCCTTTGACTATTTATCAGTTGGGGAATGATTTGTAACCTTATAAGTTTGATGCAGTTCTCTATATATTTTAGAAATGAGACCTTTATCAAAACTCCTAATTGTGAAGATTGTTTCCCAGCTGTCTGCTTTCATTCTGATTTTGGCAGCATTGATTTTATTATTGCAAAACCTTTTAAGTTTGATATAGTTAAAATCATCCATTTTTCAATTTATAATGTCTTGTGCTTGGTCATAAATTTCTCCCTTCCTATAGAGCTGACAGCATTTTTCTTGGTCTATTAATTTATCTATGGTGTCACACTTTATGTTTAAATCCTGTACCCACATTGACCTTATTCTAGTATGGAGTGTGAGATGTGGGTCTATGCCTAGGTTTTGCCACACAATTTCTTTTGAACCTATCTAATCTACTAATCTATTGCGTTATTTCTTAACCAGTACTGGACAGTTTTGTTGAGTGCTACCTTATAGTTCAGTTTTAGATCTGGTAGAGCTAGACCTCCTTCTTTTACATTTTTTTCTTCATCAGTTCCCTTGTTATTCTTGACTTCTTTGTTACTCCCGATGAATTTTGTTACACCTTTTCCTAACTCAGTAAAATAATTATTGATTGATATGGCACTTAATAAGTAATTTAATTTGAGTAGAGTGGTCATTTTTATTGTATTAACTTGACCTAACCATGAGCATTTCACATTTTTCCAGTCATTTAGACTTTATTTTATTTAGGTGAGAAGTGCTTTATAATTCTCTCTCTCTCTCTCTCTCTCTCTCTCTCTCTCTCTCTCTCTCTCTCTCTCCATATGTGTGTGTGTGTGTGTGTGTGTGTGTGTGTGTGTGTGTGTATGAATTTGTTAATTGTTTCAAGTAGCTTTCGGATACCATCATATCATCTGTAAAGAATGAAAGCTTTATTTCCTCATTGCCAATTCTGATTCCTTCAATTTATTTTTCTTCTCTTATTGTTGAGCTAACATTTCTAAAAGTATATTCAATAGTTATGGTAATAATGGGCATCCTTGTTTCATTCCTGATTTTATTGGAAATGTTCTGAGTTTTTCCCCAATCCATATATTATTTGTTGATGATTTCAGATAGAGGCCACTTATTATTTTAAGGAAAACCCCATTTATTCCTAAATTTTCTAGTGGTTTTTAAGAGTATTGGATATTGTATTTTCTCAAAGGCTTTATCAGCATCTATTGACATAATTATATAATTTCTGAAATTCCTTACAAAGTTCTTCCAAGATTTATTTTTGGACTTGTGACCACTTGATGTTACTCAAGTAGCTTTCAGTGGTTGGTTTATTTTTATTTATAATTTGTCTTATTTAATTTTAGTAACTTAATATTATTAAATTTAAATTCCAAGTTGAGGGTCAGGTCTCATCTACTTTCTTTTATTTTCTGAATTCTGTCCAGGCTCTTGAACCGCAGGAACTACTTTCTTCCTCCCCTAAACCTCAGTCACTTGGAAATGAAAATGTATTTACTCTTTATAGTACTTGTACAGGGCTTGAGCTTGCTCCTCCTCCCCAACAACCACAGCCTAGATCATGTCGGGTTAGCCCCACTAGACCTGACTTCCAGAAACAGCAGAGTATCCTTCCCTCTTCTCTTATTCTGTATCTTTAGATGAAAGTTTGTGACATAAAAAAGTCTTTAGATTAAAAATTCCCAAGACTATGAGGAAGAATTTCTTGAGGTGAAATTTCTTGAGGTCCTTCATGATGTGAAGTTTTTTGAGGACTTTTCTACTTTCCCCCAGGGCTTTCTTTTGTTGATTCAGTGGAGTCAAACTAGAAGTGTTTACCTAGCACTCAGATCTAACTTCAATCCCTGTAGTTTAGGTCCTAGGACAGGGCTGTCCAACCTTAGGTTTTTCTTAGGGTCACATTAAAATAAAATAATTATTCGAGGGCCACACACAGAATAAAAAAATAGAGTACAGTAATATAATAGTTAATTTGTACTCTTGTACTCTTGCCATAGTTAGGTTTAGGATGTGCTACAAAAGTCATGATACTTTTAACTTCTTAGAAAGTGGGAGCACACACATCATCAGTATGACAGAAGAAAAGTAAAAAAAAATAGAAAACAACAAAGGACAACACAACAGTATAAAGGTATGTGCATGCTGACTAGTCTACGTTGTACTAATGGAACACATCCCACAGATCAATTCAAAATTCCATGTGATGTGTTCTGTCTGTAATACTGCTTAAAAATACCAAAGAAAATTAACATCAGTGAGATTATTTATTAGTGATGGAATTAAAAAATCTAATATGCATTCCATCTAAGTTATTATTTTATTTCATGTGAAAATTAGAACCCACAGGCAGGCTGCATGTGACCCTGATGGACAGCCCTGTCCTAGGACAATATCTTTACTCCTTTATTTTTGTTCCTCTAGTCGATTAATGGTAATTTTATGTCTGTTTGTGGAGGAAATCTGGAGAGTCTGGAAATTTCTAACCTAACCCACCATCTTCCCAGAATGCCTCAGAAATGTGCTTTGATGATTCCACTGTTTTTGAATTACCAATGGAATAAATTCCTTCTCTCATTAGTCTGACCCAGAGATTGAACTGATGGAATTTGCTGCAAAATAGGACTTATGGTTCATTTTTTCATGGGCAAAATATTTTCTTTTCCAAGCCATATAGGCCATAGGATTACATTCACTTTAGCACTGACATTTACTAACCTGTAGGACAGACCCCACCTTATCTGAAAGTCATCAGCTTCTAGATTAGGAATATTTTCTCCATAATTCTAATTCTTTGAAATGATATCGATTAACTTCAGCATCAAATCAACCCAACCAATAATCCTAACATCACAGTTCTTCAGTACTATATTTATGTATAATTCTTAATTTTCTTTAGTTCATCATAGGCATGGACATACTTTATTTGTCTCAGATCTGATCCATTTCATTTGATATTTCCTCCCATCCCAGACAACTTTTTTCTATCTTATGTACCCCCTTATGGAAATTAATCATTTTTTCCTCATTAAAAATTTTGAACCCAGATTTAAACCCTATTTCCCCAGATTTGAAGATCAATGCAGGTTTCATTTATTACTTAAATGATCAGTAGATTTAATCAATGCTCTTAATGATACCATGGAGCAGTTTCTCCTTGACCTTCCACTGTCTGTTCTGATACTCTCCAGTGCATCTCCTTTATTCCCATTTTTCTCTAGAAAGCAAAGCATTGTTAAAGAAATTATAAAGAATATACATATATAGGGGCGACTAAGTGGTGCACTGGCCCTGGAGTCAGGAGTACCTGGGTTCAAATGCGTCCTCAGACACTTAATAATTACCTAGTGTGACCTTGGGCAAGCCACTTAACCCCATTGCCTTGCAAAAAAAAAGTAAAAAAATGAATATACATATATTAAAGAAATACAGGAAGTAAGGACTAGAAACAATGAAGAAAATATTAAATATTTGTGTGATGATCATTGGAGGCAGAAACAGAAAACACAATCAGCATATATTATAAACTACCAGAATAGAAAAGAAATTAATGAGTAATTAAAGAAAATCAGATCATAAACTTGACATTATATATTAATATTATACATTAATATCCTTAGTGTATGTTGAAATTCAGTGAAATTTTCCTTTTTTTCCTCTCACACAAATATACACAACATGTAAACATAAAACACCCAATTCTCCCTCCTTTCCTTATGCAATGACTTTATTCTATGTTAGTTCTCCTATTATTCAAGCATTTATATCCTGAAGGACAACTATATTTGATCCCTACAGTCTTTTGCTGATTCATCCCAAAACTAGGTTTTGAATTGTCAATTTATGCTAGATAATGATGATGATGATTGATAAGGAGGAGAATAGATGGTGATAGTGGTGGTAGTGGTAGAATTTATGGAATTTTAGCCTTTGCATTGTGCTTTACATACAGTAATTCATTTGAGTATCAGTCCAGGCATCTATTTTAATTTTTTGACACATATTTTTAACTTTCCTTGGAGAAGCTCTGTCTAGATGTTACACTGGACCTTCAGCAGAATTTCCTTTTTTTGGTTGTTGAGGATTCTACTTTGATTATACCTCTGTTGTAGCTATTTATATGCTACATTTAGGTTTATTTGTTTATGCACCTTGTGCCTCCTGCAAAATTAAAAATCTAATTTAGGATAAGGTCTCCATTTGACATTTTATACATTGACTTCTACTATGTATATTTATTCATATAAAGATAGAGATATAACCAAAATTCTATGGCTATAGAAGTATTTATATGTATATGTAGATAGAGATTAAGATAAATGTATAAAGTATGTATATATGCATGTGTTTTATGGACACATATACATATACATACCTATAAACATTTAATCGAACTGAATTTGACATTATTTGTCATTTCTGGGAGCTGCAATGATATAATGCATATGATGATTTATGAAAAGAAATAAGGATATTTATTCAAGAGAAGAAAAGATAAGAAGAATATGACATTTTAAAATATCTTCAGGACTGTGGAATTAGATTTTAATGTAAATATAATGAGTATTTTAGAGGAAAAAAGAAGAAAACTAAAAAGAAAAACTATGAATTGTGAGGAGTAAGATTTCTACTTAATATACATATATACATAGATAATATACATCTTATGCACAAATGCATATACTATAAAGTATGAACTAACACATATTAATATCCATATATGTTTATATCCATATGTATGCATGAATATAATAATATTTCTTACTTAATATACTACCAATTTTATTTAAAATGTAATGGGTTGCTTCATTGTACTAAGAGCACCCTATCACTGGGACATTTAATGTAGAAATTGAGAGACCCAAGTGTTAGGGATGATATACAGCAATGATGGTGAGTTTAACAAGAAAGAGGCCATTAATCCAGACACAAAGATCTTCATGGACCATATATTGACTTATTTTTAAAATGTGATATTATTTTTGATATATTATACTTCGGTTTATTTTGCTTTGTTAAATATTTCCCTATTGCACTTTAATTTGTTTCAGGTTGCTTTAGACACCTCCAATGCAGATAGAAGTCATTCATTTAATAACACATTATTTGAGTTGTATAAATTATGTTTTTATATATATATATATATATATATTAACTTATTGAAGCCTCACTAGAACCCAGATGATAGATATTTGAGGTATTATTGATGCTATTTATTTACAAATAAATAATTTGAAGCTGGGATAAAAGAAGTTAAGTGAATTTCTCATAGTTATACAAGTACATGTTGATTTAGATTTGAACCAATAACTCACCTTACATCAAGTCAAATATTTTTCCACTATTCCACATTGAATTCATTTAATGATTGAAATAATATACCACCATTATCCCTTCCATTTCTACAACTAGACAAATATTACTTAAAATTATCTATCTCAAGTGTAACTATATTACAAGATTAAACACAGTGTGACAAAGTGGATAGAGAACTTACCTCAAAGGAAGAAAGACCTGAATTTATTTCAATCCTAACTCTGATAGATATTGCAGTGTCTTTGGACAAGGTGTTATTTTTTTTTACAACTGCTGTGGTTCTAAGTAACTCTTAAAAATTGTATTTGAAAATAAAATGGCAATTTGTGTTTGTAGGGGAAATTTCCTCATCTTGTTCCCTATTCTAATAAAATCACAATTCTATTTCTATTCCTGCCTTTCATTGTAAGAGATATAGCATGAGAAGGTAATTCCCAAACACTTCTGATCTTTTGTCATGCAAAAAACCCAAGGTCTCTTATTAGCATTTTATGTATTAGGTATGGATTAGCAAAAGTGAAGTCATAATAACATCACTAAACGTTCATGATACAAGCCATGTCTTAACAACAACTGAGGAAATATAGTGGCATAATCTGAAATCAAACAAGGAATTAATTTTGCATTGGGGTAATATGACTCATACAAACAGAAAATTAGTCCATTTCCATAAAGTAGCAAATCATGAAAAAGCTCAAATGGAATGTATGCAAGGAAACAGGAAGAAATTTTTAAGAAACATTGGTTTTGTTTCTCCATGGTAAGCATTTTCTTTTAAAAGTGAAAAATTTCTTTGCTGCTCTTTCATCCTCCTTTTTGAAGACTTGTCATTCTTTCCTTATTTTAAAGTTTTATTCTTACTATAGCCTAGTAATTCTAACCTGCTTTGTCACTGATAAAAACAGCTTAATGAATTTATGTATGAGATGTTACCCCATTCCTCCACCCCCCCCCAAAAAAAATCACAGAATCAAAGTTCAATAGCTAAGTCTAACCTTGAACTAAGCAATAATCCCCTCAACAACTCACCTGACAAGTAATTGTGAATCCTTTTCTTGGACCTTCATGGCAGAAGGAGAAGAAGATGATGACATTTCAAGGTATCCCTTTCCACTTGAGACTAAAGAACTAAAACGTTCTTTCCTTCATCATTTCTAAATCTGTTTCTCTGCAACTTCCTCATTTCCTTCTGGTTCTATGTTTTGAGATCAAAGTGAACAATTCTAATAATTCCTGTTCCACATAACTAAAATTCAGATACTAAAATTTTTGTGCTCGTCTTTGTACTGATTTCCTTATCAGTTCATACTTATGGTCACTTTCTTTTTTTTGTTGTTGTTGTTGGGTTTTTTTGGTTTGTTTGTTTTTTAGGTTTTTTGCAAGGCAATGGGGTTAAGTGGCTTGCCCAAGGCCACACAGGTAGGTAATTTTTAAGTGTCTGAGGTCCCATTTGAATTCAGGTACTCCTGACTCCAGGGCCGGTGCTCTATCCACTGTGCCATCTAGCTGCCCCTTATGGTCACTTTCTTTTCAATTCTTATCAGTAATCTTCTACTTGCATCCTAGGACTGAGAATTCTATACTGTATTTGGGCCAACTGTGGCAAAATGCAAGAGAACCATCTCTGTTTCTCTCTAGGTCCATCTTTCTCTGAGTCTCTGTCTCTGACTCTGTCTCTGACTCTGACTCTGACTCTGTCTCTGTCTCTGTCTCTCTTCCTTCTCTCTGTCTCTTTTTTGAAAATGAAAGGAAAAAAAGACATTATTACTATTATGAATCTGGAATCACTGTGTGATACATACTATAAGATGTTACTGGGATTTTTATAATCAGAAAAAAAGTGAGTCCCAAGATGTGATGGAAAGGTGCTAACTAGAGATTTTGCTTAATTCTCTGGTCACTACATGCTACTACATCTTCTTACTCCTAGAGGTTCTGTTCTTATTGGAAAGTGTTTACCACATCCCTATAGCCCCAGACTCCATTACCTATTCTCTAGTCAATTTCATGTTGATAAATATTCCTCACCCTTTTTTGCACTTCTTTCTCTGGAAATGGAAATTCCTGGATAGGAGCTGTCAATTATCCTATGTCTCTATTCACTATCACTGTGATTTCCTAGGGAAGTCATTATTGTTTTTTATATCATTATCCCTTGCAATTAGTATGGTGGTTGGCATGTCATAACAGCTTTAAAAAGAAATCTGATTCATCAATTCATTCATTCAATCATGTATGAAGAGTGAACAAGGATCTTGTGTCTAAGAACACAGATCAAGAAGCCTAAAAGATAAAGGTAGAAATTCAGAATCAGAGAGAGATTGTAGAAAAATATTAACCCAATGTTTGCAAATGGCTTTTGGGAGATTTTATATGTGGAATTGGCATAGGAAATATATTCATGGGAATATTACAATCAGAGAGGCTATATTTGTATCTTAAACTCAGAAGATGCTGCTTCATTGTCCTTAATTCAGAAGAGAGAGATATAAAAACTACTGCAGGCTTCCCATCATCTAATGTTTTTGATCCAAAAAACCCCAGCAAATGTGGATAAAGTATTAAGAAAATAAAGAAATACACATTAGTATTCAAATTTCTTTATTTTCTATTAACTTTGGTTCCTAAAAAGAAGTGATTGAAATTTCTGATGAGCAGTTCACAGTCCCTTTAAATTGATTATTAATCTGGTCTTACATTAGACTATCTAAGACCTAATATTCTTTTAAAAATCTTTATCTTTACTTAATTTCCATTTTTTTTTGCTTCACTAAAGTTCCTCTACCTCAAATTACTGTATTTTTATTTGGATTATTTATTGGCCTGTGGGCCACGGGCGGATTTCAAAGCCTATTCATGCAGCACTATTACATTTTATTATTTTCTCATTGGTAATATGGGTTATATCATAATCATAAATAAATAGTACATTCTCTATGTGGACCTTGACAAAATTTTGTTAGGCAATATGGTCCAGAAGAGCTAAAAGGTTGAATACCCATGATTTATATAATTGCCACAGCATTTTAAAGAGGAGAAAAAAACTGTGAAATTCTTCAGAACTATGATGAATAAAACCAATTATGATTCCAGACTACTCATGATAGTTTACATTTTACATCTCATTGTGGAGATGTGACAGACTGTATGTCCAGCATAAGACAAACATTTTCAAATATAACCAGTGTAAGACAGTTTTTTTTAATTTTCACTTGACTGTTTATTTGATACAAGAGAAGATTTCCTTTATTTGTGATGGGGGGAGTGAGTATGGAATATGGAAGGTGGAATAGTGATTGTGCTAAAAGGAAGAAGAGTTTATTCTATTATGAAGAGACTAGATAATGAGACCAGTGAACTGTTTATATTTTTTGAGTCTGCTGCCTGAATATATGTATGAAAAGTGTTCACATTTCTCACATTCATCTTGATAGTGTACCAGCTTTGATGTCTAACTCTATGAATGATGAGGTGTTAAGAATGGGATTTTCTTTTCTTTTGCTTTAGTGTTACATTTCTTTCTTTAGAATTCAGCAGTCTTTTGTAATCTGGAAAAGTTGGGTAACTTAGATGCTTTCATTTATTTTCTTATATCCCTAATAGTGACAGGTAAACTTCAAAAAGGTTTTGAAGTTAGCTTTGTAATGATGATTTATTTACTGACTGGGATACATGTATTTGCACACACACACACACACACACACACACACATATATATATATACTTATGTAAGTATGTATATCTTGCACCTGTTCTCTCTGATCTTGCATGAATATATTTATAATAGGTGTGCAATGACTCATAAATATTTGTGTAGTCATCACACTTCTGCATTTTCAAGGAATTACAGTTATTCACCCTTCTTATGTAAATGCTTAATTTTGAGAGCATGATTGTGTGAACACATGTTTCAGAACTCAGCTTTCACACAATTTTCCCAAAATGGTTTATCAGTGGAGGGAAAATTTCTCTGAGGATATTTAATCTAAAGAACAACTTTGCCTTTCTACTAAAAGCTATGAGGATTAAGTGACTATAGACTACTTTCTGCTTCAGGTATCAGCTTCCTTCTCAATTTCCATACTAATGGGTTTTCTCTTGGAGGCTATATGATTGGGATTCAACCAGGATGCAGAAATATTTCGTCACAATGATCCATTTAAAAAAACTTATTTTTTAAAAACCAGAACCATGATTACTTTGTGAGAAATTCTTTCTACAGAGTCAGATCATTACCTTCTTTGAAACTTACACTAGTAGAGCATTGCCTAATGATAGAGTTATGAAAGTAAAGGTTTAACAATGGACTTCCATGGGGAAAAGATCCATGGCACACCTTTCTCCATCACTTTCAGTATAACAAACATAACAATAGTTCAAGCTCTGATTTTGTAATATTTACCACTTTCTGAAACATAAAATGCTCCCCTCTGAAAATGTAAAAATTGACTTTCATGAACTGGTTTCAACACACATACCTGGAATGTTTAAGGACTAATCCCAGTATCAAGTCTGCACATGGTCTTCCTCAGAGGTCCACATTCTCTACTATGTGCTTACATTACAACTCTTTTGCTTTACATCCATCATTCCATCATTTCACTGGGGGTACCGAACTGACCCTGTACACTTAACAAAGAAAACAAGGTCAATGTAATAAAATAAAAAGATAATGTGGTATCATGGAAATAGCACTGGATCTAGTGTTAGAGAGACTTTTCAAGTGACCCTTGACAATTCACTTCATATCTCTGTTTCCTTATCTGTAAATTGTGAGCAGGGTAATAATAGAAGCTAATTTACTAGGTTTTGTGAGGAACAAATTATATTCTTTTCATATGGTGCTTTGTAAGTATTTATGTCGAATAATATGTGCTAGTTGTCTCTATTACTGTTCTGTTTGGAAGGTTTTATAAATAGAATCACTGCCTATGATAACAACAACAGCATCATATCCAATTACATATATGTAGTATGCATGGATGTATGCAAAAGAGTGCCCAAGTTAATTCATAGATTTATCACAAATTTGACTGCACAATGATATTTTTAAGACTCATCAATTTTTTTTAAGTTTTTGCAAGGCAATGGGGTTAAGTGGTTTGCCCAAGGCCACACAGCTAGGTAATTATTAAGTGTCTGAGGCCAGACCTGAACTCAGGTACTCCTGACTCCAGGGCCAGTGCTCTATCCATTGCTCCACCTATCTGCCCCAAGACTCATCAATTTTTAAAAATCTTCTACCACATAAAGAGAGATTGGGATCAGTCACAATGACAGACATACTCAGTTCCAAAATCCAGATCCCGGTGCTGCTGCTTTACTGATATTTCCTCTGAAATTAAAACAAGTCAGGCTCACTATTTTTTTCTTTTAATTTGGCATGATAGAGAAAACATTATGCTTCCATAGTTTACAACTAAACTAAATCTTTTGGAACATCCATGATTAAAGGCAGGAGTAAAGATGATTGCTACCTCACTTTGGTCTTTTTTGTCATACCATTTATTCATTTATTTGTTTTGATCCAAACCAGTGATTTTGCTAGAATGGGGAACTTTAGAGAGGGCAATTCCTCTGCAATTTATAGTCTTAGAGAGTCGCCTAGGTCACTAAAAGTTTAAGCGACTTTTTTCTGGTACACAGGTGGAAGGACATTATCCCAAGACTTCTGACCCCTAAGGGCTATGGTTTATACAATCTATCATTCTTCTTCCATGGGTTTATAACGAGTAAAATCTGTGTACTCTTAATGAATAATTCAGATATATGGCATAATTAAAACATTAAATATTAGATATATCAATTTCACCATTAGATTATAAGCTCCTTGAAGTCAGTGACTATCTTTTGCCTCTTTTTGTATTTGTTTGTAATACAGTGAAGGCAGTTTACAAAGTAAGTGCTTAATAAATGTTTATTGATTGATTATCCAATAGTAACCCAAAATTGGGAGGTATACTCTGAGTAGACATAGTGATAATTTTGTTTGTGATTTACTCCCTCAGTGGATATACCCTCCAAGATTGATGGAGACCCTATCACCACCTCTACTATTGGTGGACAGTCTTGGAATAGTAGACAAAAAAAATCTGCATTCTGTGGTCAACCTTTTTATAGGTCTTTCTGACCTGTCAATCAGTAAACAAGCAGTTATTTAGCATTTACTATTGTCAGACACTGTGGGAAGTTCTAGGAAAAAAAAATCCAAGTAAAAATAGACACCATCTTTGCCCTTAACAAACCAATATACTAATAGGAGGGAACAAATAAAGGAAGCAGTCTAAAGAATAAGAATGGAGAAGAATGGAATATGAGGGAGAAATCTAGAAATGTGTAACCTGGTAGAAAATGAAGGAGGAAATAATTTTTTATTAAGCATCTATTATATGTAAGGCACTGCACTAAGACCTTTACAAATATTACCTCAACTGATTGTCACAACAATCCTAGGAGTTAGGTGCTATTATTATTTCTACTTGACAGTTCAGGAAACTGAGGCAAACAGAGAGTAAGTGATTTGTCCAAGGTCACACATCTAGTATCTGAAGTCAGATTTGAGCTTAAGTCCTTCCTAAGACCAACAGTCCATTGTACCACCAAGCTGCCTAGAAAAGATGTTTAGCTTCAGTCACATCCTTAAGATGAGTTTCTAGGGGTAACTCTCCGCCCTTTTAAGTTTGGTAAGACCTCATAGAACCTGTGTGTTATTAGTGTTGCCTTTGAGAATTCACAATCACTGTGACATCAAGATAAAGCAGACTAGGAGTTCTAAAGTCATGTAATGATAATGCAGGACATTCCACATCTCCTTTCTCTTTTCCATTTTCTTTTGAAATGGGTTTCATGACTAATATGGAAATATGTTAAACATGAATGTACGTGCTACCCTATTTCAAATTGTTCACTGCCATGGGGAGAGAGGAGGGAAAGTGGTAGTAAAATGTGGAACTCAAAAGTTTGCAAAAAGATGAATGTTAGAAACTATATTTGCATATAAATGGAATAAATAAAAATAAGTTTATAAAAACCTGATAAAGAAAGAAAAATGGGTTTCCATGATTGCATATTAGAATGATCATTACACTGTTAAGTATAAACCCCTAAAAACACAAAATTACAAAATTACAAATGAAAGTTCCCATATACCTGAGTAATTATTGTAGCAAACTTTTGAAGTAGCAAACAGCACTGCTGGTGAATAAATACTTTTAATACTATTGGGAAATATCTAACTTATTCATGTGATGAAGGAGGTAGGCAGAAACGAAATCTGTGGTTCCTTTTCAGGGGTTTTGCTGAAACTATTCTACCACTTGTTTTTTTTTTCCTATTGGAATAATCAAGTTGTAAAGTATAAGTTGTTTTATGCAAACCCACCAGCCACAACTGATTCTCTTCAGGCAATATAGGAAATTTCCTATTTGCTGGTCCTCTGCTTTCATTTAATGGTTCAGATACATCTCCCAAATTGATAATGGGTTTATTTGTCCTTAGTTTAAATTTGTGATTGATTTATTGATTGATTGATTGATTGAGTAAAGAGACTTTATCTGGGGATTACTAACATCTATTTCATAATTTTGATTGATAGTTTCCTAATTCAAACAGAAGAAATACCCTCATATGATAAATGTTTACACTATTAGTTGCAATATTTAATATTAGACATGGGAAGTACTCCTTTTACATGGAGAAAAACTTTGTGACCAAATATAAAGTAAGTATAATCTGGAAAAAATAAGACAATGATTTCAAAACTACAAATGAAAAGAACAATAACCACAAAATGATCAAAACTGAATGCTACTGAATTATAATAAAAAAAGAGAAATATGTGAAGAAATCTTATGCTCCTGTATAAAATTAGGGAACTGTGGGTCATGAAGGCAGTATGATGATATCATCCTTTTCAGTTACTTTTTTTGTTTTTTTTTTACTTTTGCTGAACTGATTCTCAGTTCCCTACAAAGACATTCCAAGCTTCAGAAAAAAATGTCAAAGAATCAAGAAAAGAGGCAAAAAGGCAAATTGTGGCCATCTTTGCTTCAACAACTCTTCAGGTCTTTCTATTCAAGCAGTACTATTAGGGATTTCATTCCTACCACCTGATTTTTTTAACATTCTTTCACGTGTTCTTTTGAGGGAACATTTGAAGGGAGGCAGAGCAGAGACACTTTTGTTTTTCAATTTAAGGGAATTACTGAAGGAAAGTTAAAACTGACAAATTCAGGGTGTTCTTGTGCTGATGCTTCTCAACGCAACTTTGTAAAAAACGTTCTGATCAAAATAAGGATATTGTATATAATAATGTGGTATAGTAGACAAAGATTGGATTTAAAATAATGATCAACACAACTTCTCTGGAGCACAGTTTCCTCACATGAAAAACGAAGGGATTTGAGTTGAAGAACTCTTAATTTCCCTTTCAGTTTTAAGTTTTCGATCATAATTTGTGTTAAAAGTTTAGAGGTAGAAATAGAAGAACATTGGATTCAGAGATTTTTCAATTATGTAAAAGTAAAATCTAGAGTGATTGTTGGGTGATAGTCCTAATTGAAACCATTAATGATAAAAGGTGTAAATCCTGTTCTAAAACCTTTCCTTACAGTCAAAAACTTTTGTCAGTTCCTCTAGAGATTAATTATCTTCATCACATATTTACTTTCTGTTTGATGTTTTCTGGAAAGTCTCTAATTGAATAAGATATTAATTTTAAGGGGGTATTCTTATATCTTTGCTGTTTTTCAGATTCTTATAATTATTAAATTCCCATAAAAACTGTTCTGCTTTCTCTGTCCATTGTAATGCAGGTATATCTGATTTATGCTCAATTGGTGTACTTGATTGATTAAACTCCAATCTATAACACTGCAGATATGACATTATCATTTTCCCATAATGCATTTCATTGTGAGTTCAGCTAAGATGCCACCTCACTAGAGACCATGGTTGTGTTTAGATTCAATCAGTCCTTCATTTCCAAATGCATTATTGATTTTGCATCTAAGCCATAGTTATGCAAAGTATAGTACCTTGGCAAGTTTATGTTTATTGCCACAAACTAACCATGATAAGTGGATGTGACTTCCCTTGCTCACTGTATCATTATTTCATATACTCATGTGTCTATGATGCTACATTTACATAAATATTTGATCTAATGATGTAAGAAAGAAATGGGAAGTGTAACATTCAGAAATAAAATGAAAAGAATAGTACCCACTACTTTGACTGTCTTCAGTATCTGACTTTCAAATGAGAAAAAGACCTTTGAAAGACTGATGGATATCATTTGAATCTCACTATAAAATAGGTGGATAAATCTTATAAAGTGAATGGGAAAATTCTGAATCTTCCTCTCTGTGCCATGAACACATTTAAATCATTAAGATACAAATGCTCTGAAAGTGATGGTCTGGTGATGTGGTACAATCTTTGACATTAAATAAAAATACAGCACCTGTCCAAGCTATTATGGGCATATGTATTTACAACGGCAAATAGAGGGCAGATCACTTACCATATGGAGAAAGGAAGTGTCAGACAAGGAACAGCTGCAAACAAATAGTGCACTAAAATGTTTTCTCCCCTCTGCCATTTTAATTGTGGTATCAAAGAAAAATGACCAAATGACCTGTTTTATGCCCAAACATTAATATCGACTACTCTTTTACCTATTTAAAGAACTTTCTAGCTCCTAATTGACAAAGTGAAGGAAGAAGAAAACAGTTCATTAAGTTTGCTTCCTGGGGCCAGATACAGCAGGATGTATGATGAGAAAGGTGATGTATGTGTGTGTGTGTGTGTGTGTGTGTGTGTATCTTTTCTTTTCTCTTCTGTGTCACTTCACCTGTGGTATATGTTTGGCCATAAATGCTGAAAAGCAAAGTGGGCAGTTATTGAAATGGTATACTCATTAGTCATGAGATTGGGAAATATATAGAATGTACACTGGAGACCTTTCTTTTGGGGTCACTGATGATGTAGGTCAGACCAAATTGCCTTATACCCACTTTACTTCGGGAGGTTGTGTGTATGTGTGTGTGTGTGTGTGTGTGTGTGGTAGAAATTGTGGAGTGACTAGTTTTCCAAATTAACTAACTAAGGGGTATTATTAGAAAGGCCATATTTCAAAGAGACACATAAAAATGCTCAAGAATAAAGAATTCATCAGAACCAAGGCCTTTAAAAATAGCCTGATATTTCCTAAAGGAATCCAAGCACAAACATATCAGGTACATTAATAGCAGTGGAAGGCCTCACCTCATAATTTCTAATTATCCAGGGACTTTAAAAATGTCTATTCAGTAGAATTGTCTCCCTCAAAAGTATTGAATCTTCTATTTCTAGGTTTTACATAATTAGAAGATCATGAAATTATGACATTATGATAAATACCAAGGGTATTATTTAATCCATGTCTTATCTTTAAAGTGTCCCAGAATCACAATAATGTTTTAAAAAACTTCTTGAGAAGATGTGCTTTTTAGGAGTAAGAAAGGATTGGTAAAAAATTTAGTAGCCTTTGATATGGGAAGGATCCTGATTGAGTCTGATATGTTATTGGGGGGAAGGGAGGTGTGAATTCCTACTGATATATTTTTTTTAAAAAGCATCAGAAGATATACTGGAATCCAAAAAGCAAATGCAAGTCTTGTAGATTAACATTATCTAACTCCTTGGGGAATTTCCCCAAGTCAAATCTTTAAGAATATTAAGGGCAAGATGAGTTGCAAATCTCTGTAAGTGAAGGAAGTGTCCCCTTCTGGAATATAATTTTAACTATAGGAGAAATATTTTTATTTTTTCTTGGAAGGAAATCGAGTCCCAAAAGTCAGCCTTAAAATATAGTAACTGCACTAACAGCAACATTGTGTGATGAACAATTATGATAGATTTAGCTCTTCTCAGCAATACAATGATTAAAGACAATTCTAAAAGATTTGTGATGGAAAATGCTATCTACATCCAGAGAAAGAACTATAGAGTCTGAATGTAGAACACTCCCTGCTATTAAAATTTGTTTTGTGGTCTTGTTTTTTGTTTTTCATATTTTCCCCTTTTGTTTTCATTCTATTTTATAGTATTATTAATATGTAAATATATGTAACATGATTGTACATGTATAAATAACTTAAATCAAATTACTTAGATTGGGGGAAGAGAAGGATGGGAGGAAGAAAACTTTACAAAAGTGATGATGAAAAATATAGTTACTTTTAATTGGGGAAATTAATTAATAACAAAAAATGTGTGACTGGCAAAACCCTTCACAAGGTAGGGGGAAGAGAGTTATGGTCTGAAATTAATAATTATTCAAATCAAATTTTAGCTGTTCTGTTATAGTCATCATGTCAGATTTTTTTGTATCTTAAAAAGGAACAATATGTGTTCTCTTATACTTTGCTCTTTTTTGTTGATCCTCATTCTATTTATTTCTAAGCTTTTCTTTCCACATCTCAATCATATTAAAGTAACTCTTTTTCAGTTTGTTTCAGAGATATCTAATTTGATAACTCTAGTTACTCCCTTTACCAGCACGAATCATATCCCTTGTATAATGCAAGATAGTCTATGAGTGTTGGTGTGAATAAAAACTACAACAAAATTTATCTTGTAACCAAATTGGTCATTAATTGTCTCTGAACTTTAGTTTCATTAGACCTCAGAAATACAAATTGGACCAGTTCCTCAGCCTTTTCATCTTGGTAGAGCGTTCAATCTGAAATAGATTTGAGAACCTGAGGTCCCCCCTAATTTCAAAAAAGGAGGTGATTATAATAAGATCATTGACTCTGGAATCAAAGGGATTTGGTTCAAATCTTTCTTCTCATATATTATTATCTATGTCATAAATGATATGTGCCTCATTCTTACTAAGATTCACTTTCTTGATCAATTATGAAAGGGAATTTGAATTAGATGGCATCTGAAATCAGTTCCAGATCTACATGTGAAATCTTGTGAGTAATTCTTTAATGGAAATCATCTAACTGATCTAATTCAACATACCCGGGAAATAAAAAGATAATCATCTATTGATGACAGTCACCATTTATATAGGGCTTTAAAGTTTATAAAGTACTTAAAATATTATTTCATTTGATCTTTACAACTCTATGAGTTTTATGTTATCATTCCTCCCACTTTTACAGATGATAAGATGGATAAGACATGAGATTAAGTATAACTTTAGCTACTATTTCAGGAAAGAGAGCTAGGCCTTCTTGATTATAAGTTCACATCTTTATCTAGTGCACCACACTTTCATTAAATTGTGGAAACACTAAAAGAGTGACACAAAATGGATAGCACTAACTAGATTTCTCCAGACTGACAATAAATATCAGCAACACGTGAATATGTAAAGAAGACACCAAAGTTTATTGAGATCCTAATTTAGTAAAATTTAAAAGAGGAATTTCTCAGGAAATAAAGGGAAAGAGAATGAAGTTGGGATAAGTGTATGGATAAGAAGCAAGAAATTAATCTGCAACAGCTCCTGTATCTCTAAAGAGAAAAAAATTAATAAGATGAGTCACTATCACACAGGAGAAATGTATTCTGGCAAGTATCTGGGATGATTTTACACAGTTACCTTGAAATTTTTGAATGAAAAGAAATAATTTTTCCCTAGAGGATATGATAGAACATAGCTGACACCCATTGATCAAAATCAAAGATTACACTTTTTATTAAGTTCTACCATACAAGAAAATAATCTTAGATTAGTTTTCTTACATTTGACAAAATGACTATTCATTCCAGCATGTTCACACATGACATTTCATTCCTGCTTAAATGACATGTTGATTTATTATTTTTGTTCAAATATATTTGAGTAACTTATGAACTAAAATGCATTTTAAGACTCAATTAGAAAAGGAATATTTATTTCCCTTATTGACCTCAGTAAATCAAAACAATCTTTCCAGAAGTGTATGGAGATGATTATAGGAAAACAAAAGGAAAGTACGTATTTTTTTTTAATTTATTTATTTAAGACAATGGGATTAAGTGACTTGCCCAAGGTCACAAAGCTATGCAATTATTCAGTGTCTGAGGCCCTATTTGAACTCAGTTCTTCCTGACTCCAGGGTCAGTGCCCTATCCACTGTGCCACCTAGCTGCCCCTAAAATTTCTGTCCTTTCTTTCATTTAGTCTGATAGAAATAAATTTTAAAGTAATATGATAATATTTTATTCAAAATTGATTTTTGAAATGACATATAAACTTAATTTATCCTAGTTCTAAAATGGAAGAATTCTCAATTACTAACTTCCTCATTTTGCACATGAGGAAACTGAGACAAGGAAAAGTGAATTTATCCAAAGTACCTCCGGTATTAGGCTTCAGAGTTGGGCTCTATCAGTCAAAAAAAATATTAAGCAACTACTAAATGCCAGATACTAGACTAAGTGCTGTATAAAATAAAAGACAAAAGATAGTTCCTGGTTTTAAGGAACTCACAATCCAGAGGGAGAAATAACATGAAAACACAAGTTCTCTGACATCTAAGTTACTGTTCTTTCCAATATGCTATGTTAATAAAAAATAAAAACATGCAAAAATTGTTGGATAATAATATTTTGCATATTATACTAATGTCACCCAAATTAAAATTTTTTTCTGAAAAGTCAAACATTGTGATGTACAACCTTGTTAGATTGTTTGTAAATATCTATTTCTCTTTACCAAATAACATATTTCTATATTTTCTTATTAAAATGAATTCCAATATTCAATCTCCAAGCAGTACTGTGCAATGATCATCAGAATTTTCTACTTATATTCTTTTTTTATCAATACCTTTATTATTAGATTTTTCTGTTGATAACTTTAAAATATAAAGGTATTAACCTGACCAAAGGACATAAGATCCTTTCCCTCATATACCATGAAGAATATTAAATTAATAAACAGACAATATGAATTTTCAGATATCTAAATAACTGAAAGTCAGTGCATCTTGCATTTGATCTGATATATTGTGTTGCTAGTCGCTTTTTTTTTTAGGTTTTTGCAAGGTAAATGGGTTTAAGTGGCTTGCCCAAGGCCACACAGCTAGGTAATTATTAAGTGTCTGAGACTGGATTTGAACTCAGGTACTCCTGACTCCAGGACCAGCGCTCTATCCACTATGCCACATAGCCACCCATGTTAGTTGCTTTTTAAAACAACTGAAATTAAGCCAAATTTGAGTGGTTTTGAGTCTGTTTGCAATTTTCCTTTGCTGCAGAAGTATAGATTCAAAAAGGGCATAAGGTATAAGGATTCCTTCACTGTTATTATTATTAATCACAGAGAAGGTAATGGGTTACCAGTCAGGATGTTGGCTACTCTGGTAGACCTTCAAAAGTTCTAGTGTTTTTGAATGATGGTAGGGGAAAGGAGGGAAAGGCAATATAACATAAAAGTGTAAAGGGCCTCAAACTTAAAGACAGAACACCTCAGTTTGAATTCTCAATCTGACATATCTGGGTTTATGTGAAAAATTTCCAGAGAGCATCTACAATAATGAAAAATAATGAGGGAATGAATTACATCATTGAATTCATTATTTAAGTAAGTATTTTATTTTAATTGACATTTTAACATTTTCTACTTAAGAAAAAAGTTATTAGAAATCAGACCAAATTAGAAATACTACTAATGAAAATATAGGTCACTTTATTCTATTATTTTCTATACCCATTACTTTTTTCCTTTATAAAGTCTTGTTTACCTCTATAGAATAACCTAAGCTTTCCTAGGTGTTTTTAATTTTAATCATGAGAAAATATTTCCTTAGATTAGCAGAGAATAAATATTGCATGAATGGCTATATTAAATGCAATAACATTTTATATTAACCATATGTGGCTATATTCATGCATGTGAGTGGGAAGAGGTGATCAAGTGAGATTATCTAGATGCATGCATCTAAACATATGTGAGGGAGGCCTCATAATGCAGTGTATAGAACTTTGACTTCAAGAAATAATGGATTCAAATTTTTCTCTGATAAATGGATTATTAAGTAACTTAAATATTCAGTGCACCCAGGCAACTGAGAATATATATTACAAGCTTGCATTAGTGGAGAGACTTTCAACTCCAGAAATTCACAATAATAATTAAATCCTAATTCCAAATATAAGTATTTAAGTTGGTGAATTAATATAATATTCTGATATTGTCTGTTTCTTGTCTCTCCCTCTTTATGCCTATGTCCATAATAACAAAAATTATATATATATATATATATTTCATGAAATAAATGTTTCATAAAAATATACATTGAAAATTATCAGTAACATCCTAAATCTGAAAAAAAAAAGCTTTTGTGTCCCAAAGGGTGGGAGATGCTTTCACAAAATTTTCTCATCTTAAAGGGTAGAATTGCCTTTGCATAATGGGTCTAAATCACAAGTTCAAAGTGAAGAAATATAAAATACTTTTAAGTTATAAATTGAGCTAGTACATTTTAACAACTAATACTGCAATTGGGATAGTGAGAGGAATAAGAGAGTAAGAAAGAAATGTAAAGTTGCGTTTTGGTTAGAAAAATTTACTTCCAAACCATATCCCTTGATCCAAAATATATCACTTGCTTCCACAGGGAGACTGTGCCTTCATCACAGTGATGACTTGTGGAAAGAGGTCACTAATTTCCAAAGGGAAACTGGTCTACTTCAAAGCTGTTTCTGATTATTCATGGTTGGAATGAAAGGCATCTAGTAGGAATAGATTTCATTTCTACTAACTCTAATGGGATTTTACTAAAAATGCAGAAGGTCCTTTTTGTGAAGAATGTAGATGTTAAAAGAAGTTTCGTAGAAATTACTCTCCAAAAGGAGAGATCAAAGGAATAAATACTAACATGTAAGTTTATTAAAGAATATATTCAACCTTGCAAATAAATGGTAACAAAAACTCCATTTGAGTTCAATATGTTCTTTCCCAACAGTTGCAATTTTGTGATGAAATAGAAGTTGAAGAAAAAACTTAAAAAAGAAAGATCATTTTCTGGCAATCCTGTATATGTAGAGGAATTAATGAATAAAAATCTGGATAGTGTGAACACCATATGAAAGAATGGTTTGCTAACATATGGTTATAAACATTCAAATATTCATATTTGCAGACAACTGACTTGAATTTTGTAGATTTAGTTGTATTCTTCTAGACCTTAGATACTAATTTATAAATTAAATAGTGACAATTCTTCATACAAAATAACTTTGTTATTTATATGAAGAAATTACTGATAATTAGATCCATGAATATTCCAGTCTAGGAATTATTGCTGTGGTCAATAATTATAATAATAAACAGAGTAATATCAGTGGAAAGAGTCAGTGGAATAGAAGTACCATTTCAAGAGTTTTCAATTGATATGAGGTCCCAGGCACAAAATTGTGAGATTTTTCAACATTTCAAACTTATTGCCCTACCTAGAGGCTGTGGAGTTTTAATATATGACATTACACGGGTTTATTGTCACGAACTCCCCTTTAAAGTCATCCATTTTCAAAACCTTAAGGTTATCCTGCACTTTTCATTTTTATATACCCAAGCAATTACCAGACCATATCAATTCTGCCTGGTAACTAGTTGATGTAGTGGCTAGAAGTAGACCTGGATTAAGGAAGATTTAGCTTTCTGAGTTCAAATCTAGTCTCAAATTCTTAAAAGTTGTGTCATTCGAGGTAAGTTAATTAACTCTCAGTTTCTTCAAGTGTAAAATGAGCTGGATAAGAAATTGTCAAACTAGGGCAGCTAGTTGGCTGGATAGAGCTTGGGTTTTGGAGTCAGGAGACCGTGAATTCACATCCAGCTTCAGACACTTAGTAATTACCTAGAGGTGTGACCTTGGGCAAGCCACTTAATTGACCCCATTGTCCTGCGAAAACCAAGCAAAAAAAATTAAAAAAAAAGGAATTGTCAAATCACTACAGTATTCCTTCCAAGAAAACCCAAAGTGGAGTCATGACGAGTTGGACATGACTGAACATCAAAAAAAGAGAAGCATACTGATCTAGAAATTGTACATCAATTAATCAATAAAGGAACAGAGCAGTGAATGATTTGTCCAAATTCTTATTACTTGAATTTTGATAAAACTGGAATTAAAATTCACATTTCTAATGTTTTGCATGACTACACATTTTTAACCTATATCAAATTGATTGCTTTCTCAATGAGGAGGTCATGAGGTGGGAAAAAGGGAGAGAATTTGAAACTCAAAGTTGAAAAATAAATGTTAAAACTTGTTTTTATATGTAACTGGGGGAAAATAAATTACTAAATAAAAGAGAAAAAAAAATTAAAAAACACCTTACAATTCTAGACTCCTTTTTTTGTATATTCCAGAACTTCATTACTACCAGGTCCACTAAATTTAGTCAACTCCATTAGTGAACAAATAATTACACAATAACAATAATAATAAACAAACAACAAATCAATTAAACATCATACTTTTAGTATAAAAAAGAACCCCTATCTTAGAGAAGTCCTGCTTAAATGCCATTGTTCCCCTAAAAGAATCATAACATTTGAATTGGAAGGTACCTCAGAATCCATCAAGTCCTACCTATTCCTAAGAAGGAATGTTCTTCATGATGTTCTTTACAAGTTGTGATCCAGCCTCTGCCTGAAGACCTCTAGATAGTTAATAATCTACCTTCTAGTTTGTGTATATATGTATGTCTGTCTTCTTTTTCTTTTTTCCCTCATTCATCCTCTCCCAATAAAAACTTGTTTTGAATATAACTATGGACAAATTACCCTGTCAAAAGTGTCTAGGGAATTTTTTTTCTCCCCTCAGCCATACTCATCAGTGTGATTGTCTTCTGTCTCTTCCATGTATGTCTAGTTGAAAGGATTAGAGTTGTGGTAGGAAATTCTGAGGATGAGGATGAATAGGAAAAAGAAAATTTGATAAATGACCATATGTGGAGTGTCAATGTCAATTACGTTTTGACTTGAAAACAGATAGTGGGAAAATAAAATACAATTTCCATTAAATGTATGAAAACATTGGTGTGGCCTTCTAAAGCAGATGTTACACCCATATGTTTCCTGGTCCTCAGGCATACTCCTCCATGATCAGGTTGACATTTCCAGTTCCTAGTCAAGATATGATAATTGAAAAATGATAATTTTTTTTCTTTCCTTTCAGAAGAAAACCATGGCATCAGGGAGGTGATGCCATGATAAGCATGTGATTTAGATTTGAGTGAAGGGGTGTTAGGCTAATTCACCAGTCTCATTTTCTCCTCCAAAGTCATCTGCACCCAGTGAATGGATATGAACCAAGATGACTGGAGAGGACCCTGGATGAGACAGTCAGAATTAAGTGACTTGCCCAAGGTCACACAGCTAATTAAGTGTCAAGTATCTGAGGCCAAATGTGAACTCAAATCTTTCTGACTCCAGGGCTACTGAACCATTAAGCTTCCCTTATCCAAGAGACCTCAGAGTCCATCTAGTTCAATCTGTCTGTAAGCAGGAATGCTCCTTATATTTTTCTTTACAAGTTGGCAAACCACCATAGTATCTTTTCCAAGAAAACTCCAAAAGGGGTCATGAATCATTGGAAATTACTGAAAAAACAATTCACCAACAAGTCAATTCTGCCTTCACATTTCTTGATTTCCCTTTCTTTTCTACTCACATATATCTGTTACCCAAAATCAGGCACTCATCAACTCTCATTTGAACTACTACAATCATTTACTCATTGGAATTCTTTTTCTTGCCTCTCTTTTTATCAGTATATTTTTCAGTCTGTTGCCAAAATAAGTTTTTTAAAGAATAATTCTGTCCATTATCCAGAATACTCAGTGACTCCTTATTATCTCTTGTATGAAATACCAAAAATATAACTTTCAATTTAAAGTTATTCTCTATCTTATGTCTACCTTTTGAGAAATGTTTCATATTCTTTCCCTCTGTGTGTTCTCTATTCTAGTTATCACTCCTTAGACAACATTCCATTTCTTTGGCTCAGACTCTTGATTCTGACTCTATGTCCTTTCTTCACTTACTCAATTGATGCCCATTCTTTAAAGCCCAACTCTAAGTCTCCCTCCTCCAGAAAACACTTTTAAAAAATAATTGTTTTTCCAGCACATGTCACAGTAGTTTTATCAATCATTTTTTGCAAAGTTTTGAATTTTACATTTTCTTCCTTCCCTCCCCTCCTCCCCCAGAAAGCTATCTAGCCTCTATATTTATAACCATGCTAAACAATAGATCCATATTGATCATCATGTAAGAAAAGAATCAAATACAAATGGAAGTTAGAAAACATTAGAGAGAAAAATGGAATAATATATAAGATGACTTTTAAAAAAAGAGGATAGATAATAAGCTTTGGTTTTTCATTTAAATTCTACACTTCCTTCTTGGATATGGATATTATTTTCCATCACAAGTCTTTTTAACATTGTCTTCTATCATTGTACTGCTGAAATGAACAAGTCCATCACATCACCTTATTTTGTTGTTAGTGTGTATAATGTTCTTTGATTGTGCTCATTTCACTCTGCATCAATTCATACAAATCTTTCCAGGCTTCAGAAAAACCTATCTAATACTCCCAGGTGGTCTAGAATTTCATCCTCAAACACCTCATGCCTAGACCATTGTAATAGCCATGTAAATGGTTTCCCCTCCACTGTTCTCTTGCCACTCCAATCTACCTTCCACTAAGATTTTCTAAAATTATTTTCCTAAAATTCAGGTCTATCTACATCACCTCCCCTATTCAATAAAATCCTTTGATTTCCTATTGCTTACTTTATTGCCTTGTTTGGCATTTCAGATTCTCCACAAAATTATTCTTTTCCAACTTTTCTATTTATTTTCTACTTCTCTAGATATACTCTGTATAGGTACTTTAGTCTACATGTTATTTCTTACACATGGCACCCCATGTCCTGTCTCCCTGCTTTGTATTGGCTATCTTCTCCCCCATTCTGAAATGCTCTCCATTCTCTTCTTGTCAATTTCTCCACCTTTCTTCACTGTTTAACTCAAATCCTAAATTATTCAGTAGATTTTTACCCTGGTCTTCCCAAGCTTCTGATTCCTTCTATTTTAAGATAATATTTCATTTACTCCATCTATATATTTTCTATACCCAAATATGGGCTTGTTGCCATGGTGATTAGAATGTAATCTCCATAATGGTCAAGAACTATGCCTGCCCCCGCTTTATGTACCCATTGCTTGGCATACTTTGTGGTACATGAAAGTGTTTGCTTAAGATTTATTGACTTCTGCATTATATTCTTCTCAAAAGAATAGAAAGTTAATTTCAATGATAATTATAGGAAAAAAAATTCTGAAATTAGTGGCATTGGGAGTAGGGACAGGAATAGATATGGACATTAATAGAAGAACCAGTTTCCTGTTTAAGCAAGGGGAGGAGTACCATAAAATGAAAATCTTAAGTATTTAGGGTAGCTTCTTTACCATGGAACAGGACTTTCAAATTACCAAATCAAATGGGCTAGATAATGACTGAATTAAGCAGAAGTAGGCTTAAAAAGGGATAGGAAGTGAATATTTGGAAGAAAGAAGTATAATTATAATCTTTGAACCTACAAAAATATAACTTTTTCTGAAATCATAGAACTAGTACAAATAGAAGTTTGGTAGTCCTGTCTTCCTTCTTCAGTGAAGATTTATATAATTAATCCCCTCTATAATTACAAAGAAAATATTTAATGGTGGCAATTGTGTATATATAACTGTGTGGATTCCCCTTCTCTATCCTAAACATCAATTAAACTATGCATTCTTGGAGGTCAACACAAACTAAACAGAATATGCTCAACCAAATTGTAGACTCTCTAAAAGATTCATAATTTCAGTTATTAGTACCTTTACTCTTAAAATTTGACTTTAAAGAGTTTCTGTGTTTAAAAAAAAATAAAACATTATCCATTCATGTCCAAACATGAGACCCAGTCCTACCTAGATAGAACCTATCATTCCAGAACTACTTCATTTTGGGCTTAGAAATCTTTTAAAACTCCAACAGTATATAAAGATATTAGAATTAATTTTTAAAATAAAATAATTTTTAAAAATCTGGACTTGGAAATCAGTTGAATGGGGGGAGTCATTTTTGTTAATGAGTTCTTCACCTCTATGGATTTGCCCTCTTGATTTGTTGATTTTTTTAAAGCTCTCTTCTATTGAAAGGAATTTTTGGCTCCAGAGAGTTAATATTAGTGCTAGAATGCCTTTGGAATGCCACTTTGGCTCTCTAAGAGTGAAAGACTATTAGTCAAAAATCAATATTTGACCACAGTGACTCTGACTTCCAATATGAGGCACTATTAGAGTTGTCCCTTGTTCCAAGGGCATTTTTAAAGGATAGAAGCTTCCATGAGATGTTGTTACTTCAAAAATAAGCCTAATGTTAATGCTTTAACATCAGTGCTATAGGTGCTGACACCTATGTATGAAGGATGATGGTGATTGTATGTGAATGTGTGTGTGGAACACAATTTTTTTGTTCGGATGCTAGCCGGAAGGGAGTTGTTTGCCTTTCACTTAAGAGCCAGAGTCCTCCAATCTCCTTGCATTATTTTTGTTGTGATATAACACTTTAAAAGCTCCCTGGCTGACAGCCGTGGCCGGAGGCTGTGATCTGCCGGGAGAGTCATAATGCATTGACAGTAATATCTCTTCAGTAAGGGGCTGCATTTTTACTGTTAACATAGAATGGATTTTAGGATCATGGTGCAATGATGTTGGCTAGGGAGCTCTAAAAAATATATGTGCTCAGATTGCATAGATGAAATTGTGTGTGTGTGTGTGTGTGTGTGTGTGTGTGTGTGTGTGTGTGTGTGTTTCTTATCGAAAATGTGTTCAGGGATCTCCTGACAGAAAGATGTAGGCTGATGATATTCTTAGAATTCAGATACTTAGTTAATAGTATAGCTACATGAGGTAGACATTAAAAAAGTCAAAATAGTAACTATATAAAATGAACTGCAGAAACACATATGTATGCCTATCTAGGATATTTCTGATCCCAGAACTGTCATTAGGTTCATTTGTCAAAGGTATGGAAAATTGATCGCTGGTATGTTTCAATGATCATGAGCATAGTGTGACAAATGGTAGGAGGATCAGAGAGTACTTAAATCATTTCTTATATGGGATGACATCAGCACTTCCTACTTCTGAATAATTAGGGATTTGAATCATGTATTTTAGATTTAAAACTCACTTAATGCCATGATATTAATGATAATATATACCTGCAATCCTAGTTAATTGTAAATGTACCATGTTCACAATGAGACCCCTGTGAGACAGGCTAGCTATATTCTGTTGTTGTGAAGGTGTCATATTCTGCACTGGTGGAGCACCATGGTGCCTCGCTGATATCAGAGGGAAACTACATCCATAAAGTCAAGATCTCCCATAGTATCCAGACATCACCACAAGTCCTGTTTCCTATCAAATGAAACCTAAAGGTGAAATGATTCTGGATAAGTCATGTCATCATGTATATGGCAAGATGGTCCTCTTCAAGCATGAAGGAAAGCTACTCACTTACCAATTAGGCTGGCTGGAATAGATGGATATCCTGAGTGCAGGATTTTATCATTATAAGTACTAATAAGTCATATTTATCATTATTTGTAAGTATATGTTCAGCAGGCTACACTGATCTGATGTCCTCACTAGGTTCAGCATTACTATGGTAAACCCTTAGTAGCAGATGCCACTAGGGAGCCTAAGGAAGAAAAAGTTATTCAGGTCAGAAATAAATAAAGTAAGTTTCTATACTAATCAATTTGAAATAGAACCTGTGAGTAGACCCCTTACTTCCAGCGTGGGGGGAGAAGGGGAGACCTAGGTTTTTAATTGAATGAATGAATAAGCCAATTATCTAGTTATGGGAATACTAACTAGGTGAACACAAAGTTCAGTCAGTTGATTTTAGAATGATTTCTTTCAGTCCATTTCAGTCCCATTCCAGAGACATTTATTAAGTACCAAATATGTTCTAGGTGCTAGAATGAGAAAAGGAGGAAATAAATATTGATATAATGACTATTATGTATTGGGCACTATGCTAAGAACATTGAAAATGTTTTATTTGATCCTCGCAACAACCCTGAGAGGTGGATACTGTAATATTTATCCCTATTTTTTACAATTGAAGAAATTGAGGCATATAGAAATTAATTGACTTGCTCAGAGTCACACAGTGAGTTAGGAAATGAAATTGAATTTGAACTCACAACTATCTGACCCTAGACACTGTACTGTATTCACTGTATCATACCTGACCCCAGGTACTGTACTGTATTCACTGTTATAATATAAAGATAATAAAGAGCCTCAGAGTCTTATCTAGTCCAACCTGAATACTCCTGCTATTATTCATTACAAGTTGGCATCTAGACTATTTTTGAAGACCTCCAGCGATATGAAACACTACTTTCCAAGTACATATGTGTGTAGATGTATATATTTCCTCCTGTCTTTCTCCCTTATCCTCTCCCTATAAAAACTAGTTATGCATCTAACTAAGTGGAAAATATCCTGTCAAGAGGCTCTAGGGAAGCTTATCTTCTTCCTTCAGCCTTACTCATCAATGTGGTTATCTTCTACTATGTGTGTCTGTTTGAAAAGATTAGAGTTGTGAGTAGGAAAGTCAGAGGGTGAGGAGGAATGGGAATTAAAGAATTCAATAAATGGTCATCTGGAGGGTGTCAATGTCAATTACATTTTAATCTGGAAACTGATGGAAGGAAAAATATAATTCAGTTTCCATTAAGGATATGAAAACACTGGTTTGGCCTGGCAGAGCAGAGGATACATCTTTATGTTACATGGACTTCAGACATGCTCCTCCATGACCAACCTAAAATTTCCTATTTCTAACCACTACCTGGTGAATGAAAATACTTAACCTGATCTGAATTTTTCTACATCTATTATGTGAGAATTCTGTTTCAGTAAATAGATTTTCAATATAAAATAAACTATATTTTCACTTATATTTTCATATTTTAGTAATAACTGCATAGACAAAATGAGTAATTTCCCTAACAAATTTATATGTTATCCTGTTTATTCCTGTGTCAAAAGTGTTCTCTGATACATAAATAAATTGCCAGTGTGTATTTCAGAGCCTTATTTTCCTTGCATGTTAATCTTTTAAAAATCACATCTCTTTTCTATTTCTTGTAATATATTTATCATTATAAGTAAGCAATGAAGAAGGCCAGCTGTGACATGGGAATTCTATATTATATCAGAGATGAGCCTCTTGTTCAGCTTTCTAGCTTATCATCAACTTATAACTCTGAGTTTTTATCATCCTTTTTTTCTGAAACAAGTTTTGATCTGAGAAATAGAAAAGGAAGCAGAGAATATGTAAGATTTTGTATAATAAGAAATAGGAGATAAGGAGTATGTTGAAAATTGAGAGTATCATTTGATTGTTCTGCTCTGCCTTCCTTATAGTAAAAACAAAACAAAACAAAAACAAAAACAAAAGAATGAACTACTAAATTATTTTGAGCATGATAGTACTTCCTGAGTATTATCTTCTTAATCAATGCATGACTGTTTTCAAAGTTAACATCCTGAAATATCCAGAGATGAAGTAGAAGAACCAGGATAATGGCATTCTTCCAATTAAGTAGTAGTTATATACCATAATTGATCAGATATTCTCCTTGGTTTACCATAGCAAAATTAATATTAAGCCTGGCTTACACAATGAATGGAAAAGTGGGGAAATTCTGGGGAAACACTGACCATTTGTTTTCTGTTAAAAAATTTTTATATTCAATAGAAAAATCTCTGTGAGAATTCCTAACTCCTTTGTCAGAATGATCTGAGATCAAGTGCTGTCTTTGAAACACACTGGTCATGTCATATTGGGCCAGTCATTTCACTTCTCTGAACCCAAATCAAATTTGTAAACCAAGAGCATTTAAACTTTTTTTTTAAATTTTGTCATTGTCCACTTTTGTTAGTAGTGCTTTTAAATGAATACAATCAATTAAAATATATAGGATTCCAAAGAAAAATTAAATTGAAATAGTTATCAAAAATTAAAGAAATTAAAATTCCTACTCTAAAATATAAATTGCAGAACACTTGCCAATCAGAATTACTTGTAGCATCTTACCATGACACTCCTTATACTGACTTAATCTCATATTCTGAAATAAATAGATAAAAAGTAGATCGATAGTAGTTAATGCCCAAAAGAAAGAGAAAGATTAATGAAAACTAGAGGGAATAGATAGAAGATTCAGAGATAGAGGTAAAGATTGAACTATAGTACCCTGTTTTATCCTTTTGCTTTTCACATTTCATTAATAAATGAGTATTTTTTCATTAAAAAATCAGAAAATATACAATCTCTTTATGAATTGAATATTCCTATGTGGAGGAAAATATGACACATATACAAATTGGGAATTTGCAGAGACTAACATATATGCTAGAATTTATTTTTTCCATGCTTTAAGAAAAGACTATTTCTGCTCCTAGAACACCATAGTCTGTGATAACTTGTTCTTTTCATAGGATTTATAATCATTGAATTTAAAAATAGTCTCGCCAAAACCACTCATTTTGACAGCTTTCATTACAATGGTATTTACCAAGTCTCTGAAGCAAAAAGAACTTTTAAGTAATACTATGTCTTTCCTTTGAGTTACCATTTAAGTAGGTAAATATTAGAGTTTTGATTAGCTTTTTAATATAATTTTGCATAATTTGATGTTGCCATGTAAATCTCTTTTATAGGTCTCTTTAGATGGAATTTAACACAGCAAAAACCTTATCATCAGAAGGATTAATGCCTGCATTACCATTTCCTCAATAAAATCAGAAGTTAAGTGGTGGAGGCCACAGATACCTCAAACCTGGATTCTACAATTCTACATTAAGTACTGGAGTTTTTATTACTTTGCTGGAGGGAAGCTTTTGCCAATGCTTACAAGGAACTGCTTATCCCTGCTTCTCTGGGTCCTGTTTGATGGAGGTCTCCTAACACCACTGCAGTCACAGCCACAACAGACTTTATCCACAGAGTCAAGAGAAAATGTTTTCATCATGCCAGGAAGGCAATCACCTGCCCAGCGTGTCAAACGTGGCTGGGTTTGGAATCAATTTTTTGTCCTGGAAGAGTACATGGGCTCGGAACCTCAATATGTGGGAAAGGTAATGACGTTTCTTTTGCCAACTGGTTGATAATAATGGAAAATTACACATTGTATATACATTTTAGAATGGTAGTTGAATGGGCCAACTCTGTAGTCAAAATACTGCTTATCTTATCCTCGTATTA
Source organism: Macrotis lagotis (assembly GCF_037893015.1). NCBI lineage: Eukaryota > Metazoa > Chordata > Mammalia > Peramelemorphia > Peramelidae > Macrotis > Macrotis lagotis. Next base: position 363,770,335 of record NC_133666.1, on the reverse strand, counting down.
GGCACATATGGTGATTGAAAGAAAATCTAACATTCAATTAAATATTGATGTGGATGGATGTGATAAATAGATAGTAAATTCCAAATGCATCTAGATTTAGTCATCATGAAAACGATAAATATCATCCTTTCCATGTTATGAGTTACCTAGATGAGATATGAGTACTCTGAATTATTTAAATTGATTTCTCAGATCTATGCTCTAAGTTATACTGTCCAGACAGCTGTTGTAATGCAAACAGTGACCAAGAAAATACGTTCCAAAGACAGAATAGGCTTGTACTGTAGGCAAAAATATGAAGTTTGCCTTTTGATGGTGGTACATGTGTCTCAAGTTTTCTTAAAATATAAGAAAATAATTTTATGCCTTTGCCTTCCAATTTTCTGTTTTTTTTATGTTCTTGTATTATTTTCATGTTCATTTAGTAGAAAAATAGCTGATATCCTAACTTAGAGACAAATAAAAATATTTTCCTCACTTGACATTTTAAAGGTAAGGGACAAGTGACCAGCAGGGTTAGGGAACATTGGTTGCTGTGGCCACTAGCACTGCCTTATCATTTCCAAACTTCCAAGATATATTCTTAATGAAAATAAATGGGCAATTACTGAGCTATGTGAATGTATCTAGGAAAAGGTCTGTGTTTTCTTTTACTTTTCTTTTTTTAAACATATTTTTTCAGTTGTTTTCAGTTTTGTCTAACTCTTTATGATCACATTTAGGATTTTCTTGGCAGGCATAATGGATTGTTTGGCATTTCCTTCTCCAGTTCATTTTACAGTTGAGGAAACTGAAACAAACATGATTTGGTGACTTCTCATAGATCACACAGCTAGTAAAGCCAAATTTGAACTCAAAATGATGTTTTCCTCACTTCAGACCCAGTGTCTCTATCCATGAACAACCTAGCTATCTCTTTTTACATAAAATTATCTTCAGACTTAGTTGAATATAGCTTGCTAGAATATAAATTGGGTCAAATTGATGATTAATTGAAGTCAAAATAAGAAAATAGATTTTTAACTGGATTTTTCAGATGCTTTGAGTTATCAAGTGCTGTATATAGATTTCTCTGTTATCTATGTGTGTATATGTTATGCTTGCATAATAGTGGTTGAAAAGAAAAAATATTTTAAAAAACATTGGTATATTAATTAAAGATAGTGACTGAATCTGTGACTTAATTTTATGTAGAATTCAGACATGAGAAAACTCTAACAAATGCAGGTTGGCATTTGTTCAGACTTACAACATATTAGACAATTGTCTATAGACCCGATAGGTTAGTGACTTCCCATGGTCACATAGCCAACATTTGTCAGGGGTGAAACTTGAACTCAGGTCTTTCTAGTTTTGAGGTCAGCTTTGAATCATTTCAACAGTGCTGTTCTCCTGTGAAATATAATTAAATGAAGTTTTTGAAAATTATAAATAGAAATACAGCTTTTTAAAGCATTGTTTAAGACTGAAAGTATGGATTACTTTAGACCATAGTAGTTTATTCATAAATGCTGAGTTTCAATTCAGCAGCAATAACACTTAAGTATTTTGTCTCCAAAGTATTTTGACCAGGTACACAGCTAGATGACTTACTGGAGTGAATGCTGGGCCTGGAGTCCAAAAGACTTCCTGAGTTCAGATCTAGCCTCAGATACTAGCTTTGTGATCTCGGGCCACTCAACCCTGTGTGACATAGTTTCCTCCTCTGTAAAATGAACTAAAGAAGGAAATGTCATCTACTTCTTTTTTCTCTCTCAAGAAAAAAAAATGACATCAGGAAGAGTCAGACATAGCTGAAAAATGCCAGAACAGCAATTAAACTAAGGAGAAGAAATTAAGTCATTTTCAAAATGAGTAAAATCATATAAAAATTTTGTAAATTTCCTTAATTTGTATAATATCAACCCCTTATGCCAGTTCCTAACTAAGAAATATACATTATACCCTAGTACTGTATTAAGACAATTAAAAATGAGGTTTTCTTTACCTAGTGATTTCATCTTGTATTATTTTCATTGTGTTTAGTTTTGGAGAGGATCACAATATAGTTTTTCATTTGGTCATTTTAATACTGTGGATTTTTATTATCAAGTTGATTCTTGTTCATTTGAGATTAGACACTTGTTATACTTAATATTTTTCGAAGACTACTGCAAGCTCTGATATGTTACAGTTCTATCATTCAGATATGATCATCTCAGATTTTATAGAAATGAGAAAACTCACACCTTGCTTTAAAAAATGAAATACATCCTTGTTTCCAACTTTTTTACTTTTTTTAACCATTCATACTCTTGGCTTTCTCTTCTCTTATATACTAGTATAACTAGAGGCTGATAACCCAGATCAAGGCCTTATTTCTCTTCAACTCTGCTGCCAAATAGAGTGACCTTCTTGCTCATCAAAATATCTTCCCTTACTTGCTATCTCAACTGGGCAAAGCATCAGAATCAATCACACCAAGTTATTTTATTAATCTTCTTTAAGCTGGTTTGACATTTAAGTGGAAACCTAGACTTTTAAATGGAGCCCTGGGCTATAAAATCTCATAGAAGACATTTCGTTACCGTTTTAACGAGTCCACTGTTGAATATATTTTGAGATTAATTTTGAATAGGTGAAACAGTTCATATTATAGATTTTAGACAAAGGGTTTTTTTTAAAAAGTTTGTTTATTTGTTTATTTGTGGAAGACATATTGTGTTTTTCCCAAAAAAAATTAAAATAAAAGATATATTAAATATGTTCCTTGTCTGAACACAAACTGGTACCTTTTTTACTTTGTCAGTCTTTATCTAATTTACTCTGAACCTTTTTTTTCTCATATACCCCCTTTTCCTCTTGCCTTTGTTTGACTGTCAATCTTCTCCAGACCCATTTCCTTTCATTCTTCTTTTATTCCTTTCCATTGATCTTTCTTAACATTTATTTTCTTTAAAACTCTACTTTCTTCTTGATTATATTCTTCCTATTAATTGTCTTATCTCCACTAATCATAATTTTTTTCTCTGTTGAGAAAATTTCTCTCAGACTATAATTAATTATGGGACTTTCATTTCTTTATTTTGTTGTTGTAGAAGGTAATTATAGAAAAAATAATCATCTAAAATAAGGAAACCAGGTTCTAATCCTGTTCTTAGCACTCTGACCTTGGTCATTGCTTCTTTTTATAAAAATGGACCATTAATACAAATCAGAGTTTCCAGAAAATAAGTGCTACAGATCTGACTGGGAAATGGGAACACAGGAGTAATGTGAAGGAACAATAAAATGGGTTTTGGGAGAAGGAAAGGGAGCTGAAGATTAGAAAACTTGAAGTAGGAAAAGCAATGCAAGAAGATTTAAAACAAAAAAGAAAAAAACAAAATAGTCTTATAGACTTTAAGATGCTATGATTTAAAGATCTTTTTTTCAGAAACGTTTGATATGTTGTAGGAGTGTGTTAGAGCTTGTACCTGTTTGGTAGAGAAAGTTCATTGTTAATTTTCAATATGAGCATTTAAACTTTTAAAATCTGCTAGAGCTACAAATAAGGGCTTGAGTTATTGTTTTGCAGATTGTCTAGGCTAAGGAAAATGATGGAGAAAATGAAAATGAGGAATAAACTCAAAAGTGCATCATACATTTTTTTTTAATTTTCATGGAACTTAATAATCAAAAAACTGGTTAAAACTTAACCAGCACCATCATGAGTGTTGATAAAAAATTCTCACAAGTTCCTGATGATTAGAAACTCTTATAGTTACATCCCTCTTAACTTTATAATTCCACAATTTAATAGAATAAAAAACCTATTCCTACAGTGATTAATAAGGTTTTTGAATAACTACATTCAGGGAGGACTATCAGTTGAGGGATTCTTGGAATATCATCTACACAGATTCCATTTTATTCCCTTCCCAGCATTAATACCTAGATACTGTCCTGACAAAAAGGCACTTACAATATTCAGAACATATTGCTAGATGCACAGTTTAGAAAAGCAGGAGTATATATGTATTCAGGAAAGACTAGCGCATCTGGCGTGAAGGCTTGCCAAGACATATTCAGGACTGCTCTCCTTTCTGTCTTTCACTCAACTCTCCAAAAAGCTCTAACATGCAGCAGTCACACCTCAATAAAACTACCTTAGCATACAGCTAAATCAGGATGAGGGTTATGGAAAAGCCTCAAAACTGTCAGTGAATTAGGAAAGTGTTTATCCCAAGCATGTGAAGACTTTTAACTTTTGTCCTGACTTTGATGACTCAGGAAGAGAAAATGAGGATGACAAATTTTTGCCCTGCCTCACTTAAATCCATTTCACAGACAAGTCTAGACATCACCCATGATGTCATTGGTCCTCTTCAGAAAGGAAAAGCCGATAACAAGAATAGGGTCTTTAGTCTTAACATCTCTGGGGGAAGGGGGATGTACACAGATCTGACTTGTTATAGATAATATATTTTTATCATTTAGTTTCCTGTATATGATATACTTTAAACCTATATTAAATATTCCTTTATTAAGACTATATAGGTATTTGTAGGCAACTTCCTGTTTTTGAGGTAACTAGCTGAGTCATGAATAAGAGGATCAAACCTGAAATCAGAAAGAAGTGAGGTCAAAATCAGCCTCTGATACTTACTAGCTTTATAATCTTGGGAAAGTCTTAATTGTTGTCTGCCTCAGTTACCCTTATTATAAAATGAAACTAATAATAGCTATCTTACAACCTTATCCTAAAGGCAAATAGAGAGAACAAGCTGAAATAAAAGTGCTTAGCATATTTTATTTTAAGTAATCATTTAATATTCTTCTTCCCTCTCTATCTCATTTCTTCTGCCTCACAGGGTTACAGCGGGGTAGGGAGTCATGTTGTAAACTCTGCAGTACCATAAAAATAGTAACTCTTATTGCTATGATCTAGCTAGTTAAAGTGGGATCAGGCATGATTTCACTATAAAGACTGATATCTGCATAATGTGAAGAAATGACTCAAAACTCTTGCCTTAAAAAGTCTTGGTAGTTTCAGAAGCATCTCACCATATGACATACACCATATGACATACATGTTATTCCTAAGTAATAAGCACTTTCCCTAATTGGGGACATGGAAAGGACCCTAAGTATAATCTACACTTCATTACAAAACTAGATAAATAGAGCCTGGATGAATGAGTTTGCAAATACTGTACATAAAATTTTATGTGAGACAAAAGGAGCCTATATTCTAAGCTTATGATTTAGGAATTATGCCCCCAGTATATCACTTCAACCACAAGATAATAAAATTGAAATATGAAGGGACAATGCTGTTACAACTCATAATAAGATATAGCAAATTCCTTATTAATACAAACGTGAAAAACATTGATCTGTTTCTATATACTGAAAAAACCAACAGTAGTAATGGACAAGGACTTATCTATTTGTCTTTGTGTCCATGAGTTAATGTTCAGCTGGCACATCTGCTATCAGTAATGTCCAAAATGGAAGCATAATTTTTCCTACCTGCAATTTCCTGAACAGCCGTAACCTTAGCCCACTTGTGAAGTTTTCTTATAAAATTTATGTACAAGAAACTATCACAAAAGGACTTTGACTTCTTACTGGTTACTAGATGTTGTAGTCCATCAATTTCTCCCTCCTCAGGTAAATGACTTAGTAAAATAAGCAATTTAAATACTTTCTTCTATCCATTAGCTATTTTGGGGGGAGAGGGAAAGACTCTTCTCAACATTGATGTATTATAATATGGATGGATTTCTTCTTTCCCTCCCAAACTGCTACAGGAAAGAGTAAATAAAAATGATAATGAAAGATGGAACTGAAGCATATAAGAATATCTCTTAAACCCTGTTGGAATGATGCTTTTTTTAGGTTTGGAAATTAACATTTTTAGCTGTAAGTTATACCTTAGTCATTGTTTTCTTCACTTTTATTTTCAAAAAAGTTAAACTAAAATGCATTTAATGTATATTCATTATCTGAATTATTTTTGTCTTAGAATTAGAATTTTGATGAATTAGGTTTTTTCCTACCCCCAGGAAGTCAGGTCATTCAAGGCTGAGAATTGTGCTGATGGACATAATTACTTTTCTTCAATAGCCCAACATAGATTTCTACTCTTCCTTACAGCTTTTAATCCCATATCAGATCAGTCAACAAGTTACGTTTCATTTATTTTTGTAATGTCTTGTCTCCTTCCTCTCCTCATTGCTGTTACTACCACTCTAGGTGAAGATATCACTACCCTTATTCACCTGAGATATTATATTACCTTCATAACTTTAATACCTCCCAAAACATTGACCTATTTCCTCAACAAACTTTCAGCTGCACAGCATCACTATTGAATAAAGGTGAAATTTCTTTGGCATTTAGTGTAGGCATAACTCAAAGCCCAATAGTCTCTCTAAGTTCAAGGTCAATCTAGGGAGGAAATGAAGCAATTGTAGGCACAGCAACCTGTTTTTTCAGTGTTGGTGTTGAAATGAAATGAAATACTGTCAAGACTCTGAATATTTAAAAGAAGATTTTTTTTGTCCTATTCACAGCAAGGTTATATAACAAAGATATAGCGGAACTTAGCTTCTCTTAATACAACATCCTTCATTTCCATTTGAAAATGCACTTGTTGAGTCAGTCATCAAGGTATACCTGACATAGCCTTGAGCACCCATCAAGTCTGAAAAGATGTCTCTACCCTATTGGACTACGATAACAAGCAATGTGTGCTCTTATAAAATTCTGCTACCATACTGGTAACAAACTTGCTTTGAACTGCTGCATACTTGTACCTTTCTTCATGACTGTCAACCAGTAAATTGCCCAGCATTTGACTTGTTCCAGTTCTCTGAGGGGCAAGTACCCCTTTGCTCTGCATATTGTTAGTAGTAGTCAACCCAACTGACTAACCATCTCCTTTCTCAAGATTAAGAACCCATGAAATCCAATCTTGTGAAGCCCTATGCCCAATAATGAACTTCTAAGACTGAATATCACTCTTTCTTTTTTCTTCTCAGTTGTAATGAGGAATCCATTAACTTACTTTATAAAATCCAGATATTACATGTGACTCAGGGAAGGTCTCATTCCATTCACCCTCAACACACACACATACACACACACACACACATACACACACACACACACACACCTTTCACTCTCTTATTTCTAACTCATAACTTTTTTTAAGTATTCTCCTCCTCTATTAGATTTTGAGTTCCTGGAAAACAGGACTGTCTTTTATCATCCAGCACAATCTATAGCACATAACAGGTGCTTCATAAATATTTATTGACTGATTGATTCCAATTAAGATCTCATTTCTTAGATATATAGGATACTGATTCAAATTTATAGGAATAAGAATTGTTCCTCAATTGTTTTTCTTGTTTACTTCAGTGACATTTGACATTTGGGGTTTTCTTCTCAATTGCATTGGAGAGGTTTGCCATTTTCTTCTCAGCTCATTTTTCAGATGAGGAAACTCAAGACAAAAGGGTTGTGATTTACCCAGGGTCAACTAACTAGTAAGTACATGAGGCTGGGTTTGAAGTCAGGTCTTCCTGCCTCCAGTCCTGAGATCAGTCCACTAAACCACCTAGCTATCCCATTTTCCCAATTGATACATGGTCAAAACAAATGAAAAATAAATTTTCAAAGGCAGAAATCTATAAAACTAATATAAAACTAATAATTGGGAATGTGTAAATTAAAATAAAGCTGAAGATCTACTTGATACCCATCAGATTTACAAAGCCTAAAAAATTGTAAAATGCTAGAGGGGCTGTAGGAAAACAGGTAAGTAATTGTATAGAAGATGATAGAACTCTGAACTGGTTTAGCCATTCTGGAAAGCAACTTGGAACTATGTTGCAAAAGCTATCAAATGTGCATATGCTTCAAACAGCAATGCTATTAATAGTAGAAAATGATAGGAAAGGTGAAAATTCTAAGAACTATTTCTATGATTTTACTAACAGTTAAGGAAATTCTTCTACATTTATGTGTCATATACAAAGTTACTCTCTGGAGAGAACCAACTAGAGAAATAAGGGCACAAATGACATGTCCAGGGTCACACAACTAGTATCTGTCAGAGTTGGGATTTGAACTTTTCCAACTAATTTACTCATAGAATAACTTCTATAATGCTTAAGAAAAATGTTTATGCAGGAATTAACAAGTTCAGATAGCAATTTCCAAAACAAATTCTGATAATAATTTATTTTTATTTTTTAAATCTTACTTATAGAATTAAAAAAGTAGCATTTCCTGATCTTTTTACATACCAAAGAGATATAACCAAAAAACTTACTATTATATATATACTAAAAAATGTCAAAATTACATTTCAACATTGTGCAGTCAGACTCTATTTCATAGCTTTTCCAACAGAAACAACATGCACATAATCTTACTATTCTTTTGAGTTGTTATTGTAACTTTTTTATTCCTATCACTTACTTTTAGAAAAAGTTTCATGCTGTTCCAAAAAATGACTCCACTATATTTTTTTCTGATTTTTCCTTAAGATGATTGAAATGGAACAGATTTTTGTTACATTGAACTTTTCAGCAGTTCAATAGGAAAAAGAAAAGACTAGTTCATCTTCGTCAAATTTGACTGAATTTATATATCCCATTAATGTAGCCTTGTTATGATAAACATAAGTATCTTTTTTCTTAAATTAGTTATTTTACCTTTATTAAAAATTTCTTTATTTTCATAGGATTGCAAAATAGCTATAAATGGGTACTGTGATCTAAGAATAAAGAAACTATAAATTTACACAGCCAAAAAAGTGCTAATTAGATAATAAGTGGACAGAAATCAGAAACACAAAATGTGAGCAGTGAGAGCTTGGAAGGTAACTGTTTAGTGCTGTAATGAGGGGAAATAAAACTCAATATATCTAGCAATTAATAGTATTATTACTGATTTCTTGGTATTTCTTCCTTATTATCATATGATATATTTTAAGAGTCAAATTATTATTTACATCTTATGAAGAGTCAACTTAAATTTAAATTTACCAGAGAAGTAGGAAAGGTATTGAATTTAAATTCACCAAGGAAATGATAAAAGGAGTTTTGGCCCAGTGGGTGAATGACAGTTACAATTTTGTTGGTCAAGCTGAGAGGTAGGAACTGTGCAAAGTAAAGATAATTCCTGACAAAGAAGACAAATGTCAGCTTTGATATAAAACAAAGACCTCAAAGCAAAAAGATCAATATAGGGGCCAAGACTTAGTTGTTTGTTGTGGTAGTCGAATATATATAAGCATTCTGGGAAAAGGGAGAGCAAGGCAGGGAACAGTGTACCACCAGATAATCATAGACTACTGTAGAATAAGCTGAAGGTCTAATTCTAAAGATGTTATTAGAATAGAAACCATAGTTCAGCAGTCAAGGTGAACATGACTTGACAGTTCAGAAGGTATATTGTTCAAAAGGAACAATTTTAGGAAAAAAGAAAATAATTGATTTTTTTCATAGAATTTTTTTCCTTTTGTTTTTATGTCTCCCACATAGGTAGCCAGTTGTCACAAGACTGTAATTGTAAAGAAGAGTGTCTATAGCTAGATAAGCAAGGTAAAACATTAGCAAATATGTGGTCCTTATAAGGAGGCTTTTCACTTCTCTGTTATTGGAATATTTAATAGAAGTTTCTAGAAAAAAATCTTGAATGGAGGAAGACTGAATAGATTCTTCTAAGCTTCTTTAAGTATGTGAATATCTTTTAGTACATGTCTAATACTACTTTACATATCTTCAGCATGCCAAAATAAAAGAAAAAATAAACTTTTTGTTTAAAGCTATAGCATAGACTTAATGTGAGTAATTTTTTTTCTTTCCCTATTAGTATTAATGATAATAATAATCCTTTGATAGCTATGTACAACCATGCAGTTTTTCATGCATTTTCTCATGGTTCTGCTAGATAAATCATCTCTTATCATTTCCAGCTTGCCAAAGAGTATAGTGGAAAAACAGAAGTTTAAATGTTTGCCCATGTTTGCAGAACTGCTAAGTGGTGGAGCCTAGATTAAAATGGTCAGGTCTTCCCATTTTTACTTGTTTCCATGACAGCACTCTTTCTGTAAGGAGTGTGTTAAGTACTAGAATTCAAAACCAAGAAAAACTGTGAAATCTGTTTGAGTCTGGTTTTCATTGTGATCTTTTTGACTCTTGAGTATGAGTTGTATGAAACTGGAAATGTCGTGGGGTAATGCTATTGCACCATTCTAAATAACATAAATTCATTCAAATAACTATTTGTGTTTTTGTTTATGTCTAGTTGATATCTTACTCAACCCCCAGTTTTTTTCATTTGTTCAGTCAGTCCTTCTCAATATCTTTTCCAGCACCTACAATTGTATGGTTTCATTGACTACTAATTTTCCTTAGAAATCTTTTACATGTGAATGATTTGGTTTTCATGAAAGCAAGAATATGACTTTTCATCATTTTCTTATTTTTTGCCCACTCTATTGCTTGCTATACCTTAGAATTTATTTGTTCTCAAGTTATTTTGGAGTAAGAAGACTTCAGTTCAAAACCTGAGGCCTACTGTCTGTGTGATTTTTCAGGAAATCATTTAACTTGCTTCTTCCTCAATTTTCACATCTATAAAATGGGAGAAGGCTATTGTTAGATAGTCTGTAACATCTGTAATCTGTGCATGATACTATATTATTGTATCATTTTGTATCCCTTGAGATAAGGACAACAGATCACTGGTGAAATTCATTCTACTTGCTACTCCTTCTACCTAAAGAGAGCATACATGCTGTAAAATAGACTAATACATTACTAAGAATATGAGTAATCCTTTCCTGACCAAATATCTGAAGATTTACTGAATTTTTTTGCAACTTGCTTGATATGGTATTACTTTTATATTTTTCAAAGAGAATGTCTTAGTCCCATTTAAGAGCATCAGGGAGACTTCAAAAGATGAATTAAAACAATTATATTTCATAACCCCCAAACAACTAACACCCCCAGTATGCTTTAATGGAAAAGAGTCTCAAATAATTCGTATCACATTTTGGGAGATCACTGTGCCAGGAATCTGTATACAGTGATCATAACACATAACAATGAGAAAAAGTGATCCCCAAACTCAGCCTGACAGCAGGCCTCTACTTCTTTGTATCTTTGTGAATGATGGTCCATTAGGGGCAATTTTGCTTCCCTGTTTATGGCTCTCTGAAACTGTCTTTATTTCCTAAGTTTTGGAAATGTTCTTTCTTGGTTCAGCTCATCATGCTGCCATTATCATAGTATATTGGAAATGACTCCTTTTATTGTCCAGTAACTCTGTCTATAGTCACTAGAAGCACTAATGTGTGATTTGGTAGTGCTTTCATCTTCAGGATGTTATATTCTCCTTAACATTCAATCAACATAAGCAATATGTGCAGTATGAGGAGTAAGCCAAATGCTCTAACAATAGATTTTTGCTCTTGTGAGAACACATGCATCAATTGATAAACTGTAAGCCGGGGGGAAAGCATTTCCATTATTAGTTCAGTGTACCAATCATAAAATCTAAGGTAGGTTTTTCAAAGGTATATAATAAAACCCAGTTAATGGTCCTTACTTGTCAGCATCAGCTGCATCCATCCAACAGCAGGTTTGTGTTTCTGGCTTAACCCTAATTGATGACAATGGTAGACACCCAGAATCAATCAATGAATTTCTGTGGATTCTAAAAGAGATTCTCATATAATCCTAATGAATTCTGGCACCTGGCATTTGTGCAGCTTAACAGCTGTCATAAAAAAATCATACAGAGTTGAAACAATGACTAAATTCTACTCTACAGAAAAATCTAAAAGGAAAGTTTTATAAATGCTTATTATAAATTATTGTTTTTATATTCTAGGTCATTTGTTCATGTGCTTATGTAAGTTTTATACCAAATTTGTTATACTAATCAACTTTTATATATGTTAATCAGTACAAAATAGTTTTATTATCATACTGCTAGCCCCTCTTCCTTATTTCAACCACTTATTCTTTCTGATGAACTATTTTTTTTTCTAGCTCTCAAAAGTAATCAACTTAGTTCATTTCTGGAAGCATTAATTAATCATCTGTTGTGTGCGAGGGACTAGAAATACAAAGGTAAAAAAACTTCAAGGACTTTTCATTCTATTGAGGAGTTGGAATATATGTAAGAAAAACAATATAATTTAAGATGAGGGACAAACAATAATTGGAGGTATTATTTCTAATAAGTTTCAAATAAAGATATAGATTTTTAAAATCTGTGTTGAGGAGGGATAAAGCACATTCCAGGTATGGACTCTAACTTGGAGATTGCATGTGAGATAGAGATGTTTTTGTTTTCTGGCAAGGCAATGGGGTTAAGTGATTTGCCCAAGGTCAACACAGGTAGGTAAGTGTCTGAGGTCGGATTTAAACTTAGGTCCTCCTGACTCCAGGGCCGGCGCTCTACACACTCCGCCACCTAGTTGACCCTGAGTTAGAGATGGAATGTTGAATTTGGTATTTCAAAAATTCAGAAAAGGTAGGTTTCAAGGGTATTACAGTGATCAAATGAGAATGGATATAAAACACTTTTGCAAACATAACAGCACCATATAAATGACAAGTATTTTATTTTCATTTTGTTATTAATATGCACTCACCAGGCTTCTAATTGATGACTGAAGCTCTTCCATACTGCTGATGAGCTCAAATAATGTTTATAGAAAATGTATAAAGTAACCTGACAAGTCTCTGAAAGAATGCACACACATTTTGAAGTTTACTCTTTAAATAGTTTCTTAAATCTACATAATCAATAAAACAATAAATCTTGCCCTAATTTGAAGTGATGCTGATTTCTGAGTTGTAAATTCTTATGCTGAAAGACTCTCAGTTAAAAATTAAATTCAGCACACTCCCTAGTAGAATGAATCTCAAAGATTCAATGGTGGGTTGGGAGACAGGGGCTTAGATTAGTGTTATAGTTGCCAGAGGCCAATGAAGATTTTTGAGTCAAGGTCTTCAGAATTTTATTTTGAATACTGTTTAGGGGATACATTTGAGAAGGAACTATCTTGAATCAGAGACTCATTTAAGACTTTACTGTATTAGTCCCAAACAGAAGTCAGAATATTGGACATGTTAGTGGCTGAAAGGGGGTGGTCATGAAAAATGGTAGAGGTGAAATTGACAGCACTTGACCAATACAAGTTGGGATGAGAGAGAAGAGTCAAAGATGACTCTGAGGTTGTGACACTGTGTGACTGATGGGGAGAACAATACATTGTGCCTTTAATAGAACAAGGGAAATGTGGAAGAAAGGAGAGGTAAGTTTAGAGAAAGTGATTTACATAAGTCCATTTGATTTCCACTATAAAATTGGAATTAGAACTTCATGTAAAACCATGATTTAAAAGATGGAATTGAAGACAAATTTTAAAAGATGAAGGTCAATACATTATCTGGACAAAGGGAATTTAAGATATTACATAATTAAAGATTGGGGGGAATGGGGAGGGGGAAGGATAGCATCTTTTTGACCAACAGATTCACCTCAATATTATTTCTCTTCCTTCCACCCATGAGTTTTCACATGCATGGAGGTCCCCATAGTAGGCCTTTGCTACTGGGATAAAGATTCAGGGCTTCTCCTTTACCTCAATATTTATTTTCTTGCATGTAACAAGTCAGTCCTTTCAATAGAGTTTTAGCAGTAGATTTTGCTATTATTTATTGATGAAAGAACAATTATTGAGTTAGGTACTTCATGTACTTTTGCCCCAAGATAGTCATTACCAGTTTATGAAAGAAGTTTTTACAGGTTAAAACATGAGATGGCAACTGAGACAAGAAGCCATTTCTTGAATCTCAGCTACCCAACATTATTGAAAATAATCCCTGATCTAGTATCCCATTCCCTGACCTTTTAACAAGATGTCAATAAATATTTCCATACCCTCTGTGGGGAAATCCTCTCCCCAAATCAAAACAAGCCTTTAACCTCACCAAAGTAGGTGAGGAGCTCATCAAATCAATCAAGGTTTCCTCAGATCTCTTATATAAGATTGAATTATAAAGTCAAACAAGGGGACTTAACAAAATCAAAAAAAAATGTTTTCTAGATGAGGGATAACTAGCAATTGTAGAAAACTCTTAAACTGGTGAATAGGGCTGTCCTATATAAGGAAACATTGCATTCAGAAAGCAAAACACTAGCCATCATTTTAGTTGTACAAGCAGAGGCAGAATAACAGTCTCTCAGGCATATTTTACAGGGGTATCATGTCACCAGAGTATATTTAGATGAGAATGAATTCTATATTCCTCTCCAGTTCTAAGATGCAAGGAGGGAGGAATTCAAGAAGGAAAGTAATCAGAATTGTAGATTAACACAGTCTGTGTCAGTGCTCAGTCAAGATTAAAAAAAAAAAGACTTTGCATTATAAAATTTGTTTGATTTTTACCAGACATTGGCACAGCTTATTTCTCCCTTTACTAAGCAATTGTAGCTGTATTGTTGCTGACCTCATAAAAGACCATACAAGTAGGCATTGTGATGCAAGAAAAAAAATAATTTTTTCTGGATTTAAAGGAATTGACTATGAAAAATATTTAAATCCTTGCTACCTGTGAAACCTTGGGCAAGTCACACAGTCTCTTGAGGATCCAGTTACCTCATGTGTAGAATAAGGAAACTTGATTAAACAACTTCTCAAGACCCTTCCAGAAGGAAAAGAAATTCTAAATTTCTGAAATATTAAGTGATTCTGCAGAATTTGTGATAATTTCTCCCTTGGCTAAATTTCTATAGATTCAAATGTGTCAGTAAATGATAATTTTCTCAAGCAATGCCATAAATAATCAGTAAATTAAAGTCATATTGATTTTTTAAAATCTGCAATCATATTTCAATTCATGTGGTGGTTATACAGTTTTAAAGTGATTTTTTGTTTCTTTAAAAGTAGAGATAGCATTAACACATAGTAGATACAGTTATGGAATTGGAGTCTAGGTAATTTGGGTTCAAATATTGTCTCTTATATTAGCAAGTTACTTAAGCTCTATTTGCTTCAGTTTATTCCTTATCTAGTAAATTCACCACTTGTCTCCTTAGTTTGTAGAAACATTCTCTACCCTGATTAGATCCTAGATTCTGTTTGTTGCCTCACATAATAGAACAATAGTAGATGTCTAATATGCATGGATGTGTGATGTGATTATCCTAAACTATGTCTTTGTATAGAAGAAACAATTACCTATGAGACATCAAATCTAGCCCATATCAACTATATTTGTCAGTTCATTTTTTTAACTTATCAAAGAACATTCAAAATGTTAATGTGAACTAGATGAATATGCACCAGGTATTTACTTCTATAATCTCAGGCTGTATCTGTCTAACAGAGCAGTTCACACTATAGCAACAAAGTGAGTTGAAAAGATAAAGATATGCAAAATTATGCAGAGACTTGCAAAGTCATTGACATTATATCATGATTATGTATTTAAATAGCTGAAAGTCATTTGTAGTCTTAATATGCTTGGATGATATATACCAAAGGACATGATGAAGATGAGCCTAAAACCATGCCTGGGCAGGAGATAATGGTGACATTTGTCTAAATTCTGCCAATATTGCACGCATTTTGACAGATTGTATTAATGTAAATGCTTTTTGGAGAATCAACGTTCAGTTTCAGAGATAAAAACGTAAATTCTCACTTTCCTTGTTGAATTACATTTCACTTCATGCTATGTTAGCACTAATTTTATAAGGAAGTGGAGAAAGATGAATTTTTCTATTTTATGATAAGCTATTCTACTACAAAGTTTAAAAAAATATTTTTTCCAGAAACAACAACAAAAAAAAAGATAATCATAGAAATGTATACAAAGCATTGTCTGAATAAATGTTTCATTAATAGGAAAAAAAAAACAATGATTGAATTTCTCACTTTACACTATTTTGCTCTGGGAAAGAGGGAGCCAGTGTCATCAGCTAATTAAACAAAATCAATGGTGGGAATCCTACCAGATTGATTCACAATTAATGTTGAACAAACAATCAGGTCCAGATCTAACAGAATTTAATTTTCCTTTCTGAAATGGCACATCTTTTTGTCTCTTTTCTGTTATTTTTTGTCACAAAGATATTGATGTCATTCTAAAACTAGATCACAGTATTCAGGAATCAAATTAATCTAATAACTGGTTTATACAAATGAAATGTTTAACTATACCTCATCTAGACCATATTTTAAAAATTATATTCTCTAGTGATTACATAGATTTGTTATTTTTTTCTGATAAAACTCTCTTTAACCAAAGAGAAACATGATTCAGATTTCAGAAAATTTGGATTTAGATTTGATGAGGCTGTTCTCCTCCTAAAGTATATGGACTAATTCAGGTACAGAGTGATTAACAGAAGAGTTATACTTATTTAGGAAGAATTGAGAGAGTAAAACAAGTGGTCTGTCATTTGCAACTCTTTCTCCTAACCTCTAAAATTACTGTCTCCATCCTTCAGTGACAGTTCCTGGAGGGATTAGCATTAGTAAACCATTAAAGGGCCAGAAGTATAATACTAACAGAGTATTGTCTTGTTGCCTCAATCTTCTCAATCTTGCTTTATAGATGTATGTGTGTCTATGTATTTAAGCTGGACACAAATGACTCTCCTTTTTTCCATTTAGATTTTCTCATGCTATTTTTTCCACTAGAATCTCTGACTACCTGTTAGCTTAAATACAGGGTTTAGGAAGGAAAGAGTTACAAGAGCTATGACTGCTATTTACTCTCAGGAAAACCTTGTTCAAGTCTTTCAAGTCACAGTGCTGTTAGTTTTAAAACGAAAGTGTGCAAATGAGATAATGTCTGTAAAGCAGTAAGCATAATACCTGGAACATACTAATTACTTAACAAAGCCTGTTCCCATTCCCTTCTCCTATCTATATAGGTTATCTATATAGTCTCATATCTACATCCTAGATTTAACCTTCTATTTTCCTCTAATCTTGAAGTCAACCTCAGCATGATTTTCCTGATCTTTTGTAGAGTTCACACTTTTCTCAGATATATAATAAAAATATTTCATATTAAAATAGGACTTTAATTGTTTGCAAAACCCTTCATGGGCAGCATTTCATCTGATCATTACAGCAATAATTTAAGATAGTTACTATTGTTGATCCCATTTTAGAGAGGAAATAACAGAGTCAAAAGACTGAGACTTATCCCAGTAACACAGAACTAATAAGGAAGAAATCAAACCCTGTTCTTCCTCTATAGGACTTCATTCATTACACTAAATGTCTTAAATTTAACTAATTTATCTTAAATTAGTATCAACTCTATAGAAGTTGCAGTAATACTGAATTAATGTTTTTTTTTAAATCTTATCTAGGGCCCTACTTTAAGGGGCTTAACATTTTAAATTTATTGATGAATTCACACTGTATCTTCTTTAAATGCTCCTCAATAACTATTTTTATTAAATAAAAAGAAAAATCTTCAGGAGAGCAAGTGAATCTCCCTTTATCCCTTCCCCTCTTCACCAAGGTGCTTGTGGTCAGTGAAATATATTCAAAATAAACAATCTTGGAAGATGAAATTCTTAAATGGTAAATAACAGAATCACTGAATCTCTGAGTCACACAGAATCTCAGACATCATTTAATTTAGAATGCAGAATCAAATAACAATTACCTTTCCTATATCTTAGTCAAATTATCACACCATACCTGTTTGATAACCTAGTGATGAAGACACTACTTCTGTCTTTATCACCTTATGAACTTTTTCTCCTATTTCTTCAATCTGGGCACAAGCAGAATTAATCATCTTTATCTTTCCAAAGAAAGGCAAGCTTCATTAAAATCCTAATATGGCAAAACCTCAAAAGAAATAAATGTGCCCAGTTCACATTTAAATAAATATACTTGGACTCAGAAGCAGTTTTTAAAATTCTGCATTTTTCAGAATCTTAAATGTGATCTTCTTTGGGAGAGTTTGCATCTATAGGGTATTTTCTTGGTTGAGTAAATAGCTGTATAATCCATTTACCAACTAACTATATTCGGCTTAAGTTGAAATATTTTTTCCCCATGCATTGTAATATAATATATTTGACTATCAAAATCTGCTATTTTAATAATGTATTTGAGTGAAATTCTCTTATTTCTTTCAAAATATATTTTTCTGGGGGAAGCCATTTGGTGCAATTGACAGAGCACCGACCCTGGAGTGAGAAGGACCTGAATTCAAATCTGACCTCAGACACTTATTACCTAGCTGTGTGAACTTGATCAAGTCGCTTAAGCCCATTGACTTGAAAAAAAAAACCTAAAAATAAATTAATTAATTAAATAAATTTGTCTGAACTTTTATTTGGACAAAAATTTGGGAGTATAGGGAAATGAGAAATGTATAAAATGAGTATAGCAAAATCTATAAAAGGAGTATAGAGAAATGAGAAATCCATAAAAACCAATGTCATAAATGATAAGAAAGTCCATGATTTCTAAATGCTAATAACATTTCTGACCAGGTTAACAAATTGGCAAATTAGGCAAATTTCAAAAGTAGTTAACTTAAGATGTTCTGAAAGCTCTTGATCAAGTATCTTATAGTTTATCATACATAACAGATGGTGAAACATGAATTAGAAAAATAATAAAATTCAGTGGATTCATAAAAAGGCAAATTTTATAGTTGAGCATTCACTGTCTTCCTTCCCCTTCCTCTCCATTTTCAGAAACAGACAATAACAAGAATCTGAAAGTTCGAAGTCTTCAGTGACCATCTCGTTCATTTCACCCCTTAAAAGAACCCCCTCCATAACACATCTGATATTGTTTATCCAACCTTTACTTGAAAAACCACAATAATAGGCTTACCATCTTTGCAACAAGGAAGTCTTTTACACTTTGATATATCTCTAATTGTAGGGACTTAAAATTTAAATTTGCCTCCTTGCAATTTCCAAGCATTGTTCCTGGCCTTGTCCTTTGGAGCCAAGTGGAACAAATCTAATCACTGTTATAAAAATTGTTCAGTCTTGTTTTTTTATGGGGTTTTTCTGTCATTAGTTCTTGAAGTAAATTGTGATACCAGGTAGGTGATATCATGACATGCATGTGAATTGGATTTGAGTGAGGGGGTACTATGCAAAGTCACCAACCTCTCCTTCCCCTCCACAACCATATGAGTCTAAAGACTACATATATAATTCAGAATGACTACGGAGATGACCCTGGATATGAGGCAATCAGAGTTAAGTGACTTGCCCAGCAATTGTCAAGTATTTGAGGTTGAATTTGAACTCAGATTCTTCTGACTTCAGGACCTGTGCTGTATCCACTGCGTCACCTAGTGAAGTCATAGCATCCATGATCATCAAACTCCCAGATTTTTCTTCATTAGGTTCAAAATGCCCAGTTTATTTGAATAAACTTTTCAAGGTATTTCAATATGATGATTTTATTTCTCTGAATATTCTTCAGTTACTCATTTCATATGCCTAAAAATAGGATAACTAGAATTGAATACACTCAAGATTTAGTCTAATTATGGCAGTGTACAAAAGGTTTCAACATTACCTTTTTCATAAAAATTTTTCTTGATTAGAAAAAGAGAATTAGTGGGGTTTTTTTGAACATCATATGCTGGAAATATTGACTTTACAGTCTACTAAAATCTCTAGCCAATTTGTTTCTCTAACAAATTTCTCTCTAACCATGATTCCACCCACTCTGTTCTTTTGAAACACAATTTTTTTTGGTGTTACATTATAAGACTTTCATTCATTCCATTGAATTTCATTTTATTTAGATTCAGTCAAATACTTTTACTTTTCAATAACTTTTTTGAATTCTTACAGTCATTTAGTTTTTAAATAACCCAGCTTGGTATCATGTTTAAAATTTGATAAGTGTGTTATCTTTTTATCTTTTACTGAATTCTTGATTGACATACATGTTTTTAGTGAACTGAAAGTACATATCGAACTCATGAATCATTGCATTGAAGAACTCTTATCAAGTTGACAATGAACTATTACAAAAGTTCTTTGAATATGGTCATTCAACCATTTATAAATCCACTGAATCTTATCATTGTTCTAATTCATATCTAGCCATCTGCTGAGAATGATAAATTATAAGATACTTGATCAAGAAGTTTCTGAAAATCTAGATTAACTCTACTTTTGACATTTGCCTAATTTGTCAATTTTTAACCAGGTCAGAAAAAACAAAAATTAAGATTAGCCTAAAATTTTGAATTCATTGTAGAATTTTCCCAAGAATCAAGGTCAAGCTCATAATCCCTAATTAAAATTTTTTTTCTTAAAATTCTTTTTTTTCTTTCTTCAAATAATCTAAACATTCTCTTTTCTCTAACATCATTGTACTTCTTTAATTATTCATGTTTGTTCACATACTAAGGGCATATCTATGAACACATTAATTTATTTATTAACCTGGGGGTATAGACTTCAACTTGGTCCAGTACCATGAATTGGTGAGGACAACCAGGCTTTCTCTTATCTCATTATTTATTTGGGGTTTTACCTTGTTGTTAGTCCTCTCCTACTTTCTAATTTCTTTTTGTTATTAGATGCTATCTGATGGTAGACAATATTTCATTAGACTTTCTATGAAAGAATTATGGTTCTACCCAGCTCCCAAACTCTTTTCCCATTAGAACATTAACCCCTTAAGAACAGGGTCAAATTTATTTTGATATCCTTAACACTGAACAAGGTATTTATCCTTCATTCTCAAAGAAGACCATGACATCAGGGGAGGTGATACCATGACAAGCACATGAATTGGATTTGAGTGAAGGGCTGCTGTGCTAAATCAACAGAGCCATCTGGGTCCAATGACCAGATATGAATCATGGCCATGGATGTGAGACAATCAGGGTTAAGTCACTTGCCCAAGGTCACACAGCTAGTTAAGTGGCAAGTATCTGAGACTGGATATGAACTCTTCTTCAGTGATCTATCCACTGAATCACCTAGTGGCCCTTTCTGTACAGAGTAACTGTTTAATGTCTGTGGAATTTAATGGAATGTATTATTTTTCATGATAGTCTTTCAAATGCTGTGGACAGACATCATATCTATCCTAAGCCTTCTCTTCTCTGGGGTAAATATTTATATTTCCATCAAATGATCTTTATATAATCTAAAATTAACTTCCCTCATTATTCTGATAGCCTTCCTCTTGAAATATGCTCCAGTTTCTCAATAATCTTTCTAAATTGGGGAATATAGAACTAAATGCTTCAAATGTAGTCTAACCAAACTGGAATACAGCAGGTTCACAACAACTCCATATGTTGATCTTATAACTTCCCTCCTCCCTCCCCCCACACACTCTGAATATCATCTTGTTGGTGACCATGACTGAGTACTAGACTTTAAATTAGGAAATCTCCTATTTACTGCCTTTGTGGTGCTGAGAAAATGGCTTAAATTCAGAGTCTTATTTTCTTCAGCTTTAAAATAGAAAGTTTGACGGGATAATATGCATTCCTTTCTATTTCCATATCCCCACTCTGTTTAGTCCTCTAAAAAAAAATCCTAATTTTTTACCATTAAGGAGAACGTATAATTATATGTGTGTGTGTGTGTGTGTGTATATCGTTCATCTTATATTTGAGCAATTAATTTTCTGAACCCACTTAATCATGCTAAGTTGAACATCTAATGAAACAATCCCTATTCACAAGAATTTTAAGATCTGATGGGGAAAATAATAAATATATACAGACTAAAATGCATTTAGTAAATATAAAAAAATAAAAACAAGATAGTTTGAAAAGAAGGGGGTGAGCTGTTACAAGAGAGAAGATAATGCTGATAGTTGTTTATAGCTTTGCTTGAAGAAAGGACATAGGTTAAAAGGAGTACATTCTAGGAAAATGAACAGCCAAAATTTCCCAAGTACCACAGATAGTCTCATTTGTGATTATCAGAGAGAAGACCAGTTTGACGAGATAGAAGGTTGCAGGGAGGAAGGGGAGTAATGTCAAATGAGAAGAAAAGTGTTTTCTTTATTAATGTAAAATGCATTTGTTACCTTTGAGACTTTTCCTGTTTTCAAGATGTTGGGTTAAAAAATATCAACAGCACAAATGTAATATAGCTGAAACACAGTAAGATAGTTGTGGAAAAAAGTGGGGATTTTATGGAACTAAAACCTCAGTTTGGATGGTCATAGGATTTGCTGCTGTAAAGAAATTTAGATCACCTCATTCAATCCTGATTTTACAGAAAAGGCAAGTGAGATTCTTAAGGGATTCAATATCTTTTCATTCTTATAAGGATAATTGGGTTCCTATTAAAGAATAATATCTAAAATAATTAGAAATATTTTATCATATCAATTTTATAAAATTTTAGCTTCTAACATGATTTTACCATCATCTCCCTAAAATGCTGAATTTAATATAGTTTAAATTCATGTTAGAATCTCTCTGAACTGAAGTTATATTTTTTTTAAAATTTCCAAATTAGTAGTATGACCCATAAAACCTGATTAAGAGCCTACAAAGGATGACCAGAATCTTCCTCTCTTCCCATAGCCTACATTCCATAATATCCCATACTTAGACAATGGTTTCAGCTATAATATGATTCAGTGGCATGAATTCAAGGAGCACATTATTGTCAAGATTCCATTTTTGCATTAGGAGAATTTCAACTGATGAAACCATTTAATGGGGTGAATAGGGCCTTATGTACTTCATATCTGAAATTGCATAAATGCCTACCAGCTCCTATGTCATTTAGTAAAGAAATGATTTAGAAACACACTTGATTCAAAAAATGTTTTGCATCATTACATAGCCTAAATAAATAAATATGTATGCCAATGTGACATTCTGAGTCATAAGAATGGAAAAGTTATTCCCTTAGTTTTTTAAAATGTTTTTCAAGTGCTATTAAATGATAACCCCAAAACATTTTGAAATTAAAAATATAGTATTATACCATTTTATCATAAAATCTAAATTGGCATTCCTTTATAAATCACCCCCCCCCAAAAAAGGAAGCTTTCATTTTCGGGAAAATATAAAAAGTAAAGACAATAGGTGGCATCAGGATTCAGGAAGACCCTAAATTCAAATGTCTGAAATAATTGCTGTGTCCTGGACAAATCACTTAAACTTCAAACTGCCTCTGTTTTCTTACTTGTAAAATTAATATAATAGTAACAACTTCCCAGAATTGTTATGTGCATAAATAAAATTCTTTTACAACAGTTTATCACAATGCTTTGCACATAAAAGCTATTTTTAGTTTTTCAAATCCATATAATTTTCTTCCAACCTCCAGAAATAGAGACAGTGGTCTATGTGTCAGGTTGGGGATTCCCCAGATAAAAGGTCAAAGTAGTGAAGATATACATTAAAGATGAAGGTAGAGTCCTCATCGCCCTCATTTCTTTCCCAACATAATCTTAGACTCTACCTCTAGGATCTACTTTGGACTCTGAGAGGTGAGTTTTGCTACCAGGACTTTGCATTACATCCTGGCCATTTCTATTCATTTCTCCATGTAACTATATAATCAGCATTTCCTATAGCTCCTGATTAAGTGCTTTCTTTTTCCATTTGAATGCTTCTTGAAGGCAAAGTCCTGAATACATTTTGTGTTTAGTACTTTCAGTGGTATCCAACTCTTTGTGTTCCTAGTTTAGCTTTTTTGGGGAAATGATCTTGGAATAGTTTGCCATTCTCCTTCTGCAGGAGCTGAGGCAAGCAGGGTAAAGTGACTTGCCCAGGATCACATAGCTAGTAAATATCAGAGGCCAGATGAAATCAGGAATATGATTCTTCCTGATTCTAAGCCCAGTGTTCTATCCCCTGTCCATGTAGCTGCCCCCATAAAAAATATTTCACCATTAATTCCTCCATTCTAAGGGTAATATTGGTGATAGAAGCCAATGTAGTCAAATAGCCTGAGCAAAATGGAATGCTAATTCAAAATTAAAAATGCAGTTTATAAGATTAATGTTGTATCTTTATGCCTGTGAATAAATCTACAAATAGGACTGAGATTTGAACTGATATTTTTAAAGTACTTTGTAGGTTTGTATGAAAAAATATATGATAAATAAACGAGAATTTCTGAACAAAGTTTCTCTTTTTATTTAAAAAGTGTCATATTCTGAGACTTCTCTGTTTTGATAAATCCATGACCTTCTTTATTTAGATTATCTCACCTATAAAGCAGATCCCAAGGCATTCTTGTATGTAACCTGCTGCCAAATATTTTCTTACTTGATAGGCCTATGAACACCCTGGAGACTTCTCACTTTTCTCTGATTATCCTCACCCAAGTAGAATCCTGGAATATTATTATTTGGCATCCCTCAAGGGTGAGCATCACACATTACATTAAAGCCCCTACTTAGAGTGTTACAGATCTTTCATACCTTTTGAGGCTGAGAGTTATTCTAGCTGACTGGAACTACTATCCCACAGTCACAATGTTTTTCATTTGAAGGAGCTGTAGAAAAAAATTTCTTTTTTTGGAATGGGTCAACTCAAATTGTTTACATTGGTCTTCTTTGAATAATACAATTTTCTTGGGGCAGTCAGGAGGACCTGAATTCAAATCCAGCCTCAGACACTTAATGATTACCTAGCTGTGTGGGCAGGTCACTTAACCCCCATTGCCTTGCAAAAAAAAAATAAAATTTTCAGACTCCTGATAGCACCCAGCAATGTTAATTGATTAAAAAATGGGATCTGTAATTGCAATGCACTCTCATCAAATTGCCATGTAACTGGAATCACATTTGATCTGATGTATGACCTTCAATCAAAAAAAACTGAATTTTAAAATATTTCACTTTTAATTGATTTTTTTGGGGGGGGAGTAGAGAAGCAACATCTTTCTTTCCTTTTTTCCATCTTTCACTTTTCATCATCTCTCTCTTAGACCCTGCTTATTTAAGGATAGAGATCAACCCAGAATATTATGCTACTTCATTTAAATGTTATAAGTAGGGCAGCTAGGTGGTGCAGTGGATAGAGCACCAGCCCTGGAGTCAGGAGTACCTGAGTTCAAATCCAGCCTCAGACACCTAGCTGTGTGGCCTTGGGCAAGCCACTTAACCCCATTCATTGCCTTGCAAAAAAAAAATGTTATAAGTAGCTTGATATATTTATCAAGTGAAAATACACCTTAGTTATTTGCTAAACATGAACAATTCCCAGACATCTCCTTAAGGTGAAACAAAGTTATATAAAGTCCATTCATTGTCTGACTGAAGAATTTTGATCCTGCCTTTTGGATCAACTGTAAAATAGCAAGCCATCATGGGTCTGGAAAATTTGAATTACTGGTAATGTAGGGGAGAAAGATCTTTGCATGAGAAGAAATTGCTTGAGGGAAGAGAGTCAACAGGTCCACCTATTCATCTCTTGGTTTGATGAGGACTTTGTGTCCATTGAAGGATCAAGAGGAATCCTCATTTTTATTAATCATCACCTTATCTTCATTCCTGAAATATATGATAATTGTGTTTACATATGGCGCCATAAGCAGACTAGACAAAAATTCAAGCTCTATAAAGAAACCAGCAAAACAGTTATACCATACTTAAACTGAGAAATCTGGAAGTTTCCAGCAAAAAAAAAAATCCCAGGCTATGCTTCATCCCCTTGTCAAATGTGTTCTCTAAACCTGAGTCTACTTTTTCTTAGTGGAAATTTTGTTACAGACTTGAGTCTCTCTAATTCATTTTAATATTTTGCTAATAATAATAAATAATAATAATAATAATAAAACCAGCAGATGTGCAATATGAGGTGGTAGAAGGAGGGTACATATGTATTGTGAAGGTGGGACCCATAGAAACCAATCTTGTAGCATTAAAGTAATCACTAGTACCATACTGGTAACTTCAAAAATAAAAGAGAACCAAGCAAACAGACTTCTTATTGATAGGTCAAAGAGTTGTAGCCAACAATCCTATTTGAATTCTCTTGGGAGGATAAGAAAGAACATGATCCAAAGGATGGGGTTTGCCACATGAAAGCAACAATGTAAAAACAATGTTGTACTGCAGGAAACAATTAGAGAAAGGGATGTTTGAGAAATCAATACAGAAAGGTTTTTGCTGGGGCAAGGAGAAGTGAAACCCTTCACTAAGTTAATAAATTAATTTAGAAGATAAGAAATTGATGAATGCCTGTTAAAGTAAAATTAAAATTAATAGCATCTGGTTTTTGGGCAAATAACTCCGGAACAACAAGAAGAAAATAGGAGGAAAATTGAAAAATCATTAAGATGGGTATTATACTTTGTTAAAAGAATAAAGGAAATATAACATGAGATTTTAACGTTTAAAGAAATTATATTCTAAAAATATGATATTCATGAAGGTCAGGATTGTATCTTTCAAAAAGTATTGATTAGATTTATTTTTATAATTTTATATCAGTTGAAATTCAATTTTTAGATGAACTAGAATAAAAAAATCCATAAAAGACATTCATTATTCAAAAAGATGATTCAAATCATCTAATTGGGAAGTAGCAACTAGGATTCCTATAATTCTTCCAACTCACAGAAATTTGCATGCATATTAGTACACATGAGCTACAAATAAGTTGACTTCATTTTTTCTTAGTTTTTTTTACAAGGCAAATAGGGTTAAGTGGCTTGACCAAGGCCACACAGCTAGGTAATTATTAAGTGTCTGAGGCAGGATTTGAACTCAGATACTCCTGACTCCAGGGCCAGTGCTCTATCCACTGCACCACCTAGCCGCCCTGATTTCAGTTTTTTACTTTATTTTTTTTTAAGTTCAAATAGAGAAGAAATTTTGGTGTATTGGGTAGAGACATGGCTTTAGGCAGGAAGACCAGGATTCTGTGATCCTAGGAAAATCACATATCCTCTCAATTCTCCAGACAACTCTCTGAAACAATAAGGTGACACTTATACTCCAAACGTAAGTTTCTTCAAACAGTAGCAGCTTATATCAACAAAAACCATAGTTTTAGGAACTATTCCTATCTTTCCTGTGTCATTCTGAATTCTTTCTGAATGATATTTGTTAGATGTTTATAATATGTATTTTTAAATTTTGGGAGAACATATAAGGATTCAGTTTTTCTCAATAAGGAAACAAAACATAAAATCCATCCTCAGAGGGTACAACTCCATCTATACTAATGAAGCTTCCAAAGAGTTCAAAATTTCTTCATAAGTCCAAATATGACAGCATCAAAATCATATAAAAATACAGATAGAAGGGGCAGCTAGGTGGCTTAGTGGATAGAGCACTTGCCCTGGCGTCAGGAGTACCTGGGTTCAAATCTGGTCTTAGACATTTAATAATTACCTATCTGTGTGGCCTTGGGCAAGCCACTTAACCCCATTTGCCTTGCAAAAACCTAAATAAAAATACAGATAGAAAATGAAATGCTTGGGGTAGCTAGGTGGCACAGTGGATAGAGCACTGACTTGGTATCAGAATGACCTGAGTTCAAATCCAAACTCCAGCACTAAATAATTACCTGTGGGACCTTGGGCAAGTCACTTAACCCCATTATCTTGCCACCCCCCCAAAAAAAGAAAATGAATTGTTGTGTATGACTATGAGTAAGAAGAGCAATTTGTCAGGGCCATGGGGTATATGAAAAGGATTACATTACAGCATCTAGAAAAATAGATTTCATGGACTCACTTATAGAATGAGACATTCATTTTTTAATATGACCTATGGAAGAGTTTCCTTTACTTGAGTATTCTGATTTAATTTGCAAGAATTAGTTTTTCCTCCCTTTTTCCTCTCTTTTTGTTTACTAGGAAAAAGTATTTTGATGGGAAAAGGTAATTATTATTGATTTAAAAAAAGAAAAAAGAGAGAGAGGAAAGCGAAGGCAAGGGAAAAAAAACAAAGGGATGGGAAGGAATCCATGAAGACCGATTTGTTTGTTTATCACAAAATAACTATAATTCCTTCAACACCATTCTGGGATGAACTGAAATATTTAGGAACGTCATAAGAAAAGAGATACATAATTTTACCTTATGTAGGGGTTCCTAATTTTTTATATGTGTCATGGACCCTTTAGGAATTTTTGTGAATCCTATGGACCCCCTTCTCAGAATAATATGATATATATATATATATACATATATATAAAATTTATATTGTATAAGTATACAAAATGCATAAATCCACAAAAGGAGTCAATTTTGGAATAAACTTATAACCTATACCTATACCTATACATATATATATATATATAATTTATATTGTATAAGTATACAAAATACATAAATCCACAAAAGGAGTCAATTTTGGAATAAACTTATAACCTATATATACCTATATATATATATATATATATATATATATATAGTCATTTTACTATATATATATAGTAAAATGACCCAATTTAAGGAAACTTGAAGTGGAAATGGAGAATTAATATAAAGTAAAATTTAACATGTAACCTTTTGGGGTCATCTACACTGTAGGGACATATGTTCCAACCTTAAAGTCTCTGAAGGATAGTTTGATCCTTTATACAAAGGCTATTTGGATTTCAGGGTGGCAAGAGAATGAAAATCAGATTGAAGGAGGTATATTCTAGGCATATGATATTATCTTTTGATATGCATTTGCATCTTTCCCCTGAAATTCTGAAATTTAATTCATCATGTTTTTTTAAATTTTATATGTATTTACTATTACTTCTATTATTTCATTCAGTTTTAGTTATTTTTCTTCATGCATTAATTTGATTGCTTTCTACCTCTTATTTAAAAGGATACTCTATTTTTTCTCTCCCCATCCATCCATAATCTCTATATCATCTATTTTCTATCTACTTATCTCTCTCTGTCTCTCTAATTCTTTTCATCTATCCTTAATGATCCTGTCAACATAACTCAGGAATTATTCTTCACATTTATCGGAAATGTATTCTGCATATTCCCTCTAAAATAAATATGGAGGAAAACACTATTTTCTATAGTTGCTTACATAGTCTTTCTTAAGAAAAAGTAAAATATGGAGATTTAAATCATTTGCATATAACTGAAATCTATATGAATCAGATACTAAGATTGTATATTATATAAGGGCACAAATTTTTCATAATTTTATAACACCAAATTTCATTCTATGACAACTACTTTGTTCCCATAACATCCATATATACTTCTTTTACATGTATCATTAAGATGAAAAATATGTACTTTTAAGGCACTCATATAGTAAATCACCAGCTTTTTTTCCTTAAATATTTCTTTCAACTATATTATCAATTTTTGAAGACATATTTTGTAATGTTCAAAGCAAATCCAATTGAATTTCTGTGATATATGATTGTTTAAAAAAACTTTACAGATGTATTTGTTAAGCAAAATATTTTACCCATTTACAATAAAGTCCTTAGAGGATCATTCTTTAAACTGAAAATGTGAGACTGTAAGAAGTTCATTACATTGAATTTTCTTTTCATATTTCTATTTACAATGAATGTTTTCTCTTCAAACTAATGAAATACTGTATTTCCTCAGCTAATGGAGATATATGACATCCTGTAGACAAGTTCCACATAAATTCAATATTTTAAAGGGCTAGACCATATCCCTCAAATCACTGTATTTGTAATTTCCTGAAAAATGTCTTTTCCTCCAAAGTCATTACATCTATTCAAGAAACAAAAATCTTACTCTACTAAAATTCCTTTCAAAATTGCTAGTTTATTAAAAAATAAATGTAAATGTTACCTTGAATTTGAATTTCTAAGGAGAACAAATTATTTGATCAAATTACATATTTCAGTGTCATAGATACAGAAATATTATACAAATGTGTATTATGCATATACATCTATGTTGTAGGAGAAAAATTTTTTCATCCAAAGTTATATTCCAGTAAAATTTTTAAAGGCATTTATAAGTATATATGTATATATATATATATATATATATATGTCTGTGTTTGTATATGTTTATATGTGTATATGTATTATGCATTTATATTTATGTGCATATATACACAGCAGCAGTACATAGAGTTTTGGTAAATATTGCAGAATTATAAGTACTAATATTTAGGATATGCTAGTTGTTCAGAAGAAAGTAGTTCAATTTCAAATAGATATTTGTATCTTGTAGTTTCTTTCCTAGACATATTCATTTCAAAATCTAAACCAACTGAACTTCATAATTCTATCCACTTGGAGATGATTTTATCTACTCTTCGAGATGTATAATATATTTCAAGTGGTTCAGTTTACTCATTATTCAGATTCTCTCCTTGCTGATATGTTTACCACAGTCTTCAAGTACTTATAATGGAAATTAAGTGAATAAATGAGTAGCATCATGCAATGGTTGGGGTGGGGGGTAACTTATTTCCTAGTTGGATGACCCTGAAAAAATTATATAACTTATTTGAAAGACAGTCAGTTAATCCACAAATTAGAGCTATTGTAGCTTTTCTGCATATGTCATAAGGGTGAGATTTCTTCCTCTAAATTTTTCTATTAATATCCAATTCTAACTTATTTAATGTATCAGTAGATAGCTTTGTTTAAAATAGAAAGAATGTACAGCAAATAGCATTTGCAGAAATCATCAAGCTCTCTCCTTCTGATTATTCTGATTGCCAGCTGCTGGTTTTCTATCCTGGACTGAGAGGTATTGTCTATGCTATGAATTGTTTTGTTTTCTTCATACTCTCCAAGGATTCAAAAGAGACTTTTGTCCAGCTTGTATCTAGTAGGACATCACACTACATGAAATATGTAGTCTTCACTGGGACTAGCATGTCATTGAGTATACTCTAAGATAGAAGTGGCAAACATTTGGCCCACTCAAGGTTTCAATACTCCAAAGTGCAGCCCAACCTAGAATAAATTAAAACTGGGAAATGTTTAACAAAATAAATAAAAATGAAATAGAACATAGATCTTATTAATATGTAGGTTTTTTAAAATCAATGCCCCCAGTGATCTAAGGCATTTTAATACTCTATTGTATGGTGGTTTCTTTGGGCTTCACTGCACCCATGACCACTTTTTAGCATCATCATTTCACTCTGTTTTTTTGTTTTTTATTTGTGTAGTCCTTACCCTTAACTATGATCCATCAAGATGACTGTGCTTTTCATGAATTGCTTTGACCCTTCCTATCTGCTCACAAAATACATTTCATTTCATTTCATATTTTTAGACCTCTATTCAACACCTCCTTTGGGTTAAAGTCACATTTATACTTCTTATGGTCATCAGATAAATGATCTAATGAATCACATTTCAACTACAACACAAAAAATAACTCTACCTGCTTTCACAATGATGGTCACTTTACTAAATATTTGCAGAATTATAAGAACTAATATTTAGGATATGCTAGTTGTTCAGAAGAAAGTAGTTCAATTTCACTCAGAACTTCCTCATGGCCCAATCTATCCTTTTCTTTTGGCCTAGTTGTTGAAGGCTGACAGACAAATGGACATGCACACACATGCACTCAGAGACAATCACAAAGAAAGTGAGAGAGTATACGTGTGCATATATTGAATACCATATCATCTTCTTGAGCTATAGTCAGCATGAGGATACAACCCCCCCCCAAAAAAAAAGGCCATCACCTAACCTCAAGAGACATACATTCTATTAAGGGGAAGACAACGCAAATAACAGAGTATTGGCTAGGCAGGGATCTTATACATAAAGTATTTAAAGTGCTTATTGTATGATAACCATTGCAATGTAATGCGGAATATGAGTGGTAAGATATGGTAATGCACTTTATTAGCGCATAGTTTCCATGAATTGGATTTGATTTCTGTATTCAGAGCTTTGAGAGAAGTGGAAGCATAGGACAAGGTATGAAAATGACTGTAGAAAAGAACCAATAACTTGCAGGAATGAGCTTGGGCTAGTTAAATTATAGTTATGTGCTAGCTATATGCTCATCAATCTGAAAATCAGAAGTTTAGATAACAGAAAAATTAATATTTTAATAAATTTAATAACTAATACAAAATACAAAATTTAATGGAAAATAAAGTGGTTTTAATTCCTTTCAAGCATTTTACTCAATCATTTGTCATTATGTTTAATATTTTATTAACCATGATGAATCTTATTCATTTATTAAGAAAATGTATACATAATTTGTATTTATTCATATAACTGAACTGTCATTATTGAATGGTTATGACAGAGAAGTGATTGGAAGCATGCTAAAGAAATGTTTGTTTTTCTTTGTTCTGGAACAAACATATTATTTAAGTTTTCTAAGAAATCCCAAGTGAGAAAATTCCTTCACCAGTACAAATTGGCACCTACTTTGTAATTTAAAGTCATAGATTGCTGCTTGGACATTGAGAAGACAACTCACTAACCCATTGCTATAGAACCAGTATGTATTAGAGGCAGGACATGAAGTCAGGTCTTCCTGACTCTAAGCCCAACTCTTTATAATACACTGGTTACCCCAAAAAGAAACATAGGATTACAGAGTGATTGTAAACTCAACCCAGCTATAGAGAATTGGAACCAGGCATTTGCAAGTACTGACATGTGTTTTTCAGTCACAACTTTTTCAAACTTTCATCACCAGTTGATTATTTCCTTTATCAAATACTTGCTGTGATGCACTCAAACTTTGCTTGATGGATATTTTGTGATTTTTTCCCCAAGGGCATCACTGAAGCATCTATTTCTCAGTTACCAAGTAATTTACCAAATTGAGTCAGTGTTTGAATCTATTGTGCCACATTTCAGGAATTTCAGAAGAGCTTATGCCCATCACAAAGCACAGTACTAAAGTTTTGTGGTATTGGGGCACATTGTTAGGACAAGAACGTTGAAAGCAATGGATCCTTTTATTGGCTAAATTTAAGGAAAAGCTAGATAGCTGAACTGGAATCATCCAAGTTAGCACCCAGTGTGGAGGTATATTGACAAAAAAAAAAAGATGTTAGAGCTATCACATGCCCCCTCTTTCCAACATGAATCTATGAAAAGGAATGACTAGATTACAATCAAGATATGACTAATTTGGATGTCAATTATGTCTTGGTCTTTAAGCTTTAGAAGTAATAGTATTTCTATGATGACTTTTTAAAAGGAAACTTCTAGGACAGAACATATGGCCTTGCCAAGCTCTTTTGGGGACTTTTCATCCCATGTTTCATGGCAACTAAAAATGTAAGATTATCTGAAAGGGGCAGAATCTACTTACTCAAATGGGTCTTATTTGCTTTCCAACCCTGAAGTCACTCTTAGAGAGGCACAATTGAAAAGGGTTCCATAGAAAGCACAAGATAGGAGGAAGAGACTAACAAGCAGGAGAAGGGAGCATACCTAAAGTAGAGAAAGGTAGTTGAATAAGAAAAAAAAGGCAAGGCCAGGGTGGGAGGGAAGAGTTTTTCCCCCAACTAAAATATGGGAAAACAGTGGAAGATGAAGGAATAAGATGTCAAATCTATATATGCTAGGAGCAATCTATGATAAATTGCCTAAGGGATCACTGTCACAGACCGTCCAGAATAATATCCACTCTTTTTTTTTTTCTGAGATTAACAAGATGGCAAGTAAAGAATACTTCAAAATGAATGTGTTATCCTTCTTATTTTGTTTTTTTTTTTTAGGTTTTTGCTAGGCAATGGGGTTAAGTGGCTTGCCCAAGGCCACACAGCTAGGTAATTATTAAGTGTCTGAGACCGGATTTGAACCCAGGTACTCCTGACTCCAGGGCCTGTGCTTTATCCACTGTGCCACCTAGCCGCCCCTGTTATCCTTCTTATAAAAACTGTTTTAAATTGCTGAATTATATACTTTTCCAAAAGCACTGAAAGAAGTAAAAAAAAAAAAAAACGACAAAAAATAACCATGTGAGTTTTTACTGGCAACTCAATTTTTGTATCACAGAATATTTGCTTTTTCAGAGCCTGTCATGATCTTTTGATGACTACTAGATCTCAATGCCTTCACTTCCCTCAGTAGGAAAATACAAGTCAATGCCCTTATTTGAACCCCTCCAACCCCCCCAAAAAGGATAAAATAGAGATATTGGTTTATTTTCTGAAAATCCAACAATGACATCCAACCAACCTGACAACTAACAGAGCTGTCTGTGTTCATGTTTGTGTTCAAATTTTCAGGAAGCTCTTGGTGTAATATTAAGTGTAATAATTTTCATTCTGCATATTAGAATAAATCATTCCCTTTCATATTCCACATGTACTTCAAAGCAGAATATCAAACATTGTCTCAACTCATAAGCATTTGTTGAGAGCCTACTGTGTTCAAGTTCAATCACTGGAGATAAGACAAAAATGAAATTGAACAATCTAATCTATAAACAACAGATATTTATTAAGCACTTTATGTTTAGGCACTGTGTTAAGCACTAGTAATACAATTAATAAAAAAAAATAGCCTCTAAATTCAGGGAGTTTACTTTCTACTGGACCTATCCTTTATATCTCCAAGTGCATTTGAAGAAATATACAACCCAGCAACCTGAAAGTATTTTAAAAGGTTCAACTTGTTTTATACAACTTCTTGTTTATGTCATATTGAAAACACTAGGGAACCATGTCACCACAGCTTAACCAACTCCAGAAAAAGGATATTTATTCAGCTGTTATGAGCACTCATCCCAGATTCATGTATAGCTATAATTATATTGAATATTTATCTGAGCAATATCACCCAGGCAATTGGGTTAAGCTTCCCACATACACAAACAACATTGTTTCCATTAAAACTCACATTCTGCAATTAAAGTGTTGATACCATTTACTTCTCCGAAAATAGTTTCTACTATTAACTGATTTGCCTTTTATAAATGTGTATTAAAGAAAAGTTTGCATTTTCCTTTCTTTGTCTAGACAAGTTGAAAACATATAGCAATAAAACAAATGGGAGCACAGCAACTAAAATTAATTCAATGATTATATTTCATTCAAGAAGTTCTAAGCTCATGACTGTGCTAAGCAATAGGGGAAATGGAGAGTTTAAAGAAAACACTTTGCCTTCATCGATCTAATGAGGAGTATGACATATGCATAAATATTTCTAGTGTGACATATTAATAATTTATCAGTGCATCACAGAGGTATAAAATATTATGAAATAAAAAGGAGGAAAGATCATAACTCGAAGGGTCAGAAAAATTTTGATGGAAGAATTAATCTTTAAACTGGTCTTTAAAGGATGAACTGAGTTGCAACTGACTATGACGGAGTGGAGAAAAGACACTCCAGGAAAAAGAGTTTGCAAAGGTATGGAATTTAAAAAAACAGTTGAACGCCTAGGTTTGTTTGGATGGAGAAATGGAACCACAATCTTTTTGATTTGGTTGAAGTATAGCATGCTTGGAAGGGAGTAGCTTGAGGTAAGGCTTGCTAATGGGGTGGTCTTAAATTGTGAAAGGCTTTGAATGCCAAATAATGAAAAAGAAACTGTAATCGGAATTAAAGGCCTTGGTTCCACCAGTGGCAACTTAGTTTTCTCATCTTAAAAAATGAAATGTTTATACTAATAACCATCACATTTTAAGTCCATGATCCTTTGATAGCATTATTATAAATAAAATTCTCATTTGGTTTGCTTCAACACAATTATTACCAGAAGTATTCAATTCAATTAAATAAACAATTAAATACCTTCTGTGTGCAGATATCATGTTAAACACTAAGGGTACAAAGAAGAAGAAGAAGAAGAATTACATTCCTTGATTTCAAGGAACTTAAAATTGAATGAGGGAACAAAAGAAAGCTGTAAAAAAGGATGGAGCATTTGGTAGTACACTGTGAATAGAGGGGAAGGGACAAGATGCTGTGTAGAGGCAGAAATCAGGCAGAGGACACACGGAACAGAGATCTGTGTACATCATTTGTAGATCTCACCAAAAACCTTAGATACTGTCAGTCATAAAGGCTTCTGGAAAATTATGTCAAAATTTGGTTGCCCAGAGAAATTCATCAGTATTGCACGTCAGTTATATAATGTCTACATGCTCAAGTTCTGGATAGTGGATGATGTTCTCAAGACTTCCCAGTCACCAATGGGGCAAAGCGAGGCTGTGTCCTTGCTCCCGTGTTTTTTAGCATGATGGTTTCAGTCAAATTATCAAACACATTCACTGAGAATGAACATGGTTTCAAAGTCAACTACCTCACTGATGGCAAATTCTTTAACTTCAAAAGACTGCAAATCAAGACTAAAGTGAAGGGAGTGCTGGAACATGATCTTCTCTTTGCGGATGATTGTGCACTCAGGGTAACCTCTGAGGCTGAGATGCAACAAAGTATGGATTGATTCTCTGCTGTTTGTGCTCATTTTAGGCTAACAACACCAAGAAAACAGAATTGCTCCATCAGCCAGCACCATGCCATCCAATGGTAGAACCATTGCCTTTACATCTTGCAGATAAACAGTATCTTGCCTTATTTATATTGTGCTTATGAAGAAGAAAAGACAGAGAAAAGGAGAGAATGGAGAAATTTTGAGAACTGTGAACAGATTTACTTACCTTGGCAGTGTCCTTTCCAGGGAGGTACACATTGACAATGAGGATGACACTCACAATGCCAGAACTGACTGAGTATTTGGGAGGCTCCAAAAGAAACGGTGGGAGAGAAGATGTATTAGACTGAACATCAAACAGGAGGTCTACGGGGCCATCATGCTGAACTAATTGTGATATGCCTGTGAAACCTGGACAGTCTATTAGCACCACATCTCTTAGGAAGACTCTAAAGATCACCTGGCAGGAGAAGATATCAGACACTGAGGTCCTTTCCTGAACTAAACTGCCTAGGATTCCAACATTATTACAGCATGAAATTATGATGGGCTGGACACATTGTTAGAATGCCAGACATATGCTTGCCAAAGAGACTATTTTATGAAGAGCTCATACAGGGCAACTGCTCGTGGGGGAGGGGCGACAGAAGAAGAGACACCGAGACACCCTAAAGGTCTCATTAAAGAACTTTGGAATTGATTGTATCACATGGGAGACATTGTCACAGGACCCCCCCCCCCCAGCATGGCATTCCCTCATGAGTGAGGGGGCAGTACTCTATGAGGAAGGCAGAATTAAAGCAGTTCAAAGGAAACATGACATCCATAAGTTTAGAGTACCCACTCCAGGGGTTCACATGGACTATTTGTGCCCAACCTGTGGTGGAGCTTTCCCGAGCTTATACTAATCTTATTGGTCACAGTCAAACACACTGTAATTTGTCCCAAATATAGATATGTCATTTTGGTCTTCTTTGATAACGAAGGACAAGAACCAACCAACCAAGAAGACAAAATCTTTTGCAGAGACCATATTTGAAATATTTCCTTCTTAGGCTAGAATCTGCAGAGTTTACCATCCTTTTAAAGACTTCAAAACTCTAGGCAACCTCTACACTTATTTGAAGCATTGAAATAGGACTATTTGGAGTTTTTTTTTCTTTTTTTTATATCTACCATTTATTATCTATAATCAATTTGTCATGATACAACAATGTTTTGCTTCATCTGATTGCCTTTACATCTTACAGATAAACAGTATCTTTCCTTATTTATATTGTGCTTATGAAGAAGAGAAAAGAAGAAAAGACAGAGAAAAGGAGAACAAAGGAAAGGAAAGAAAAGGAGAAAAGACAGAATCTCTACTATTCTAAGAATGAAACACTTATTGAGTGACTAAGACATCTATTCCCTTTGATTAATAGGTTATGTTGCTAGGGATAAACCCGTGGAGATGAGTTTTTTAAAAAAACCTGAGATATATATATATATATATATATATATATATATATATATATACCAAAAATATTTATAGAAGCATTTTTTTGGTAGCAAAGAGCTAGAAACAAATTAGATTGTCCTCAATGGGGAAATAGTCAAACTGTTGTACATAAATATTATGATATATTACATTGCCAAAAGAAATGATAAATATGTTGAACACATAATTGCATGGAAAAATTTGTATTTATTTAAAATGAACTAAGTAGGACTATGTAAGCATTGCGTGTAATGACTGCCCAATGTAAATGAATAGAACACCACCACTATCACTACCACTACCAACAACAGCAAAAGAAATTGAATATTGTGAAATTAAAGCAGTTTTTTTTCCAGAAACGATGTAAAGATATTTCTTTCCCAAACTCCTTTTCTAAAGAGATGAGCAACTGTCGTTATGGAACATGACATATAATAACAGGTTTGTTTGTTATGTTCATTAGTTTTGCAGATTATTTTATGATATGACTCTAGGATACTGTGAAGGAGAGGGATAAAAAAGGAAATGCAGCAGATATAGAAAGAAAAATATTATTAAAACGCTTTTTAAAAAACATTCTTTTTTATTCAACAGGCTTTTGTATTTGCTTTTCTCTTAAATACCCGAGTAAGTAATCATGTTCCTGTATTAGTATTCATTGCAATATCATACTTTTATCATCTGATTTCCTCATTGAAATAACAAATGTCTTTAACATTTATCTATCATTGTTTACTTCAAAGCCATGCAACATAGAAGAGAATATTTATAGGTAGGATAAATTAAAATTGAGACATTAATTTTTCATTTTTACAGCTCTCCTTTGTGAGATTGATAACTTAAAGATTTAAAATGCATTTCAAGCATCTTACTACAATTTCATAAAATTTTATGCATCAAAATATACAGCACATTATATAAAATTTTATATGAGCAAATGTCCAATATTTATTATAATTTTTTTCTACATGCTCTTTGCTTTCCTTATGTGCATATAAGTTAAAAACAAAACAAAACTAAATTTGGAAGGGGGTAGTTTTTGTTTATTTAACTTTAGTAATGTTTTAGTGAGGTTATGTGTAAATTTTCTTTGATTATAACAGTTGTTATTTTTATCATTTTCCTATAGCCTGAAAATAAAGAATATTTCTATTAATTTTAATCTATGGTACTCTTTCTGTGTTGGTAATGGAGCTTGAAATTAATATAGTTCTCTTTCAACCTTCCATTGATCTATGCTCAACTCCCCAATGCCTCCTAATAGTATTATATTTCTCTTCATAAAGTGATAGAAGTCATGCCCTTACAAAATAATGTAGGAATGAAAGGTCTTATCTAAGACCCACATAAAACAAACATGTCTTTATATTGAATTGTAGATATGTTTAGATCACTTAAACATACCATTGTATTTGTGATTTCATCCAATAGCAGCTAAAAGTAAGGGTATAAAATTTGGCATTTATTATGAGGTTAACCCAAATTGAAAAAGTAGTGAGAAACTTTTGATGTATTACCTCAGTTCTACAATTCAGGAGACCTGGATTCTTTGACCCTAATCATGTAACTATGAACAGCTTTATAAGATTAGGCAGATTCTTGATTGATTGCAATTTTACATTAACAAATACCTACTATGAATAAGGCGCAAAAGGGATACAGGGATGAAAACTTCACAGTTGTTGCCCTTGATAAATCTGAAATCAATTATAGGACATGAAGTAGGTATTAAAATAAATAGTACATATAAAAATAAAGGTGTGATATAGAAGATGTGCCATAAGAAATTTAAGGAAAGGGAAAATAATTCTGAGCTAGGAGAATTAGAGAACATTTCATATTTAATATACCTGTTCTAACCATTGAAGGAAGAAAAAACTTTCAATAGAAGTATGAAACAGGGTATTCTAGGTAAAGGGTGGTAGGCAGCAGAATATCTTTTGCCAAGGGATTAGAGAAAGAAAGGTCAGGATGACACTGTGAAAAACTAGTAGTCAAGCATATTTAAGTGAAATAATAAGTGAAAGAATATATTGTACATTAAACCAAGAAAGATAGGTCAAATTCAGATTTTGGTGGACTTAATCTGTAAGAGTGACTTTGTATTGTATTATATAGGTAACAGAAAGCATGGAAGGATTTTGAGTGGGAACATCATATGATCACAACAGTAAATTAGCAAAATTACTTTGACAATTTTTGTAAGATCAAATTGAAGAATGAGAGAAACTAGAAATATGGACATATTCAATTATATTGCAATCAACATATATTTTAAGCAAATAGATTATTTTTAAGCAGAAGGATAAGAAAGAAGGAAAGGAATAAACATATTTTATGTCCCTGGCCCCGGCCTAACCATTTCACAAATATTAGCTCATTTATTCATTCATTGCAACAACTCTTATTGTCTCCATTTGACATCTAAGGAAGCCAAGGCAAGCAGAGGCTAAGTTATTTGTTCAGTGTCACATTGGCAAATATCTGAGGCAAGATTTGAATTCATATTTTTTCAGATCCAATGCTCTATCTACTGCACCCTAGTCATCTTTAGCTGGCATGCAATGTTGAAAAATGACAAAAATCCCTGATTTCTATTTTTCTTTTTCTTTTTTTTAAGGTTTTTGCAAGGCAAATGGGGTTAAGTGGCTTGCCCAAGGCCACACAGCTAGGTAATTATTAAGTGTCTGAGGTCACATTTGAACTCATGTACTCCTGACTCCAGGGCCAGTGCTCTATCCACTGCACAACCTAGCTGCCCCCAAATCCCTGATTTCAAAGATTTTACATCTTAATAGAGTTGGTGTATTGGCTGAGTGAGAGAATGCAATATATATATACAAAAAGTTGAATGTGAGAAGGGAAAAGTAAGGATAGTACAAATGTAAGACAAACTGAAAAGGGAGAACTTTTAGCTAGGGAAATAATTAAACAATCATTTAAATAGTATGTAGTACTATAAAAAAGGGTAAGAAATGGATGTATGATGAAAGAGGAAGAAAGGACAAAGAAGCCATCAATAGAAATAGGCAAATTTTAAAGAAGGACAAATTTGGGGAAGAGAATGAATTTGATAGATTGATAGATAAATAGGGATCTACATGCAAATATACATAAACAGAGAAATAGTTGTTATGTTTATTTTAATAGCAAAATATAGGTTTATCTACATATATATATATATATATATATATACATACAAATACTATATGCACATATATATTTGCCATTTGAGCAGAGGTTGTAATTGAAGTCATAAAACTGAATGATGCTGTCAGGAGATGGAATACCATGTACAGAATCTTGGAAAACTGCTATATTTAAGAAGCAAAAGAAAGATGATGAACCACTTATAGCAAAGGAAGCAGAAATTACTTAAAGATAAATTCTGACAATGTAATTAAGGAGATAAAGTATCAGAAAAGAATAGGTGATCAATAGTGACAAATATTTCAGCAAATTTGAGGAGAGACAACTGAGAGAAAGATGTTAAAATGATACCTTGGACAGAGGGAATTCAATGGAATAGGTAGAAACCTCATGGTAGGTTGAAAGGGCACTGATTTTAGAATCAAAGATCCTTAATCTGAGCAACAGTTTCTCCTACTGATTGTCTATGTGATTTGAGGTAACTTATTTAATCTTTTTTAGATTTTAATTTCTTCATATGTAAAATGAGAATCTTGGGCATGATTATTCTAGCTCTAAATGCCTTGGTTCTTCTGTTTATAAATTGTTGGGTGTTCTCCTTTTGTGGGATGTCTCCCCCTTTAAATTGTGAATTGCTGCAGGATAGGGACTGTCTTTTTTCTCCTTTTTGTTCTCTCTCTCTCACACAATGCCTTATACACATAGTAGGTGTTTTACAAGAGTTTATTAATTACTTGATCTAAATCCATTCAGGTACTCATTAATTCACTTCAGATTAAGACCTCAAGCCAGCTCATAAGGATACCTCAGTCTTGTCAAAAATTAATGGTAAAGGGCAGTCAGTTGGGATAAGTAGAGAGAGTGGAGGTGAGGGAAGCTAAGTGGCTCAGTGGATAAAGCATCAGTACAGGAGTCAGGAAGACATGAATTCAAATCTGACTGTGTGAACTTGGGTGAGTTTCTTACCCTGATTGCCTCCAAAACATTGGGGGATGGTAAAGACATGCAATATGATTGAATGAAAAAAGAACTGGATTTAGATTCATATCTAGATTCATATTCATTCATACCTAGATATCCTAACTCTCCTACCTACTACATGTATGAGTTTGAACAAGAACCTTCACCATTTGGTATCAGTTTCTTCATCTGTTAAAAAATGGACAATATTGGGGTGGCTAGGTGGCGTAGTGGATAAAGCACTGGCCTTGGAGTCACGGGTACCTGGGTTCAAATCCGGTCTCAGACACTTACTAATTACCTAGCTGTGTGGCCTTGGGCAAGCCACTTAACCCCATTTGCCTTGAAAAAACCTAAAAAAATGGACAATATTATAATAATTTATTTAGCAAAATCTGTAGATACTTTAAACCTCCCTCTACATCAGTTTTTTCCTCTGTAAAATTAGTTATTTGGAAGATATTTTCAAACATTACTTTTAGATGCTAAAGGGCACAAAAAAATCACAGGATAGAGAACTTCAGACTTGGAAGGGACCTCACACCAACATGGATATGAAGATATTTGATTCCATCATAAATACTTGAATGCAATTCTTTATTAAGCCTTTATTAAACACTTTTTCCTGTATAAGATATCATGCTAAGTGCTGGTGCTACAAAGATTAAAAACAAAATTAAAAGAAATAAAAACCATTATAGACCTCTTTTCCTAACAGGTTAAGTATCTTTATTGTGTAGAGACTCAATGTAAGTTTTTAATAGATCAAATCACTTCAGATCTAATTGCATGCCCTAAATATATCTATCTAAAGTAAACATATAAAGGGGCTTGATCATTAGATCTCTGAAAGTGTTCCTTTCC
Organism: Macrotis lagotis; assembly: GCF_037893015.1. Lineage (NCBI taxonomy): Eukaryota > Metazoa > Chordata > Mammalia > Peramelemorphia > Peramelidae > Macrotis > Macrotis lagotis. The sequence continues at coordinate 363,727,570 of NC_133666.1, read as the reverse complement.
CATCTGACTACTGATCTGAATGGAAGTGCAGATTAGTTTAATTCACATATAAACAACCTGAACTTCAATGAGATACAAGTATTTGAAAATGCTTACTCAGAATGAGACTATCAAAGGTAACTGTGCAAAACCCTTTTCAGTTCTCTATTAGCAGGTCATACTAATTTCAAAGCCCCATTATCAGCAAACCCCCACGAATAAAATAATCAACATTTTGCATGACAACCTCATTATGACACCTTTAAAACACTGATACAAATACACACTTATGATATATGCATATATATGTTTGTGTATAAGCAATATATACATACATGCATATGTATATGAGTATATTTATGTTTGTACATACACACCTTACATATGTGAATGCACCCATGAGCATTTGTTTATAAGTTTTCCTAAGTCCACAGGGAATGATTGCTAGCAACTGAAACCTCTGATCTTAGACAGATGTTAGACACAAAGAGGGGTTAACTCCCTCTGAATACAAGGGTAAAGTCCTTTAGATCTTATAGTTCTGCTGATCAGTGATTGGGGAGCTCTATGACTAAAATGGATTTCAGAGGCTCTCCAATCAAATCTTTACTCTTCATTGTGTTAATGAGGAAACTGAGACTTAGGCAGTTTAAGTGACTTACTCAAAGTAATCTAGGCGTCAGGGACTAGATTTGAATCCAATTCCTTTAAGAACAGAGCCAGCATTCTTAGCATTAATCACTCATTATCTATGGTGTCATTATTTTGGTTAGTTACAACCAGTGACCTAAGACACAGAGGTAACAAATAGCGATAAATTGTTCCCATAAGCTAGCTATTCTAAGACCTGCCCCCTTGATTATGATCAAGAACCTTCTACTATGGTTTGATGATAGAAAAAAAGAATAGAAGTCCTCATTAGTGACTTATGCTCAATGTTTATAACCACATAGATAATCTACTACTACTATTTGGTGATAGGTTATTCCACAAGTAGAAAAATATCGCCTTGTGGCATAAAACTACTGAGTTTGCTTGTATGGTGTCAGTTTGCAGAACACTAACATTATAGAAATATAGTATATATATATATATATATATATATATATATATATATATATGTATATCTTTAAAATACTGAATGACCTGTGTTTTTATTGGGAAGAATTAAAATGTGAGGGAAGAACAAAACAAAACTATATAATATTCATCTCAATAGGACTTGAAGTATTATTTTTGCAAAAGAGATATAAATCTACTCTAGCCTGCCACCTTTTAACTCTTTTCTGAGTGTTCTAGCACTGTAAAGATTGTTTTGATGGACTCTATTATAACTGTGGTCCTGCTAGTAGTTTCAAAGAATATTCTTGCATTATGACCAGTGAAATGAATGACTCCATGCTCATGATTAAAGTTTAATTAATCATAATTATCCTTAAGTTCAGAATGAGAGAACTTGTGGAAAATGAAGCAGAACAGTTCAGCTGACTTTGCAGATCAAAACTCCTTCCTCCAATATTTGAAAAATAAACCCAAGGGCCACTCTTGATCTGTGCATACACACTCTAGACCATTTAACAAGTTATCTCTGGAGTTTGTAATTTTGATCAGATAGGTTAAAATATTTCCCTGACATTATACAGAGAAAAAAGATATTTCAATTTTTATCCCTCCAAGAGTCAAGATAAAACTTAAAAAAAATGTTTACTCTCTTTTTTTGTTTTGTTTTGTACAGAGATGTGTAATTTAAATCATAGAATTAAGCATTTAGAGAAAGAAAGAATCTCAGATGCCATCTAGTCCAATTCCCTTAATGTATTTATAAAGAAACTGGAGTCTAAAGTGGTGAAGAGGCAGCTCAGTGTCTCAAGACATAGAATACTTGGCTTGGAGTCAGAGAACCTTGAGTTGAAATCCAGCACCAGATACTTCCTAGCTGTGGGACTTTGGTATATCACTTTAGTTTCTGCTTGTTCAGTTTCTTCAGGTGTAAAACTAAGTTAATGACACCTCTGTACTATTGTGATAATAGGGTTATTGTGATGATCAAATGAAATAATATTTGTAGAGCTATTTTAACAGTGCCTAACAAGTAGTAAGTATTATATAAATGGTAGCTAGTTATTATTATCATTTGCCCAAGGTCTCTCAGGGAGTAAATAGTCGAGAAGCTATTTGAACATGGTTTCCCGACCCCCAAAATCCAACACTGTTTCTGCTCTTCTGCCATTTTCTCCATCTTATTTGTCTCATTTTCTTATTTCTTCATAGGATATAATGAATCAGAGAAAATTTTATATTTAACACTGTCCACCCATGGATTTATATTTAAAAAACCTACTAGTATGGTTATCATAATTATAATAATAAGATTACACCTTTTGTAATAATATTAATTTATCATGTATATTTAAATTATAGTCCTAATTAAAACAAATGAAGAAGAAAAAAGTCATAAGTAAAAGATTTTTGCAAACTTCATGTCTGTTTTTAAGTTTAAAGTACTAGCATAGACATTAGTCAACTAAGCGACACAAGTGAGTTGAATGTGGGACCTGGAATCAGGAAGACCCAAGTTCATTTTTGAGTTCTGAATCTAGCTGTGTTAATCTGGGTAAGTTAATTGACTTCTTTCAGCCTCAGTTTTCTTATTTGTTAAACGGAAATAAGAAGGGCATACACCTTTTTTAGGGTTTTGGTGAGGATAGCATAAGGTGATATTTTGAAATTCTTTGCAAATATTAAAGCATGATTTACTTGTTATCACTGTCATCAACAAAATTGTTTTGTTTCAGAGAAATACAAGAAGCAAATCTAGCCTTTTTTTCCCCTGAGGAGTACAACCATATAGTCAGGTGTGGAAACTGAAGGAAAGTAATAAAATATGTCTGAAAGTTAGTATTTTAAAGAATATTGATTGAATTTCATCTGAATTACTTACTAGTGACTAATAATTGGGAATCATAGAGCAACTCATTGTTTAACATAATCAATAGATAGACTTAGACTTATTTTTAAAATAGTGGATTGAATGCCACTTTAAATTCACCTTATCCATCTGTCAAGTTCAGAGAAACACGTTTTACTCTCAGAAAAAGAAAGTCATTCTTTAAAAAAAATTCTCATTAAAATTGAGTGAATTAGTAGTCCAGATTTGAAAGAATTATAATTTTTTAAATAACAAAACTAAAAAAAATCCATTTAAGGTTTCAATCAATGTCAAATGAGACATGTGCTTTTAAAATTCCAAAACCTTTTAAAAAATCTTTGACCTTTAAAAATGCAATATATTTAAATCAATTCCCTTTCAGGACAAGCTGCTACTAGTATGCATGTATAGAGAAACATTCAAAAGAATTAAAGTTAGAGCATATGCAAAAGCTTTTAACTTTTTAAGTTAGAGTCAAAAGGAGTATTATTACTTTGGCAGCTCCTTAAAACCCATATTAGTCTTAATTGGAAGTGAGTGAATGAAGAGTTCTATTCTTTTCTTGATGTATTTCTAAGAAGTAATCATTCCTATCCACTTTTGTTTACCTTGTTGTCTATAGCAAGACTGTTCATTTTTTTAAAATTGTTTTCATTTTGGCATATTTTCAGTAAAGAAGAGCTTCATAATTAATTTATGATTGATGAACTTCAACTTGATACACCAAAGATAATAAGAGTTTACTATTATTACATAGTACTGCACTATTTTTTAAATTTTCATTTTTAATCATCATGTAAAAAAATTATCTCTTTGTAATATCCTAAGATGGTCAGCTTAGAAGCATGAATTCAAGTATAAATATTGTCATAAAGAACATGATTTTCAGGAAGGGAGTAAAGAAAAATCTTCCGTGAAAAATCTGCTTCTGAAATTCCTAAATCTATTTACTCTATATTGGTGATATTTGCTTTGAAAAATTAATTTAAAGCTCCTATGGAATGAAGAAGGAAAATAAAAGATTTAACTGAGGTTGACTTTCTAACTTAAAGCAATTCCCATCAAAAAGCCATGTTGCAGAAAATGGGTCACCTTCAACCATCCTTGAAAATAACCAGACACTGTAATTTCTGTTTGTGTTCATAAATGCATCATTTTACACTGTGAATATCTGCTTGACCAGTCATTCAATTTTTCTCCACAAAAGAAAAAAAAGCCTCTATTATTTTATGATGAAATCCACTTGGCTATTGTTTGTGCACTTTTGGGGAAAAAAAAGTTATCCTGATTTTAATAATACCATCTTTTATGATGCCATGTTTTCATTTGGATCGATATTTTATTTATATGTTTGTAATGTAATATATACACTTAAAAGACATCTCACCACAACCAACATTGTATTTATTCATATCTTCTTTCAATACTAATTTTACAAGCAAATAATGGGGAGAAATGTATTATTATATTGATAGAATGATTGTCAAATGAAGGTGCAGTCTACCATATCATAATGATAAAGTCCAAGAAACATTTAGTTAAGTTTTGTCCCATACACATCTTAGGAAGAAGAAATGATTTTGGTAAAGATGCTGCTTTTTAGAAAATGTGGATCCATTTGGAAACTAATGAATTGAATATTATAACTATAATATTGTCACCCAAATAATTCATTTCTATATATTAGCTCAGATCTGTGCACAAAGCACAATAGTGAATCTGTTATACCATATAATAAACAAAAAGTTCTCAGTGCTTTTATCTTCTTTACCTAGTCTGGTATGCCAAATGTCTATGTAGGAAAAGAAAATGTAAGTCATATCCAATCTAATACCCTACAGCAAATCATATTAGATAACATGTAAGAAGATTTATCTAAAAGAGAAAAAACTTGAATAAACACAAGTCAACTTGAATTTTTCATGAGATAGACTCATGATAACATGAAAAATGAATACTATTTTACATCTTCTTGGATTTTCAAATAAAATGAACAAATAAGTCTTAGAAAATTTCTTTGCTTCCCAGGAGATTATCCTTCCTAACTCCATTTTATTTACACTTTCTACTACCTCAATTTGCCATTGGATAATAAATTATGAATTAATTTTAGACATGAATATGGCTTCTTATTATTATTACAGAAATAATTGGATAATTGCCACATTGGACTACCCATTGCACCTATTTTTGCAAACCAGTCTTTATTAATAGGCACATATTGATGACATTAACTCCTGGAAAGGATGGAAGGGGTCAGGGGGGCACTAAAATTTCTAAATATACCACAAATCTAAATAACCATAGAAAGAAGATATAATTCATTAAAAAAAGAAAGCGGGGGGGGGGGGGAATGCATGTTGTGATACTCAAAAGCTTGAAGGAGCCAAAATCCTGAATTCAAGTTTTGTATCTGATACATATAGTGTTTGTGAAACTATGAACAAATGAATTTTCAATGCTCAGTGAAGACTCTAGGTTACAGTCAGGTATGGTGGCCCATGCCTGTAATCGTTGTGTTGAGGCTGGTAATTTTCTTGAGCTTGGAAGTTCTGAGCTACAAAGGACTAAAGCAATCATATGTTTACACTATGGCATGAATACAGTAGAACCTCAGATTTCCTAAGGATGGGTAAATTGGACCAGATTAGAAATAAACAGATGACTTTTGTAATTCCTGGAGCCAAGATATTGGAGTAAGCAGTAAGGTGATGCAACACTCCCATATTTATCTCCAAACAGTCATAAAATAGTACCCTCAGATCAAATCCTGGAATAATCAACCACAAAAAGTTCTATCTCACTCAGGTGTGGGGGGAGTAGAGGAGTGCAATCCAGGACAGGAAGTGTCCCAACAAGCCAGCAGTAAGACCTACCCACAAGGAGATCCTGAGCCCCAGTGTAGTGGAGTAGGTAAATGCCAGCACCAGGATGCATAGCCAGAGGAACCAGCAGACTCCCAATCCAAAAGCTACCTTGTTGCTTTACACAGACCCTAATAAACAGGCCATCACATGCTTCAGAGTAGCCCAAAGGAAATACAGAATCACTTCACATGACCTCAGTAGACCATCAAATAGACCCTAGCATAACAAACAGGTAACCTGCTGGACCCCTATGACCTCCAGAAGTGACAATCACTCCCATCTCACCACCTTAGCTCAGCAGAAGGTAAGTCAGGTAAACAACACGGACCTGCAACCACTGGCACAAGAAGCCTGACACAGTAATCCTTCTACCCTGAGAGCAAAGTTCAAATTTAAAAGAAAAGAAAACAGTTTCCCCAAAAGAGAAGAGTAAAATAACAAACAAAAATGAATATGGCCATAGAAAGCAGGTTTGTTTGTTTCATTTTCTTGGTGACAGGGAAGATCAAGACACAAACTCAGAAGAGGGCAACAATGTTAAAACACCTCTAAGCAAAATGCCAAATAGAAATGAGAAGTAATCTCAAACTCAGAATGAATTCATGGAAAAGCTCAAAAAGGAATTAAAAATAATATGAGAGGTAGAAGAAAAATTTGAAAAAAAGGAAAAAACTTCTAACAAAGTAGAATTAGTCGGAGAAGGAGATGCAAAAATCCATCAAGGAAAACAATTTAAAAAGTACAATTGGGTCAAATGGAAAAGAAGGCACAAAAGATAATTGAGGAAAACAACTCCTTAATTATTAGAATTGAGTAATTAGAAGTTAATGATTCTAGGAGACATCAAGAATCCATCAACAAATTCTGAAAACTGGAAAAAATGTTTAATACCTTATGGAAAACATAACTGACCTGGAAAATAGATCCAAGAGAGAAAATATATCAGAATCCTTGGACTACTTGAAAGCTATTATTAAAACAAGGATCTGGACAGAATTCTTCAAGAAATTTTCAAGATAAACTGCCCTGATGTCTTGGAACCAGAGAGCAAAATAGGAGTTGAAAGAATCCATCAATCACCTTAGGAAAGATATCCCAAAGTAAAACTCCAATGAATATTATAGCCAAATTTTGAAACTCAAATGAAGGAAAAATACTAAAAATGCCCAGAAAGAAACAATTCAAATATCAGGCAGTCACATACTAGATAACACAGAGCATGGTTGCTATAAAGAGGCAGAAGTCATGGAACTTAATATTCCCAAAGACAAAGGAACTAGGGACTATAACCAAGAATCATCTACCCAGAAAAAATTATACATAATGCATCAAGAGAAATATGATCATTTAATACAGTAGGACTTCAAGCTTTCATAAACAGATGACAAGATCTAAACCAAAAATTTGAACTCCAAAGTCTAGATCCAAGAGAAGTATAAACAGATTAAAAAGGGAAAGGTAACATAAGGTATTTGAGGGAGCTAAACTGTTTGCATCCCTACCCAGGAAGATGATACTAGCAATACTTTGTATCACTGATGGTACAAGTAGAAGGAATATACACAGCAGTTGATATGATATAAAATGAATTAGAGGAAATAACTTAAGAAAGGGATAAAAACGAAGAGTACAATCCATGCAGAAGGGAGAGATGGAATGTGATAAATTATTTCATATGAAGATACATGTAAGTGGAGGGGAAAATAGGAGGATGGAAAATAAGCATTGTTTGAACCTTACACTTATCAGTAATGGCTTAAAGAGAGAATATTATACACCATCAGTTTAATATGGAGACAGGGAATTAGGAGGGAAGAAATTAAATAAAGGCAGTGGGGATGGGATCTGACAGAAAGGATGGCAGATCAGAGGTGGTGATGGATAGAAGGGAAACCCTGGTGAGGAGGAAAAGGGTGAAAGGAGAGAGACAGAGAGAGAGAGAGAGAGAGAGAGAGAGAGAGAGAGAGAGAGAGAGAGACAGAGACAGAGACAGAGAGACAGAGAGACAGAGAGAGAGAGAGAGAGAGAGAGAGAGAGAGGACAAAAAGGAGTAAGATTTGAATGGAGGTAAATACATGGCTATTAGGTAGTAATCATAACATTGAATATGAATAGGATGAACTTTTCTATAAAACAGAATCAGATAGCAGAGTGGACCAAAAATCACAATCCTACATTATGTTATTTATAAGAATCACATCTAAAACAGACACACCTCAAATAAAAGTAAGTGGTTAAACCAGAATCTATTATGCTTTAACTAAAGAAAAGAAAACAACAAAGCAAACTGGGTAGCAATCCTGATCTTAGTTAAAAAGTAAAAGCAAAGATAGATCTAATTAAAAGAAATATGGAAGGAAACTACATCTTGCTAACAGATGCCACAAGCAATGAAGTAATATCAATACCAAAAATATATGCATCAAATGTAACAGCATCTAAATTATGCTATTTTCCTATAGTAAATAGGAATATTTACAAAAAGAAATAGCAAAAGTATACTAGTGGGAGACCTCAACTGTCCCCTCTTAGAATTCAATAAATCCAACCAAAAAAAATAAACAAGAAAGAAGTGAAGGAGATAAATTGAATATCCTAAAACTTAGATTTGACAGAAGAGATGAATGGGATAGGAAACATATCATTTTCTCAGTAGCACATGGCACATAACAAGAAATTAGCCATGTAATAGGTCATAAAAGTATTCTTTTCAGATCATAATGCAATAAGAATAATATTCTACAAAGGGCAGGGAAAGATACATTAAAAATTAATGAGAAACCAAATGATCTAATCCTAAAGAATAAGGGGGTCAATAGAACAAATTAGAGAAACAATCAATAATTAATTAAACAGAATGACAACATACCAAAATTTATGGGATGCAGCCAAAACAAATAAAAAAATGGAAAAAGAACAAATCAATGAATTGGATGTGCAAATAAAAAATTAAAAAAGAACAAATTAAAAAATCCAATTAAGCACAAAATTGGAAATCCTTAAAATCAAAGGTAAATTTAATTAAGATTAAAAAGTTGGGGGGAACAATTGAGTTAATAACTATATCTAGGAGTGGGTATATGAAAAAAATAAAAAGACTGATAATTCATCATTTATTTTGAATAAAAAAGAAGAAAACCAAATATCCATCATTAAAAAGAGTGAAATCACAGCCAATGAAGAAGAAATTAAGGTATTAATTAGAAAATACTTAGCAAAGTTACATGGCAATAAATATGATCATCAGGAAACAGAATACCTAACCAACCTACCTTAGAAAAAGAAATTGAACACATCATTAATGAATTTCCAAGGAAAAAATCCCCAGGGGAAGATGGGTTCATGTGTGAATTATACCATATACTTAAAGAACAATTAATTTTAATACGATGTAAACTATTTTGAAGAACAGGTAAGGAAAGAACACTACCAAACTCCTTTTATGATGCAAATATAGTGCTAATACCTTAAAAGATCTAAAACAGAGAAAAATTATAGACCAATTTCCTCTAGTGAATATTGATCCAAAAATTTTGACTAAAATACTAGCAAGGTAATTATACAAATATTGCATTTATACTGAGAATATAGGGTTGGTTCAATGTTATAAAACCTATATAATTAACATATTAATAACAAAACCAATAAAATGATTATATCAATAGATGCTGAAAAAAACTTTTCACAAAATACAGCACCCATTTCTATTAAAACACCAGAGAGACTACTGGAATAAATTGAAGATTTCTTAAAATAATAAACAGGATCTATCTAAAACCACTAGCAAATATATTTGTAATGGGAATAAGCTAGAAACCTTTACAATAAGATCAGGGGTGATACAAAGCTGTCCATTATCACCAATATTATTCAATAGCACTAGAAATGATAACTAAAATAATAAGAGAAAGGGATAGAAAGAATTAGAACAGGCAAGAAAGAAACATAGCTATCACTCTTTGCAAATGATATAATGATATCCTTAAGAGAAACCTAGCAAATCAATTAAAAAAGTATTTGGAAATAATTAGCAACTTTAGTAAAGCTGTAGGATATGTTAAACCCATCAAATTCATTAGCATTTCTTTATATGACTAATTTTGTCCAGCAGCAAGAGATAGAAAGAGAAATTCATTTAAAATAACTATAAACAATTTAAAATGTTTGGGAGTCTATTTGCTAAGACAAATTCTGCAACTATATGACTACAGTTACAAAACACTTCACACAAATAAAGTGAGATCTAAACATTGAGCCAATTTCATGCATCTGCCAAGCCAATATAAAAATGACAATTTTGCCTAAATTAATTCATTTATTCAGTGATATACCAATCAAACTACTAAAATATATTAGATAGAGCTAAAAAAATAAGAACAAAATTCAGCTGGAAGAACCAAAAGTTAAGAATATCAAGGAAATAAATGAAAAAAAACGGTACAAAGGAAAGTGCCCTAGTTTAACCAGATCTCAAACTGTATTATAAAGTGGTAATCACAAAAGCTATCTCATACTGGTTTAGAAATAGAGAGTGTAGATCAGTGGAACTGATTATTTACATAAGACACAGTAGTAAATGACTGTAGTAACCTAGTATTTGATAAACCCAAACCCTAATTGTTGAGATAAAAACTCTCTATTTGACAAAAGCTACTAGGAAAACGGGAAAACTATAGGGCTCAAATTACATATAGATATTTCATACTGAATACAAATATAAGGTACAAATAGGCTCATGATTTAGATATAAAGTGTGACATAAGCAAATTAGAAGAGCAAAGAATAGTCTTCCTCTCAGGGTTTTGGGAAAAAGAAGAAATCATAACATGAGATAGCAAACATTACAAAATATAGAATAGATAATTTTGATTATATAAAATCTTAAAAATTATACAAATAAAAACAATGCAACCAAGATTAAGAGGAAAGCAGAAAACTGGGAAACAATCTTTAGTGCAGGCTTCATTTCTCAAATATGTAATGAATTAAGTCAAATTTATAAAAATAAAGTCACTCCAGAATTGATAAATCATCAAAGGATAGGAACCTGGCAGTTTTTAGATGAAGAAATCAAAGTTTTCTATAGGCATAAAAAATGCTCCAAATAACTTTTGATTAAATAAATGCAAATTAAAACTTCTTGGAGACACCACCTCATACCTATCAAATTAGCTAATATGACAAAAAAGAAAAATGAAAAATGTTGGAGACGTGGAAAAATTGGGTCATTAATGCACTGTTGATGGAGCTATGAACTGATCCACTCATGCTGGAGAGTTAATTGGAACTATGCTCAGAGAGCAACCAAACTGCATAGTCTTTGATCCAGCAATACTACTACTAGTCTATAACCTAAAGAGATCATTAAAAAAGATAAAAGGACCTGTATATGCGCAAAAATATTTATAGCAGATCTTTTTGTGGTAGGAAAATAATGGAAACTGAGGGAATGTCCTTCATTTGGAATGCAACTGAATAATGTATATAAATGTAATGGAATACTATTTGTGAAAAAAGAAATGATGAAGAGACAGATTTCAGAAAAAACCTGGACTTAAATGAATTGATGCAAAGTGAAATGAGCAGGAAGCAAGAAAACAATGCACACAGTAACAGCAACATTATGTGATCAACTCTGAATGACTCAGCTCTTCTCAGAAACAAAATGATCCAAGACAAATAAAAAGAACTCATGAAGGAAAATACTAACCATATCAGAAATGAATCAAGATGGACTCTGAATGCAGATTGAACACATTTCTTGTGGTCATTTTTTTTCCTTTTGATGTGTTTCTTCTACAACTGACATTAAACATATCAACCATTTGAAATTGCCTACTGTTTTCAGAAGAGTGAAAGAGCAGAAAGAAAAAAATTGGAACTAAAAATATTGTAAAAGTATGAGGGTAAAAATTTTCACAAAACTTGAGTGAAAAATAAAATGCTTTTTAAATTAAAAAAAAATTAAGCTCCCATACTCATTTTTTCTCTTTTAATGCTATTTTATTTTTTCAATTACATGTAAAGTTGGCTTTCAACATTCAACTTTTTGTAAGTTTTTATGCTCCACAGTTTTTTACCTCATTCTCTTCCCTCCCCCAAGACAGCAAGTAATCTGATATAGGGTTCTACCTGTACAATTATGTTTAACATATTTAAATATATATTAGTCAAGTAGTAAAAGAAGAATCAGGATTAAAGTGAAAAAGCAGCATAAGATAAAGGAAAAAACAAAACAAATTTTAAAATGTGAAAATAGTATGCTTTAGTCTGTATTCAGACTTCATACCATTCTCTGGATGTGGATGGTATTTTCCTTCACAAATCCTTTAGAATTTTCCTTGATCACTGAATTGCTGAGTTCATCTAGAAGCAACCTGTGACAAATAATAGTATTGCTAAGGTAAGTTCATCATAGCTGATCATCATCCAGTGTTGCTGTTTTGTTTAAGTAAAAAAAAAAAAGAAAAAGAAAAAAGTATGCTTCATTCTGCATTCAGACACCATCAGCTCTTACTCTGGGGTTAGAAAACATCCTTTACTACGGGTCCTTCAAAATTAGCTGAGATTGCAGCTCTGCTGAGAAAAGCTAAGTCATTCACAGCTGATCATCATACAATTTTGGTGGTTCTTTGTAATCAGCATATTTCACATTCCATTTGCTCATGTAAGTCTTTCCAGATTTTACTGAGAGCATCTTATTCATCATTTCTTGTCATAAAATAGTACTCCATCCTAATTATTTGCCACAATTTCCTCAACCATTCCCCAACTGACAGGAATCCCCTCAATTTCCAATTTCCTGACACCAGAAAAGAACCATTTTAAATATCCTTATACATATAAATTCTTTTTTTCATCTCTTTGGGAATTCAGAACTAATAGTGGCATTCCTAAGTCAAAGGGTATGCAGGTTTTATAGCTTTTTTCAGCAATAGTTCCAAATTGCTCTACAGATTGGTTGAAACATTTTATAACTCTTCCAACAGTGCATTAATGTCTCATTTTCTTTATATTTCCTCTAACACTTTTCATTTTCCTTTTTCTATCCTATTAGTTAATCCAATAGGTATAAGGTAGTACCTCAGAATTATTTTAATTTGCATTTTCCTCAATCATTTATCAACTGGGGAATGGCTTTATTTTATAAATTTGATTCAGTTCTCTATCATAAATTCTCTTTATCATAACAACTTGTTTCCAATATCTTTCTCCTATAGATAGCTGTATTTCCTTCCAACTTATTCCCCCCAACTTCCATTCATTTTATTCTTTTCATCCTGAACCTCCTCAAAAATCTTTTGCTTCTATCACCTCCCACAATCTTCCCTCCCTTCTATCACTCCCTGTCACTTTCACCCATCCCCTTGTTCTCCAACTTTCCTATAAGGTATGATAAGATTTCTATACCCAATTAGGTGTTCATGTTATTCTCTCTCTGAGACATTTCCAATGAGCATAAGGCTCCCCTGCTCCCCTTCACATCCCCACAGTCCACCCTACTGCAAAAGATTTTTTTTGCCTCTTTTACATTAAATAACTTACACCTTTCTACTTCCCCCTTTCTTCCAGTACATTCTTCTCTCATCCCCTTTAGCTCCACCTTTTTTAATATATATTATCCCTTCATTTTTCAACTCTCACCTGTGCCCTATCTATGCATACACTCCTTCTAGTTTCCCTAATAAATGTGAGTTATCAGTGTCATCTTTTCATTAAGAAATGCAAACAGTTCAACATTATTAAGTAACTTGTTATTTTGCTTTTTTGATTTACCTTTTTATATTTCACTCGAGTCTTATATTTGAAGATCAGATTTTCTCTTTAGCTCTGATCTTTTAATCAGAAAAGCTTGAAAGTCCCCTATTTCATTTATTCTTCATCTTTTCCCCTGAAAAAGTACATTTAATTTTATCTGCTAGTTGATTCTTGGTTGCAATCCAAGCTTCTTTTCTTCTAGAATAACATATTCCAAGACCTACAATCCTTTAATGTAGAACCTAATAAATCCTGTGTGATTCTGACTGGTTCCATGATAACTGAATTCTTTCCAACTGCTTGCAAAATGTTCTCCTTTATCTGGGTCTTCTGAAATTTGGCTATAAGATTTCTAGCAGTTTTCATTTTGGGATCTCTTTCAGGAGCTGATCAGTGGAGTCTTTTATTTCCTTTTTTACCCTCTGATTCTAGATAATCAGAGTAGCTTGATAATTTCTTTAAAGATGATATTTAGGTTCTTTTTTGATCATTTTTTGATCAAATAGTTCAGTAATTTTTAAATGATCACTCCTGGATCTATTTTCCAGATTAGTTGATATTTATTAGTAGATATTTCATTTCATTAGTAGATATTAGTAGATATTTCATTGTCTTCTGGTTTCTCATTTTTTATTTTGTTTTATTGTTCCTTGACTTCTCACAAAGTTATCAGCTTCTCTTTGCTCAATTCTATATTCTAAGGACTTATTTATCTTCTTTGAGCTTTTGTACCTCCTTTTCCATTTCGTCATTTCTGCCTTTTAAGGCTTTCTTATCCTCATTGGGTTTTTTGTACCTCTATTCCCAATTGACCCAGTCTGGTTTTTAAATTATTTTCTTCAGTATATTTTTGTGCCTCCTTTACCAAGTTGCTAACTTGAATTTTATGATTTTTTCTCATCACTTTCACTTCTCTTCCCAATTTTTCTTCTATCTCTCTTACTTAATTTTCAAATTCCTTTTTTTGAGCTCTTCTATGGTCTGAGAGAATTATTCATTTGACTTGGATGTCTGTCAGTTATATGTGGGTGTATTTTTTCCCATACTCCCATAAGTTGATGCTATTATTTGTCACAGATTGCTTCTAGATACAATACAGTATATAAAATGCTTCTCTACAGATCACACACACACACACACACACACACACACACACACACACAAAATGTCCCTGTATTTAGACTGCTCATTCCAACATGCTCTCAAACTGGTAGGATTAATTCTCCTGAGGTTGACTAATACCTCAGAATTATATTGGAACTCCCTCAGGGTCTTAGAACTAATCATATTAAGAATTATATTTCCCCTATTCAGCACTCCAACCCTCAAAACCCAAATCAATATGTTTCCTATCTATATAAATTGACTATAATAATGATACTTTTAGATCTTAAACATAATCATTTAATAAGGCAAAAGACAGATATAGATACTGACATTCCAGCAAAATATAAATAATTTTTTAAAATCACAATACACATATAAAACCAAATCATACTCTCAATAGTTAGAATGAAGAATGGGCATATATTTATGGTAATATGTCAGGTTTCCTGACTTGGAAAACTTGGGATAACTCACAGTTCTCAACCATGGCCTTTAATTCAATTTGTCCATTCTGTAATATCTGTACCCTACAAAACTGCTTCGATTGCTTGCTTCTAGATTGTTGAACACACTTCAGTTAGTGAAGTCCTCTTCTTTTTTCCACTCATACATAATGTTTGTAAGTTTTTTCATTAACTGTCATTCTTCAAGGCATGTTTAGAATGCTAGTTCTTAATAGAAATATTAGAGTGCTGTCTTGGTCCATCCTTGGAGGACCATCCCCCTGTGGTTTGTGTATTGCAGAATACCTAAAACCCCATGCTCCACCCTTGTCCAACCCACTAGGGAAATAGTTTTAATTGTGGGGAACCCTGAAGAGAAGTTATTTTCCTTCCTTTCCTTTCTAAGATGGACATGCTCTTTTTCTCTCTAAGCTAGGACCATATGTGCTCCTGGCCTCTACAAAGAGGTCCATAGATCAATCTCCATCTCTCTTTGGGAAGTGTTACCTTCCATTCAGTGATGAATGAATGACTTGTCTCACACCTAGTCATACCCTTCACATCCTTTTGATTCAGAATCTATGTAGTTAGTCATCCAAATGCCTTACCCTGCCTTCACCACCTTATTCATTTTTCCCATCCCCTTCAACCCTCCCACCCCAAGATTCATCCAAAAACCACTCAACTCCTCTGGTACATCTTCCTGAATGCCTGTTCCACAGGAAAACACTTCTCTTCATCCTATTTTTATTTTTTTTTCACTCCTTCCTTCCTACTAGTTGGCTCTCTCCAGTACTGGCTGAAGCATTCATATATTTTCCTTTACTCACTGTTCAAAGTGGGAGTTTGAATACCCCCTTGTTTCCCTTTGTCACTTTCAGTTTTTTGCCTTAACTCTATCACTCTTTATCACTATTACCTCTCCTTTAAGATTCATAATATTTATATCTCCCACACTAATAGCTGTTGTCTACAGACACGTATGTCATTCCTCTTCCTTCCTCAATAATTTCTGCACATGGATCATGATTTTTCTCTTCTTCCTCAATTCCTGCTTACTTTATAAGACAGCTTCATATTGACTATAACATATATATTCATACATATGAATACATACATATGCTATTTACATACTAATTTTCCCTTAATTTGTAGCCAGTTGAACCATGGCAAGCCTCAGTTTTGGATCTCTCTCATCATTTGCCACCTTTACTCCTACACTAGTGCTCCTGAATGGAAGTCAAAAACATCATGCAACTGTTCTAATTACAGTCACTACAAATTTGTTATGTAACATCAAATGTGCTCTCACTGCTGTTCTGTACTTCTTTACCTCTTATCAATTCATTATCCCACTCTCCACAGTGGCTTTTCCAGACCTTTTCATGTCTTTTCAAACCTCCTGTAGTTCTCCCTCCTACACCCTACCAGGTGAGAACCTTGCCTCACATTTAATAAAAAAAAAAGAGTCCAATAAAAAATCCTCTGTGTTTTCTCTTCCTTTTCTTCTTGTATTACTGAGTTGACTTATGTCACTATCTTCTTCACCTCGTCTCATATGATGAGCTAGTTGTAGCTCTTCATGAAGGTTAAATTCTATTTCAGTCCCATCCTAAAAACAAAACAAAACAAAACAAAAAAAAACCTCATTTGACCCTTCCATTGTTACTACTATCCTAAATCTCTTTTTTCTTTGTAGCTAATCTCCTGGAAAAGGGCACCTAAAATACATGCCTCCACTTTTTCTCTACTCATTCTTTTCTTAACACTTTATAATCCAGCTTTTGACATTATGATTCTGAAGCAGGGCACAGAGAAAATGCTATAATTTTTTAAAACTTTTCTATACATTGGTGGGCATTCTCTATTCTGTGTTGACTCAGTGATCTCCCCTTCCTAAGCAGCCTTAGGATGTTTGGTCAAGCCCTTTGGGGCAGGAGAAATCAGAGTACATATAATAAACAGAATGCCTCACTCACAATGAGTGCTTTCGTAGCCACTCCTTGGTGATCTCTCCTGAGGTATATGCATTGGTACCACTCTTAGGTGTTTGAGCTGATTTCTGCACCTCCCTCCCTCCCTCTCAGTAGGTAGCAGCTCTTTCTCTCTCTCAGTTATACCCAAAGGTCTAGTCATGCTTCAGGAACAATATGGCCCCAGTTCCATGTGGCAAGATCTTTTTTGAGCTAAGCTTTTCTTCTCTTTTCTTCTATTTTTCCTTTCCTGGGCTCCCTGCCACCTCTTCATCCCTTATCTCATCTAACTTCTTCTCTTTTCCCTTTTCTTTTTTCTTTTCTCTTTTTCAACTTGATTATTCCTTTCCCAGCTTGTAAATATCTATATGGCCCCAGCTCCAAGCAGTTGAGTCTATGCTAATCTAAACTTTTTTCTTTCCTTTTTTTCCTTTTCAAGTACTTTAACCTTTTAAACCTCAATTTCTGCTAATTAACCTGTCCTTTAAGAAACTCACTATCTTTCTGCTTCTCTAAATAAACAAACTAACATATAAACTGTTTTAGCAAACTGGGAATTAAAATTTAAGCCTTTCTTACCATCCTGAGTCAGCATGGTAAATTTCCCCATTTGCTGAACCCTGTTTCCTCCAGTCTTCAATTCCACTAAAACTAATCTCTCTAAGATCTAAAAAACAAAAAACAGCAAGCAACAAACAAACCAACCAAAAAACCAACAATCTTTTTGGCATTCAGCACCTGGATCTAGGTATTCTCCAATAGGCAAGCTATATACTAGTCTTTTCAGCCCCAAGGTGCATGACCTCTAACTCCAACATATCATTTCCTGTCATGCCAGTGCAAGCTTGAACTATCACTGGCCAAGACCAGGTAAACTGGAGATCAGAAGCTGGAGGAAAAGGAATGAGCCAAGGCTGCTCCCATCTTGAAGAATTCACATTTAACAGTGGAGTCACTTTGAACAACAGGGAGTTCCCCAGATAGGCACAGACTATATTTTCCATCCACAAAATTTGTTTCTAATCAGATCTCCTCTGTTCATAATTCCCTGCATCACTTTGACTGCATTGTAAGAAGAGCCATAAAGAAACATGTATGCTACAGTTGGATATTGAAATAAGATATAGGAATGACTTGCTAAACTCGCCAATGATCTTTGCACATAATGGAAATTTGTAGAGGAATGAATTCCAGAAATAAGAAAGTTCTAGAACTGGCATTGTTCTCCTTTGGTTGGATTTTATCCAGAATGTTATGTCAATGATGAATATCACATTTTTATCTGGAGAGTGTCCTCAGGAACCAACTAGGATGGTGAAATGACAGTGAATTCATTCTCCTATGATGACAACTTTAAGGAAATTAAGATGATTATTTTAGTTAAGAAAACATTAAAGAAGATACATGATAGCTATTTTCAAATACCAGAAAGGTTATCATGTGGAAGAGAGTTTGTTTTATTTGGTCCCAGAACTACTAGGAGCAATATGTGGAAAATGAAGAGGGGAAATTGAGTCTTGCTGCCAGGAATATCTTTTTAATGCTTTCAACTATCCAAAACTAGAGTGAATTGTCTGGGGATATAGTGAGTTCCCCCTTATTAGAAGTCTTCAAGCAAAGACCAATGAATTTTAAGGAAAAATGTCCTTTTGTACAACTGGAATTCATTTTTGTTGTTTGACTTAAATGACTCAGGGCTCTTCCAAAATGGAAAAAGTTAAACTCTTCATTACTGTGATTCCTACCAAAACTAAAGCATTTTTCAAATCACCCTGAAATGAAGAAGAAATTAAGCAATAATTTAGTGAAAAGAATAGTCACAGTAATGTTGAGTAAATTCATTCATACATTTTTATGATTCTTTATTAAACACTATGAATGAAAAAAAGAGGAATTACTATTTAGCTAGAAGCCCTTTAGACAGAAGCTGGATTCTAATCATGGAACTAATTTGTCTTTAAGATGTCTCATAGGAAATCCATTTGATTTCTTGGTTTTTTTTTCTGTCATTTAATTTTGCATTATATGGCCATGGTCTTCGATGGACATGGGAATACTTAATTCAATTCAACACCTGAGCTCAGGCTCAGCTAAGTTTCCTGGTAGTGGGAATAAAATAATACATTGGTTATTCAACAGTTAACTATAGGACAATTACTTAGTCAAAGCAAGAGGAAAATAATAAAGTATGCAATGAAGACACTGAGTTTTTAACTCAGAAAAGTTCTTCTGCCACTAAATAACTCATTGTGAATGTCAATTAAGTTTTTGGAATGATATAAAGAATCAGGAAAAAAATAATCTAACTTGCTAAAGGTGAAAGCTGCCTTAAGATATTATTTGCACTACAGTCATCTTTGAGCTTACTCTCTAATGGGGAAGAAATAGGACACAAATACAGATGACTATAATCTATATTAGCTCATGTGTGCCTCAAAGAGATGAAAATTGAAATTCTGAGCACATTTTTCCCCTACCAACAATGGGGATCAAGAATCCTTCATTTAGGAAGTAGCATTTAAATTGATCTTTAATGTAAAAACTTACTTATTTTGTTCTAAATTAAAACAAAAGGAAATCATGTAAGACATGAAATTAATTTTCAAAGATTTACAGATCCTATAAGGGAAGACACTATAAGTAATGGCTATTCCAGGAAAGGGGGGAAAAGGATATTTATACATTAAAAAAGACAAGGAAAAACATTAAACTATAATTTAGCTATCTTCTGGTAGCTAAAGAATCAGATTGAACAAATAGTGATGGAAGATTTGTTATCTTATAAAACTATGTGGCTCTCAGAAAGATTATGAGCCAGTTTTCCCAGTGTTCTAATCATCTGTTTTCCTGTGATTGTTAAAACAATTAAGAACAAGAGAAATAGAAATTCCAAACTTATAATCTTTAGTTAGAGATTGAGAATTTAGGCTTTGACCAATAACATATGGTGTAACAATTTTTAATTTTGATAATAATGAGTAAGAATTCATTAGGTAAAGAGTGGCCAGGAAAATATCCCCAGCATAGAAAACAGCATGACCAAAAGAAGACATTTTTTTAAAAATACAGACAATAATAGGGTAAAGAATAATTCAATTTGAAAGTAATTAGCTAAAAGGGTAGTAGTATCCCTTATAAGTCATCTTGAATGCCAGGAAATGGAGATTGTACTTAAATAAATGATAGGGAGCCACTAAAGATTTTTAAACTGAACAGTGATAGTGATGGCTCTAGCTTGAGGTGCCAGATTCATGACTGGGAACCAACATTTTACTAAGTCAATATGAAGTCCACAGACATCTTTTTCTATTTGAATTTCACAAGAGTAGTGTTAAGGATTCTTAGTCTTGGTATAAAAATATCCTCAACAATAACTTAGGAAGTATACACTAAATTTAATATCTCCTTTTCTTTAAGAGAACTATTATCTAATGATATTAAGCATTGGAATTATTATTGCAAAATTATTATAATTACAAAAGCAATGTGTAATTATTATTATAAATGCAATAGCAATGATAATGACATCTGAAAATAAATAAAATATATTTACTTGAGCACTTAAAGGATCTATGATTTTGACAATGGTGTACTCTTTATAAGAATTCAGATTGCTGCCTCTCTTAGGCTTTAGGTTGCTATGGCTCAAAATTTCATTATTCTGATCTCAACCTGATGATGTCTCTCCAAGGTAGATAAGATAAAATCTGTAACTTGAAATCTTTATATCTTGATGCAGTTTTCCAGAATTTATGTTCTTCTAAAAGTGCCTTCATGTACCATGGATAATCTCCATTCTACAATGATACATCAGAGTAGGATTTAAAAAATTTTTTAAAACATAAAAAAAGCTTGTGATATTTTAATGGAAAAATGGCAATATTTGTCATGTGTCTGCATATATGTCCATGTTATATATCACATATGCATATATCATTAAAAATAAATCTAGTAAATAAACATTTTGTATAAATTACTAAATAAAATTGTTGTCTATTTTGTAAAATGTGAAAAATTTAAGTAGTAAGATGAGAAATAGAAAATTTTATCCAAATCAAGATAATATAAAACTAATAAAATTTGAACAGCAGAGGGAGAAAATCTATAGAGACACAAGTTGGATAGAGGAATAGAGTAAATAGGATAAGAAATGAATTATACATTTGGTTTACTTTCTATGATTTCCTATAGTTAGGGAATAGATGTGCTCTGTTCTAATTTATTTCTTTTATATTTGAAGGTCTTTCTCCTGGTCACTTGAAAACTGTGTTCTTTTTCATTATAGTGTCCATTATAACTTCAAAAGGTTGTGGGTCTTGAAGTTTGAGTCACAATATCAACTCTCTCATCTCCAGAACCCTTTACTCTCCATGAAATCTATGAATTTTCTTTATTGATGCATTAATTATATACTCAGAATATCTAAGTAAGTCATTTGTATTATTTCCTGCATAATGAAGTTCAGGATTTTTTTTTATCATATTCTTCGGAGAATTGTGATTCTTCAAATTTATCTCAGTATATCTTCTCTTCAAGATCACTTTGACTTAGATTCAACACACATGTTCTTTTAATCTTTTTTTAATGTTACTTATTTTCTGTCATTTTCTCCTCCAATATTTTTTGTGCTTCAGATCTCTTTCTCATCTTTCATTTCTTTAAGGCAAGGGTCAGCAAACAAAAGTCTGGGGGCCAAATTCAGTCAAGCATTTTTTTAATGCCTCTCAAGAATATTTTTGTTATTGTTATTGCATTTGAAAATATGGAGTTATTGTCTTTTAAAAATGTAAAAAATGGGGTGGCTAGGTGGCACAGTGGATAGAGCACCGGCCCTGGAGTCAGGAGTACCTGGGTTCAAATCCGGCCCCAGACACTTAATAATAATTACCTAGCTGTGTGGCCTTGGGCAAGCCACTTAACCCCATTTGCCTTGCAAAAACCTAAAAAAAAAAATGTAAAAAACAATGCTTAGCTTCTTGACCATATAAAAATAATATTTGGTCTGATTTGGTGTTCAGACCAAATTTTTGACTTCACATATGATCCCTTCCACCTATTTTGCATCAGCTCGCATGACTCATAATTGTAAAGCTACCTTACTTTGCTTCCAATGGAGAATATAGCTTGAGTTCTTGCTGTAACTATCCTGATGAAGAAGACGTGTCTTCACTGGGATAGAGTCCCCTCTTCTGTTGGTTCGGAGTCATCTTTTACTCTGTCATTCCATTGTGATTTTTCCCTCTTCTCTATTTCTCTACATGTTTGTCTGTCTTCTTCTCATGTCATGGAAGAGAGAAATAGGGACCGCAGATTTTCTGGACCCAATTTCTGCCTGTTTGGCTATTCCTAATCCTGGCTAGCAGCTAGTGAAAAAGCCACATATTTTCCTTGTTATTCTCTCTCTCTTCAGAATAAATTTCATGTCACTAAACAAACTCAGTTATTACTCTTTACTTCAGATTTAGGGAGATAGGAAGGATATTCTAAAAAAAAGAATCTGAAGTAGATCCAAAAGAGAAGTCTACAATGCTGTTAATTCTTATTTTTGCCTATTTATTTCACAGTTATTATTTTACGTCCAGTTTGTTCTTTTTTGTTCTCCTAAGGATCAGAGCATTTTAATACTCTGTTTAATTCGTCTAAATTAATTAATCTAAATTGATGTTCACATGGTTTCTGCTTCCTCTAGGTTAAGGAATAGAAGGGAGAAATGAAACCAGCAAGGAAAGGATTATAAGGGGTAAAGAAAAACTAAGGGTTACCTAGAAAAATAAATGTTTATCACATATACTTAAGTTGGACATATCTATGACCTATATCTGAGAGTCTGGCTCATTGTATTTATGTACAATTCCTTAAATTTATTTATTTTACTTAGATGTCATCAGTCTAACATATTTTGAGTATAGAAATGAAACCCAAAGAATGGCTCAGGGGAGGGGCTTTCAAATTTTAGTGAATGAGGATTCTTTTCTCAGTGAAGAAATCACAAAAGCTCTTTGACTCTGAAGGGTAAGAAAAGGTTTAAATTTTAATTGATAGGTTACTGCAAAAGTTGACAGGTTACTGTAAAAAGTTACAAGTTAATTTATTTAGAAAGGTAAAGAAAATGAGTTTCAAAAGAAGTGATGAAATTAAGCAAAGAAGAAAGAGCTGCAAACCAGGTTGGTGAGAACATCAAGGACAACTAAGAAAGAAGAAAAAGGAAGAGTATCAGTCATGAGATGGGTGACTGAACTGGGATCAACATAGATCCAGTAACCTAGAGAAGAGGGGTGGGAACCTGGCCTATTTACTGTTCAAGAAGGAGTCATGCATACACCTTGGGAGGCTTCATGTTGGACAGGTGGAGGAGGAGTAGGGAGAAGGGATTGAGGCTGCATTTAGAGGCCCCCAGGAAATGCCAGATAAGCATAGATAATAGCTCCTTAATTTTGCAGGAAATGCCAGAAAATATTTCTCTAATATTTCTTCTTCATAGAAACTTCCTGTTTGATAATTGATACAATTTTCAAGTCATCTATAGCTTTATCAGTTAGGAAATGTATGTAAGTCCAAGATTAAATGTACTACTCCTAAAAGACATGGCTAATATTTGCTAGAGACTGTAATTTATCCCAGTTTTTTTTTAAAGATTTCAAAACTTATACTATGCTCTATTGTTAAACTGGGTAATTGTAAGTCATTTTTTTAATTTACAGTTTATCAAATTGAGTGATTGATTCTAACAATTAAACCCCTAGTCAGAATGATTATCATCTTTAAAATTACATGCAATTTTTGCATTCTTAAGAATAATATCTCAAATCATAGACCAAGAATGAAAATTATATTTGAAAAGGAAGTGCTGTTCTAGAAAGGATGCTTAGCTAGGAGTCAGGAGACTTGGACTTCAGTTCTAGTGATAGCACTTAATAACTTGGGACTTGGAGAAAGTCATTTCTTAATCTCAGTTTCTTCAGCACTAAGATGGGTATGATGCTATTTATACTACTTATCTCACAAGACTGTGGAGGTGGGGAATATTTGGAAGGATGACATGAAAATGCATCCAGTTTATAAGTGATATTTTATTGCTTCTTCAGGATTGGACTTTTAGGGGAAAAACAAATTATAGCTACATAGTAGGTAGAAGTGAAATGATTTTTAATATTCTCTTTTAACATTTATGTTCTTGGATTCTGCACATCCAGGCTCCAAGCCAGAGAATCACCTGTCTCAACTGTTATATAAATGTTCTTTGATATGCTCTGAGATTAGAGAAATTCAATTCTGTCGGTAATTTGGGTTACTACATTTATATACCATTTAAGGGCCAAATTTACATCATTTTCCACATGTTATCATGGCAGGACTATTCATGGCGAAAGGAAAATATGAAAGAGAAAATTGGGAGATTAGCATATTCCCTTTGCTATCAAGGTGCATAATATATCCTAGCAGATCATTTTACAGTTGCTCCCAAGGATTGCCAGGCTTCTTTGTTCTTTGGAGATCTTCCTTGACAGACCTCAAGGGAGGTTTTATGCCTCTTTCAAAAGTATTTCTACTTTCTTGAATAGAAGGTGAAATATTTCCAGATGATAAATAGCTCTGGGTCTGTCAGCCAGCCAAGGGAGTGCTCAACCCATATTAGGCTGTTAAGGGGAATTCCTAACCTTGTAAAGTGGAATTCCTCTTGCTCAATTGGTAACAATCAAGCTAGAAAGAACAAATGAATCCTCCCCTGAGAGGAGGGTAACTGAGAATGCCAAATGTACTATGGCAGTCAGTGACTTTAGAGGGAACAAAATTTGCATTACAATATTGTTCCAAAATAGTTATGGACAGTCTGTGGGGTTTGTCCTTTGGAGGAAGGGGAGCTTTTGGCTTATCAGAAATATCTCACACATATTCTAGGGAAATTTAAACTAGTATAATGACCACTGAGGCATTCTTGAAAGCAGAATAGAGAAAAGGAACAGGAGAGACTGGAATTGTAAATGATTTGCCCAAAGTTACTTAGTGGGGAAAAAACGCTATTTAAGGTTTTTAGTCTCTGCAGACAATAGAAATAACTGCAACACAAAGGCTCAAGGATTCTTCTTTCCTTTGTGGTTATTCATCTATGGGTGCCTTTGCTTTCAGATTCAACTTAATCACCATCATAGTCCTGAAGACAAGGCCATAATTTCTTATTCCAAGTTCCACTGTATAAATGCTAAATGACCTTGCCCTCTGCCCCTCCCATCAAGTAGTTTATTAGCATTTAACCAGTTATATTGTGTAGCAGCATGACATCACTGTCAATGATGTATTTCCAAGGTCTAAGCAGCATCAGTAATTTTTAATTTCATTGTCAGAATTATGACAGATTGTTAAACTCCTAGTGAAAGAAATTCCAACAATGTAAATAGGCACCTCATGTGCAAATCAAAATCTTACTTGTCAGGGTCACCCAGTCAGTCTCAGAGGTGACTTGAGACAGAATCTCCTAATTCAGTGGCCTCCTCTGTATTGATAATGTGATTCTACTCATCAAAACTTAGTGTATTAATTCAAAATTTCAACACACCATGGTTTATTGAACATTTTCCTTTGCCCTAAAATGCTGATTTTTTTTGGTTAAGATGGATGGCAAGAGTTTTCTGTATTGACAATAAAAGGAGCTTCATGTACACAATTGAAAATAACAACATACAGAGATTTATTTCTTGAATTATGTATGTGTTTGTGTTTACTGTGATATCTGAAAAGAAAAAAAAAAGGTTGGTAATTGGTAGACCAAGAACAAATCATAAAATATTTAGGATTTTTGGTCATATTGCATTTTCTTCCTCATTTATGGAATTTCCCTCTCCTCCTCTTTTCTTATTAAATTCCTACCTATTCTTTCAAGCTCAAATTAAATATTACCTAAATATTACCTTTTCCATGAAGTTTTCTCTAATTTGTCCTATTAATAAGTAACCCTTTTCACCTCTCTAAATCTCACATACTATTTTGCTTGCAACTCTATTTTGTACTTTTCATGTATTTTTATATCATTATTAGTCAATTAGTTGCATTAAAACAACTAGGTAGTGGAGGAGCTGCAGCACTGAACTTAGAATCAGGAAGATCTGAATTCAAATCTCACTCCATAGGCTTTCCAGCCATGTGTTACTGAACAACTAACTTCAGGGCTGTTTCAAAGAGCAAGTGAGATAAAATTCGTAAAACTATTAAAACAATACCCCACACATAGTAGGTTCTTAACATCTACTTGTTCTTTCTCCCTGTCCCAACATCACAGACTGTCTTATAAAAACTCTTTATTTCTAATCTCTTCTCCATTGTCCAGCACATAATTTTCAAAAATTGTAAATATTTCATAAATTTTTTATTGAATTTCTTAATTTGTATTTTGGAAAATTCAAATTCCACAGGCTTATGTGAGTTAGCATTGGAAGCAGAATGGGGAGACTTAGAGACCAGAAAATGCTATTATTTTGTCTTTGCATAACTAGTAACCAACACCATATTTTCCCCATGTTAGGACTTTATTAAATGCATTGTGAATTGAATTGAAAGAAAATCCAGCAATACGAATTTCAACCCCTTTATTTTATAGCAGAACAAACTGAGGCTGCAAAAGTAAAGCCATTCTCCCAATCTTATATTAAGCAGTAAGTAGGAGAGCTCCAATTCTAACACAGTTCCTTAGAATCGAAATGCAATACTCTTTTCTCCCACCAAAAGAAGTGATAGCCCTGAATATTATTTCAAAAACAAAATGAATTATAAGTTAATTTTCATAGAATATTATACAATTCCTTCTTGAGAACTTGCAAATTTAATCCAATATGATTCTTCTTTTCTTCTCTTAGTAAGCCCCAGGACTTCATTCAATATGGTTATCATCTTTACCAAGGCAGGAAAATTTATCTGTGGGACAAGAAAGCAGCAGAGGCTAGAAACAACCCCCAAAAGAAAAAAAAAATTAAGGACATCAATTTCTTTCCTTCTATGAAATGGAATACCAAGTATGAGAAACAGGGAAGATCAGTATAGTTTGTTCAGAAAGTGGGATAGGAGGTAAGGTCAGATAGATGAGAAAAATGCTTTGGGTTTAGATTATGAAGAGTTTTAAAAGCTTGCATTTTCTCTTATAGACAATAGGAAGTCAATGGTGTTGGTTGAGTAGAAGACTTAAGTGGTCAGCTCTGACCTCAGGAAAAATAACTTTGGCAGTAGGCTATAGGATGTTAGAGAGCTGAGATATGTAGGACAGGGAGAACAATTAGGTAGAGCATTGAAATAATCTAGGCAAGAAGACGCTGAATTAAAATGGTAGCTCTATGAATGAAGAGAAGATGAAATGCCAGAGATATAAGAAATATAAGCTAAAATATCTGAACTGATTGAATAGATTGAGTCATCAATAATGAAGTCAAGGAAAATGCCATAATTATAACCCTGAGAGATTCAAAGGATGATGGAATTTAGCCAAAACAGTAAAGTTTGGAATAGAAGTAGGTTAGAAGAGAGATAATATTATGTTGCTCCTAATTGATCTCCTTGCCTTGAGTATCTGCCCATTCCAGTATATCCATAAGTGGAAAAACTGGATAAAATACTGATTCTGGAGTCAGGAAGCCCTGAGACCTGTAAAACTGAAATATCATTACTGATCATTTGTCCTTTATCCACCATTTTGAAATTGTCTCATAGTCACCTACATTTGGAGAATTTATAAGATCACCCACCCCCACCAAGAGTTACCCAATTCAAAGAATATCACAAAACTACACCTTTTCCTTCTGTTCTTAGTGTCTCCTGGTGGTCTACCATTCCGCTCTAGGCTACCCTCACATTCACTTCATTTTCTCCAAATCTCCTCCTCCAATTAGGAACCAGGTGCTTTAACCCTTTGTTCTATTTTTCATTCCCTCCAAACTATTTTATATGAGTAAAAATCAAAGTTCTAGGTTCTTGAATACTGAGAGTCCTGAAACTCATTTGTTTTTCAGTCTTATGCACTGCTAAATAAATCACTTGCCTGAATAATATTTGACTTAATTATTTCAATGTAACAGTTTAAATCTAGCCTCAGACGCTTATGAGTTATGAGATCCTCAGTTTCCTCAACAAGAAAATAGGAATACTTACCTTAAAAGATTGAAATAAATGAGATGTTTATAAAGTGTTTAGCACAGTATCTGGTACATAGTAGGCGATTATTAACGCTTGTTACCATTACTTCCCCCTCCCCATCCATCACATAACCACCAAAATGATTTTCACAAAGTACAGTAAATGCCTTAATCCCTTATTCATTAACTTCTAATAATTTTCACCTCTAGGAAAAAAATAAAAAAGTAATATTTGTCACTAAAGCTTTTTATAAGATCATGGTCTTTATTGGTGCTCTTTTCTCTTCATCTTATTTTTCAAGCCTTACTAAATATTCTACTTCTGTATGCACCCTGCAGACCAATTAAAACTGTCCTTTGTACTGTTCCTCATATCTATCACTCCATTTCTGATCTCTACAGTTTTGTGCCAGCTGACCAAGATACCTGGAATGCCTGACATCCTTACCTCAACCTCTTAAAATAGCTGATTTCTTTCAAGATCCATCTCAGGTGCCACTGTCTGCATGAAGACTCCATCCTTTCCACCTCTTCAAACATCTTCTTTAATTTTGGTTGATTTTTCAAAAGAAATTTCCCCTAGATCTGATTAAGAGTTTTGGCCCTGCACTTTTCTCTACATTTCTAAAAGTTGGCTTTGCAAGACTCAACATGAGTTGGTAGCAAATAACAACTGCCCATACTCCCAGAATAGGCCTGCCATTGGTCAGTCTTGTCATTTCATAAATATGGCAGTCCACCAATAAAAAGACATGTACTATATCTCCACCTTAAACCAAATGAGGATATTACTTATTCTAGTTCCCAACTTTCACATTGACAAACATTTTAAACAGATAAAACACGCTAACAGATAATTCCTTCCTACATCAGAATTCATGACACCAAAGCAAAAAAGAAAATGAGTCTTTGCAAGCTGTAAGCTTATATTTAGTGTCCCGCTTCAGCATGTGTTTTATAACCTGTATTCATGTGACATACTTAATATTGTTCCCACTAGATGATTTAGTAATGATAGGCTATATACTGTTCTTGATAATAAACCAAATTTATAAACTTTTTTTAGCAGTCACTTAGTTAATCATGGTCATAATCTTGTATGATGTAGATAACTAGTTCATTATTTTTTATGTGCCACCAAATCCCTTGCACATTTGAGAGACATTTATATAAACAAAGATAGAATGTTGAAGTCATGCCTGTTTTTCAGAAGTACAGATCTCAAATAAGTAACCAAAAAAAAATTCATCCTGATTTCAAAACCTCATGCCTCAATGACTGTACTAGCCTTCTGGTTAGTCTCCCTGCCTCACTCATCCCACTCAAGGTCATCCTCTGTTGCAAAGTAATCTCTATGAAGAACATTTATGATCAGGTCACTTCCTATTCCAAAAACTCCATTCACTCCTCATTTACTCCAAGATCAAATATAAAATTCTATTTAGTTTTTAAAGCCTTTTGTAACTGGGTCACTTTCTAGCCTTTTATACCTTACTCTCCTCTACATATTCAACAATCTCATCCTTTCTGCTACTTTCCCAAGACACTCTATCTCTTGACTTTCTATCCTCCACACCAGGAATTTTCTCTCTTTCTACTCCCCTTTCTCTACTGACTTTCTGTACTTCCTTCAAAACCCTGCTAAAATCCCATTCTGTCCTCCTTCATTAATGCCTTCTGCCTAAGATATATGTCATTTTTTCCTGTAAACATTTTATTTATATTTAGTTGTTTTGATTTTGAACTTTTTTTAGGTTTTGTTTTTTTTTTTTTTGCAAGGCAGTGGGGTTAAGTGGCTTGCCCAAAGCCACACAGCTAGATAATTATGTCTGATGTGGGATTTGAACTCAGGTACTCCAGGGGCTGGTGCTCCATCCACTGCGCCACCTAACTGCCCCAATTTTGAATTTCTTAATGGCAGATTTTTTTTGAATCTACATTGCACAGAATCTGATACTTAGTAGACACTTAATAAATGCTTGACTCACCTGGGCTTTCCAAATTTTGAAATTTACAAAAGTAATTGTTATCAAAAATAACAAAAATAAACAAAAAAAATTAAAGATTTTCATTGATTCAGTATTCTAAAATGTAAATTTTGAAAATTGTATGATTATTCCAAATGTTAGCTATAAATGAAAGTTTTACTAAAAAAAATAAAACATTTTTAAAAATTCAACAATCACTGTTGAATACATATGCACATATATCAAGTTTCTAGATTTTTATGTGCACTTTTAAACTCAAAGAAAATATGAATGAATGTCTTTTTGTCTTTTAAAGTACAATTTCTAATATATAAATCAAAATCAAAGTAGTGAGTATTTAACTGTAGATAGAGATGCTTTCTTAAAAGGTTCAGGCAATAAAATTTAAGTTCAGTTTGTGCTGCAAGGCAAATCTTTAGTCTTTATGCCTTTATTGGCTTTTTTTTTATCATGTACAATATGAATTGGCATGAAAATAAGCAATAACATATCACCATTTGGAAAAAAAATTATCTGGACACTATATATCTCTACAGCCAGCATCTACACAACTTATTTGGAGGGGGGAAACTGCTAGGGAATGATGTCAAACCTCAATATAGTCAAATAGTGTTATTGGAGTTTCCAGCTGCACTCTAACTATACATACAACAGGTACTCCCACAGAGGATACTTTTACTTGGACATATTTTTGTTAAATATATATAAAATGAGATGTTGCTTCTAATTTTTAAATTGTCATTCAGAATTCACTTTATGAAATGACTGTCTTCTCTATGTCTAATATAATGGAACTGTTGAATTACTGTACCTTTTTTGTAGCTATTGGTAAAATTTAAAATTAAAGATAATTCTTGACAACTTTTTTCAGTTTTCCAAGAAAAACCTGAAAGATATTTGAGATGCTGATTTTACTTATATGATGGGAATTTTTCCTATAAATGAAATTAAGGAATGAAAAAACATTACCCAATTCTACTAGGGAAGTGGGTGAACATCCTATTTCTCAGAATGAGACTATTGACTTTTAAGCTTGAATCAGAAATAACACTAATTGACTTCACTCATGATTTCTTCAGATGCTCAACAGTCTCTGGAGATGGTCTTAGATTCTTGGAGTCCAAATCACCATAGTTCATACTGTACAAGGCAAAGTAGACTAAAAAGTCTTCAAATAAAAAAAAACAAACTTGGAATATCAGCAGATTAATTTAGTCAGTTTCAAAGTTCTTTACCACAAGTACAGATGCTGTATACTTTTTTTCCCACAGTAACTCAAGAATCCTCTACTAAAAGATCTGCATTGGCAGAATTAGTAAATAAATGATTTTCTAAGTTATTATATGAAGTAATCTGAATTTAATATATAGTAAACTTCAAAGTCTGGGTAGAAAACTATTCATTTTCGACTGTTCAGCTCAATTGACTTTATATGTCTGTCATGTAGGGGGGACATAAAAATATACAATCATAATTAAAGGTGCTTTGTAAAATTCATTCATGGAAATATGGAATTTTGAAACTTGGAAAAGCCATTGGGGTTATGTAGGCCAACCCTGTCATTTTGCAAATGAGGAAACTGAGACTTGGAAAAGTCAATTGACTTGCCTAAAATCAGTGTTAGCTATTGCAAATTTTAAAACTTTTATAACAAAAAATTACCTTGCTTTTTCCTAATTTTATGCTTAAGAAGTTAAATCTAAACAATTTGATCAAAGTACTGATCAAGTTAACATTCTGGGATATTAGATTACATTTGGAGTATGCATAAGTAAAAATGTTAACCTTCTGGTAAGGTGCACAAGTTCTAAGTAACTAGATTAACTAGTTATTGCTATATAACTATATTGTTACACCTCTATTCTGGGTACTATACCTCTCTATTTAGCCAACCTACTGTTTTAAGTTGTTATGAAATGACAAAATACTCCCATGTGTTTTGCATGAATGATTCTCACTTCATTAGCTAATCTTTAGCATACTTTTAAACATCATCTTCTGAGACATCAATACATATAAATCTTAGCTTTGAATAAGTTTTATGATACTGAATGTTGGAAAAAAAACAATAGCAATATCAAAATAGAATTTCATTTGAATCTAGGGCAAACCATGAAGCATGTTAGTTTTGCTATTTCTCGATCTGCTTGGGTTAGAATGATATTGGTTTTGTCAGAAGGGGATTTTCAATATTTGCATGGCGTCTTCAGAACCTACTGAGAATTTTGACTAAGTTTCTATTCTATTACCATACTTCTCAAGAGTCTTTGGCAAATTGGATACAATTTGTAAAAGCCTGTGGATTCTGCACTGAGCTTTTCCCTATCCCATGTTTTCAAATTAATCACACACTAAAGTAAAACCCTGCTGAGTGTTTGGATTACCAGTACGCAAACTCAGCAGTTGTATGGAATGTTGCAATTTTAAATTGTTGAGTTCAAATAACTTTTTCTTTGCCTTGATCTTATGTATAAAAATTCCCATCCTTAATCCACAATTAAGATTTTCTCAGGTATCCATTCAGGCATCGAATTCCAGCCTTCTCTTTATTCATTATTTTCATATGTTGTCCTAGGAGCAGTCACATGGCATTTCACAGCATTACATTCACATTACCACTACCATAAATTTCTATGTATTTTTTAAATTTCAGAATATACCCTTATATCCATATCATATCCATATTTCTCATTTGAACCTCACAGGAATATACAAGGACAGATATTTTAAATTCCATTATAAAAATGAGAGAATCAAAGCTCAGCAAGGTTTAATGGCTCACTAAAGTTCAAATGGTCAATCAGACATTAAATTAATAGTCAAATTTAGGTCTTTGACTACAGATTCATGTTTTTTTAGTAAAATATGTAGACCATCTCCAAATTTGGACAGAGGCTGATTTTGAAAGAAAAGGAGATTTAAAAACCACCTGGTCTATTGCAATGCATGATGACTTCATATCTGGAGATTTTTAGTTTTGTTTAGTTTTAGTTTATTTAAGTTTTTTTCCAGTTTATGTGATTTTAGACCAGACAGACTCTTAGTCACAATCTATTTCAGCTTGTCCCCCTCCCCCAGATGTAAAATAAGGATTCTATATATAAATAATATTCATATCATATTTTCCATATTTATTTTTGGCCTAGTGTATAAGAAAACTAACTGTCTTGGAACCAGGAACAACTCAGTTCAAATCCAGTCTCTGAAACTGGCTGTGTGACTTTGGATAAATCACTTAGCCTCTTGGTATTTTAAGAAATTCTAAGAAATTGCAGAACAGGAGTTTTTCTCCATTGGTAGAAGGAGTTTTTGGAGTTTCCTTATATCAATGGACAGCACTGGTCTAGTCTTTATCCCTCTCAAACTTTTAACACAATTAGGTAAGATTATCCTTAAATATGCTAAAATATTCAGAGCTAAAATATTTGCTCTCCTAGCACCAACAAGCTACCTCACTTTGTCCTTATCCTTGGGCGAATTCACTAGCCTAAGACATTGCAAATGATCATGGAAATCCTTTGTACCAAAAAGATTAAACTTGATAAATATGGTACTTGTATTAGATGGCAAACTTCATGAGAGAAGGTAGTTTTAAATTTTGTATTCTTTGGCACTTGTAGGACTTTACAACTTACTTTAAGAATCATCAGAAATGTGAATTGAATTGAATGGCTAAGAGAAACTATGATAATATTACATGAAACTTCCTAGTTTTCATCTTCTTTTGCTCTTGCTGCCATTACCTTCTTCCCATTGCTTCATCTCTAACTTCAAGTCAGAAAAGCAGATATAGTTGTGAAACTTTATCTTCTATTCCTAAATGGTGACCATTTTCACACATCTAAAATTACGGAAAATGTCATTTCAATTTCCTTTATTTAAACAAAATATATCCCTCCAAATTAGAAGAGATTATTATGAATAAATATGAATCTCTAAGGTGCTTTTCAACTCTACAATCCACACACACACACACACACACACACACACAGACATATGAAGAAGAAGAATAAAGATGATGAATTAATGCTTTTATACTGTTAATTGAATGAGAAATTGATTTTTCAAACATTTCAAAAATGATGTCGTTCATTTAGGAATATTCCTTTAATTATCTTATTCTCTCTCTCTCTCTCTCTCTCTCTCTCTCTCTCTCTCTCTCTCTCTCTCTCTCTCTCTTTATTTCTCTACTCTAAAGCTTCATTCTGACTTAGACAAAGGAGTGGGCAGTGTTAAATACACCCTCTCAGGAGACGGAGCTGGCACAGTTTTTACCATTGATGAAACCACAGGGGACATTCATGCCATAAGAAGCCTTGATCGAGAAGAAAAACCTTTCTATACACTCCGTGCTCAGGCTGTGGATATACATACCAGGAAACCCCTGGAGCCTGAGTCAGAATTCATCATCAAAGTGCAGGATATTAATGATAATGAGCCAAAGTTCTTGGATGGACCTTATGTTGCTAGTGTCCCAGAAATGTCTCCAGTGGGTGAGTACAAAACTGTAATTTCACTTTAAAACTCAGATTTAAAGAAAGAAAAATCCTATGCTGATTACACAAACATTTTCACTTAACAGTTTAATTTTTTGGTTGAACTAAAGGTCTTCCCTCCAACTCCAGCTCTCCTGCTTTCAAGATTCCATTGGGAATACACCACAATAAATCCTTAATACCAACCTTTTGGTCACATAACTTTTTTGCATATATTAATAGAGGGAATCATTTTTTAAGTTTATGAAGTGAGAATGAATAATATCCCTCTGCACATTAAACCAACTGAAGTGCTATATGGCCATATGTGCATGTATACTTGCATGTAAGTATTAAAGGGCTTTAAAGTTCTATTTGATGAGCCAGTCTTGATTGGGACTGTTTGCAGGGATTTTCACATTTCTTTCCACCACAAAGTAGTAAATCTAAGTAAGATTTTCCCCCTGTTTGCTTAGGAAGATTTATAAATATTGGAGATAGCTAAAAGTACAGTACAGTAGTTTTTTGTTCAACTAGAAAAAATAGCATAAGTTCATATGCAGATTCTAGGAAAAAGGGAGAGAGGGAAAAAAATCCTTTCTTATTAATGAGCAACTCATAGTATGTTTTAGAGCTAAAATTGTTTAATTTGGGACTATTTAGCATCAAATACCTTCTAAATAGACAACTTTTGTGATGTCAGTGGCCCCTCCAGGGACATTAAAGACAACCCACCAAAAGTTTATACCTTTGATTAAAATATAATAATCTTAAATTGAATAGTCATTTACCAAATCCTTGGTCTCAGGTAGTTAGGAATACAGATGTTTACTTTTAAAATGGATCCTTGGGGCAGCTAGGTGTCATAGTGGATAAAGCACCAGCCCTGGAGTCAGGAGTACTTGGGTTCAAATCCAGTCTCAGACACTTTATAATTACCTAGCTGTGTGGCCTTGGGCAAGCCACTTAACCCCATTTGCCTTGCAAAAAACCTAAAAAAATGGATCCTCTCAGACATATGCAGCAGGAGACATGGTTCTTATATTCAGGGGATCTCCAAATTTGACTAAATTGCTGATCCCAACAATATAAGTACTAAAACATGGGCAACAGATTCAAGAAGAATGTAATAGCCATGCTTTCTTTAGATATAATTTACCAATGAATAGAGGAGCTTACTTGGAAACCTTAATAATCTACATAAAGCATTAAAATGTTAAATGATTTGTTTAGTCACACAGTATGCATGTATACATGCATGCATATATGTATGTATGTTTATATGTATGTACACATACATATACAGATATATATGTGTGTGTCAGAGGCTACTAGACTTAAACCTAAGTTTCCTGACACTGGCTCTTTAGACACCATAATACTACTACTACTACCTTCTTCTGCTTCCACTCCATCCCACTAAGAGGAAATATAAGATAGTGTGACAGAGGCCTTGGGTCTACATTTGCTACCATTCTCTCTTATTCTCTTCCTGTCTTTCTTACTCTCCTTCTCTCCCCCTGTCTCTCAGATACAAATATATATTTCTAAATGTAGAAATGTGTTTATACATAAATGTATAAATACGTACATATATGTATATGATGTATATGTATAGTATGTTTCTAAAATTTAGAATAATGCAAATATTAGCATGTATTTCTTTTTTATTTTTATGGAAAGGAAGTCATCTTTATATTCCAAAATGATACAATGATATAGCAATCTCTTATCTAGTGTTGAGTCCCTTTCAGATGCCAATATGTTGAATCCCTGTTCTGGACTCTCTCAATCTTCCCCAGGGGCCAGTGACAAGGAAGACAAGTTCTCCCTTTGTACACCAAAATCTCCAAGGTCTCAATTTATTTACCAAAACACCAGTGCTTAAATATCCTTCCCAATCTCTCTTCTACTGCCACTCCCTTAGCACTTAGTAAAATAAGGCTCTGGTGCTCAAGGACACCAGGTGAAAATAATTTACAGTTCTCTCTCTCTCTCTCTCTCTCTCTCTCTCTCTCTCTCTCTCTCTCTCTCTCTCTCTCTCTCTCTCATCCCCAACGATCTAGGACTTGGGTAGCCTCTTCCTTTGGCATTAATACACATTTGAGAACTGTCAATTTATTGTATGAAGCAGAACTTAAATGTACTATTTTTCAAATTATCATCTTAGAATGGAACCTAAAAAACATAACAAATGAAAGTTTAACATATGAAAGGGGATTTGAAGAGTCATTCTATCAAATAATTGATTTAAGAAATATGAAGTGAGAGTGAGAACAACAGAGAGAGAGAGACAGACAGACAGACAGACAGACAGAGGCAGAAAAATTGAGAAAGAGACTGAGAAAGAGACAGAAACTGACAGAGACTTGGAAATCTTTCTTCAGGTATTTCCAGTATTATTACTCTTATGGCATGTAAAGCTCTCAACAGGCAATTCAGAGAGCTGAAAATATTACCCTTTTAGAAGGGAAGAATCTTGGTAATTATGTGAATATGCTGACTAATTTTTAATGACCTGGGGCTTTTTTCCCCTGTCTCAGCCTCTACTCTAAGTTAGGTAGCCCTGCTTTAAAAAGGGGCAAATCATTATCTCAGCTTGAATCTCTCTATTCTAAAACTAAGTTTTCTCTCAATACACAGTACATTCACCAGCCAGAGTTACTTTTTTATCACCTCCTAAGCTATAAGTTCAAATGAGTGTGAACAATTGCTAAGATTTCCTAACTCTGAAATTTTTCAGATGACTTCCACTGCCCCTATAACCATACAGTATATTTAATGAAAATTGCACAGCCTATCCTCAGGGCATAGACAGCTTCATGGCTATGGGAGGTGTCACATGGATTTACCTTAAATGTATTTGAAATTGTGAATGTGACCTTATCAGGTATTCAGAGATCATATCATCTTTATGACCTTAGAAAGAGTTTCAGAAGAGTTCACTTAGCTTTAAAACTGCAGAGTATATACATAGGCCTACAAACCTGGTGTTTGTTTCAGACCCTTTCTCTTTTTTGCCCTCTCTGTGTCTCTCTCTCTCTCCCTCATATCCTTTCCAAACTCTCACATGATTATGACAATGGACAATGACATTCCTTAATGGACAGCAGCAACAATTGTCTGGCATTGTGTCAATCTCTAGAAGAATTTTTTAAAAGAATATTTAAAGAATTATTTTGTGGTGTAAAAATTTTTGAGGAAAGGGATGTAGATAATTTCTCAAAAAATAAATCTGATTTAGCTCTATAATTTCAGAAATCTCAATTCAAAGATAAACTGATTAATTCAATTCTATACACATACCCAGTTTTCAAACTATTGTCATTAGATATGAAAACAAAGCAAAACGAAAGATATGCTGTTCTATCAAAATTCATTTACAGCAAAAGTTTAATTTAAAAATGTTTTCCAATTAGAAAAAAATACATTCTAATTGCTTAAATTACGCTTGTGTTAGACAAAATTAAGATAGGTAAAATGAAAGGAAAAAAATTACTAAAATTAGTTACTATCAAAGAAATAACAAAAGGAAGAAAAAAGTTTGTTTTATGGCTTTTTAAAAAATGTAAATAAAAATGAATTATTTGCTTTAAAAATAAGAGACTTTAATATTTAGTTCAACTCTATAATTATTTGATTATCATATCATATGTCATATTAATTATAACTATAATTAATATGATATGATAAAATTATAAGCATATATCTATCTGGTTTGAATCTGAAGTACATTTCAACCTAGAAAGGATATTTATAGATTATACATTCAGAATTTATTATCCACTCTGCCATGGTATGGAATTCACTATATAAATATCTTATATTTCGTCCTCATGGGATTCTACAAAATCCATTTGCTAAAAAAAGCCATTTCACCAAAATATGAGAAACATGAAAGAAAATTTTTAATATAGCTATATTTCTTTTAAGAATAATTTGAAAGTTGTTTTGTAATCTTTTAAATAACAGGAATAGTTATTTTTTCTCTAAATGTATGAGATTTGTTTTGTCTGATAGTATAGAATCATACTGACTTCTTTGAAAAAGTTTCTTTTTGCAGCTTTCAGGAAATCATTCAAGGGAACTTCACAAGAATATAAATATGTGAAGAATATTACATGAATTAGCAGTCATTATATAAACTAATTAAGATGAATAACTATTTTGGCATATACAGAAAATGATTTTTTTTCGTTAAATGACTGAATAATAGAAAATGAAAATTGTTAACTACTTCCAGTTCTGAAACATGGGTAATATCTGAATTGTTGAGAGTCCAGTACTCAGTTGGAAATTCTCTGGAATCTTGACTTTCATTTCAGTCTCAGAACTGTGTTGTATCATAGGAAAAACCTACCTCTTTGGATATCCTCCACACAAATGTTTGCTTGACTAGGATAGATTATCTCTCTCTCTTCCCTGATGCAGATAATTATAAAATATTATTAGAATATTGAGTAACAAACATTGACATCCCAGAATAAATCTCCTCATGTAAATTCAACCTGGAATTGACTTTACTTTTCCATAATAATTAATTATAGTATTATGAAAATGTCTAAAAAGAAAACTAATACTATACATAATTTCATGATGCAGTAGATAGGATTAAGAGATAAAGTAAGGAATTTTATTCAGTTAATACCCATTTCTTAACAAGCTATTATGCACCTAACATTATGCTAAGCATTAGGAATACAAGAAAAGAAAAATACATTCCCTGCTTTCGAGAAGTTCACAGTCTTATGGAGGAGAAAACATAAAAAGCTATGTATAAATAGGATGTTTATGGGGTTAATTTAATAAATTGGAGGTAATCTCAGAGGGATGATCCTAAGATTCAAGAGGGCTGGTAAAAGACTCTTTTAGGAACTATAATTTTAGCTGAGATTTGAAGAATCAGGGAAGCTAGGAGGCAGAGAGGAAGAGAGAGTTCAAGGTATGATATAATCTTACTTCTCTCTTAATGAAAAAATAGACTCAATGAACATAATGCACTCCGATTCAGAAATCACTATTTATAGTCAACAAATTCTAATGTAATATTTTAAAGTTATTAAGATAATTTTAAATAATAATATAGTCATATGGTTGTGGCTTGCTTCAACTTGAGGCCCACAGTGACGACCTCCCTCCCAGAGGGGAGCTGAGAATAAGGAGTCAAGCCACCACTGCCTTATGCTTCCAGTTCAAATTTATTACTGCTTAGCTATTACATATATACTGTTAGGTCTTCCGGGGTAGAACAAAGAAAAATGAGGGAATGGAGGTACACAAGCAGTGCACGTGCAGCGTCTTGCATACAGGATAAGGGGGTACGTTAGGGGGGAGGTTGTAAAACACAACTGTGTCCTGTGCTCTTGGGCTGTGGGTCGGAATGACCAGCTCCCAAGGACTCTGGTGCACCTTATTTCTCAGGGCAGCATGACAGCTCCTGAGACTGTCCATGTGGTGGGGCCATTAGAATAGCCTGTGTTCCCACATCATATCTTTTATATCTCAAAGAACTCTACATATCAATCATTTTCATATACATTTCATTTTTCCTGGTAGCAATATTGTGTTTATCTTATGTCATGTATTTATAATTATTATTTCTTTCTATAACCAAACATGCAGGTTATAAGACATCTGGAGATTAAATTGATGTTTTTGAATTTAGACTTAGAAGTTATTGTATGTTCACAGTTTTCTTGGGCTTGGAAATGTAGAATGAATCCATATTCTTAAAGTCATTTTTCCCCCTTCTATTAGGCATCTTACATTTCTTATTAGCTCACTTTAAATTGCAGGATGTTCTCCTTTACTGTTACAATAGAGAAAACAAATTCAATAAACATTTATTATATGCCTGCTTTGTAAGGCTCACTGATAGGTACTGGACATACAGAGAAAAACAAAAACAAAAAAAGAAGTCTCTGTCCTCAAAGAGCTCGTATTCTATTTGGTAGATATACAAATATTTCCCTTTTGCTTTTTTTAAAAAAAAGTATTTTATTTTTTAATCAACCAAAATCATCTTTTCTACTTGCCGGGTTTTTATTTACAACGCCGGCTTCTTAATGCTAGTCCGTCCTCTTACTCACCAGTCCAACGCGTGGTGAGTCTTCGGGGTACCTCCGGCCCCCACTCTTTGATGGGGGAAGAACCAGACAGAGCGCCTGAGGTGGGTCATGAGTCTTTATTCTTCTGTGATCACATTCCCGCTCCCCCCAACCTCTCAGCAGACCCTTTTATCCCCTCTGTCCTCCCTCCCATGAACTCTTACTCAATGAGGGGCCGAGTTCTGTAACATTCCCTTATAAGGTGATTATGTTTCCCCTCTAAGCGACCGCCAAGCCTCTTCCCCCCGCCCCCAACATCTCCCCCTTTCTGTTTTACAAGGTTATCACTTGGTGTGACCTTAAGCGGTGCTGAGGTTAGCCTTAAGCGGTGTCATTTCTACTGGCCTCTGATAGCCGGGGGCGAGGAACCCTGTCTTAGGTCATCTCCTTCAACCCAGGACCTTGCCCGTCCTAGGCGCCCGACACCCTCAGGGCCTGTCTTAGGTGGCTGGGTGAGGAGAAGTTGCCCGTCTTGGGGTTTACCTCGTCTTACCCCTAGGTGTCACATGTCATGCATGGCGGCTAGCCAGACTTGGGGATCCGCCGGGGGCGAGGAACCCTGTCTTAGGTCATCTCCTTCAACCCAGGACCTTGCCCGTCTTAGGCGCCCGACACCCTCAGGGCCTGTCTTAGGTGGCTGGGTGAGGAGAAGTTGCCCGTCTTGGGGTTTACCTCGTCTTACCCCTAGGTGTCACATGTCATGCATGGCGGCTAGCCAGACTTGGGGATCCTCCTCCGTCTCCATGGCCATGAAGGCTTTCTGAGTAAGAAGCATATAGCCCCTCTGTCGCCTAGCTAGGCGGCAGAAACAGACAACAAGTAGGGTGATTCCCAGAATCAGCGTCCTTGTTCACCCTCAAGGGGGTATCCTCCCGCCATCTGGCAATCCCTCCATGGTATGGGATCCTCGATGTTTTCCCCTGTGGCCACACATGAGGGGCCCCACCGAGGCAGAAGGGAGCCCCATCGATGTATTGGTCCGTGCTACCGGAAGGGGAGAGGGAATAACTCGGAGTATTCCCCATGTCGGATTTCCTTCAGATGGAGCACCTCCAAGGATCCCTACGATGATCAGAAGGCCTGAAAAAGAAAGAAATTCCTCTCACCCCGTAGGGTTGGGCATTAATCAAGGTCTCTTATCTTGTAAACAGGGAGCCATCTTTCTGGCTCTTCTATCTTATCCTCGGGATGAAATGACAGGTGGCCCTGTCTTCTGTTCTTTACCGTTACAGGGCCATGCCAACCTCCCTCTTCATCTCTCCACATGACTTTAGAGCCTGGTAGGGCCTTGGTGGGAGAGGGCAGGAGCGTTGGTTCTTTCTTAGCATGTCCTTTTGGGGAGAAAAATCTCTGGGCGGCTGTAGTGCCGTCATCCCTGACTTGTAGGAAATTCATGGTAAATAGTACCTGAGACAGATCTGAATGGGTCAGTGACCTGCCAACTCCCCCTTTCTGTTTAAAGAGCGTAGTTTTGAGTGTGCGATTTGCTCTTTCTACCAAAGCTTGGCCAGTGGGATTGTAAGGGATCCCGGTGGAATGGGAAATGGAAAATTCTTTGCAAAAGGAAGCAAAGGCTCTCGAGGTGTAGGCGGGCCCATTATCGGTTTTGATAGCCGAGGGGACCCCTAAGACAGCCATCTGGGCATATAGATGTGAGAGAACGTGTTTAACCGCTTCTCCTGGCTGTAGAGAGGCGAAGGTGAAGGAGGAGAAGGTGTCCACCGAGACATGGATGTACTTACGACCCAGGTGAGTAATGTCCATCTGCCAAAGAGCATTGGGGCCGTCCCCACGTGGGTTAGACCCCTCTGCGGGGAGGGCTTGTCTAAAGGGAGCACAAGAAGTGCAGGAGTGCACAATTTGGCGAGCCTCCTTCCGGGGAATGCTGTATAGGCGCCGGAGCGACCTGGATGACAAGTGATACTTACCATGTGCCAGCTGGGCAGGTGTGGACAGGTTTAACAAGAGAGCCCTATCTGCCTCCGCATTGCCCTGGAATATGGGGCCGGTGGAAGAAACGTGAGAGCGCACGTGAAGAACAAACAGGGGGTGGTTTCTATCACGGAGGGAGGATTGCAGCTGTGTAAGGAGTGGGCTAATGGAAGAAGTCGAGGAAATGAAGGCATCTTCTAAACGAGGGATTAGCATGGCACAATACATACTGTCAGTAATAAGATTAAAAGGGGTGTCTCTGTAGAGACGGAAAGCCTGAAGTATAGCATATAGCTCATTCTTCTGAGTGGAGTCAAAGGGGGTATCAAAAATCCAGGTGGCGGGTCTAGCAGGGTCATGGACCACAGCACGGCCCAACCTGGTAGCGTCAGTGAAGACATTAGGGCCGGTCACTGGTTCTGGGGACACTAGAGGGCGCGGGCGGGAAAGGTGCAGTTCAGCGAACACTCTAACCACGGGAGGTGGCGTGAGTCTGGTCTGAGAGAGGGTAGTCAGGACAGTGGCCCAAGCGATAGATCTATCAACTAGCGAGTGGGTCACCTCCTCTGGGAGGGTAAAGTTGAGGACAGGCAAGAGGCCAAAGAGACGCTGGCATCGCTCTGAGGCCTGAAGGCAAAATAAGGCCAGGGCCTCCCACCGGTCCCGGATGATGCTCTTAGTGGTCCGGGGGTATAGCCATTCAAGGCATCCATGTCTCTGGAATAAACATCCCCAGCCCAGGGAACTGTCCCCCAGTGTGTGGAAGAGGACAGGCGACTCCGGGTCGTATTGAACCAAGAAGGAAGAGGTTCTGCGGAAAATTTCCGAGAGCGCCTGTCTTGCCTGGGGGGTCCAACTTCTAGGGGATGACAGATGGGAGTCGCCTTTAAGGACATCATATAGAGGTTGCATTAAGGAGGATGGGAGGGGCATAGCGGGACGCAGCCACTGTATGGCGCCAACAAGCCTCTGAAAATCATTAAGAGTAGTATATCCCTCGATGTTGATCGGAGGAAGTGCCCTACTAATCTTTCCTGGAAAAATCCTATGCCCCAAGTAATCATAGGGGAAATCCATCTGTACCTTTTCCGGGGCTATGTGAAGCCCCTTCTCGCGGAGGACATGGGTGGTGCGTTGCAAGCAAGCCCGAGCCCCCGTCACAGAAGGTGCTGCAATCAAGATATCATCCATGTAATGTATGAGCATGCAATTCGGGAATTCTTTTCTGATAGGATGTAGCAGAGTATCCATGTAAAGCTGGCACAGGGTGGGGCTATTGGCCATTCCCTGAGGTAGGACGGTGAACTGATAACGTTTACTGGGGGCTTGGAAATTGATCGCGGGGAGGGAAAAGGCAAATTTTTCTTTGTCCTCCGGGTGGAGGGGAATGCTATAGAAGCAGTCTTTAACATCAATCACTATAATAGTCCACCCTTGCGGGACTGCAGTGGGCATAGGGAGACCAGGTTGGAGGGTCCCCATGGGTATCATGTTGGCATTTACTGCCCGAAGATCAATCAACATTCTCCAACTCCCCCCTTTCTTTTTTATGACAAAGACGGGGGAGTTATACGGGCTAAGGGATGGTTCCACTTTGTTCTCGTGCAGGAGGGTCATTACTATGTCTGTGAGGGCGATGAGCTTTTCTTTTGTCAGGGGCCACTGCTCAACCCAAATAGGTTTCTTATTAATCCATGTTATTCTGGGGGAAAAGCTCATCTCTAGAGTGGCCCCAATTAATTTCCCTGCAGGCTATCAGGGGTGGCAAGTGTCAGGTTAAGCTGGCTCAAGATATCTCTACCCCATAATGCATAAGGGAGGTCGGGTAGGCACAGTGGGGTGAAGAGTCCAGATTCTTCCAAAGCTGACCACCGTAAGGCGTGTGCTGCTTTCATGGCAGATCTATTGCCCCCCACCCCCGTCACTGCTTGAGGGCTGTGTAGGAGTGGCCACTCGCGCCTCCACTGTCCCCTATTTATGACAGAGCAATCGGCTCCAGTGTCAATTATCCCTTCGAGCTTCTGATTTTCCACCGTGACGGTTAACAGTGGTCGCCCAGAGCTGACCGGGTGGACCCAGTTCACATGAGCGGGAGGGGTCCGCAAGGGC
The DNA here is from genome assembly GCF_037893015.1 of Macrotis lagotis. NCBI lineage: Eukaryota > Metazoa > Chordata > Mammalia > Peramelemorphia > Peramelidae > Macrotis > Macrotis lagotis. The sequence goes on along the minus strand of NC_133666.1, from coordinate 363,682,789 downwards.
AGCGCCTTTCCTACCTCTTGGCCCTGTTTTACCAAGGTGGGAAAGGGGTGGGGGTTTGTGACCCTTACGGATGTGGGACTTCCGGGACCAAAAATGACCTGGGTATGGGTGACTAAGTCCACACATCTCTCAGCCCCTGTGATGAGCGCTGGGAAAGTAGTCAGCTCGATGGGAATCATCGAGGTTTCCCAAGGCCCGATCTCTCTCTGCTGTGTCCCTTCTCTATAGTCAACCCTCACGGGGATAGTCACAGTAATGGGGGCCGCTGTCTTCGAGCACGGGGGGGGCCCCGCGGCCGGGCCCCTCCCTTTCCCTTTTCCCGACTTCCCTTTGGATCGGCAGAACCTGGCTATGTGACCTGGCTTTCCACAGGAATAACAGGTTGGAACTGAAGTGGAGGGGGGCCGCTGCCTGCACTGTGCTTTGAGGTGCCCTGGCTTTCCGCACCCAAAACAGGTGGGTCTCACCTGCATACCGTGAAGGGCGGTCAGGAGGCTATCCTCCCGGTTCTCCATGGCAGTCACTAAGGCTTGAATTGAATCCTCGCTGGGCATGTCCAGCAATTTGTCAACAATTCCTTCTAATGAAGCGTCGGGGGGAAGGCTGCTAATGGCTGCGATCCCTTTGGGGCAAAGACCCTCTTTAATCAATTGTCTCATAAGTAGATCAGATCCCGGGGTGTCTCCCATTATACGAGTCACTGTCTCTTTAACCTCGTTCACAAATGAGAGGGGTGTCTGATCTGCTCTCTGCTTCAGCCCAACCAACTTCTGTGTGGCTCTCCCCCCTTTCATGGCTCCAATCTTATCCCAAGCTGCAACATGTGTTTCTTTAACAGTCTCTAGCTCAAACTGGCCATACCGGGCCTGAACAGCAGGGTCAGTATAGGCTCCAGTTCCACACAGGAGGTCAATGGCTAAATCCAGGGGAGTATAACCCCGGGATTTTGCCAGCTTAGAGGCCTCTCTGCGGGCCTGAGCCTTAAAAGCTAAATATAAGGAGGCATCTAGGCACGCGGCTGCAATTTCGTCAAAGTCAGCAGGGGTCCAAGGGTGCATAGCAAAGAGGTTTTGCATCAGTCTTTTTACATAAGGGGAGCTTGGGCCGTATTTAGTCACGGCCTCCTTAAGTTCCTTAAGCATCTTAAAAGGGACAGGGCGGTAGTCTCGGGCTCCGGTAAGGGGGTCCGTAAATACCGGGTAGAGGCCCCAGTCATCCCAGTCCACCTCCTCCCCTTTCTCTATTGCTATGGAGGCACTGGTGGCAAGTAGGCCGGATGGGCGGAGCCCTTGAGGGGATCTCTGAAGGGCGGACAAGGAACACGGGGGATTTTTTGCCTCTGTTTCCTGGCTGGGCCGCCAAGCCTGGGGCGCGGCAGCTGTCCAATCAGCGCGGACTCCTCCCTCCTCGTCAGCAGCCTCCCGGTCCCACCTACTCACGCTCCTCTTCCTGCCACCCCTGAGGGCTGTTTGCACCCCTCCCTTCCCGCGCTCGGAAACTTCCGGCCCTGAATCTTCTCCCTGGGGGCCCCTTGTTCCCCCATTGTTTCTTCTAAGTTCCTCCCACGGATACAGGGGAGGGAGTGGCCTTCCCTCTTCCTCTGAGCCCTCTGAATCCGATCCCGCCAACGAGCTACCCACCTGAGTGCTGATTGTTCGTGCCAAAGTCACCTTCTGGGGATGCAGGGCTGCATCCACTATCTTATACACTGTAAAATCCTTGAGGGTTAGTTTTCCCGGGCAGGTGTCATTATAGGAGGCCATCTGCTGCCCTACCACCTTCCATTTATCTGGTTGGATCCCACTATGTTGCACCCAAGGGCAGATGTTCCAGATATTCTCAACAAAAGCACGGCACGTCTTGATAGGTAATTTACGACCATGCTTAGCGCAGAGTTTATAAAGCTGCACTGCAACGGCCTCTTTTTCCTCCGGCTCAAAGGCGGGAATACTATTCCGGCCCCCCATGCTGTCTACTAGCCGAGGCTGCAATCCTAACAGGTGGCAGAACTGGAAAGTTCCCGTTCGGCAAAAGAGAAGGAGGAAGCAGGGCACAATCAGACAGGCCAGCACGGCAAGGAGCGTGATTAGAGCAGAAGGAGAAAGGGAGGGGAAAGAAAGCATAGTCAACACAATAGGGATATGTCCTTCAGGCAATATCTGAGAGTAAACGCCCTCTCCTTCCTCCCGGTCAGAAACGACCGAGGCTGTCTGGAGAATCCGACCAGCGGATTCAGACGTTCCCTAGCAAAATCAGGTCCCGGGTTTCGGCACCACTTGCCGGGTTTTTATTTACAACGCCGGCTTCTTAATGCTAGTCCGTCCTCTTACTCACCAGTCCAACGCGTGGTGAGTCTTCGGGGTACCTCCGGCCCCCACTCTTTGATGGGGGAAGAACCAGACAGAGCGCCTGAGGTGGGTCATGAGTCTTTATTCTTCTGTGATCACATTCCCGCTCCCCCCAACCTCTCAGCAGACCCTTTTATCCCCTCTGTCCTCCCTCCCATGAACTCTTACTCAATGAGGGGCCGAGTTCTGTAACATTCCCTTATAAGGTGATTATGTTTCCCCTCTAAGCGACCGCCAAGCCTCTTCCCCCCGCCCCCAACATCTACTCTCTACCCCTCTACCCAACTCCCCTCAATTAAGAATGCAAGGAAAACAAAATGTAGTCAATCAAATGTATAGTTAATCAAAAGAAATTTCTCCATTAGCCATGACCCCCCAAATTCCTCTCATTCTGCCCTTTTGATTTCTTTGTGAAGTAAAACATTAAGTCATGTAAAAGGGGTCCCTGACATTTTTTTTTGATTATCCTTTAAAATATGAATTTGACTAGGCACCTTTAGGTCTGGAAACATCCTGATAAGGAATAGATGTGGGTGAGTCACAGAACCTATCTTGGACTTATGAAATGTTCTTGTTTAATTGATCCTTTTGCTGTGCTTGCAGATTCCTGACTTCTCCCGAGACGAATTCCCCTTTCCCCAGATGTAGCTGGACTTATAGAACATCACATTCCACATGTCTTAAGCCTGTAAGAAGCCTGGGAGTATGGGATTCTTTCTGTTAGTAATTATTGGTCCAAAAAGGAAATCTATCTAACTGCTGTCTTTGCTTCTGTATCCTGATTACTCACAATAAACCCTCCCCCCCCCCAAATACTATAAAAACCTTGTTCTCTGGACACTCAGTGGTATGCAATTTGAGGGAAAATATAACTCCTCATAGTCAGATAATAAATCTCTATAACTTATCAAATTTTGGTCTCTGTCTCGCTCTTTGGCTTTAGCATTTGGAGGCCCCAGTGAATTGTGGTACTTTGTGTCACCACAGGAAAACACGGGAGCTTCAAGTTTATGTTTGAAGAGACTATCTCTCCCTTTCCTAAGGGAACTGGACCCTGAAGTTGTTCCAGGGCCTCAGGACTAGGTAGACATAGTGTTAGTATGAAGCTCTCCTCAACTGCAATCCCCCATTCGGCCTAATTGCAGATCTTGTTATATCTCTGGACATAAGTTTGTTCTGGTTCTGGGTCTAGACATTTGGTTGAAGGGGAATTCTATAACAGATGTGACGTCCAGGACCCCTCTTTTAGGTGCTCCTTGTTATAGTAAGGAACACATTTGGCCTTTAAGAGGGAGAGATTGATGGATGATGAAATCTCCCCTCATGGCATTCCATGAGAGGTCAGGAATTTGTCATTGGTCTGTGTTTGTTGATATGTGTTGAAATTCTCAGTTTTCTGTTGCATTTGTGTAATCCCTGTTTGTGCCTTGTCTGTCTTTATGTGTTTAGATTGTATATTTACTTGTGTGTTTGGTTCCTCTGTTGATTTGTTAAATGGGGAGAAGAGTTCCCCTAAAGACTTCTTTGGGTTGCCTCATTTAATTGCTCTTCTTTGTTAATTTGGTCACCTGGATTCTTAGGCACTATTCATCACTCACTGGTTCTCCCTTTGAGCCTGCTTTCTGCCTGTGTTACAATGGTAATATGATACCTCCCTCCTCACTCCTGGGTTGTCTCTTGAGCACTTCCAAGAGGGATTTTTATTTAAAAAAGAAATGGATTATGGTGTTAAATTGACTGAGACCAAACTACTCACCCTGTTATTTTACTATTACAAGAAGCCCCCCACCCCATTCCTTGTTTATGTTCCCTTCTCTTTCCTGTTCTCTGTGATTCTATGCTGCCAGAGTGTTTCCCCTCTCCCTCCCTCTTTCAGGAGAGAGAGTTATTTCAGGAAGAATTAGTAAAGTAAGTGTTAAAAGGGACCTTATTTTTAAGTTAAAGAAACAGGAAAGAGAAAGTGAATATTATCAAATATGTTAAACAAAGAAATCATAGAAAGAAATGCTGTTTTAATTTGAGAAAGTTGTTGGAAAAGAAAATTCAGAAAGACAAGAGTCAAGTTAATCCTAAAATATATAATTTGGTTACCAAGATATGCCAGTAAAAGGGGAAACTAAATAGTTAATCTTTTCCAGAATGACATAGCATCATTAGAGCTTCAGGAGTTTATTGATATAGATTCTGATGTTAGTTATTACAGAAAATTATGGGACATATAAGGATTTAAGAATAGAAAATCAACCCTCCAGAAAGGATCTAGGACTGTCTCTCTATAAAAGTTTTTCAGTTTACTCTATTTGAAGAAGGGGTGCAGAGAACATTCTAATTAAGCTAAGGGATTTTTTAAATGACTGTTTCCTTTCTCTCAGGTTTTAGCAACTATAATCAAGAAGTGCTAAATACTAAAACTTTGGAATGGAAAATGTATTGTGACAAGTGGAAGCTTATCTGTGGTTCATATAGCTGTATAAGCTATGTGATTCTAGTTCAGAATAATATGAATTTAAGTCAAGAAGAGCTAATGAAAAGTAATGGTGGAGCAGTATATTGAAGGAAACTGTAATCTGTATAGTCTGGGTCAGAAGTTTGGAAAGAACTGGAAAGAAAATCCAGACATAGAGACAATTGGGGGCTTTTTGAACCATTTGTTAAGTATGGAAATTAGTTAAAGCATGTAAACACAAGGTTTGACTTTGTATAAAAAAGATGGATTATGGGTACTTTAGAAAATGGTTTATAAATCCTTGTAAGAAAAGAAGTATAGAACTATAAGTCTATAGGGAGATATGTGTTTATATAAGATTATGGTGAGTTAAAAATTGCATTAAACTACTACTTTTTGCATGCTTGTCAGTGACCTGATTGGAGAAATAATAAAGTGAAAAGTTTGATATGAAATCAATTGCTAGGTAAATGTTAATCTTATTATGTTGTTATTGATTCTATAACATACCAATCTAAAGATACATGTAAACTAAATTAAGGGGTTTGTAAAGAAAAAAAATGTTTGGATTTGATTCTGATGTTTTATGGCCCCTCCAGAGTCATGGGAGTCAGAACAGACTTGTGAGTTATGTGCTCTTAATCAAGCTTTAAAATTGCTTTAAAAGAGGGGATATAATTCATGTATTTGGGAAAAATCTGGAGTAAATGAGTAATGATAAGCAGAAAAGGTAAATAATTAGTACCTATCACTTTGATACCTCAAATTGTGGGGAATCTCCATTTCCCAGAACATAGAATGTCCTAACATTAAGAAATACTGGTCAGTGAGGATAGAAAGCTCTTATGAGTTAGAGCACTGAAAAATTAGAATTCCACTGACAAAAGTGAGAAGAATTTGCAAACTTTTTAGGCTTTGAAAAGAAAATGATTTAAAGCTGAATTGAGTATGACTTTTGGAATTTAAGAGAAGTATAAAGAAGATCTTGTAGTTATAAAAAGGGATTTTTTTTTAGCAACAATTGGTCTTAAGAATTCTTCATATTTTAAATTGTTAGGGAGTAAAGAAAACATCTATATAATTGAAATATGTTGTGTACAATTAGTAAATTTTGTTTAAGAAGAATTTAATCTATGCTTTTTGAGATTTTAAAATTGTTTTGTAATAACAAACTGTGAATGAATTGAAGTTTCATCTATCATATTTCTAAAGATTTGTTATGAAGAAAAAAAAGTAGAGAACATTTTGCAAACAAGTTATATCTCTCAAGGTCTTTTTGGCCCAGAGAATACATGAAAGGCTTTGTTTTTCGGCTCATGTTTATGAAAGGGAATACTGATATGTGAGATCAATGTAGGTTATTTATTATCTGTTAAAAAGAGGAAATTATACATATAATTGTAACATTTTCATGGGTAAAACGTGTACATTGGGCTTTTGAAATTATTGTGTAAAACTAACATTAATGGAGGATCTTATTTTATTTGAAAATAGAAGTGTTTTTGGAAGACGAGATAAAAATAAGCTTATAAAGCAAAAATTCTTATCACAGAAACAATAGAAAGAGAGGCAGTAAAATGCCTGCACAAAACCACCAGCAGCAAATTTTGAGTATCTCTTTGTTTTGGCTGACACATTTTTAGGATGGGTAGCAAAGGAAATATCCTTGGAAGTACTTTAAAAACTTCTAAATGAGCCCCTCCCCAATTTCGTCTCCAGGTAGGAATTAGATCAGACAATGGCAATGCCTTTAAAGCTAAAATTTCTCAAGAAATACTCCAGAAGATGCTAGAAGAACTTGACTACTTTTTGAATGGTTAACAAAATAACCCTATTTAACATATTCTGATGACAGGGATACTCAGAATGGAAGGGTGCTGAGTGATTGTGATCCCCCAATCTAGATTGTGAACTGGATTCACTTGGAGATCTAATTAGGTAAAACAAGTATTTTAGATCATAGGACTTTTAATTAATTTTCTTTTTTATGTCAGATATCAGAATGCTCAGCAAAAGGAAATTCTGCTGGGTAAATGTCATGCTCTTGTAGCCAGGGAAGCCAAAATGTCAGGTGATAGGGATGTGCAACCAAAGGGGTGGCTTCTCAGTATGTCCTGAGGTTGGACCCTTTCTACTTGATTTCCCCAAAATGGCATTTGGATAATGTCTCACCTGGAAGAATAAATCTGGCCTAAGATAATTGACTACCCGCATGACCTCTGCCTGGATACTGATATTCAATACTCATATCTATAAGGGAATTTTCCTTTGATGTCCTGGATCTTTATGGCTACTAAAAAAAGCCAAAAAAAGAAGTTTTAGGTAAATTGTATCTAATAGCCAGAGATAAGTTAGGTGTGTTAGGTGTGTGGCTCTGACACCTGCTAACAGCTATTTGTTAAGATGGGAATTAAGTTTCTTTAATTTTATTTAGAAGGGATATTTAGGTACAAAGAAGAAGGGAAAATTCTTAGGATAATAACAGTTTTAAGGCCTAGTTTAAGGAAAGGAATATGAATCAGATAAGTATATCAGGAAAAGGAAAAATCTATGGTATATTTGGGAATATTTTGGAAAAAAAATTTTTGGTTAAGGATGTTTGAGCCATTATTGTAATAAGAACAAAGGCTAAGATTGTTTTATTTTTAAACCGTATACTGGGTACTATTTGAATTAAGATGATTGATGAATGTATATGTTACAATCTTAAGTCAGTATGATAATTCTCATTGGAAGTTTGCTCATATAGTAAAACACTAATGAAAGTTTATTGTGTTAAAGTGAAGTATGTACATCGATATGGCAATAAGGCAAAATGTAAATTGTAATAAGCTCCAAAATCTCTTTGACTTGTGATGAAAAACCGCGTTTTGATCTGAATAAAATGTTAAGGAGTTTGTTTACCAGAAGGCAAAGTCTCAACTAGTCACCTGAGCTGGAGAGGAATTTTTGGAACAGATTCAGAAGATGCAGAAGGATATCCAATGTCTCCAGGGGTGAAGAGAAGAGAGGAGAAACAATGGACCGGTTCAGCTCTACCATTTCTTGCTTATGTATATATTGTGTAGTCAGGGGATCTGTTTTTGTAGCCTCCCCTTGATTCTGTAAGTGTGACACCCCTACTTATGCCCTTCTCCTTATAAAAAAGAGGAAGAGAGAGAGGGTGAAGATGTTCTTCCCCAGGTTATAAAGATGATAACTCAAGGGTTTGAGTTATTTTGAAAAAAAGAGGGAGAATGAAGTACAACATTAATATTCATGTAAAAGGGGTCCTTGGCATTTTTATTTGATTCTCCTTAGAAATATGAATTTGACGAGGCCCAAGTCTGTAAACATCCTGATAAGCTACAGATATGGGGGGGGCTCACAGAACCTATATTGGATTTATGAAATTTTCTTGTTTACCTGATCTTTTTGCTGTGCTTGCAGATTCTTGACTCCTCCCAAGACTATCTCCCTGTTCCCCAGATGTAGTTGGAACTATAGAACACTACATTCCACACGTCTTAATCCTGTAAGAGGCCTGGGAGTACAGGATTCTTTCTATGTTAGTAATTATCTGTCTGATAAGGAAATATATCTAACTGCTATCTCTGCTTCTGTAACTGCTTGCTCATAATACCCCCCAAAATAATATAAAAACCTTGTTCTCTGGACACTCAGTGCTATGCAATTTGAGGACAAATGTAACTCCACATAGTCAAGTAATAAATCTCCAAAACTTATCAGATTTTGGTCTCTGTCTCACTCTTTGAGTTTAGAATTTGCCTTTACATGATATGATTAACAATTTTCAAAATAAACCCTCTAATATCATATTTAGTCTTTCTACTAATAAAAATTCAGGTTAATAATATTCCAACATATTTAATTGTTCATCTGTTCCCTAATATATGCTCATCCCTTCAGATTTCCATTCCATCCCACTTCAAAAAAGAGCTGAAAATATTTTTGAATTGTCTTATCATTAATTTTGATGAGGATTAATCCCTTCTATAATGTTCTGTCTTACTAATTCCCCTTTCTTTCTTCTCTCCTTTCCCTCCGTTTCTTTATTGAGTCTTCAAAGAGTATTTCTCTATCCAGGTCTCTTTATCTGTGTATTCCTTTCTTCTTTTGACCAGTTCAGAAGGGATTGAGATTCAGTCTTCAGTTCTGCCTCTATTCCTTCCTCCTTATTTGTATGGATGTCTAATTGTATATTATTGTTATGAGATAATTTTTCCTTAACTTTTTAGTGCCTTTCCCACATTCTAAATTCTTTTCCTCTCTTTCTAATCTTTTCTTAAGATTATCAGCCCTTCCAGGCCTTATTTAATTGGACTTCCTTTATAATCCTTCATGACAGGTTCAGTGGGGACTCATATACCAACTTTGAATGCAAGAACACAGTCCCAATATAATCTTTTATCATTATTCATTCATATTTCTTCTTTTTTATGTTTCTCTTTTTTCTTGTGTTTGAACTTCCCACAGTTCTGGCCTTTTTATCAGGAATTCTTGGAAGCTCTCTGTTTCCTTAAAGATGCATTTACTTTGCTGTAATTTGTACTTCACTTTTCCTGGGTAAATTATTGTTACCTCTAAGGTTATAATATTTGCTTTTTACATTCTTTGTTTCATTATAGTGGTAATTATTAACTCATCTCTGATTCTGACTTTGGCTTCTGCTTTCTTGAGTTCTTTCTTCCTAGCTCTTTCTAGTATTTTTTTTCCCTTCTTTGATCTGGAAACACTAGATGTTGGCTGTGATATTTCTGAGTTTTCATTTGTAGATTGTTTTCAGTAACTGACTGGTAAATTCCATTTCCACTTTATCCTCTAGTTCTAAGAGGTCTGAACTGTTTTCTTTTAAAAGTTCTTGAAAGAAGCTACCTCAGCACCCTTTAGTCATGGCATTTAGAAAAGGCAATGATTCTCATTTTTTTTTCTTTCCAATCTGTGTTCCAGGTCAGTTGTTTTTACTATGATCTATTTTAGTACATTTTCTTCTATGTATTCAGTCTTTTGACTTTGTTTCAATATTTCTTATTATTTCACAGAGTCCCTAGATTCTATGTGATCCATTCTGATTTTCAGCGAGAATATTGTTTGGATAAAATTTTGCACTTCCTTGCCATACTGTCAATTCTCTTTCCAATTTTTTCCTCCAGAGTTTTCATTCTTTTTCCACTATTTTCCCCTAATACATATTTTACTCATAATTTCTAATATATTTAGCTCTTTTAAATGCTTCATATATTCCAAGATTTTTCATTGACTTTTCCCCAAGCTTTCTTGTTCTCTTAGACTTTCCTTCTAAATGTTTTGTAGTCAAGTTGTCATTGTGAAGTTCAGTCTTGAGGTTTCCTGATATCATAGTAGTTTTTTAAGGTATTTTTCATTAGCTTATTTTATTCCACTTTATGACTTCAAACTTGATGTTATGTCTGCCCATATTTATGATCCATAAATGGGCAATGAGTGGCAAAGCTGCCAATTTACATCTGTCCCCATCACAGTATCCCAGTACAAACCTAGAACCTCCGCTTATCATGTGTAGCCTTTCCTGGGATCCTGGAGTATTCCAAATCCTGTGAGGTCCTAGACTGATAGTCCCTGGCTGTGGACAGTGAAATTTTAAGTTTGACTAGACTAATGACTCATTGCATTTTTGTCTGTATTTCTCCAACAATATTCAGGCCAGGGCATAATCTAGATCTGTTTGGAGGGGTTTTGTAGAGGGGAGCACTCCATACTGCTTCTCAATTCTAAACTACCTTGATTATGCCTCCTCAAATAAGAATGCAACAAGGAGATTTTAAATAGGAAAGAACAACTGAGGGCATCAAAAAGATTTTTTTTCCTTAGTGAAAGTGACATTTATGAGCAGACTCTTGCAAAAATACAAAGATTATACGACACAGGAGACAACGTCACGCAAAGTAAGCAAGTCCCTCATAGCTTCCCTAAGTCAGAAGCAACTATAAACAAAAAGATATAAAGAGTGAAACTTATTGGAATAATGCTTAAGGAAAATTTTCAGTTTTAGTTAATGTTCTAATTTCCCTTTTTGGTTTCAGAATCAAAGTATATAGAAAGTAATAAATAAATTTGCAATAGGAAAAGGATTGGTTGATTGAGGTTTTTTCTGACACAGTTATACCTGAAATATCCTCTATTAGGAAGGAGAGATTTAATTCTCTATGAATCATGAGGCTCTTGTGTTTTTAAAGATCACCCCCCCACCTTGTTGTATAAGTACTCTGCTAATTGAAACAAAGACTTGATCTTAAACTCTTCCTTGTTTGGGGGAAAATATTAGGTAGAAAGAATCCAGGTAGGATGATGGGAAGACAAACAACTTTACTGCTCCTTAGAGCTCCTCTTCAGTTTATTCCCTGCCTCCCTGGCAACAAAACTGGATAAAAGGAATTAATGGATCTCGCAGAGACCACTGAATATTTACCATTCTTGAGATGTTGACAAGTTATTGCCAGCTTTTCTTGGAGATATCCTTTAGGAATATCAGACACTGGCAGTTACAAAGAATTTGGCTAATATACTCCCAGGTGGTAGAGGCCAGGAACCCCAGTTATAGTTCATTTTCTTTGTCATTGGATGTCCATTAGAGAGTTTTCTATCTATTATATATACTCCCCAACCCTCAGTCAGTAGCCTTAGTAGGCACATAGATTGAGAACTACAAAATTATCTCAGAAAATTTCTAGTAAAGTCCTTCATTTTATATTTGATGAAATTGAAATTCAGCAACATGAAATTCAATTATTCAGTATCAGAGGCAGGATTTGAATTCAGGTCATATGAGTCCAAAGTCATTTCTATTTGTACTATTTATGTACCACTCTGCTTCTTCTATTCCATGTTCTTTTCTTTGTACTCTGCTGCTGAATATGACCTTCCTGGAATAGTTGATTATGTGTCATATTCCAATTTAATTGATGTAAAAGTATCAAAGAAAGCAAAAACATCTCCTTTGTCATCTAGAATTTTTTTTTCATTTAGAGGACTCCCTTTGCCTATATGTGTGGAAACAAGGTGAAGATCTCTGAAGTTCCCACAAATTATCAGTTTGAGTTGTTGTTTTGAAGCTACAAGGGTTTATTAAGCACAGTTGGTAAAAAATTGAGCAAAGAGTTTTTGATCCCTGTGATGTCAGCGATTGAAGTGTTCACAGTAAACAGTCTAGAGTGGTAAGGATTATTGCTGTGTATAAAGAGAATATTTTGGCATCACTCTGGATTACTCTATTTTTATTGGTGGTATGCTTTCTATAGCAATCTATTGATAGGTTTTTGCACAGCCGTGAGATGATCAAGGTAAGGATTGTGTGCATCTAGTCTCAGAGTGTCTCTTAACATAAAACAGACAGTATTGATAGCCACTTTAGTAGCCACTGATCAGTAGTAAATGTTAAAAATTAACAAGAAGTTGCTTTTTCCTATCCTCTGAATGACTCTAAACATTAAATATATTTTAGCAGGCATTGCTTCTCAGGCCACAGAGTGCTTCTAAACATTAAACATATTTTAAAAGTATTACTTTTTTCCCAGCCTCCAAGTAGCTGTAAACATTAAATATGTTTTATAAAAACTGCTTTGCCAGCTACTGGCAGAGTAGCTATGAACATCATTTTTCTTTAACATTGCCTTACGGCACTGGGACTCTTTTTTTTTTACCCTATTTGCTCAATTCTATTTATACTTTGTACACAAAGGCAAACAAGAGACTTCTTTGGGGCACAGTTGTCTCTTGGTTTATGATAAGTCATCATTGCCTAGTTCTCTGCACCATTAAGGTGCTGCTGATAACAGGCACTAACTGTTTTTGGATTGATTATGCTAGCTAGGAAACATGGATGTCATCTACATTTTCCACAAGTCATGTTTGTTCTTGCCTTGCAGGGTGCAAAATGCAGTGAGAAATAAAGTCGAATATGAGCTATCTTTTGTAATAGAGTAAATATTCCAAGAAATCAGATACTGATGGATTGTACTAATCCATCAAGTTAGAAATAGCCTATGGTGAGTATGGACTAGAAAGCAAGATTACTAAGAAAATGGGAATCTTTAGCACAATATAATATATGGCTTTGATTCTATGTCCAAAATCTTTTTTTGCATGATATTTTCCAATGCTAAAAAAGATTAAAGCCAAGTTTATTTTTTTCAAAATCAATAGTAATCATGGAAGCTAAGTCAATTATGCCATGATCTATATCAGTCATTAAGAATATTGAAATGAATGGTTCGGCTATACTACTGTCTATTTGCTACAAAGGAGCATGCTGATTTTTCCGAGTTCTACTATATAACTTTCCTCCAAATTGTGACTTATATATTTTATTAGCTTATATAGTACTAAATAATTTTAAAAAGGACAAGAAACTGATCTACCATTGAATAGTCAGTCAATTTTCCCTCAGCAGGAGAATAAATAATATTACAGAATGAGAGTAGTAAGATAAATAAAACACATTGTTAAACTGTGTTCTTCATTAAGGAACTGCCACTCATAATCTGTCACATGAGGCTGTCTCCCCCCAAAAATATTCTCTTTGGATTAATGAATGTTTATATTTTTAATGTGACAAAAGAAGACTACTTCCATATGTTCAGATGACTAAAATATCATATCATTGCATTCTAGTTCACTTTGAGTCTCCTTGAAGTCCTTCTCTTGACTTCATAGTTTTGAAGCATCTCTTAGATAGAAGTTGAAGGGAAAGAAACCAAATGAGTTGTGCTTCAAAGTAATAGCAAGCCATAAATTGATTCTGAATAAATATATTTTACAGGGGAAGAAAGGATAGCAAAGCTGGGACTGTCATGGATAACATTATTCCTATTCCTCAGATTGATGTTTTTCAAATGGAAAGATCAAAGACTATCGTTTTACAAATGACTATCAAAAATGAATAGAAGAAGAATATAGTCTGTTTAACTAACAACATTATTCTTTTGCCCTCAGAAGAAAATCATGGTGTAACTAATTTCATGACAATAATTTTTGAAGTGCTAAAATATGACTAATATAAAATCCACTTTTGCAAGACACATAAAATGAATCAGTTTTTAATTTTTCACCTCAGTTTATTATTTCTGTGTGCACCTTTATATGTGACTTATCAACATTACTTGTTTAAATGTTATTTAATCATATTTAATCATTGATATGGATTATTAATCAAGAACAAGATGGAAAAAGCACACATCTCTATTTTCCATTTTTTTAAACAGCACCTTATCCATTTCATAGAGCAAATCTATTGAGCAGTAAAAATCAACTATTTTAATCCTATTGATAAGACATAGAATAGATAATGAAGTATGAAAAGTCTTTACAGCAAGTTTTTCTAATAAAAGACTCTTTTCTCAAATATATAGAGAGAACTAAATCAAACTGAGTTGATAAATTGTCAAGGGAGATGAAATAGCAGTTTTCAGAAGGCAGATGAAAAAATACTCGAAATCACTCTTGATTAGAAAAAATATAAATTAGAACAACTGTAAAGGAGATTTTAAAAACTTACTGAATTGCTTAGATTTGCTTATATAGAATTCCATCAATTGCCAAAAAAATGTACAACATCTATACTTACTCTGTTCTCTATATTCACTTCTTTGTTTAAAGAGAAATTCTTTGATTTCTTGTAAGAAATTGGGGTCAGAATAAAAGAATCTATGTGTAAATTTCTTAAGTGTATATAAATTCTACATATTCTATTCTTTCTGTTAAGAATTCAATAATTTGCTGTCCTTCTCAGAATGACCATGCCCAGAAAGTCAAAAAGCACTCATTAGAGTAGACAACTTAATTTTTTGACTGCTACAAATATGATTTTAAGTAATGGTTAGATGTAATCCTTTATACATAATTTGGACAAAATATGGTATAATAAAATTATTCACGAGTATTAAAAATTAAAACCAAGCAAACAAATAACCAATAAACAACAACAACAACAACAAATTCACCTTCATGTTGTCCTTGGCTCCATGGAAGAAGATAATTGTGGCCACTGTTTCAAGGATGAAAGAGCCACAGTTTAACCAAGGATGCTCCAATCAATGGAAATGGCCTGGAAGAAATCTCTAATTTAGGAGTGGAAAGTGAAAAATAGCAGAAAATGATATCCATCTAGGAGGATGAAATGACAGTTCAGATACGTAGGTAATGACTGAAAAAATGAATGGATACTTGGAACTTAGGTTTGAGTTATACAATAACTGAGAACTATTTAATAACTTTAAAATGATGAAAAAGCCAAAAGTTTTTTTTTTCCTGATCTCATCATTGTAACTGAAGGGTGTATATAGGTTGGATAGCTCTAAAACTATATTTTACAATAAATGATTTTGAAAGATATGTATTTGACATTTGAAGTTTACTTCAGAAAGAAAATAAGTATAGGATACAAAGAATCAAAATATTGTGCAAATTTTTTATGATAGACATGGAAATTATTATTTCATTGGAGAAATATGTATATTAAAATATATATATAAAAGCAATGATTATATTCAAAATTTTATCAACTAGTACTTTAATGACTATTGTGTAGCATTTTCACAACTAGATACAAAAAATATACTTTACTGAGGCCTATTCCCTAGAAATTTCCCTGGCTCTGTGCCATAATCAAACAGATTTACTTTCAACTGTCATTTTCAAGTTTTTGAAGGTTTCATTTTATTTGACCATTGTATGCTTATTTGTGCTGTTTGCAATCATCTTATTAAAAAAGAGATTATTTTTCTCTTCATATATGAAAGGAAATACTCTGCTACTCTACATACACAGCTATTATTTTATAACTCCCCAGTAAAGCATTTTAATTTTCAAAATTATTTGTTGGTTATATGATTTGTTCTTTGACTCACCCATTATTTGGGATTAGATTGTTCAATTTCAGATTAATTTAATCTATATTTCAATTGTACTTTGTTAAATAGAATTTTTATTTCATTTTGTTATGATAGAAAACATTTAATATTTCTGATTTTCTGCATTTGGTTGGTTTTTTATACATTATTACATGATCTTTTTTGTGGAAGTGCCATGTGCAAGTGGAAAAAAGAACATTCTTTTCTACTTTCATCCAATTTTCTCCAGAAATCTATCATTTCTAACTTTTTATAAAAATCAATTCATCTCTTTAATTTCTTCTTTATTTTTTTTCATTCAAATTATCTAGTTCTGAGAGAGGAAAATTGAAGTTTCTTCATTAGTATAGTTTTACTGTCCATTTCTGGCATGTAACTGTTTTGCTTTTTTTACTTTAAGAATTTAGATGCCATATTATTTGGCATATTTATGCTTATTATTTCTATTACTGTATTTTCTAAAGTATCTGTTAGCCAGGTGTAGTTATCTTCCTTGTCCATTGTAATTAAATCTGCTTTTGTTTTGCTTTGTCTGAGATAGTGATTGTGACTCTTGCTTTAAAAAAAAAAAATCAGCCAAAACATAATAGATTCTAATTTGGCTCTTACATTTACTCTGACTCTCTACTTCAAGTGTGGTTCTTGTAAACATCATATTATCTGATTCTGATTTTTAATGTATTTTGTTATCTGCTTCTGTTTTATGGACTAGTTCATCCTATTCACATTTACAATTATTATTGTCAATTTCCCTCCATCCTATTTTCTCTCTGCCTTGCTTTCTCCCTCTTACCGTTTATCTTGCTTTGCCTCAAAAATCTGCTTTTTACCTAATTGCCTCCCACCACTCTATGTCCTTTTTTGATAAGCCCCTTTCTTTTCTCTTATCCCCTTTTACTCCTATTTCCCTGAAACATTCACAAATGAGTTGTGTTTTTTCCTCTTTGAGCCAATTCTAATGAGACTAAGGTTCAAGCACTGCCCCCATAATTTCCCCCTCTACTGTAAGAGCTCTTCCTTTCACATCTCTTTTATATAATTTGCACCATTCTACCTTTCCTGTCTGTTTTCTCCAGTGGCTCCCTCTTTCTCTTAAATTTATTTTCACTTACATTTATTTTTTTTAAATCATTCCATTATAGTCAAATCATACACATACCCTTTGTATATGTATAGTCCTTCTAACTAACCTAATATTGATAAAATTTTTAGGAATTACAAATATCATCTTCCCATGTTTAACCTTTTAGCATTTCTTTTACTAACTTTCCCATTTACTATTATATACTTCTCTTGAGTCTTCTATTTAAAAGTCAGTTTTTCTATTTAGTTCCAGTCTTTTCATCGGGAATGCTTGAAAGTGCTATATTTCATTAAATAACTATTTTCCCTTCATGGATTATACTCTTTTACTGAGTAGATGATCCTTGGCTGTAATTGTAGCTTCTTTGCTCTCCAGAATATTTCACTCCAAGCCCTCTTCTTCTTTAATGTAGAAGCTTTTAAAACTTGTGTTTTCCTGATTGTGGCTTCCCAATATTTGAAGTATGTCTTCATAACTATTTATCATCTTTTCTCCTTGACCTTCTTGCTCTGGAATTTGGATATAATATTCCTGAGAGTCTTTTTGTGGGGGGGGGATCTCTTTTAGGGGGTGATTTGTAGATTCTTTATATATTTTAATACTTTATATTTTATATTTTGCCCTCTAGTTTTAGGATGTCAGAGGAGTTTAACTTGATAATTTCATGAAGTATGATTTATAGGCTATTTTTCTTATCTTGGTTTTTAGGTAGTCTAGTAATTCTGAAATTCTCTTTCCTCAATCTATTTCCCAAGTCAGTTTTTCCAATTAGATGTTCAACATTTTTCTTCTACATTTTCCATTTCTAACTGTCTTATGATGTCTCATAGAGGCATAATCTTCCTCTTGTTTAATTCTAATTTTTAGAAGGTATAAGGAATTGTTTCCTTCAATAAACTTTTGATACTTACTTTCTATTTGGCCATTTCTGCTTTGTTCTTCAACGGTTTTTTTTTGTACTTCTTACTATTTGGTCAATTTTTTATTTTTTTAGGTTTTATTCTCTTCAGTATTTTTTTACTTCCTTTCCCAAATTTTTTTCAAATTTTCCTGCATCACTTCTATTTATTTTCTCAATTTTCCTCTACCTTTCTTATTATTTTGAGCTCTTCTAGAATTTTTGGAGGCCCATGACCTCCTAATTTTTTTTCTTTAAAACTTTGCATGTTGCTGTTTTGATTTCATTGTTTTCTTCTGGGTTTGTGTTCTGATCTTCCCTGACACCATAGTAACTTTCTATGACTAGATTTTTTAATTTATTTCCTCATTTTCTCCAGCCCATGTTTTTAACATAACATTATATTAAAATTGGGCTATGCTCCTAAGATAGAAAGGACACTAGTCACAAGCTTCAGATTTTGGGGGCTGCAGTTTTCAGAGCTAATTCTGGGGGATTGTAAATTTTTGTTTCTTCAGTGATGGTATAATCTCCAGGCATGTATGGTCACTGCACTCCTTACCTGTCCTCTTATCTGTAAGCTGACATAAGTGCCTTCCCCACTCTGGAACTCTGACCAGGATCCCTTGTGATGGTGTTTCTGCTCCTTATGATCCTCCAATCACAAGTGTCAGTGTTCCTTTTTGCCTTGAACTGAGACTCCTAATCCCCTTTGAGTTATCATGGGCACTTTTCTTCACTCAAAAATTGTGACTAGGCCCCACAGCCTGTTTTACTTGTGCTGTTTTACTCGTATTACTCTTAGCTCTTCGATTGTGACTTGATATTATTTATGGCTATGCCACAGAGCCTTACTCCCAATGCCATCAGAGGGTCCTCTGTCAGCTCCTTCTGACCATTCATCTCCATGACTGAGAGCTCCTAAAGGCATGGCTACTGCTGCCGCGGTCATTGCCTGCTCTTGCCAAGACCTTTCTTGTTGACCACCTGAGTGATCTTGGGCTAGAAAATTGTATTATTCCAACCTTTTGTTGGTGCTACTCATCCAGAGTTTTATTTGAGGTGATAAGGCAATTTGGGAGAGCTCAAGTAAGTCCCTGCCTTTACTCCTTGGTCTTGGTCTGTCCCACTCTCTGCCTCTTGTTTCATTTTATTCTTTTTTCTTACTCTCGTTATAACATCAATCCTGTTCACAATATTCTCAACTCTACCTCCTCCTCTCTATTTCACTATGCCCTGTTTTCTGAATTCTGTTCTTCTGTTCACCTTTTGATACTGGGCTTAGCCCAAGGCTGAATCATACAACCTTTATTCTTCTCCCTTTTATAAGAAGTCCTGGGAGCTCACTGGTAGCAAGATCTTTGTTACTACCTTCATAAGAATAATTTTCGGGTCCATATTGCTAGTTTTAGAATTTGTCATTATTTATTTCTCATCAACTAATAAATACTTGTTTTCTAGGTTTGTGATTCTTAATGGGAGAGCTAAAATTGTAATTAGAAAGCACGAGGACTTTTAAGTCCTCAATCATCAATGCATATTTCTAGATGCAAGTATTTTTATTTGTCTAAAGTAAATTCAAACTTATCCCTAATTCTTTCAGATTTGTCATCAGACACTAGTACCAATTTTCTTATAAAGGGATCAATTGGCATTCATCTTTCCTCTGGTGTATTTCCTCCTTCATGATATTTTTCAGGGAATTTTTGTTCTAGCCAAATGTTCTACACTAGCTTTTGAAAAGGCCAACTGCTTCTCAAAAGAAAAAGTCTCCCTGGGAAATAGAAAAATACTGCCAGCTCGGGAAAGGTACTTGAATTTTATTAGGGTCATTAATACTTTATATACATATATATATATATATATATATATATATATGTAATGTGTGTACATATATATATATTCATTCATGTATCTATGTATACATTTATATGTATATAAGTGGAGAGATAGACAGATACATCTATTTGTAACAATGATACACAGGATAATCAAGAAACTTTAATTTATTTTTGTATTCTTACTGGCAATAAGAAAGAACTGAATATACATAGATAATTTGAGTTTGTTTCTAAAGTAGATGCCTACTCTCAGCAGTCCATAGAGCTAGGACAACTATATTATACTGGCTGTGGACTATATTATCCCATCCAGAGGAAGAAAAACAAAACAAAACAAAAAAACACAAAAAAACACCTCAGAATCTGATCTTTATAAAAATTATCTCATGTATCTCTTTCCCTTAATCCTAATTCCTCATTCCAAAAATTACTAATCTGTAAACATGTTTACCAAAATACGTATGTACAATGCTAACCTGACTGTTTGACGCTGAGGGGAGTGGGGTGAAGGGAAAGATGGTAGGAGCTTTTGTATTTTAAAAATATGCATGTGCATATGAAAAACATAAATAAATTTTAAAAAATAAGATAGATACCTAAGATTCTGGGAGGAGTATGATGTCCTCTTCACTAAAATAATTGGAAGGATAGCTTTGATGACTATGAGTACATAGGCTAACAAAATTTCCAAAGAAGCAACAAACAGGAGCTAAGAGAAGTTCATGGGAACACCTAGACGGGTGATAATTTATAGTTCTCTGCAGTTAGCCTTTGTAGTTCAACCTTTAAGGGGCTCTGAACAAGGTGTTTAAGTGGTAAAGACAGACAAACAGACAGACCAACAGACAGAGAGAGACAGAGAGAGAGAGAGGCAGAGAGACATAGAAGGGTGAAAGGAAAGAAGAGAAAACCCTATTTTATATGAACAAAAAACTAGACGCAAAATGGATACCATGTTTTTGAGGAAATAGCTGAACAAATTGTGGAATATGTATATGCTGGAATACCACTGTACTTTAAGATAGTGTAAAATAAAGTATTCAGAGAAATATTCAAAGAGTTGTACTGTATTATTCCAGTTTTGTAATGGGTTGAAGATGATACAGATGCATGCTTGTTAATGTTAGGTAGAAGTCAGTTCAGCATTTCTCTCCTTAATCACTTGGGTTTCTTCCTTGTCTATATGACTTAAGGGGTATGACTTTGACAAGCTAAGGTCCTCCAATACTTAAGGATTATGGGGAAGGGGGGCAGCATATGCTGCAACTGTTCTGGAAAAGCCTGGAAGTTAGAGTAGGAGTAAGTGCATGAGATTCTTAGACAGACTAAATCTAGATCTCTGTTAATGGTCTATCTTTGTTTTGTTTAGTTTAAATTTCCCTAACTTTTTAAAAAACTTATTTAGTTGACAGTTGTGATATGTATGACTAACCCTTGTTTTCATAATCTGCATCTCATTGCTCAAATGAGACTCAGAGAGGCAATGGGAAGAGTCCAGGAGAAATTTAGAATATTGAAATTGGGGGGGGTTAATTTTTGCTCTTCCACAGGCTAAGGGCTTATTACTGAAAAAAGAATTAGTAATTCATTTTTATAACTTCCCAGTAGAATTAGAAAATTTATACCCACTTTATTCTAGGTCATGAAAAAATGAGGGAGGTTGAGCTATGAATGATTATTAGGCTTGTATCTTTTATTACTACTTGTGGTATTAACCAGAAGTACTACTGTAACTATGATTCTCAGACATTCATTTATTTTATTTAGTTATTTTGCTCATAGAATAGTATTATTTTTCTAGTAAAAAATCATAATAGTGACAGTAGCCTCCCACATGCTTTATTGTAAGTTCCATTCAATTTCCACTATACTGAACAAAAATTCCTAGTACACTAGTTTCCTTAGGGATAGTCATTGAAAATCATTGTATTAAATTATCCAGTAATTTAGAGTTCTGGAAACTGTTGAAAGAGATGAGTAACATTTACCACTATCTTAATTAAACAGCTTAAGAATTCACTAGCAGATGAGTTGGTCTTAGGGAATATCTATTAAAAATCTTAAGACTAATCCTGGACATCAGGAAGGCAAACCCAAGAAATCAGCAGTTATCCAAGTTGTTGAAAAGAGCATCAATCACATTTAGATATTAGGAGCTATGAAATAAGTTGTTTCCAAAAGTTCTTGATAATTTGAGCTTCTAACCTCTCCCCAAAGGAGAAAGAATAATTCACTCCTTAGCTGAGAAGTTATATTAACCCTTTTATTTTTATTTTGTTTTGTTTTTAATTTATATTGCATGGGAAAAGAAAATAATTTCTTCCCTTGTGGGACTAGAATCCTAGAAAGGATACAAGCAAATATGTGGCAGATTTGATGCAGTACTGGCCTGACAATCAAGAAAAACTGAAAACAAATTTGACATATATTAGCTATGTGAAGCCATGTAAGTTACTTAACTTCTATTCCTAATTTTCCTCAAATATAAAAATGAGGATGTTAATAGTACCTACCTCAAAGAGTTATCATGATAAATAATTGACATTATATTTATTAAGCAATTAATAAAGTGCTGTTGCTGTTCAATCATTTTTCACTTATGAC
Source organism: Macrotis lagotis (assembly GCF_037893015.1). NCBI lineage: Eukaryota > Metazoa > Chordata > Mammalia > Peramelemorphia > Peramelidae > Macrotis > Macrotis lagotis. The sequence continues at coordinate 363,660,682 of NC_133666.1, read as the reverse complement.
CAACTCTTTTTTAGCCTTTTTAGGACCTCCTTGGCAAAAGTAGTGGCGTCATTTGTCAGTTCCTTCTCCAGCTCATTTTACAGATAAGGAAACTGAGGCAGATAGAATTAAGTGATTTTCTTAGTACCAATTTTTATAAAGAGATCAGCAGACAGTCATCTATCCTCCTGTATTTTCTCCATGATACTTTTCAGCAAATATTTGTTATAGCCCAATGTTTCTACATTAGCTTTTTTTTTTAGTAGCAAGACTACGGGGATTAAATGACTCGCTGAAGGTCACATAGCTAGGTAATTATTAAGTGTCTGAGGTCATATTTGAGCTCAGGTCCTCCTGACTCCAGGGTCAGTGTTTCATCCACTGTACCACCCAACTGCCCCTTCACATTAAGTTTTTTTTTTCTTAGGTTTTTGCAAGGCAGTGGGGTTAAGTGGCTTGCCCAAGGCCACACAGATAGGTAATTATTAAGTGTCTGAGGCCAGATTTGAACTCAGGTACTCCTGACTCCAGGGCTGGCACTCTATCCATTGTGCCACCTAGCCGCCCCTTATATTAACTGCTTCTTAGAAGAGTCTCCCTGGGACATAGAAGGAAATTACCAGCTTAGGAAAGATACTGGAATTTTATCAGGATCATTATTACTTTGTGTATATAATATATATATGTATCATATACATATGATACATATATATTCATGTTTATATATACATTTATGTGTATGCAGATGGAGAGATAGACCGACAGGCACATCTTGTTAAAACTATGACATAATCAGAATTATCTGGAAACCTAATTTGGTTTTGTGTTCTTGCTGAGAATAATACTGAACTGAATATGTAAATAACTTGAGTTTGTTTCTTAGGTAGATACCTAAGATTCCAGCAGGGGTATGATGCCCTCTTCACTGAAATAGTTTGGGAAGACACCCTTGAGGACTGAGTATACAGGCTGAGCTAAATGGGAATTAGAATATCTGTGGCTTGCCCTGAGAAGCAGCAAATAGGAGCTAAGAGAAGAGGGTCAGGGGAACATCTAGGTAATGTAATAATTTATAATGCTCCACAGTTAGCTTTAGTAGTTCAAATTTAAGTGGCTCTGAACAGTTCTTTAATTCAAGACGCATGCGCACACAGATGGAGATAGAGAGACAGAGACAGACAGAAACAGAGAGGAGAGACATAGAGAGAGATAGAGACAGAGAAAAAGTAAGGGAGGGAGGGAGGGAGAGGGGAGAGGAGAGAGAGAGAGAGAGAGAGAGAGAGAGAGAGAGAGAGAGAGAGAGAGAGAGAGAGAGAGAGAGAGAGAGAGAGAGAGGAGGGAGGAAGAGGGGATAAAAGAGAAAAAAATATGGATGCAAATGAATACTCCATATTTTAGGAGTTATATACATATATGTGTGTGTGTGTGTGTGTGTGTGTGTGTGTGTGTGTGTGTGTGTGTGTACTTGAACATATTGTTTGGAAATGTATGAAGATTTGTGATTCCAGGTTCCAGGTTCCAGGTTCCAGGTTCAGCACTACATTCCTGATGCTACCTAATACTCAGTAGGAGCTTAATAAAATTTTGTTGTCTCTCCTCCTTCCTTAAAGGTAGTTTGGGCCACCTCACCTCTCAAACAACTATTAGATAGAAGCTAGAGAAGAATAGTTTGTAAAGAAAAATAAACAAAAAAGACTCCTTAAAACAAAATGACTATTTATCTAATGCAGAAAAAAGACGTAAATTGAAAATTGAGTATTAGATAGCTGTTCATTGGCTAAGAAGCATTAGACTCAAGTTTAATCTCATTCATTCAGTTTAATTGTTAGAAGGAATATGTATGAATTTCCATATGATTTTAATGATACTATCATATATTAATAATAATAAATGAGTTTTGTGCACAAATAAAATGAAGTTCATCCTAAAATTAAAAAGGAGACAAATAAAACTGGTAAATGCATATTTCACTGGACTGGATGGTAGATATTGAGTAACTGGCCTCTTCCAAAGGTAATCATTGTACTTACCATTATCCTGGTTATTGTAATTGAGCACAGAATCAAGAGGACACAACCAGAAATGCATAAAAGTGAATGACTAAATATCTATACTTAAGAATTCATAGCCATGTCTTAATTATTAGAATTTCTCAAGAAACAAAAATCAAACAAAAACTTATATGTAGGAAAAGAGAATTAAATCATATCCCTATCAATGAATAAGCTTTTAAAGTGACTAAAATGTGCCAGGCACTATGTTAATTGCTTTAGATACAAAAAAAAGCAAACTATTGCCCAGCCTTTAAAGAGCTTACAGTCTTAGGGAGGAGACAGTAGGCAAAAAAATAATATAAAAAGCAAAGTATACAAAGGATAAATAGAAAATAATTAAAAGTGGAAGGACACAGGAATTAAGATGAATTGGGGAAGGTAGAAGGTAGGAATTTCATTGAAATTTAAAAGGAAGCCAGGACCTTCCATAGTTGATGTACAGAAGGGATAGAGCTCTAGGCAAGGAGCCAGATAGAATGACCAGAGCCTAGAGATGAAATGTCTTCTTCCTTGAACAATCAGGATTCCGGTATCATTGGATTAAAGAGCATGTGTCAAATAATAAAGATGTAAGAAAACTGGAGAAGTAGAAAAGTTATGCCCAATTCACAGAGGTATGAGAGTGAAGTTTAGAAAACAGCCTAGTAATGGGCAAATATATCCAAGATCAATGAATCTAAGCATCATTTACATAGAGATGATCATTGAGATAATAAAAACTGAAAAGATCACCAAGTGAACTACAAGAAAGGACAAGAAAAGAGCCTTAGAGAAATTCCACTGTTGGTAGACATGACAGATAAAGATCCAATGAAGAAGATAAAGAAGAGGTCAGACAAATTGGAGGAGAACCAGGAAAGAGCAGAATCAGAGAAAAGGGAGTACCAAAATGAAGAGAGTAATCATCATTTGTCAAAGGCTGTAAAAAATGAGTTGGAATGAAGATTGAGAAAAGAACATTAGATTTGGCAAATAAGAGACCATTACTAACTTTGGAGTGGCAAAAGGTGAATGATGATAAGAAGTCAGACTACAAAGAGGTAAAAAGAGAATGAGGGTAATGGATCTCAGGTACCTTCTGTAAATATTCTTCTCAGTTAGTTTAGCCACAAAAGGGAGGAGAGATATAAAATAATAGCTAGTGGTGATGGAATGAGAGGTTTTTGAGCATGGATTAGTTACAGGCATATTTGTAGGCAGTAGGGAAGCAGCAGTAGACAATGAGAAATTGAAGACTTGTGCATTAATAGGGAAACTAGAGAGGACAGTATGATGGAAAGACAGGACAAAGGAATTGTCTTGCCTTGGCAAAAAGGTTTAGCTTTTCATGTAAAGTAGTCGAAGTAAAAGATAACATTAGAAGCCTTCTGAGTAATGTGAGATGAGACAAGAAGAGAGAGTAGAAAGTGGAGAAAGGGGAATTGGGAAAGGCTTGAAGAAGAAAGAAAAACTGGAAAACCTGCTGTGGAGAAGGGATAGTGATAAAGAAGGTCTAAAAGGTTTGTTTAGCAATAGTAAGTGTGAAGATGAAATTGTATAGCTAATTTGTAGTGGATCCAGTCAAAATAGTTTTGTGATTTTCTCCATCTTTATTCCTCAGGACATTAGTTAATGGAAAAGCATGAATACTGAGATACTTTAATTACTACTCATGGCTGTGACTTGAAAGGGCAAGACATTCATTAAGATAAAAAGGCAGGCCACTCAAAAGAAAAAAAAAATAACTCAACAGTGTAAATTTTTAATGGTTCACCAGGAGATCAAGATAGGTAAGGGAAAAGATACCCCACTATAGAGGAAATTGACTGACAAAAGAATTTAGTGGTAGAAGAAGATCATGGTGAGGATGGAGAACAGGATTTGAATCTTTAAGGCAGAAAGAAAAGTAAAATAAGTTCAAATTATAATCAAATAAAGGATTTTCAGAATTCATGATAATGAATGTGACTCATGTGAATGATGGAAAGATAAACATTATGATGATTTCTGTAGGTAAGCTATGGTGAGGTAGAAGTAATAGAAAACCTTATTGAAGGAATTGGGAAATTAGGTTGTTTGATGAAATATCCAAATGTATATTGTACTCTGTTACTATGAAGGAAGAATTTGTATGAGGGAAAAAAGACTGAACTAGACATTCAACACATTAAGAAACAAGTATATTCTAGAATTGTATAGATAACAGTTACCAGAATCTTTAATGTGTAATAAATATGGATTCTGAATGAATCTCAAAGGAGATGATCCTTGAGTGATGGTGACAGAGAGAAACTAGAAGTGGTAATAAGAAGCAAGAAGCAGGGGCGGCTAGGTGGCGCAGTGGATAAAGCATCAGCCCTGGAGTCAGGAGTACCTGGGTTCAAATCTGGTCTCAGACATTTAATAATAACCTAGCTGTGTGGCCTTGGGCAAGCCACTTAACCCCATTTGCCTTGCAAAAACCTAACCCCCCCCAAAAAAAACAAGAAGCAATCTTAATTCTCTAACCAATGCTAATTCCCATTGTGTTCTATCTGTGAAAATACAAACATTGTAAAAGTAGCCAAGCACCCCAGCAATTCTATTTCTAGGCCTATATCCAGAAGAAATCATGAAAAATGGGAAAAGTCCCTCATGTTCCAAAAAATTTCCAGATGCTCTTTTTGTAGAGGCAAGGAATTGGAAATTGAGTATATGCCACCAATTGGGTAATGGCTAAACAAGTTAATGGTACATGAATACTATGAATATTATTGTTCCATAAGAAACCATAAATGATCGGACTCTAGAGAAGCATGGAATGACTTACAGGATCTGATGGTGAGGGAAGGGAGCAGAACTAAGAGAACAATGTATACATTAACAACATTGGGAGATGATAAAACTAGATGGAAGTTGCTCCTCTTAACAGTTCTAATATGGACAACCATGTTAGATCAGTTATGCACAATGTTATCCCCATCCAGAGAAAGAAAATCAAAACAACAAAAAAATGAATAAAACCCAATCCTTCAGAATCTGATGAACACTTAATAAAAATGATTTCTGATGTATCTCTTTCCCTTAATCCTAATTCCTCACACCAAAAATAATTAATCTATAAACATATTTATCAAAACTATGTATAATGCTAACCTGACTGTTCACCCCTGAGATGAGTGGGAAGGGAGGGTAGAAAGAAATTTTGTAATTTAAAAATATATGTGTAGGGGGTGGCTAGGTGGCGTAGTGGATAGAGTGCCAGCCCTGGAGTCAGGAGTATCTGGCTTCAAATCCAGTCTCAGACACTTAATAATTACCTAGCTGTGTGGCCTTGGGCAAGCCACTTAACCCCGTTTGCCTAAAACCTAAAAAATATATATATGTATATATATATATATGTGTGTGTGTGTGTGTGTGTGCATATGGATGGAAAAAAGTAGCCAAGGAATTTGAGTCATCAGGAAGAATTTGGGACTCAGTAAATTCAAGAAAATGAAGGGAGTAAGAAAGTAGAAAAATGTTTTAAGACAAAACCTAAAAAGTTGTTAGGGAGTTAGATTAAGAGAGATAGAAATAAATGAGCATCATTGGTAGATTGTGGATGTATTTGAAAAAAATTTTTACTGAGGGTTCAGAATCATGGGGAAAAGGTATACATGGGTTAATTATTCAAAATGAGGATTTATTTGTCCATAAGAATATGATTTTAGATGGAGTCTTCCCAGGGTGTTGGGTAGTTCTGTGTGGCTAAAAGAGAAGAGTCTTGGAGACTTTCTGATTGAGGCATAACAAGCCATATGAAGCTGTAGGTAACCAGAAAGGGTGACTGGAATTAGAGGTGGAATGGAACAGGTAATGCAAGTAATTCTTCCTTTTTGTTCAAAACTAGCCTGTTTGCCCAATATACAATGATGCCATCTGTGTGGTAAATAAAAATACTTTCCTATTTTCCATAAGTTAAATAGATTTCACCCTATTCCCCACCTTTAATTATAAAGAAAAACAATGCAATGAGCATGCGAGTTGAATAGCATAAAAATGATTTCATCAGACAACTAGCTTTAGGAAATATTTTAAAAGATTACTTAATCAATTGGGAACATTTTAAAAGATTACTTAATATTCTCCAGTATTTCATTATAGCTGTATGAGCTAGAGACTAGTTTTTATAGTTATTGAAGACTGATTCATAATTATTAGATAGAAGGAAATATTTTTAACACTTACAAGTTCCCTAAGCCTCATATTTAAATTGTAAAAAATAGAAATAATAAAGGAAGAAGTGACAGTAGTTGAGTAGTATGGTCAAAGGAAATATCAGAGGACCTCTCCATTTGAAAAATATTGACCACCTCTCTAAGAATTGCATAAACTACAGTTCCAAGTATTTTCAACTAATGCCAAAAATGTGTAAGGTTTCAGTATATTCTCTAGTGAGATACGTGATTGTTGTCCATGAAGATTGCCAGAGCTGACAGTGGGAGAGAAGCTGCTATCATTCTCATTGCAGTGTGAGCGTGTATGTATGGGGGGTGGGAGGTGCCTTTGCACACTCATGTCCTTGGATTTGAAAAACGTAAACTGTATTTTCTCTTTATATTATTTCTTAATTATAAACCACTTGCTATTTCTTTTAAATATATAATGCAGTCATCATGTCATTATTTTCTACCCCCACCCTGTTCTCCTCACCTAAAGATGTAGTATGTAGAAAATATAGTTTATACTATACAGTATACTATAAACAGTATATACTATAGATGTAGTATATAGAAAATGTAGTATATATTATGCAGTATAGATGTCTCCTACTGTATAGTATATACTACATTTTGGGACAGGATCCAAAACTCGATCTTCATATCAAAACTCCTTTTTATCACTATGTCAGGAAATCTATCAGTCTTTATTAAAAGTTTTAAGCTTTGGGGTGGCTAGGTGGCACAGCGTATAGAGCACTGGCCCTGGAATCAGGAGTACCTGAGTTCAAATCTGGCCTCAGACACTTAATAATTACCTAGCTGTGTGGCCTTGGGCAAGCCACTTCACCCCATTTGCCTTGCAAAAACCTAAAGAAAAAGTTTTAAGCTTCATTAAGACATTGATTTTAATTACTTTTCCATAAAACCTAGTATAGTAATTTGTGTTACCACACCCCCTATAGTCTTGTATTGCAAGGTATTAATTATACTATGACTTTTATGAAGTCTCTAGGAAAGCAATTTATCTAAATATTCAACTTCCATAAATTTGAGACTTAACTATAAAACAACAGATTAGAATAATTCTAGAAATACATATATACATATATTGATTCACTCACACAAGTATAAAACTATTAACTATTCATCAAATATTCATTATCAAATATATCCTAGGCTGCATAATTCTTTGGCCAAATAAATGTGCTAACATTTAGCATACTGTTCAGGTTTCCCTTTCGTTGCAAGTAGCAAGAATTCATGGAGGAAAAAAAGAAATCTCTCTCTGTGGATTTGACCTAAAAACAGATTAATTACCCTAATCCAAATGGAGAATTGCTCAGATAAAAGCTAGTGACTCCAATGATTGCTGATCTCCTTAAAAAGGTCTTTTGAAAACACTTATGGAACTTAAAAATACCTAAGTAGTATGTCCAACTCACCACCAGTCCCTTACAAAAGGGACTATCTATATTACCATATTATGCAGTGGAGTAATTTACTCTTTCATACCAATTTTTCTTTCCATTGTCCTTTGAGTTTTAATTATTTGTACAGTATGGTATTATCTGATACATAGTCATAGAAAATTCCAGAAATGGACTTTTATGATTAAAAGACATATGTATTGAATATGTATTTAGGTTTATATGTACATACAGTTTTATATATAGTTTTCACTAGCTTGCTAACTCCAGGGAAAATTGAAAAGATTCTTTATGTGTTAAGGAATTTTCTAGTTATTTGATGTCTACTGAGCTATTATTAGTATATCTGTGTGATCTAGAGACTAGCTTTTATCATTGTTGAGTAATCATTCATAAATCATAGATATAAGAAAATGTACTCATACTGACAAGTTCCTTAAGCAGCAAATTAAACTTTAAAAAAAAGAGGTAAACAATGAAGGAAGTGGTGATGGTAGTTCATTAATATGGAATCTGTGTATATTCATACATATGTAGATGTATACATGTAAATGTATATAAAATATACATCATATATACACTATATGCATATTTATACATATTTATCTTTATCTATGAGGTATATATGTAAATAGGAAAGTAGGAATTATAAATACACATACATTTAATTTATACACTATATTTTTATATGTGTACATGAATATATATTGGGGGCATGTAAGTATATATATATATTATATGTATACGTGGTTTGCAAAGAACTTCGCATATATTATTATGAGAGACCTTGTTTTCTTATTATATTATATTCTTAATATATTTTAAGTAAAAATTAAGCTTTTATTTCTTTTATTTCCTCATTAAGGTACCAGCAACTGTGGGTCAGTTTGCCAGTCTCTGAAGGACATGACTGAAAGAGGAGATTGCCTCAGGTTATGTGCTCTTTGATCTTGAGTAGGACCCCAGCCAACTAAGAGTCTTTACTTCTGTAGAGTGTACACAGAATGTAATCAAGGTGAATTTTGATCTCTAGAAGATCTCTATTGGAGTTTATGGTGTCATAACTCATTGAAGGAGAAAACTAACTAGAGTGTCTGGGTGGGCATGGAATACTCTGTTTCGATTGCTGGAGATGACTGAGTCTCATAATCAAGCCCAGTTCTCAGAAGATCTTTAGTTTGTTATCTTGCACCCTCTCCTCCAAAAGTATATTGAGATTTCTAGTCTCTTTATGTCTTTGTCTCTGGAAACTGATGAAAAACAGCTGACCATCAATTTATTATTAGCTAGCCTAATTAGTAAAATGATCATTGATTACCCATTAACTCTGTCTCTTGGGCAAATGAAAACATTTGTCTCACTTGATTTATCTTCAATAGCTCTGTGAGATAGCTGATATTATTACCCCCCCCATTTTAGGGATAAGGAAATGGAAGATGTAAAAAGTGGATTGATATATACTTTATATATACATATACTTTATATATATATATATATATATATATATTTATTTATGTCTGTATACATGCATGCATACATCAAATGCCTAGCTATACATATGCACGTATGTCAGACTAAGTGGACCAATGAATAGAGTGTTGAACTTGGAGTCAGGAAGACCTGAGTTCTAATTCATTTTGAGGACATTTACTGCTGGTGTTCCTTCAACTTCTGTTTCCTTACCTATAATATGGGAGTAAAAATATCCCCCTATATCTCAGATTGAGGATCAAACCAAGTAATGCATGTAAGACTCTTTGAAAGCCTTCAAGTGTTATTTAAATGCTAGCTAGTATAGATGTATATATATGTGTAATCCAAGCATCTATTGGATTTTTGATTTTCACCTATATTGCATGTCTATGTACATGTGAGTATCTTAAGTTTGTTAATTATCTTTACTATTTTTGATAGACTTGCATTAAAACATTTATAAATCAAGTTTTGGGAGAAGCCTACAGGCTAAGCCCAAAGCTTAGATAAATCAAGCTTTTAACCAGACTGTTGTTGGGTCTTTAAGCCCAACATCCCACCTCGTGGGCCAATATTCTTTTTATTGCCCACTTGTCTTTTTTACAGGCTGCACAGATAAGCTTAATAGAAACTTGCATTTCAGGCTATTCTCAGAATAGTTTGTATTTTTCTAATCTAGATGAACCAGGGCTTGAATCTAAAATCTTCCATTTCTCATAGGAATAAGTCATTTTGTTTTCCTTGTTGTAGCTTATTTTCCATCCTTCTGTGATTCAAAATGTTTCCCAAAAACTCCTTGAGAATTTAACTAAATAATAAATAATGATAATAGGAAAGTTTGCAGTTTAAGAGGTTCATTATCTTGATTAAAATTTGTAATTTCTTATAATTGCTATAAAAAAAAAATCCTAGTACCTACTATCCTTTCTACATTGATGTCAATTTGCTACTCGATTTTTCCCCCCCCCAGAGGTGAGCAGGGAGGAGGGCAGTTTCAATAGGAAGGTTATTTCCCGTGTTTCCCTTAGGTACTATGCTGTTATCCTGAAGTTTGCCTATGGCTACAGTCAGCTGCCTCCAGGTTTCAGCCTGCAGAAAGGGATAGAAAGATATTGCAAATTAGGGCAGCTTTCTGGTACCTAAACTTAACCTGCAGGAACCTTGCAGGCATGAGTGAATATTAGAATAGCTGTACAAAAGTTCATTTTTAAAACTTGGATATCTTTTGAAGAAAAAGGACTGAGCTATGCCTCCACACCCTGCATTTGCCTTAGGAACAGGATAGGCTACAGGGTCAGGTCAGGTATATGCTTAAAGTTCTTTTTGAACTTAACAGAAACTAGTCAATGAGGGAACCAATCCAGGGAGTACAGACAATTTTTGCTTTATGTAAAATTGTCATTCCTGGAAGGCAGATGGCAGAACCACTCCAGTCTGGACTCAGCAGGCAATGACAGAGGTAGCAGCAGAGGATGCAGCCCAGAAGCAGGGGTCTAGGCCCTGAAGCTTAGAGACGCTGGAGCCCTAGAGTTAAGGAGGGGATTGGGACCACACAGAATCCCAGGAAGGGAAGTAGAGGTCTATGGAATCATCTACTTATATTAAACAAAAGTGACTTTTATGTGGATATTTATTGAACCTATATCTACATACAACGGAAGACCCTGCTCTTTATATGGGGTATTATAAAAGTATTTTTTCTTTGCCTATTAATGTGAAACTTAACATTTTTTACTAAACTTAATTAAAACAAACAAACAAACAAAAAGCAAAGAAATGCCAATGGGCAAATAAAAAAAAAGAACCAGAGTTAAAGAAAACAGGTGAAATCTGAGTCTTTAATCAGTTTTTTTTTAATCTCCTATAATGAGTACAACTTGGAGCACATTTATTTGTGCAATTATATAGATAAATAGTTATATGCCCAAATCTACTTTCAAAGGGAACATTTGACTAAAAGATAAATACTCCTTCCTCAGAGTTTCATTGTAGTAGCTCGTGGGGCATACAGCAGAGTAGTTATAAAATGTATATTAACAGTGCTGTTTTTAATCTCCTAGGCTATGTGTTTGGTCTGGACTTAGTCTTATTAATATCTCATATTATTAAGTGAGCTCAATAAACAGTGGTGATATAAAAGGAAGGGTTTTATTACTTTGTTAGAAAAGAAAAATTACAAGAATAAAATTAAGAAAGTGGGTAGAGTATAATCACTCTCTAGCCTGGAAGACTTCCAAAGTCTAAAAGCAAACGTTCTGCTTGTGCAGTTTGAGACTTGATTTTTTTCATAAATCAGAGGATTTTTTCCATGGGTGCAAAATGGAACTATGCTTTGATCTTGTCTCTAGAGATGAGTGATTTTGATTGTCCAAAATGATGGGGAAAATGTAAATTAGAATTAAAAAAATGATTATTACAAAACTAACTCATAGTAGCCCTAAAAAATGAATAGTCCTAAAAATTATTAACTAAATGATGACTTTGGATAAAGGATAACAAGGTTTTGAGGGTAGAGGGGAAATGAATCTGGACTTTATAGCCAGTTAATTATGAATATTTAAGTGCCCTGGATTTAAATGCTCAATTATCATTCTATAGTGTTATATATATATATATATATATATATATATATATATATATACACAAAATTCCCTCTGTCTTTTTCCCCTTAATGTATGAATTGTTATGGATTCTATGGTGTTTATTAAATGTTTATTAAGTAATTGCTTGCCATTCATTTCTTTGTGATTATTATTAGAAAGACAATCCAATGACAATTCATTTCCATTCAAACAGTTTTTTGGTTAGTGTTCAAAATGTTTCACTGAATTTTAGAAGAATGAAAAGAAAGTGATTTTAATAATAAAGAATAAAAACATCAGTTATCTTTATGTAATTATTATAGCATCTATCAAGTTCACATTATATTACAGACTAGGAAATATGAAGCCAGGAAAAAAAAATACTTTATGCCATTAAAGAGCTTATATTCTCTGGGGTCAAATAACATTTGCACATGTAAGTTAATATAAAATATGTATCAAGTATACTCTAAATATATTTTGGTGGAAGGGACAATAGCAGCTGAGAGGTTCAAGAAAAGCTGCCTGTAGGAGATGACATTTTTTTGAAAGAAGTTTGGGGGGTTAAATGGGAGGAATGACTTTCTAATCAGCCACTAAAGGGTATTTTACCAAGACTTCTTTTTATTTTCCTCACACTTTTTAATTCCTTTTTTCTTTGAGGGGTTTTTCTGTTTTTATTTTTTAAAATGTCACAATTTTCTAGAATTTTATTCCTGAGAAAGGATGCTGTCCGAAATCAAAGTGAAATAATGTCATTAGGAAAGATGTGAAAATGGGGTTGATAATAGGAGATTAAAGATTATTTCTTGATATAAATTGCTTGCTTAATCCAGACAATATAAATAGTTGGACTCCTGGTTACGGTATATTACCAGATGCTAAAAAAACTGTGAACTTTCCATGGATTTGTATAAAAATTTCTATAATCTTATGAATTTGAGGAAGTTGAAAACAAATATACCAAGTCCTAGTTGAATAACTTTTAGATAAGTTACAGTTTAAATATCACTTATCTAACAGAGAATCTTAAAGGATGGAATACTATAGATTGAAATGGGAAAAAAATTAAAAAGATCTCTTTTGTATATAATAAAAAGAAAGAAATTTTAATACAGATGGATCAGTAAAAATCACTATGTAGAATACATATGTAAGAAATTTATTTTTTATGTTTGAAAACATATAGGAAAATTAATTATATTTTATGCGTATTTTTGAGAAAGGATTTCTTGGACCTAATATATGTTTCCATAAACTTTATGTCTGAACATAATTCAAAAATCTGCATCGCAATATACTTTGAAAAAACTACAAAATTAAGTAAGGTTATATATGTCTTTGCACAAGATGGATACCTAAAATGTAAGATTGACCTTGATATCATAGACTATTCACAAAATCAAATTAAGATTTTATCATCATTGCATGTAGTTAAGAAAGAGAAAATGACTGATTCATTATTTTTCTCCATTAATTAAGAATTGATGAATAAATATGGAAAAAAGTGAGCAGTAGGAGAAGTCACAGAAAATATGCTCAATTCTAATTTCCTCTATTTGTAACTATTAAAGTTTGATAATTTGTGTTTATTTAAAAGTGCTCATAGTCTTCATAAATATGATTAAATCGACATACTATAAAAATATATGTCGATATTATTGGTGTCTTTCTGAATAGAGATGTGCCACAATAAAGCTCAATGGATTATTTATGTCATTTTTTACCTAATATGGACATAAGCATATCCTGAATCTAAGCTTTATTAAAAAAAATGAAACCTATTTGAAAATGTCACTAAAAGCTGATGATTAGAGAAGACTGGGTTATTTATAATTGTGTGTATTATTTATTAAGAATTAATAATTCAGGGGTGGCTAGGTGGCACAGTGTATAGAGCACCGGCCTTGGAGCCTTGGAGTCAGGAGTACCTGAGTTAAAATCTGGCTTCAGACACTTAATAATTACCTAGCTGTGTGGCCTTGGGCAAGCCACTTAACCCTTGCAAAAAACTAAAAAAAAAAAAAGAATTAATTTTTAAATTCTAATTCTAATCCTAAAGTTTTCAATATTATATGGCAGTCCTAAGAAAGTAACTATTGAAATTATAATATGAACTAATAAGTTAATTTTTTTAGAAATAACCTTATATGTCTCTTTATTTCAGAGAATTTTTTTTCAAAATCATAGAATTTAGAATTTGAATCTACTTAGAACTCTAGTTGAACCCATTCCTTTTATGTTGATGAAAGTGAGGGGAAAGAAAATGTTGTAACTACTGAAGTGGAATCTGAGTTATGCCCTTAGGCACAAGTATAAAGGGAATATATTTCTCAGTTCGTTAATCAAATTTTTGGGGTCATCTTAGGTAACTTATATGGAGAGTTAACAAAAGGAACTCAACTTGGTCATCTACATCCTGGGGATGAGAGTATGAACAGTTCACTTTACAGATATAGTCTTCATTCTATATATTCCATCCTTCATCTATTTCCTTCTCTCTCCCCCCCCACCCAGGGTTGCCTGATTTAGTTATATCATGAGGGTCCTGTGACTTCCCTGGGGTCCACTTCTAGGCCTCTGCCTGCTTTTTCTCCCCCAGTTAGACTATAGCTAAGTAAGCTATCTTTTGTGCTTCCCCTCCTCTCCTTAGGATTGCCTATACTTAAATGAGCTTTTTTGTATACATAAATTCAATTCTTTTCTTGTCTCTAAGGGGTTCCAGGTATTGTAGTACTATTCCTAGTGGGAGCAGACTCTTCTGAATAGCATAATCTCCTCTCACCTGAATTTGCCCCAGGTATCAGAATTTCTAATTGTGAATCTATTCATAAATTCAGAAAAGACATGAGACTTGTCTAATGTCACACAGCCAATATGTGATAGAATTAGTATTTGAACCAAGGCACTTTAATTTTAATTCTTTCCAAGTTGCATTGATTCTTTCTGCCAGTAGTTAAGAAAGGCTAAAAAAAATTTCCATATTTCCCTATCAATTGAACTACTTATTTTTAAAATGTAAAAATTTAAGATTTGAGGACCAAAATACTAAAGCATCTTAGGCAGAAATCAGCATAGCTTGTTTTCAGCATAACTTTTTGTCAAAGCAAATCATATGCCTGAATTTAGTATTTATAAATTAAAAAAAAAGATTTGGGGCTTATTTTTAGTTTTCTTTTCTATCTGATTATAAAGCCTTCACATAGAAAGTATCATTTCCAAGTCATGTTCAAGGAATTATGTATTGATATCTATCTGACTTGCATCTCCTTTTCCACTTTTTTAACCTATTTACCTCTTATACTTTCTTTTCCTTCTCTCTACCCTTTTAGTCTTCCCTTCATCTCTACTGTTCCTCTTTATAACAGCAAATTCTCATAATCTGATATAGTACTTTATTACATCCTCACTCTTGGAACTTTTTCTTTTTTATCTAGATATATGAAAGAAATCTATTTTGTAAATTTTCTTCTCTCTGCTTTTAGTCAATCTCTGTTTCCTTTAATGATGCTATCCTCAGTCACCTTAAATGCCCAGCAGTATAAGATTTAAATTAATGTGTCATCCTATTCCATAAACTGATTTTAATCTAGAGAAGAATTTTTTATAATGTACAATTAATTTAATCTATTTTTTCTAAAAATTCCCATATTTAATAAACATTTATATTCTCTAAGATATAAATCCATACCATGAATGTTTGTAATGAGACCTTTCAGGTACTTTCCTAATTTAACCTGAGTAGCATCTAAGAGATCCTTATACAAATAAAATTTAAAAGTAATTTTAAAATGGTCCTTTTATTTTAAATTTTTACAGATGAAGCTGAATTTACAGCATGAGTGAGAGAAAATTCATGTTTATGTGTATATGTGTGACTTTCTTTTTGCATCAGTTTCTCATTTTCCCTTGATCAGTGCAATCAAGTTTTTTATTGTTCAGAGAAATCCCCCCCATTTTTCTATTACTAAGTCTATCAATGAATAATGATTAATATGCTGAAAAGGCTTAGACTATCCTGACTGGTATTATACACTTCTGCCTTAAAAATGAAAGTAGCTATCACAATGTCTATTGATTTTAATAAAGAACATAACTAGGTGATTTGTGATTGAAAGCAATTGACAAAAAATGCAGAGTAAAACCATGTATATGTTTTTAGGAATACTTTTGGTCAAGATAGCCCCAATATTTATTAGTCCTTGTCTTTCAATCATTTCTTTTTTATTCTAAAATAAGCAGTTTTGCATTAAAATATTAATTTATAGAAATTTTTACACTCCTTTTAAAGACTTAAAAACTCCACCATCTCTTTTGATTAAAATAATTACTAATGAAATGGATACCTTAGGGATCATTATCTTTAGTAGATGAGGAGACTGAAATCAAAGGTGTTTGTCTGCTGTTTGCTGTTAATGGATAAAAGAAGTTAGAAGTACAACTTGGTTCTTCTGTCTCTTAGTCATTTATCAGACAAGTACCAGGAGTTTTATTAGGTATGGAGAATACAGAGACCAAAGGAAGCAATCTCTGTTCTCAGGAGAGCTTACATCCTAGCAGGGGAAATACAACATATAGATATTGGTAGCTATATAGGAGTATAATACAGGAAGATTTTGTGACTGGGAAAGGAGAAACTAGAAGTTAAATAGAAGGGTGAAATAAGAATATATGGAGCAGCAAACATTTTAGCTGAGATTTAAAAATATCAGAATTTGAAGAGGGTGAAATGGGGAAGGAACACTATTCCACAAATATCTGTGAAAAGGCACAGAGGTCAGAGATAAGGTAGAGCAAATAGGATAGTTTAGTTAGATGAAAGAGTGTAAAGTGAAGCAATGTATAAAAAGTATGGAATGCCATATCTAGATTGTGAAGAGCTTTAAAATGCCTATATTCCTGTAACTGCACCATCATTAGC
Organism: Macrotis lagotis; assembly: GCF_037893015.1. Lineage (NCBI taxonomy): Eukaryota > Metazoa > Chordata > Mammalia > Peramelemorphia > Peramelidae > Macrotis > Macrotis lagotis. Next base: position 363,644,083 of record NC_133666.1, on the reverse strand, counting down.
TGATTTTCTATATTTTAGTTTATCTTTTTTATTTGAAGAGGAAAAAAACATATTTAAGAGCAAAGATAGCTAACCTAAAGGCACCCAAGAACATTTCGATGCTTTTAAAAATGGCTTTAAAATGTAGTGATCAATCTAATCTGGGTAAAGCAGTCCTAGTGGGCACACTAGAATTAGATTACTTAACACTGCCTTTTCTTCCAGGCATGCTGGATTAGGTTTGTTCCTAGGAAGCTTGGCCTCTAATGAAAAAGGAACAGGCTCCTTGCAACTCATTTCAACTGACTTGCTAAATCCTTCCTCCTACCTCCCATACAACATATTTCCTTATGGTTAACAACTGATGTTCCCACAATGAATCATGTTTAGAACAGTAATTTATTCCTGAAATCAAAAGGAGCATTAAAAATAAAATATTCACAAATGCACAATAATATTTCCTAAAAATGTGATTTAATAATAGCTTATTACTAGTTATAACTTCATTTGCCTTTTTGATCCTACACCTATTGGAGGGTAGGAGAATGAGTGTTGTTGTCTCTACTTAGATCCCCCTTAATGGGATTGTATAAAGAGAAGACCTGTACAAATGATTTATCGCCAAGAAATTGTGCCAGAAGTTTTCTCTTCTTTTAATACATATAGCTGTCATGAGGCAAAGGAAGATAAAGGACTTTTCAGAGTTTGATAGTTCATAGATTAATTAGAGCCTTTGGAGCTTGTATTGATCTGATCTTTGGACACACTGAACCTTGACCCTGACATAATGATGACATTTGGCCCTCTTAAGCATGAAAGACAACAATCAACCAGGTCATATTAAAATGGGCCACCAGATGGCTAGTAACAATCAAAAACTTTATCAACCACAAAACATTTAAGCAGTGATTCATAATATTCCTTCAATCCCCATAAATGTATAGGTATATGCTTTCTGGAATGGATCTCTAGAAACCACATAGGCCTCTACTGTACTACAAAAAGCTTTTGTTCTTATTGATTTTTATAATTTTTCAATTATAAACCTTTTTTCCCAAAAGTAAACACTGCTCATTAATAGTGTGAGAATATAAAAGAATATAATAACAGAAAGAATATATGTGGAGATTTCAAAATTGAATTACAGAACAAAAACCATTTTGGTAAGTTTAATATCCACATTACAAATACTAATAATCTCTGTCCATCAAAAGACCTTTTTAAAGTTTTTAATATGCCTAAATGATAAGATTCTATTAGTATCTAAATCAATCTATTTAATAAATGTAGTCATTAAATAGAGCAAACAAGGAAGGTACCATTTTCTTTTCCCTTAAGGCTATACTACTTGTAGACCAACTGCTTGGGGAGAAATTATTTGAAAATGGGTGACCAAATTATTTACCAGACTGCAGAGGAGTGTGATTTGAAGTGGATGAGATATTTAACCCTGAAAATTGGGATTTAAAATGGAAAAGTCATATCCACCCTAAGCCACAGTGCCATAGTCATACCATTGTAGATTTGTATGAAAGTTATACTGTATTATCTTTCTTATTTTATATCCACTGTGGTTTACATTCATCAGTCCCCATTAGAATTAATATAAATTCAAAATGCAAAGGAAGCGTAGTTTAATTTTATTAAGGAATTTTCATTGTTCAAAATACTGGGAAAGTTGGTGACTACATCTATTGCTTAGTAATCCAGTATTTTATGCTATCTTAATTTCTAGCCCTCTGGTATTTGAAGCTGCATCTGATGTTGAGTTTATTTTCTAATCACTTCTTTAAAAGCCTATTCTAGGTAGTTTCTAATTAGACACTCCCAGATGGCAAAAATAAAGCAGCTGCACTCCCAGCTGGATGCTAGTATAAAGGAATGTTTATCTTCACTTTTCTTTCTTTCTTATATTTTTTCAATATTCCCACAATTTCACGGGGCTTGCAATTCTTATACAACTATAAGTATATTTGTTCAGGGCTCCTAATAATTTGCTATATCCTAGCAGTAAAGAGGATGATGTGATATATTTCTCGTTTTGCAGTACAGGTTCTGTGGACGTAGGACAGAGAATTTTAGTCTCTCGCCTCTGCTTCCTTCTTTCATATATGCACAAGTTCACAAGGTGAATGTAAGAATCTCTTCACAATACCTTATTTCATAATTATGAATGACTTTATTGAAGAAATAGAGTGCTATATATGGAAGCAGAATAAGCAGTATAGGGGTGGCTAGGTGGTGCAGTGGATAAAGCACTGGCCCTGGAGTCAGGAATACCTGGGTTCAAATCCGGTCTCAGACACTTAATAATTACCTAGCTGTGTGGCCTTGAGCAAGCCACTTAACCCCATTTGCCTTGCAAAAAACCAAAAAAAAATAACCAGTATATTATGAATGTCCACTTTAAAGGTTAATAATATCTATTGAAAATAATAATTTCTCTTAGTCATTTCTTTTCTGAGATAATATATCCATACATGTAATATCATAAAGCAAACAACAACTTGGTCTCCTAAGTGAATACATCAAAGTTATATCACATATTGATTTTGTCTTTGAAATTTAAGAAAAGCAAAATGTTTGATAAGAAAATATTCAAAATTTTTCTTAAACAATAGTTTATAGAAGTCTTAATTTTTTGAAAGTCATTTCTTGCTCTTCCAAAACAAACCATCTCTTCCCAGTATTTCTTAGTCATAATTCTTTGGTCTATGTTTTATTTGTGTGACATAATTAAAACTTGGTTCTTTTTAATTCCAATAAAGGCAGACTGGTAAAGTAAAAAGAGTACTGAATTTACTCAGATAAACTGTTATTGTAAACTTAAGCTAGTCATTTAATTTATTCTAAACTTCAATAAAATGGAAAAAGATCATGCCTTCAGGGCATATTTCACAGAGGCATTGTGGACTAAACAAAATGATGTAGGCAAAAGATTTTGTAAATTTTAAAACACTATTCAAATGATAAAGATTATTATCAAAGTTAGTTAAAATTGTTTCCAAATTATTTCCAAAGGAATAAATCCTTAGTGGTGTTTTTTCCCCCCATTAATGATTGTATCTAATCTGTTCTTACCAAATGATAATGCATAAATAACTTTCTTTTCAAAATAAGTCTTCCTTGTCAATCTTATTGAGTCAATCATCAATGAATAAAACTTAGAATTTTGAATTTAAATAGGACTAATAATAGCATAATGCCCTGAAGAGAACACTCTACTCAGAAACAGGAAAAACCTAGTTCACGTTCTAATTTTTGTAATAATCCTAGATATGTAATTTAATTCATCATAGTCTCAGTTTCCTTATTCATAAAATGGGGGAAAAATTCACTACTTTACTCACAAATATGAGAAAAATCCATTATAACCATTAAATTTTTCCATAAGTGTCAGATACCATTACTACATGGTCAAACTGTATTATTTTATACTTTAGGAAAGAAGCCTAAAGAACTGGAAGTGATCTGCCCAAACAATAATACAGTTTGACCATGTAGTAATGGTATCTGTGAGGATACCATTGAGGAGTTGACTCCCTCATGGACTCTGCCTAGAAACCCAACTTTGCACACTCCCATCATGGAATCCTATTCTAGATATATCTTGTGCTATCAATCTTAACTTCTATATAAATCTATGTATTCATGCTCTTCTTGGTCAGTAACCTGAGGCACTGGCTCATTAGAGTTTTGTTGTTCATCCATTTCATTATATCTTGATTCTTTTTAAACAATTTGGGATTTTCTTGGCAAAGATACTAGATTTTCTATATTTTATTTTCAGATTATTTTACAGATAAGGAATTGAGGGATGTAGAATTAAGTGGCTTGCCCAGGATCACAAAGCTAATTAATGTGTGAGGCTTGATTTCAATTCAGGATCATGAGTATAGAATCCTCATGTTGCTTCCAAATGAATGTATCAGGAAAAGTCAGTAGAATAAAGAAAAAGAAAATCCTAAAAAATAATGTAAGCATTTTTAGTTATTTTTGACTCCTTTCCTCCCAATATCCTCACATAAAGTTAGTCAATTCCAACAAACATCAGTTCTATCTTTTCAGCATTTCTCATCATTATCTTTATTTTTCTAACTGTCTCATCTACACCTTTGTGCTCTCTATGCTTCATCCAATCCCAAGACTGTGTTTGAAGTCATTTTCATGCATCTGTGCACAGGCTATCTATCCCCTGAGGTGCATTCCTCTTTTTTTCCTATCTCTTAAAGCCAGTGTTTTCATTCTTGAAGCTTTCTGTAATCTAGCCTTCCTCTACATTACTAATGACCCTCCATCCCCCCTAGATCTTACAGAGAATTTTGCACTTTATTTTTGTCACGTGTCACTTTGTGGCATGGTTTTCACTGCATGTGGCATAGCCCTCTAGAAAACTGCAAGGTCCATTACGGCAAAGACAATTTTTCTAAATTTTTATCTATGTCCCTATATCTGAAGTATAGTCACACAGAGTATTATTTAAACTAAATTGAATTGTTGTTCTTCATTACCCAGTTATCACTTGTCAGTACTAGAAATCTAGAGGCATTAGGACAGGTCAGACTATGCACATAGTCAGTATATAGAGATAAGATAGAACCCTCTCTTCTCCAGGCTGTACAAAGTCAGGAACATTTGCAATTGTAAGAGCACTTCTTGAAAGGTGTTTTTAATCCATATCTCACTAGATTGGCATTAGATCTATTGAGAATAACTGTACAATCTCACATTCCATCTCCTTGATTGGGAAAAGATGCTGTCTTCCTGTTAGGCTAATAGAATTTCTCCAATTCTGATTGATACCTTAGGGAGACTGAGGAGGGAGGAAACTGGATTAGCTATTTTTATAGGAAAATAGGAAAAAAAATTCAGTCAGACTCCTTAGGGGAGATTTTGTTTTTCTCATTGTCATGACTTGGTGCTAGGTAATTTCTTCCACTTTTTTTCCCTCATGACCTTTTGTTATTTTTTTTCCTGCCTAATTCTAAGGGTGTTGACAAAGGACTTATAAATATAGTCTTGTTTAACCAAAATTCACTATTAAATACCACATTAGGGGAACAGGGCAGTCAGAGAGAGGCAGAATGTTTGCTTTTATGTATATTGAGTTCAAATTTACATTGACCTAAAGTTGTATTTTCAGGAATTAATATAAAAGAGATGTAGCTCAGAGCCAAGAGTTCAGATTCCAGATCTTATATTTACTACTACTACTATTTACTTAACAAAAGTCAAGGAAGTTGTAGCAAAGTGTGTTGTGGACTTTAAGAGATCTTTATAATCATGACTTATTTATTTAGTAAATATTACATGCTCACAGACAGATATACTTAGTTTGGAGCAATCCCTGTTAAGTAGATTCTGTGGCTGTCTCAAGTTGGTGTCCACAGTACAGATTCTGCATCACTTAGAGACATCTATTTCCTTGGAGAATAATCTTACTCTCAGTAGCAGGAAACTGCATCTAATATAAGGAATATAGAAAGACATGCCTGGCCACATGTAAGTCACTGCTGTCCAGCAAGTTTATTAAATGAATACTCCATATAAGGAGCCATTCTCAGTGTTGCTCATCTCATTTGATATCTTCCTGGCACCTAATTCATACTTGTGGCTCTAAGAAGTAGTAGCTTGTGCTGTGACCCCCATCCTGTAAACTATCTCCTCAGATGATCAAAACCAGGTAGAGGGTAACTGATCTACCTCAAACCATCAATGAGTTATGAGGGCATATGGTCCAACTACTTTCCTGTAGCAGATTGGGAGGATGAGAACAATTTATTCTAATGGCCATAAAGGCAGCTGAAGCAGGCTCTGTGGAATGCATAGAGCTTGATAAGATACTAAGATCATCCATTGCATCAGATCATTCCCAGTTATCTTGATGTTAGTCTTACCACTGATCTTTGATGATTCTGGAAGAGAATTGTGTGCGCTTTGTCTCACAAATCTAATTCTTATATAATATCATTGGTGCTCTTCAAAAATGAAGGGCAAACAACAAAAACAAACTCCATGAAAGGCACCAGGCTAAATTCTGGAGATACAAAAACAGATAGAAAAGAGAAAAGAATGGAATAGAAAAGAAAAAAGAAAGAAGAAAAGAAAAGAGAAAAGAAGAGAAGAGAAGAGAAGAGAAGAGAAGAGAAGAGAAGAGAAGAGAAGAGAAGAGAAGAGAGAAAAGAAAAGAAAAGAAAAGAAAAGAAAAGAAAAGAAAAGAAAAGAAAAGAAAAGAAAAGAAAAGAAAAGAAATACTTTTTGCCACTGTAGAATTTACAATCTTTTGGGGATCATTGATATAAATATCAAAAACATATAAATGTGTAAATAAATATAAGTTGAAGAATCAAGTGAAGGAGCTACCCAGTAATTACCACTCAAGTCCCTCAACATAAAAATTCAGATTACCAGCAACATTAAGTCAAAGAAACATGTAGAGTATGTTGCAGAGTCCATTAATGGTCAATTTGAAGAAAGTGTCATACTTTCTTGAAACTTATTTCAGTCCTTAGAGAAGTGAATACAACTGATAACCGTTAGTTCAATTGCTTGGCTCCAAGATGCTTATGGAGTTAATGGCTTTCCTTGATCTCTCCTTTTTCTGACATAAATAATCCATTTTTCTTTCTTCTTTTGCATGTTTTTTCTGCGTTACCAGTTACTCCTGGTTGAACACTTAAGTTCTCCCCTTTTTTTCTCTGAGTCTCTTTAAGAAATCTGGACCATGACTCAGTATTGCCTTTAAGTTCACAGATGTTCACAGTCTCAAATAACTAATGAATGAGAGGAGAATATTTGTCTTTCTGAAGGACACATCTCAAGAAGACACTCAGTTCTAAAATTTAAATTAATATTGCATACTTTGGAACCATTCCCAGATTCTTCAGTCCCTGTGTTAATCACTGAGACATGATACTACCTCCTCTAAGTGACAGAGGAACTCTGCATTAAGGGAAATCATAGTTTGCCTTCTCTACTTAGATTAGGGATAACTGGAATCAGTTGGATTTAGAGTTTGTTTTGTTTTGAGATTCTCTAAACTGATTTTTGGTTCAATCTCTTGGTGAACAAGGAAGAAAGGGAAGCCCAGAACACGATTATGTAAGCTATAGTTATTTTTTTTTCTGTGTAAATTCACATTTGTTATCTTATTTGGTTCTCACAGCTACCCTGTGAGATAAATGTTTCAGTTATTCCTACTTTACAATTTAGGAAAGTAGAGTTCAGAAAGTTTAAATAATAGGGGTATGATAAGAACCCGAATCTCACAGCTGTTTAATGTTCAGAAGTGGTACCTGAACTCTTTTTTTTTTTTTTTTTTAGTTCAGCTCCTGCTTTCTATCTTAAAACATGAAGCTTCAGTGTTATATGTTCTTAGGGATAAAGGAACTTGATATGGTGAGCAACCTTCAGGACAAGTCCCACTGTTCACAGAAATATGGCAGCATATCTTTAGTTAAAACATATTAATCCATTTCAGAGAAATCTCATGACAATTAGCAGGTATCCCACCAAAGGATCTGGGCTTTAGGAAAAGCACCCATACATGGAAAGAGAAGTAAGATCAAGGCCTAGGAATTGGCTTAGTAGCAACATACTTTATAGTTGGGGATTCACATATAGAGAATAAGAAGGGACTGTGTGATTAGAAGCACAATAAGATATTTGACTTAGGTCACAAAATAAAAAAAAGAATTTAGTTAGTCAATGTAATTTGATGCTGAATCTATTGAGTTATGGATCTGTGGGTTCTTGTGTTTTATTTAATTGATACCTCCATTGGTTCCCAAATATAATTTAATCTTAGATCATGTGAATATAAATTGCCCACACTACCCTATTAGGGGAATTTTTTTTTTCCTCCTGGCTCTCTCTATCTGAGCTAATCGCAAGATCCTTCACTCTATCCCCAAGAAATCTCTTCTGTGTACTACTGGTTTTCTAATTCTAAAATTAAAATCAAATAAATTCTTCCTTTTCTACTAGAAAGGGTGTGTCAATCTACTGTACTATGGCTTTATCCATCATCCATATAATGTAAATCAAAACAAGTCTCTTTGTATAGCACTCCCTCTATTTGAATAACAGTTTTGTGAGAAACAGGTCTGTCTTCTACAGTTATATCTTCAGAATTTAACACAACCCTATGTACTTAGTAAGGACTTATTAAATGCTTGTAATTCCTTTATTATTTCATTTCCATAGGAATCTCCAATTTGGTCTTTGTGCAGTCTTTGTTCATGCTCTTAGTAACATTTTCTTGTGCTCTTGTAATATACCTGAACTTTCACAACCATCTGGTCCTAGAGTTGTTAGTGTCCATATTAAATTGGCAATAAGTTATTTGGGGGTAGAGAGTCATATTCTCTGAAACTTTATATCCCCACTCAAAACATGTATTCAGTTAATATTTATTAATAGGGCTTCAAACATGATAATTGTTCACAAGGAATGCTTATTAAGTGGATTAATGAATAGATGGAACAATAAAAAAAGAAAGTAATTGAGATGAGAAAGATTCAGAGAAGGAACGAGATTGTTAGGGTTGTACCCAGTATGTTAACTACAAAAAGTATGTTTAATTATTTTTAGGTATCAGTTATCTGTGCATTTTTTTATTTAGCTAGCTGTAGAATGTTTGCTTTTAACAATATTTTACTTTCTTAATTAGCAAATATAGTCAGGCATATAGGAAATTACTCATGAGGAAGGAATGAACACAGGGAGAAAACCAAGAAAAGAGTCCATTTTTTACTAACAACTCTTCATTTTACTATTTGGCAACACTGAAAAATGGAGTCATTTTTCTCATATCTTAAATCTTTTCAGTAAAAAGTGTTTGATATCTATGTCTGAAGAAAAAAATAGAAAACATTCTAATTGGGACCCAGCTGTGAAAATAAGCATGTTCCAATCATGGATTTCATTATCTAGTAATAATTTATTTGTCCAGAGTATAAGCATTTTTCTCTTCCTATCTGAAAATCTACCTCTGGCCTATGTAAGATGATTCCTGTATTTGCTGATGAAGAGAGGTGGCATTTAATAATGAAAAATACAAAAACAGAGTAGCAAATTCTGCTTTCAATGTAAACAAACAATAGCTAGCAGTGAGAATAATGCAAAAATCACTTGTATAATGCAAGGAGTAATTGATAATAATCATTCTTGTAATAACCAAAAGAATTTAGATATAAAAAGGGGGGGATGCTTTAAAGGACTCTTCAATTTATTAACATAAAAAGGAAGAAAATTTAGGTGGATAAAAATTCTGCTGGCAGATAGTCAAGTCAGAGTTAAATTAATTTGATTAAATTCAAAGATTCAGAGATCAAAGAAAGTGAAAATTAAAAATATATACCTATGGCTTAAATATCTTCTTTGAATTAATTATGTCTTCATCAGTATTTTTCTGGTGGAGTACATCTCATTTAAAATGTAAATCTCACAATTTTTATTATGATTTTTGCTCAACTAATTGTCTGAAACTCTAATTTGGTTACTGAATCCATAAAGATTGAAAAATATGACCTTTGAGTTGCTAAAAATCTTTGTGATTCCCTGAAAAATCTTTTTAGCAATAATCAACCATAGCAATTTTGAATTTGACACCACAGAATCTCAAAAAAAATTCCTCTCTTCATGCCAATTATATCAGCCTTTTTTCCTTCCCTCTAAAGCAAAGAGAAGGGTCCTCTTGAAAAAATACTGAATCTGAAATCAAAGAACCTTAGAGTATCATTAGCTCTGCCAAATGGAGATCTTGGGCCAAGTAACTTAATCACACTGGATTTTCTCAGTTTCTTCATCTGACTTTTCTTAGCTATCCTTTATATCCCATTTGCTGTATCATCCATATACTAAGCAATGGGATATTCTCTGCTTTTCTCCCTTACTCACACAATGGAATAGATTTTCCCTGCTTTTAATTCTTTCTTCCCTCTAATGCATTTTTCACATTGTTACCAAAATAATACAAATAAAGCATATGTATCTGTTTTTCTCTTTCAATATTCAAAAATATTCTATTGTATCATAGACTTAGAATTGAAGGAGACCTTTGAGTTTATCTTGTCCAACTCCCTTATACTATGACTGAAGAAACTGAGGCCATGTGTGACTTGTTCAAAAGCCTGTTTATGAACCCACATCATCTCACTACAGATTCAGCACTCTTTTCACTATTCCTCTTCTCCTTCAAATTGTTTCTAAGATAAAATGCAAAGTACTCTCTTTGGTATTTAAAGTCTTTCCCAAAATGACCCCAACCTGCAGTTCATAAAATATCATTTTGCCCTCCTTCATCTATTCTATATTCTAACCAAATTGGTCTACTTGTTTTTCTCAAAATTCAATATTCCATCTCCTGCTCCCATCTCTCTGTATTGAACATTCTCCATGTAGGAGATGCATTCTTACTTTCTACTTATATCTAAAAATTCATAACTTTCTTTCAAGGGCTTAGTTTATCCAAGAGAAAACCTTTTGGGATTTCTAAGTTGTTAGTGCTCTCTCTGAACTTAAATTAGTAACTTGAGGATAAAAATCTGTTTTGTATACAGTAAGTATATAATATGCTTGCTAAATTGAATTAGGTTATTTGCTGTTACTTTCATGTGAGCACATGAGCAAAGTTCAGGGCAAGGATAATCTCATATTTCCCCATGCATGAGATGCATCTTAATTTTAGGGCCTAAAATTAGAAAAGAAATGCATTACATAAAGTTATTGAACTCAAGTTTTATTCATCATAAAATTTATACAACTCCTCATTACTGTCAAAATTCCCATCCATTAGCCCATTCTCATTTGTGTTTGATAATGAATCACTGTCTCAGGAGAGACTCTGACTGGTCTCCTACCTGTGCTCTGGTCTGGGGTTGATCACAAGCTCTCCCTGGCCTAGTCTGGTGTGTGGATGCAGGCTTAGTCCATTCTGCTTCATGAACCTGAAGCACCAATTGTGTCCTCCTTGGAAATCAGTCACTTCTTCATCAACAATTCTTCTTGCTTCCTGCTGAACCATTTTTGTGGACACAGGAATTTCAATGGCCCTTTGCTCTTCAATCATATCTCCAATTCCTTCTCTAACTCAGGCCACTTGTTTGACTTGCCTCTCATGGCCTTCTTCTGCCTTGTCGTTTTCAGTAGGGTTTCTTCTTTCTATAGCCAGTCTCGGATTGTGTTCTCAGTTGGAGGAGGACCAAACTGCCATTTAACAACATGATTTCCATTCAGTTTTGCAAACTCGATCACTTTGAACTTGAATTCAGCACTGTATGGAAATCTTTTCTGAGCCATTTCTGAGATGATGTGGCAAAACATAATCTAAAATACTAGTAGCAAATGTGAAACAATTAGTGCAAAGACAACAAGTGTGAAAAAGTGGGAAAGGCAAGTAAAAAAATCTACAACTGTATAAGATGCTCCCAGTTTTTAGACCCCAAATTTTTCAAAAAAGGATGCATCTTATACATAGGGAAATATGGTAATTTCCATTGGTGAGACAGAGGTACACATTTCCTCTAGGCAGTTAAAAATACAGATATTTGGAAAAGTAGTCAGACCTGAAAAACTTTCTATTTACCTCCATGACCAATGCCATATTTCTAGGTAGAGCAAACCATATATAAAAGCATGATCCACATTTCTTCAAAAAACAGAAGAACATGGTAAAGTTTTATTTCAGTAAAAATTATAAAACAAACCTTTTAGAGGATGTTAGTCTGTTATATAAACTGATTTTTAAAAGTCCAGTTTTCCCCAGATTTCCATAACTGGCTTGCCTTTAAGAAGAAGAAAATTATCTGAAGTCAGAAAAAGGAAAAGGTAAAATCTTATATCAGAACTGGTTCAGTTCTATGATTATCCTAATTCAAATGATGGAAAGATGGGGAAATTTAGTCTTTTTTAAAATATCAGTTTAACAGGCAGATCTCTTGAATACTGAACTAAGTATTTCATCCATTCAGCAGAGCCCATTATAGTTCAGAAGTGTGAAGCACAAGAGATAAACCAGTCTCAGTCTCTCTAGAATAAAAGAAGTATATTACTATTCCTATAAATAAATTTATTCTTGATTTTATCACATTAAGCAGGAGGAGGCTAAATATTTATCTATTTCTATTGGTTCTACTGAAAGTCAAATCTATATATTCTTTACACAATTATAAAATGCTTCTTAGATGCCTTAATTTCCTTAAGGATTCAGCTCAAATATCACTTCTTACACAGGTTTTTTACTTAATCTCCAGCCCCAATTTTTATTAACTTCTCCCTCCTCAAATTATATTGTATTATTAGCTCTATGTATATGTTGTATTTCCCTCCTCTAGTAAAATATAAATGCAGAGACGGCAAAAGCATTCTCAATTTCTTATCTAACCCTCCAGAACCTACTTTAGTCCTTAGAAATAGAAAATACTTTATATATCTTCACTAAATTTAATTGGAATTTGCTTTCATTGAACCTTGTTTTCCTCATATGAAAAATGAGACAATTGGATTAAATAGTTTCTGATCTAAGATCAAAATTATGTCACTGGTATTTCTGGTTGTTGAAAATAATGTTGCTAAGTAGCAATAATAGTCTCTGGCTCAAGGTGTCTGCCTTCAACTATTCCCATGGTTTCCCCTTCCTTAGCCTCTAAATTTAACCCTAACGCAAACTCATACTTGAATCCTGTTGCTTATCATGCCCTCAAATTATCACTCCATTCCCAATCATCCTTTCTTTCTTCAACCAACCCCCTTTGATCAAGTTATCTGTATTTGCTACCCACAGTTCTCCTCTCTCTCATCTTCAAACTTTTGTAATCCGGTTTCTAAACACTGTTCAGCTGAAATCACTGTCTTTGGAGACATCAACCTATCATTTAATTGTCAAATCTTATGGTCTTTTATTAGTCCTCATACTTCTTGTTGTTGATCCTGATGACAGCTCTCTTTTCCTATATATTTTTCCCATTCTTGAGTTTTCATGATACTACTTTCTCCTGTTTCTTCTTTTATGTGTCTGAACAATCTTTTATTGACTTCTTTACTGGTTTATCATCAAAATCATAACTTCTAACTGTGAATTTTTTCACAATTCTGTCATGTCTTCATTGCATGCTTTTCTGCTGTCTCTCCCTTGACAACTTTATCAGATACCATAGGTCTGACAATCTTCTCCATGCACAAGATAAACATATTTATAACCTCAACCCTGTCTCATCCTTCAGCTTCAGTACCACCAACAATTGAATTTGAATATTTAAAAACTGATGTCCTAGAGACATCTCAAATTTGACATATCTGAAACTTAACTAATTGTCTTTCCTGAAACCCTCTTCTCCTCCAATTTTCTGCATTTTTTTCAACATCCTCTTAGTCTCCCAGGCTTGTAACTTTGGCACTATCCTCAAATTCTTATTCTCCCACATGTCAAATCAGATGCCAAATTTTTGCCATTTTTTGCCCAAACATCGCTTGCCTCTGATCCTTTCTTTCTACTTATGTGGCTACCACCTCAGTTCATGTCCTCATAAGCTCTTACTTAAACTATTGCAAATTTTCGATATTGGACTACCTACCTCATATCTTTTACCACTTTCATCTATTTTACACACTACTGATTAAATAATTTAACTTAATTCTTTTAAGGACACAACTAACCATGTATCTCTTATCCTCAATCAACTCTAGTTGTTCTCTTACCCCTAGGAAAATATATTAACTCATTTTTCTGTCTTTACAATGTAGCCCCAACATAAGTTCTATCTTCATTCAATCTTGCTTCTCCCCCACTTTCTATCTTCAAGATACAACTTATGAACCATGTTCTACATGATATCTTTCTTGATACCCTTGGTTGCTAGTGCCCTCCTTTCCAAATTATGTTATATGTAACTATTTTGTTTAGTATCTACTTATATGTTTGCTTTAAGTCTTTTGAGTTTGAATTTTTAATTTGTTTTGCAACTGTATATACCCTGGTCATAGCACAATGCATGAAACACCAAACTAGAATAAATGCTTCATGATTGATTAATGAATTCATTAATTTGGATGAGAAAATAGCAGCTCTGAAATTATAATAACCAGTATTAACATGGAAAAAATTCTGGCAGTATAACTGAATGATAAAACAAAGGAAACTGATCAATTTAAATAACTTTATAGAGGCTAAGGAAACTAGCAAAAATAGATGAAAGAATAAATATTACACAATTTTTTAACCCTTCAGGTCTTTCTTTCACAGAATATCATATACGTATAAATTCATACTTATGGGGCTAGAAGTAGAAGACCATCACGTCCAAGACTCTCATTTTACAGATGAGGAAACTGAGGGCCATGAAACTGTAGTGACTGACCCAAGATCACAAACAGAAAGCATTAGAAGTTGAGTTTGTCCTCATCCTCAGACTTCAGAACTTTCTACCTTTCCACTCTGCTCTACTAACTCCCTGTCTTCTTTTTATCCTAAAGTATATTATCAAATCCTGTAGATAATACTATCAAGATAAGAGCTTCCACCACTACTCCCCCCCCCCAAAAAAAATAGGATGGCATTGCTCTTTCACTCAGAATTTGTTTTTCATCCTTTGTCTTGCTCCAGTACTGGAGAATCTGCTGATTTTAAGTGGTGTGGGCAGCCATAGGCATTTATTGTATTTGAAAACACATTCAGATCACCTAGTAAATGATATAGACCAACAGTGTGTGTTCTATTTCTGTTATTGTTCAGTTGTGTTTGACTCTTTGTGACATTATATGGAGTTTTTTGGACAGAGATACTGGAATGGTTTGCCATTTCCTTCTCCAGTTCATTTTGCAGATAAGAAAACTGAAGCAGATAGGATGAAGTGAATTTTCCTGGGTCACATAACTAGTTTGAACTAATAATAGAGGAGTCTTCCTTATTTTAGTCTCAACACTCTATCTACTGCACCAAATGACTAGTAAATGGCTTCCATATTAACTTAGTAAATGACTCAGACCAGAGTGTAATTGGTAAAACAGACCATGGAATCTCAATGCTTGATTTGAATCTAATTTAATTATTATTTACTTTGGACAATGATACTTTAATTCCAAGTGACCCCCCCAATCTTCTCATCAGTAAAATGGGATTAACACTATTCTCCCTGGCTGAGATTTGTGACAAATAGTGAGTGTGAAAGTGCTTTGTAAACTACAAAGTATGGTAGAGCTAAATACAAAATGTTATTAGCCCTATGCTTCACAGTTAAGTTTCCTGGCAAAATGTAGCTGAGTGGATTTCAAAATAGGTGTAGCATACCATTCAAAGATAGATGTTAAAACTGAACATGCTAACATAGATTTTCATAATAACTTTTAAAAAATTATGATAAATGTTGTATTTTGTAAGATGAAATGTCCTTTAGGGTTTTGGGGTTTTTTTTTGTTTTGTTTCTTTGCAAGGCAATGGAGTTGTGGCTTGCCCAAGGCCCCACAGCTAGGTAATTATTAAGTGTCTGAGGTCAGATTTGTACTCAGGTACTCCTGACTCCAGGGCTAGTGCTCTATCCTCTGCATCCACTGCACCACCTAGCCACTCCCATGAATTGTCCTTTAAAATGCAACAACAGAAATTTCTTCTTAGTTGTAATATCTTATATTCAGTTTTGACCATTTGTGGCATGTTGTCAGAAAAATGCTGTAGTCCCACACACCCCCCCCGAAAAGTCCCCATAGATCTAAATCATGAATTAACCACTCACATTCAGAGTGGCTGAATAACCACAAAATTCATAGCACTAGAACATTATAATCAAGTGTAATTACAGTTCCCCCCCTCGAACTACGGTTTCAATGAAAATGAAACATTGCTCTGACAGTACTATTTATTTTGACATTTTTAGAGAAGCAAAGCTGTGCAGAAGACTAGAGTACCAGTCTCCTCTAAGCAGTAGCATTGCCTGGTGTTAATGAAAAATTAAAAGGTGCTTCTATTTCTCACAAGGGAGTGAGCTATAAAACAGAATATAAATTACAATAAAAATCAACATATACTAAATTGGTATGCCCTTATGAACCTACTACATTTGCTTCTCTAATCTTTGCTGCTGCAATAATTCCTCCTCTTTGTTTTTATTTGTGTGTGTGTTTTTAGTTTGTTTTATTTTATTTTGGTTTTGGTGAGTTTTTTTTTTCATGGTTCCATACATAGGAAGAGGAACTATGCCTAACTTCTCATTTAGAAGTGCATACCAAGTCCTTCTTATTCCCTGTGTATATATGCTAGTCTACTCTTGTATTTCATTGTAGTAATAGAATAACTTAACCAGGGAGAAAACACATTAATTTATAATCATACTATATCTAGTATGAATAAGCAAAAATTAATTTTCTAGCATCACCTGAAAATAGAATAGAGGAGGAAGAGAACAGTTGTGCATTGGTGGAATCTGAGGTGAAAAGGAACTGGGTTTTGATGACTTCTTGGAAAACTTCAGTCATAATTTTATGATCTCTGCCTTTCCAAAACATCTCAGTTAAGGGGAGGTCATATCTTAAGTTCTTTCTAAAGTCTCTTACAGACTGTATTTAGTTAAAAGAAGAAACATGAGACCTTCAGAAGGAAGACTGACCCTTTCCATACTTTCTCTAAACATGACCAAAAAGAATGAGTCTTTTCTTTAAAAATAATAGAAAGAATTAAAACAACAATGAGGTATCATCTCACACCTATTAGATTAGCCCAGATGAGAAAAAAGGGAAGATGATCAGTGTTGGAAAGGTTGTGGGAGGTTTGGGACATTGATGCATTGCTGGCAGAGTTATGAACAGATCCAACCTTTTTGGAGAGCAATATGGAACTATGCCCAAAGAGCAATAAAACTGTTCATACCCTGTGACCTAGCAATTCCAATTATAGGACTATATCCAGAAGAAATTGATAAAATGCGAAAAGTTCTACATGTTCCAAAATATTGCCACTCTTTTTATAGTAGCAAAGAATTGGAGATTGAGGGGATGACCATCAATTGAGAAATGACTGAACAAGTTATGGAACATTGAATACTATAGAATATTGTTCTATAAGAAACCATAAATGATTGGACTCTAGAGAAGCATGGAATGACTTATTGGGTCTGATATTGAGCAAAGGGAATAGAATCAAGATAACAATGTACACATCAACAACATCATGAGATAAACAACCTTGATGGATGCAACTTCTCTCGACAGTACAGCAAGCTTGGATAGCTGTATTAGACTGGTTATGGGCTATTTTATCCTCAACCAGAGGAAGAAAAACAAAACAAAACAAAACACACATCTCTTATGTATCCCTTTCCCTTAATCCTAATAACTCATGCCAAAAATTACTAATTTGTAAATATATATATATATATATATATATATATATATATATATATATATATATATATAAAATGCTAACCTGACTGTTCCCTATCAAGGTGGGGGGGGGGGGGTGGAGAGGAAGCATAGAGGGAAATTTTGTAACTTGAAAATATGCATGTACAAATTATGAAATTTTTAAAAAAAGTTTTAAGATAAAGAAGAGTAGAAAGAAAGAGAAGCAGACAATTAACAGCTATTTCTCCTGATTTTCTGCCTTGAAGCAAGAATAAAACAAATGAAGATGTACATGCCTCATCAACTGCTGATCTTTTAATCCTGACCTTTGGCAAGACTCTGACCTTGGTAATAATTTATCCAACATTTCTATCAATGACTAGGAATGCTTAGTATAGCATTTGTACATGTTGGACATTTATTATTAATTGATTCATATAGTCATAAGCATATATATCGTACTATAAAAAATGAAGAGAAGAGATTTTAAATCTTTATTTTGTTGATGAAGAAAAAGTTACAGAAAAACTATGTCATGTCAAAAACTAAGGTCATGAAAGCAGTGAGTAGCAGAGCAGATATTGACTTAAATATACATTCTGTGTCTTTTCATCATGCTTCACTAAGTGAAACAAAGCTATGAGGAATAATTAATGTATTAGTTCACAAAAAGCAATTTACCAGGAGATCTCAACAAGCTGGAACAATGGGTCATAACATAAGAAGTAACAGGGATAAACATAAAATTATGCCCTTTAATTGAAAATCTGAAAAAAAAAGTAATTTTTAAAGTAGAGGATATAAGACATGTGAGTGGAAAACAATTTATGGATGAAGATATGTAAGTCTTAGTAGATTTAAATTTAAATATAGTATGAATGTATTATATGACATGGTAGCAAAATTTTCTACTGTGGTTTTGAGATACTTTAACAAAAGGAAAGGTCTATAATAAGATTTTGTACTCCTACTACCTAGATGAGTCTAAATCGCAATCTTGCATTAAGTATTGTGTGGTGCCTTAACTATACACTGAATAGTTAAGTCAAGTCCAGAAAAAAAAAATTGCCAGACTGGTGAGGGCCTTCAAACTATGCTATGTGAGCATATATGCAAGTTTTCATGAATCTATTTTCTCCTATTTCTGCTCTTACCTTTCTGAACATTATGTCTCAGTTCATGCCTGTGGTTTTACCATAGAGTTTTATCATAAGCCTTCTTTTCTTCTTCTTATTCTATACTAATTTACTTAGCTGGTTCATCAGCTCCTGCGTAATAAATTGTCAGATCTACACTGATAATCCTCAAACCTACTTATCCAAATCTAACCTCCTTGCAGACCTCTGGTCTTACATCTCCAAATGCCCATAGAAAATCTTTAATTGGTGCCCTGTAAATATAATAAACTCACCACATTCAAAATCAAATTTTATATATCTCCATAAATCCTTCCCTCTTCTTAACCTCCACATCACTGTGGAAATATCATTATCCTTTCAGGTCAACCATGTTTAAATCCAGGTGTCATCCTTAATTCTTCAATCTCTTTATATAGTCTTTCCTGTATTCACTGTGTTTCTCCTATAAAAATTTCATATATCCCTTTGTTCCTCAGACACTATCACAACACTGGTGCAAGACTTTATCATCTTATGGGGCGGCTAGGTGGCTCTGTGGATAAAGCACTGGCCCTGGAGTCAGTAGTACCTGAGTTCAAATCCTGCCTCAGACACTTAATAATTACCCAGCTGTGTGGTCTTGAGCAAGCCACTTAAACCCATTGACTGGCAAAAACCTAAAAAAAAAAAAAAAAAAAAAAGACTTTAATCATCTTACACCTAAAGTATTTCGATAACCTACTGATTGTTCAGCCAGCTTCAGGTCTCTTTTTTAAATTGCCAGTTGTTCATTCAAGCTGACAAAATGATCTTCCTAAAGTTTAAATTGAATTGTGTCACTCTCACTCACACATGCACACACCTACATACACCACACACACACACACACACACACACACACACACACACACATGCACGCACATACGCTACACATGACCCCTCAATAAAATCAGGTGGCTCTCTCTCACCTTTAGGATTAATAATATCCTACATTTAGCACTGAAATTCCTTCATGAAGAAGGCAGCCTAGCAGTAACAGATTCCAAACTATATTATAGAACAGTAGTAATCAAAATAATCTCATACTATCTAAAAATAGAGTTATATATCAGTATATATTAGGTACAGAATATATAATAATAAATAACCATAGTAATCTACTGTTTGATGAACTAACAGGTTCAAGCTTTTGGGGCAAGAACTCACTATTTGACAAAAAGTTCTGGGAAAACCAGGTAGCAGTTTGGAAGAAAATAGATGAATACCCACCAATCTCATTATACACCAAGATAAAGTCAAAATGCATATATGATTTAGACATAAAAAGTGATATCACAAGCAAATTGAAGAAGCATTTAAAATTTTACTTGTCAGATCAAAGGATACAGGAAGAATTATGATTAAGCATGAGATAGAGAGGATCACAGGAAGTAAAATAGATAGGGTTGATTATATCAAATTAAAAAGATTTTGCACACATACACACACAAAGGAGTCAAAATTATAAGGAAAGTAGAAACTGGTTAAAAATACAGCAATTTTTTCTGATAAAGGTTTTATTTCTGAAATATATAGGAAATGGAGTCAACTCATAAGAACCATTTCTCAATTAACAAATGATTAAAGGATATAAAGTTTTCAAAAGAAGAAAATGAAATTATAGTCTTATGAAAAATTCTCTAAATCACTATTGATTATAGAATTGAAAATTAAAACATTTCTGAGATACTACCTCACACCTATCAGATTAGCTAACATTGGTAAACTGGTTAAAACAATTTGAAGTATACCTAAAGAGCTTTAAAACTATGCATGCTCAGGGCTGGCTAGAGAAGACTAGAAATGGAACATGATAGATGCCTTTTTTTGGTATTTGAATTATTCTTAGATAAGAGTATTGGGGCAGATAGGTGGCACAGAGGATAGAGTACTGGACCTACAGTTCAATCTTGATTCAGATATTAACTGTGTTACCCTTTTTGTCTCAGTTTTCTCATCCGTAAAATTAGTTGGGAAAGAAAATGGAAAGCCATTTTAGTCTCTTTGCCAAAAAAAAACTCCAAAAGGGGTCACAAAAAGTCAAACATGACTGAAAGAACTGAAAAACAGGAGGAATATCAAAATTCTTCTTCAACTCAAAGGACTTAAACCAGTGGGTGAAAGTTAGAAAGAGGTAGATATTTCAACTGAGCATAAGAAATTTTCTAAGATTTTGATTTGTCTATAAATATTATGAATTGAATTGGGAGTACTTCCTATTACAAAAAGTCTTCAAGTAAAGACTACTGGAAGATCACATATGGATAGTGTGGAGGGAATTTAAACTATGAATTGAACTTAATTACTTATGAGACCATATTTACCTTTAGCATTCTCTTCTTGCTGCCTCTTCTGATTTCCTTCATTTGCTACCAGGAAGAGACATTTGGCCCTATAGATACATATTTTTTTCTTTTGAAGTTTTGAAAGAGAGATGGCATTAGTAAAGCTATTATAATATAATCATTGATTACTTTAAGTGGAAAAAGGAAGGGCAAGGCCCAGAGGAAGGAGACAGTAAGCTAATTCTTCTTTGGCAAACCATTACTAAATGCTCACAGCTATGAATACATCCTTTGTATAAAAGACCATAATGACAAGCATCTGGTCTATAAGCTACAATAAACCATGTATAGCCAATTCTGTTAAAAGCTATGAGTGCCAACAGGGGTGATTTTATAATTTAAAAAATCAAAATGTATATATAAAAACACTAAATATATAGCAGTTTTGTCATAATTTAAAGGCTTCTATGTATATACTAAAATCTATACATATACAAAGATATCAGAAGCAAAACTTAGTGGGTGTTTTTATTCTAATTCCATGTGGTAGATATATATATATATATATATATATATATAATATAGATATAGATATAGATATAGATATAGATATTCTATATCTACACTTATAAATGCACACATATGGATATATTAATATAGAATACATCTATTTGTGGGTTTCTGTGTATTTGTATATAATATTGGATGACTTTGTCTGTAAATGTTTCCCTGAATAGGTGAGCTAATTCTATAAATAATCCTGTGTTTCAAAAAGTGTTGGAAGTTATATGGGAAAAAAGGAGTGATTTTGGATTTCCCAGACTTCATATTTTTTCAAAATTCATATATATAGATAGATAGATAGATAGATAGATATAGATATATATATACACATATGTAATTATACCATGTTAGGCTTGAATCTCATAGGAAAATTTTGCATGTAAAATGTGAAGTGATTTCCATTTCAAATATCATCTACTAGTTATAAAAATTCCAGTATTATTACTAAATGCCAGTATTACTACTAAAATATTAAATCTGAGCAACAAATAGTATTCTGCTTAAAATGATTCATTTAGAAGATATAACAAAACATGTCATGTGATTTTTCAAATAGGTAAGATAAAGTTGTGTATGCTTTTTAAAATATATATCTACATATGCTTTGTTCCTTCAGAGACAAGTGTCTGTGTCATGTGGGTATGGTTTAAATCATATTAACATTGCTTTACATCTATATAGGAAAAAGGTTTTAAGAGTACTTAAGGTTTGGGGGGGCAGTCTAGCAAAGAAATTATCCTTCCTTGAGCTTAGGAAAAAAGTCATAAACAACAAATAAGGATATTTGGGGTGCTGGGCAGAGGATTTTTAGACTTGCTGGAAAAGCTGAAATTATTTCTCATTCTTTTTTCTTATCTAGAAGTTTTACTACCAGCATGTTTCACTGAGAAGATAGTCTTTTTAGTTGTACTTTACCATCTCTACAACCTGTGGTGAACAGAAGCTTCCTATCTTAGTGTTTTAACAGGAAGATATTATGGGAGATCAGGAAGATTGTGTACATTTCCCCCTGTTTAATTCAATTCAATAAATTTTTATTAAGCATTCATTTGTTGTATAAAGCACTGATATAGGAACTGAGGAAATACAGAATCTGAAATTAATATTTTGCCCAGAATAATTTCCTGTTTTAGTGATTCTACTATAGATTATTTTGAGATTGCATTTCCTTTTATGAGAGTTTTTTGAGCAAAATCTGGATGACTACTTAGCTGCATTATTATTGAGAAGAGTTCAGATGACTTTTTATCCATCTCTGGGATTCTAAAATCACACATGAACAAATAAAATAATAAGAAATAATGTATAAAGAATAAGAATAGGGGCAGCTAGGCGATACAGTGGATAGAGCAGCAGCCCTGGAGTCAGGAGGACCTGGGTTCAGATGTGGCCTCAGACACTTAATAATTGCCTAGCTGTGTGACCTTGGGCAAGCCACTCTTAACCCCATTGCCTTAAAAAAAAATGAATAAGAATTATGTCATGGGCAGTGGGGAAGAATTAGTTTCAGCTAGGAGAATGATAGACTATTACATAGAAGAGACATCATGTGATCTGGGCCTTTCTTTAACTAAGAGAGAGATTTTTATAGCTGTGGATATTTTTACTGGCATTTACTCCAAAGTGGAGTAATTAATAAATTTGAATTAATTAATTAATTAATTTGAAAAGGTAGTTTGAATTCAATGGTAGAAGGTATTAAATTAAGATAATTCTATCCCACAACAAACAGCAAGGTATTGAAGGGAAGTAGGCTGATTAGATCTATTGTGGTACAGGAAAGATTTTTTGTTAGTTCTGTGAAGACAGAATGAAACAAAATGGGGGTTAGAAAATGGAGTTAGAAAAATCACTGAGGTTGCCCTGTAGTGTGAATTGGACCAAAGTGGAAAGGATGGATCTTTGCTATTAATTGAATGTCAGGAGTGAAGGACAGGGAAGAATCAGAGATGACTTTAATGTTTTAAGCCCATATGACTGATGAGTATTATAGCACTGTTAAACTGAGTCTGGAATTTGGTAGGCTAAACATTTGTGGGAAAGATAAAGAATTAAGCTTTAAAATTTAACAAATACTCCTCAAGTTTAATAATCTACATAATTTTTTAAAGCTTTGATTAATCCATTACTTTAATCTATTATCCCAAGTAGGAAAAATGTCCTTTATTGTGTGATTTCAGATTTCTGACTCTTTTATATTCTTAAATAAGCAAAAATATTACTTTTTCCCTAAATATATCATTCCCTCTTACACTTCTCCAAGGTAAGTCACTCCTCTCAACTCCCCTAACTTCCAATACCAAGTGACCAGGATGGTCTCTATCATGTTGCTTCAATAATCTTTCCCAGATTAATGTTTTTTTTTTTAAAACCAAAAGTCAGTTTTTGTCATCCTGTCCACATCCTTGTTATCTTCTGTTTTCCTCCACATCAGTATGGTAAGTTTTAGAATAATTTCATCTCCTGATTTCCTGTCTTTCCTATTCCCCTACCAACAGTTTGGGGCATTATTATTTATTAAAATAATCTTTCCAATACCATGACCTCAATTTCTCAACTTCCTAAATTCCTACAAACTTGAACTTCAAGACTCTAAAACACCTCTGTCCCAATTTGCATAGCTATAGTGTGCCCCTCACTATTACCTAAAAATTGTACATACTCCAAAACTAAAAACTCTGAAATCACATTGAATTCATAGTCTCTAATCCTTCCATTTGTCTTATAACATCATTCAAAATAAACTATTCTTGCTTTCCTCATGATTCTACAGTTTTCCCTTCCATATTATGAGGTTAGGGAGTAGGATTTCCCTTTCCCCCATACCCCTATCTAGAAAATCTACTTAATTGTTTTTTAGTTCTCCCTTTATAGTGGAGAAGTGTGAATTTTTTTTTCTTTTATGGGGTCTTTACATTAACATTGTAAAATCTGGATTAAGTGTTTGTAATAGATTCTGTGTCGTGTGTGGTTTCTGCAAAACTCCCAAAAAAATCCCATTTAATTTCTGAAGCCAACCTGAAAACTTCAATAGGGAAAGTTGCAATGTGTAAGGTTTAATTGTAATGTCTTTATCTTTCCTCACTCTCCCAGTTTATCTCTTTTATTTTGATATCACATTATTTATTTAGTCTTGATCCTATTAGTCAGCTACTACTGTGGGTCAATATCTGTCACATAGAATCCTTTATTTCTTTTAATATGCCAACCTTCTGACCTGGTTTTTCACCATTCTTCTTAATCCTAACCAATTTTTTTTCCTATCCCATCATGCTAGCAATGAGTTGAGCATTGGTAATATCAAAATATTAAGCTTTTTTCCACTCTTAATTTAAACTGTACCTCTACAAGCTCATTTTTGCTTCTTTTTGGTAATTATATTTTCTTCTTATTGGACCCCTATCCAGTTCCTTACAATGACTGTTTCAATCCTTTTTCTGAACTCTATCCACTCTGCTCTCACAACTACTCACAGGATGTAGAGCTCTAAATGAAGAGCAGAAAGATACTTCAGAATCCACCCCCTTTCCAGTTATATGATCCTATGAACACTCTTATTTTGTATATGAGAAAACAAAGACCCATGGAAGCTAAATGATTTGTCAACAGTTTGTCCATTAATACAGAATACATCTATTTGTGGGTTTCTGTGTGTTTGTATATAATATTGGATGACTTTTTCTGTAAATGTTTCTCTGAGCTAATTCTATCAATAATCCTTTGTTTCAACAACTGTTGGAAGTTATGTGGGAAAAAAGGAGTGATTTTGGATTTTCCAGGCTTCATATTTTTTCAAAATTTGTATACATACATATATATGTATATGTATATATATGTGTGTGTATATATATATATATATATAATTATACCATGTTAGGCATGAATCTCATAGGAAAATTGTGGCATGTAAAATGTGAAGTGATTTCCAATTCAAACATCACCTACTAGTTATAAAAATGCCAGTATTATTACTAAAATATGAAATCTGAGCAACAAATAGTATTCTGTTTAAAAGGATTCATTTAGAAGATATAACAAAATATTTCATGTGATTTTCAAATAGGTAAAATAAAGTTGTGTATGCTTTTTAAAATATATATCTACATATGCTACATGAAATATATATCTCCATATATCTACAATCAATACAGCTAGGATATGACCCCAAGTTGACTACTCTTTCTATTGCACTACTCTACTTCAATAAACCAAATTGAGATGTGATGATTAGGTGCTTCAATGTCTCACCTCTGCTTCTCAAAATTTCTAAGTTTCCACTCCCCCTGCCCCCTTCCCCACTTTTATGTTCCTGATGGCCTCCTATCTTAGGCTAACTTTGTCACTTATGCTGATGATTATTTTTTCTTCTTATCTTCTATTAAGTCTTTTTCCATCATCCATTTTCCCCTCTCTTTTTTATTAAGAATTTAGCAATCAGGGAAGGCTAGGTGGAACAACGGACAGAGCACGGGCCCTGGAGTCAGGAGTACCTGAGTTCAAATCCAGCCTCAGACACTTAATAATTACCTGGCCGTGTGGCCTTGGGCAAGCTACTTAACCCCATACTTAACCCCATTGCATTGCAAAAACTAAAAAAAAAAAATTTAGCAATCATCAACAAATATGTTTATGCTATTGTTCAAAGGAGCACCAAAAAGAAGATAGTATAGAAGTCTCAGAACTTCTATTACATGTTGTTTGATATTTTAAAGTGTATGTTAAATTAAATATAGTAATATTAAAAATATCTTTGTGTGTCCCCTTCTGAACTATTTTTCCTTCTGCATGTTTTTCAAGTGTATTTCCTTATTTAACATCTTTCACTACCCACATATAATCTACACACATACATAGAGGTCCTTCTTTTTAACAAATAAGGATAGTTAACCAAAACAGACCAATCTACTGGTCACTTCTGAAAACATGTCTCATTTTGCATATACAGTCCATCACATTTCTGCCAAGAAATGGGTCAAATACCCCATCTTCAATCTTTTGAACTTATAATTGGTGAATGCATCATGTGAACTGCTCTCCTGATTATTCTCATTTCATTTAGAACCCATTCATATAAGACTTTTCAGGTTGTTATTGTTACTGTGGTCTTCTATTCCATCAAAGTCATAGTATTTTAAAGGTACAATAATAGTTCGTTGCATTTATGTACCACACAAGTTTGCTCCTGCATATATATATATATATATATACACATATTTATACACACATGTATGTTTTTATGTATTATTTTCTAGAATAGCTGAACATTTCATGGTTTCACCAACAATGCCTTAGTTTGCCTGTTCTTCTGATAACTGCAATTTTTATTTCTGTAATCTTTTTCAATCTCATGGCAGATTCATAATGGTTTTAATTTGAATTTTATCCTTAGTGTTGTTTGATATGCTTGTTCAAAACATGTCCTTCTTCATTTGAAAACTATTTCTTTGTGTACTTTGACTACTTAACTGTTGAAGAATGAGACATTCTAATTTGTGTATATTCCCTATGAATATTAGACATTTTTATATAAATCTGCTAAATAGATCTTCCTTAAGTTGAGTCTTTCCTTTCTAAGTCTAACTGAATTAATATTATCAGTGTAAAAGCTCTTCAATGTTATGTTACTAAAATTGTCCATTTTGTCTTCCATGTTTACCTGAGGGCAGGATTTTTTTTGACTCCTTTTTTCCCCCAACACTTAATACAGTGTCTGGCCTATTTAGGAAGTTAATAAATGTTTATTGATTGATAGATCCTGTATCTGACATATCCTGACTGTGATAACCTGGGCAATTATCTTCTCAATGACTCTGTATAAGTTGAGTATGAGCTATAGAACAAGTAGTATCTTCAATGGTACCTGAGGTTTCCTCATTAAAAGTTTCCTATGCCACAATAAAGAACAAAAACAAAGCAAAATAAACAAAAAAAAAAAACTGATCCTCAATACTATTTTCATTCCTTTTATTTTAATTGATCCATCTCCCAAGTCCTTAGAAAGTCTTTAAATTGACATTTCACTCCATTTTATCCTTTTAACTTCATTTTGGTGGAAAATATATGTAAACCTAATGCCTCTAATTCCTTGCAATTAACTCACCCCATCATCTCTTTCATTGGTCTCTGTACCTCTGATGTATAGTCTGTGGAAAGTACTCTTTTAAAAGTTACCAGGGGGTAGCTAGGTGGTACAGTGGTTCCAGCACCGCCCTGGAGTCAGGAGGACATGAGTTCAAATGCAATCTCAGACACATAATAATTACCTAGCTGTGTGACCTTGAGCAAGTCACTTAACCCCACTGCCTTGTAAAAAACAAAAAAAAAAAAAACAAAAAAAAATTTAAAAATAAAAGTTACCAGGAACCAATTTATTTCATCTTTTTATCCATCATTTTCCTCAAAATTTCTTTACCATTTCCCAGTGATTATCAACCTTTCATCTTAATAATTCCCTTTCCTCAAATTAAAAAGTACAAGTACTTAAACAAAATATTATATGTCTGCCTATGTATGTTTCCCTGCAAAATTGTAGTCTTCCACCTCATTCACAAGAGATACTTTCATCAGTCCTATGGGATTAAGATTGGCCATTTCTTTTATCTGATTTCTCATTATGTTGTTTTCCTTTGCCTTACCTTGGCCATTAATAATATGCCCAGGTCAGTATCTGCTCTTCCTTTCCCTTCTTTCCATATTTGCCTTACCCTTCTGGTCACAAAAAAAGTGTTTTATTGTTGTGGTCTTCATTTTTGTTTAAGAATTTAAGAAGTGTTAAAAAAAAAAGCTAAAATAATATCAGGGAAAAGTGAATAAAATGAATTCAAATAAATATGAATAAAAAAGTATCCTTTTCCCAGGTAGTTAGTACTTACTCTCTAACTTATATATGTTAGCATGTTTTCCTGAATCTCAATTGATCTGTTATGATTCTCACTGTCTGAAAAATCTATTCTATTCTGCCCCAAATAAAAATGATGTTTTATACCATAACACCCCTAAGATGATGATGATGATGATTGATAATAACATCAATGATAATAACAGCTTACATTTATTAGGCATTTTTGTGGTAAACACAGTTCTAAATAATTTACAATTAGTATATCATTTGATCTTCACAACAATCCTAAGAATAGGGGCTATAATTATGTCCATTTCAGAAATTAGAAAATGTTAGCAAATAGGGGTTAAGTGATCTGCCTAAGGTTACACAGGTAGTAGATGTCCAGGACCAGAATTACTTTTATACCTTCCTGATTATAGTCTCTGTGCTTTCTGCCCCTAATAATTAATATAATTTGATATTAGTCTACATGAATTTATTGATTGAGTCTTTTACTACTATATAAGAAACTTCATGGTTGCATAACAAAAATGTCGGTGATTGACATATTACTATGTGATTTCTTACTATATAATTTACTCTCCCTATTTCATAAAAAAAGATTCAAGAAAGTATTGTTTCCAAATAGTATTTATTTCAAAAAACTGTTTCCAAAGTATTTCCAAACAAATCAAGAATCAGAGAAATTCACCTCAAGGCATGGGGCATCTCCAAGGTTCACCAAAAAGCACCACTTCCCTTAATAATTTATAGTTAAAGCTCATTACATTTGAAATGTTTATAAACTCAACTTCATCTCACACTCCATTTATACTGTGCTCTAAGCAAAGTAGTTTATTTATTCTCCCTTGTACATGTCCCATACTTTCTCGCTTCTATGCTCTTCACCATGTATGAAATGATAACCTCCCCCAGCTCCACTTTTTAAAATCCTGTTTATCTTTTAAACCCCAGCTTAAATGTCATCCACAAAGGAATGCAGCCAAGTATGAAGAGGGCAAGCATCTGAGAGAAATGACAAATACACTAAATAAAATAATCTGAATATGAAAAGCTTTTTAGTCTAGAATAGTGAACCAAATATATTAAAATAGAATGTGGTAAGGTAAGGATAAATCCAAATTCCTAAACTGGGAAGTCAAAAATATCACTGTCATATGTAAGAGAGAATAAAGATGTGGCTAGACATGTTCATCTGGAAAAAAAATTCTTAGGGCTTTGGTGGAATGAAAGTTCTCTATCTTCTGTAATTTTGCATTTTACAAAACTCTGTCAGAGTGATATTGCTTTCCATTTCACATAGTAGTTTTGTACTTCTCCTTGGCATATAATTTCTTCTGTTTAAATTACAGACATTTACATGTGCTATGTGCCAAATTTCTACCTCTATCTCCTCACCAAGAATTAACAATAAGCTAAGTGAAGACAGAGATAAAGTTGCAATTATCTTTTGTCTTTCTCAGTGCTTGACCCACATTTTGTACATATGACTCATTTAGATGACTATTTAATGAATCAATCAATAGTCATGGTAATAGTTACACTTTATGTTGGTCAGATCACATCAGGAGTTTTTCAAATGCTTGAACAGTGACAAATTAGGATGACTTTAAACGATCCTAGCTCGATAAATGTTCTGAAAAGTGATGTCTTATGAGGAATCGCTGGGGGTCCTGGTATATTTAGCCTGGAGGAAGAAAGGAAAAATAGGAATGTAAACAAGGGGAAAATGAATGGGAAGTTGCAAAGTGGTATATTTAATTGCAGTATTAGAAATAAATCAAATAATTAACTACAAAGCAATGGAATAGATTTCCTCAAAGTAGAATGCTCCCATTTTCTTATCATTGGAACTTCTGAATCAGATAACTTTATGTTAAGGGTATTAAAGAATGAATTCATTGCATAGAAGATCATACTTCAATTATGATTAATAGATTTATTGTCAATCATCATCAATTTGCATGTCTCTTCATTCCTTCCTCCTTTCTTCTCTAACTCCTTCCTTTTTTCCTTCCTTCCCTCTTTTCTTTGTTTTTATCTTCTCCCCCTCTGCACAAACCCACACACATTTTGATAGTATCTGCATGATCCTGCACCAGATATTATAAAATCTGCTTGGAAAAAGTATTGTACATGCTCTCTTGAAATTTATAACATACTTGAACTGAATAGATAAAATTAAATAATCAAACATGGCTTCAATTATTTACAGTTCAGTGACTTCTTCACTGTGATCTATCCTTCTATCAGTCTAGATCCCTATCCTTCTAAACCTTCATTGCAATCTGCTATGTGCAGAAATTCATCAACCTGTTGCCAATATGTGCACAAGCCCCTCTGAATTTAATCAAATTCTAAGACAGTGGACGGGCAGTTCATTTCCAAGGCCATACTCAAAGTCTATTTGGCTTGGAAGGACCTACTGGAACTCATCCTCTGCTGACATAACCTATAAGGAATTCACTATCACCTTCACACAAAAGGAGACATTAAAATAGAACTTAGATGAAAAGAAAATCAAATACAGATGGCATAATAAATCAAATACTGATAAGATAAGTTATATGTTTTTCTGCAATATGTTTTTGTTTTGATACTCTAGGAATGGTTTAGGTTAAGGGAGATTATAGGTCACAATATAAACAGAGGGGCAAAGGTTGATCTTTCTAGAATAGATTGTAAAGTAGAGTAATGAAATGATTTTATTACTGATTTTTCCGTTTCTTCCATTTGAGAATAGATGAAGAATTTAGCAAAAGAAGACAACTAATCTATAAAGACAAAGGAAAAAAGTTAAATAATGTGTTATGTCTAACTTCCTCTTAAATTTCATTCACAACTGTTGATCTCAGTTTCTTTAATTAATTAGATTCCATCTTAAGACTTTCTCTGAGTAGTAACTGAAAATGTCAAACCTTACAAACTGTTTTATCCAACAATAAAAATTGTGTTTTGAAAAGAACACTGAACATGGAAATCAAAAGACAAAGATTCTGATTCTTTTTCTTCTACTTTGTATCTCTATGTGACCTCAGATGTTATTTAATCTTTTGAGCCTGAATGTTCCAATCTATAAATGGGAAGAATTACATCCATTTCTTTTTTCTTCATAGAGTAATTATGAAGAGCAAATTAGATGTAAAGAAATGTAATTATATAGTTCTATACAAATTATACAGACATTAAAAGAATTTCACTGTAGGAAAAAAATTTCTGCAGATATCTGGTTCATACTTAAAAAAAGAATTTCTCTGACAAGTCATCAGTTTGGCTTTTGGGGGAAAATCTCTAATGAGGGGTAACCATCAGAGTGCTCCATCTTATGTTTAGATGACTCTTATTGTTAAGAATCATTTCCTTACACCAAACCTATACTAGCCTCTTTGAAGCTTCCACTCATTGTCCATAGTGCAGTCCCTTGATGCTAAGCCAAACAATTCTAATTTTCCATGACATTTCTTCATATACTTGAAGAAAACTGTCCTTCATTCCATTCTACAAACTAACCAACCCTAATTCCTTTACTTTACTGGTGACTTTTCTGATGGATACTCTCCAGTTTTATCAGTATAATTCCTAAAACCTTTCACCCAGAAATAATAATTCATGGTCATTACTGCCATGGTACCAGCTCATATGTTGTCTAAACCAGAGTAAAGTATAATCAGATTTTCACTTCCTCATTCCTAGGACAGATGGTCTTTATTCATTATACCTAGAAGTGAGATCTGTCTTGGTGGAGCCCAAGATAACATTAACTTTCTTTTTTGCTATATCGCACTGTTGACACATTGTGAAATTGCAGTTTGCTTAATAAAAAAAAATAAAGCTCTTTTATTGAGATTTTTTTTTAATCTGCAATATGTTTCTATGTCAACACAACCCTTCAATAATAGGTAATGGTAAGAACAATTTTAAAGATTAGGCATGTTTCTTGGACATAAGATTTATTTATACTTTGACAAAAGTATCTCTAATGTGACCTAGGGTACTATCTCACTGAAAATAACTCTAAAGTTTCATTATTGGAACTATGCTTCTTTTATCATATATTTAAGTCTGAGATTTGCATAATTTGTTTGATGAAGTTCTTGTTATTATTGTTGTGGTTATCTGCATTCTCTTTTCACACATACTAGTTTTAATGTATGAATTGTCTCACATTTATCCACTTGCTAGCAGTTACGTCATTGTTGTAGTTCTACTCTTCGTGAACCCATTTTCAGTTGTCTTAGCAAAGATACTAGTATGGATTGACATTTCCTCCAGCTGATTGTACAGATGAGGAAAATCAGGTTAAAAAAAATTAAGTGACTTGCCCAGGGTCACAGAGGTAGTAAGGGTCTGAATACAGAATTTGAACTCAGGTTTTTCTGCTTCAAAGTCTATTGCTCTATCCACTCCACCACCAAAAGTACGATGCCCATGCACAAAATTCTCTTTGAGAACAAGGAATAAATCAGTCAGCTGAACACCAGCATTTTCTCATCAACTTACTGATACAATTTACTCTTTTATTAGTTAACTCTGCAAGGACTATGTGATTTGTATGGTATGTCCTGTCTCCAAAATCTGTGATTCTATGAATTTGACTAACATCCTTTCAATTGTACTTGGACTATTACATCAAAGCACATTTTTGATAACATCAAATTGGTGAAGCACACTTCCCCCCCTTTCCAGTATTTTAAATCATCTGGAGACATTGTCCAGTGCATTTGGCAAGCAGGACAATACAGAGATCTATATAACACTAAATTTGTCTGAGGGAAGTGCAGAAAAAAAGACTGAAATTTTCCATAGGGAAAATATGTTAATAATGCATCCATCCAGCATTCTCCTCTTACCATAGGTTTCAAAGTTAGATAACATTTATTTTGAAGATAGAAAGTACAGAATAGGGCAGATTCTTAGTTAATTTTTCTGGAATGAAACTTTAAAATAGTTGGGGTATTTTTTAACCTGAACAAAACATAAAATTATAAATGTATTTTGACATAAAGCACATAAGGATTCAGCTAAGACTAAAAGGACTGGCATCCATATTATCTTTCCTTTACCCATTCATTATAGTTTGCCCAGGGGTGTTTGTAGTTCCGTAGTTTGTAGTTTGTAGTTTCATAGTTTGTAGTTTGTAGTTTTCCTCTGGGGAGACCTGACCTCTCCTCTGGGAACTAAATATGTCTTTTACACACATTCATTCATTGTCCTCCACTCTAGAATTCCTAAAAAAAAAACAACTTACCAACTTACTAATTATGTTAATACTTATCCCTTAAATATCTTGGAGCTCCTAGAAAAAATGAAATTTAAAAGAGAGAGAGAGAGAGAGAGAGAGATTGATTTAATTCACAATATGGATCAGGTACAGGACAGGTTGTTTATTTCCATATATAAAGTAATGCTAAACATAGGAGGATCACAGATTGCATTAACAGAATGATTTAAACAGTATTACATAATGTATAACTATGATTACAATCTTCAAGGAGGCTTATGTTTATGCCTTATTAAAATACAGAACAGTTTCAAAGACTGTCAATTAGCCACCTTACATTCATCTTCCTTGGTGTTATTTGATCAACTCCTGATGCCAACACTGGAATAAAAACAGACCAACTGACTAGCACTATTCCTGAGGCCACCTCTTTCCAATACAAACGTTTCCCTTCACTTCTGCCACGGCTCTTTCAGTGGACATCATTGCCCATCATTGATAGTGGATGCTAGTGTGGCTTCACACACTGGATGATACCATTGCTACCATCATTTCCATACTATTGAAGCTTATAAAACACCTGCACACAGAAAGAGAACAGAAAAGAAAGTGAATTTCAGGGATCAAAGAGCACACTCACCTAATTCATGCCCCCAGCACCAATTGCCAGGTGTGGGGTTACTATAGCTACAGGGGTAGGGACAGGATTCTGTCTCCTTACCTCTCACTATAGTAAAATATATTTACCATATTTTCCCATGTATAAAATACTTCCATGTATAAGACTCACATTGATCTTGGGGACTGAAATTTGAAAAAACAATATATTGCATAAAATTATTGAACTCAAGTTTTATTCATCATGAAATTCAAGGATCTTCTGCTCATAGCTTTCTGAGCCATTTCTGGGTAGAATGTGGCAAAATATAATCTAATATACTAATAATAAATGTGAAATAATGAGTGCAAAGACAAGTGCGAAAAAGAGGAAATGCAAGTTAAAAATCTTCAACCACTTGTATAAACTTCTCTCAGTTTTTAGACCCCAAATTTTCTGAAAGAAGGTGTGTCTTATACATGTGATAATATGGGAACCTCAAGAGTTGCTGCACACAGGCTACCATCCATAAACTGCTTCTTCTTTAAAAGAGCCCCTGAGTCCACAACTCTTCATGAGCAGCGGCTATGAACCTCCCATCAATGAGTCACATATGACCAAAGATCAGGGCTCAAAATTTCAATGTGTTTATCTGGGAGCTAGAAGAGAATATCTGTACATACCCTAAGGGTGTGTGTGGGTAAGGCCTCATTAGGGCATCAGTGAGCTCAAAGACTATTCATTTTAGTTATGCCAATATTTTATCTGCCCATGACCAAACTTTTTGGAGAGATCATTCTGCTAGCCAGAGAGACTGCTTTGAATAGCTCATGAGTTGTATTCCTATAGTGCCTTTATGTATCTCCATTTCTATCTCTCTCAATTCATACTACTCTTCTATATTTCTTTACTTAGAAATAAAAGACCATTTGGGTACCTGTAGACCAGGGGAAGGGGAATATCGGGCTCACAGGTCTTATAAGACCTACAAAATCATTTGGTCTGGCACTGCCAAGGCAACCACAGGCAGGACTCATATTCAATAAATCTAGGAACAATATAGTAGGCTAAATTTTAAATTGAGAGTTGTGTATGTCCTGCAAATGATGCTATAAATATCCAAATAAGAAAAAAAGATTCCCCACGTTGCTCTAGATAGTCAGGTAAGAAAATGGTTTATAAAGAAAAAAAAAAAAACTAGTTCCTCCAAGAAATGAAAAAGTATAAAGGGAAAATTCATTCTTTAATAAATAACCAGTTAGAGTGTTTGCAAAATTTCTCTTTACAAAACATGCCTCAAGAAATTAAAACATATGAGAATAGTTGTGCTGATTTCTAGTTTTCTGTCACAATTTTCAAATTTAGATGTAAGACACTTTTGGGGGGATGTAGCCTTATTTAATACATATAAATCATAAGGTCATTGAAGTCAGGGATTCTGTACTGTCTCTCATTTATCTTTCAAAGAGTCCAGTAGAGTCTAACAGTAAAGTACAATATAGATGCTCTTGATTTAACTGATTTTATACTCACAGTCATAAAGATCAAGACTTTTTTTAATTGCAAGATCTGATTGAAAAAAACTGACTATAATTTTGATTCTAAAGCATTCCAGTTTGAAAGCATGGGATGGAGGAGAAAGGAGATGTCTTCTCAAAAAAAAAAAAAGATTTAGATTTTCTGCCTAATCTTAGCTAATATAGTGCTTGCATATTTTCAGAGTTCTTTCTATTCATTGCCTTGTTTGATATTCACAAAAACTCTGTGAGTTAAGTGCTATTATCAATCCCAGTTTGGAAAGGGAGACACTGAGAATCATAGAGGTTGGGGAAATCCAGTTTTATAGCTATTTAGTAAAGTAATGCTAAACATAGGAGGATCACAGATTACATTAACAGAATGATTTAAAAATATTATATAATATATAGCTATTATTACAATGTTCAAGAAGGTTGATGTTTATGC
Organism: Macrotis lagotis; assembly: GCF_037893015.1. Taxonomy (NCBI): domain Eukaryota; kingdom Metazoa; phylum Chordata; class Mammalia; order Peramelemorphia; family Peramelidae; genus Macrotis; species Macrotis lagotis. The sequence goes on along the minus strand of NC_133666.1, from coordinate 363,608,139 downwards.
CTTATTAAAACATAGCAGCAGTTTTAAAGACTGTCAATCAGACATCTTACATTTCAACTTCTTTGGTTTGATATCAAGTTCTCCTAACTCCTAGTTCAGAAGTTTTTTCCAATGTAACACAATGTCTTTTAATTCTTTAAATTTCTTTTTTTCCTTTTTTTTCTGGTTTCACATTCATCCAATTTTAGCAATTTACATTTCTCTGTCCTTACAGATTCTACATACTCATAAAGTATTTGATTAAAAAAATTCTATATATCTGTAGAACATACGGTTAGCCTTTGCTGTAAGAAATGTATGTCTGAATTCCCAATTTCCTTCCCCACCTTCTTTCCCCAAATAATTTCTCAAGTGAACCCATAGGACATGATACTCATCTATTGAATCTCTCAGAGATCATAAAGATTTTATGCAAAATGTAATACAACATACTCTAATTAAAGTACTCAAAGAAAATTCAATACTTCCTAATCATAAAAGCTTCTGATGGAACTGAGATATCTGACATGAAAAGCCATACCATGTATGAATCAGGGCCAAAGCATGTAAATAAACAAACATTCTACCCTATATTCTGCCCTAAAAGCAACTTGAAAATTTTTGTCTCAATCAAAGTATCATGGATGTACCCAAAGCTACCCTTTTTGCAATTACCCATCAGATGACATAACAAAGGGAAGTTAGAAACAAAGCATAATAAAATGACAGATGGAATCTCAGGCTCTGACATCTTCTTTCTCTTTTAATCATCAAGGAAAATATATTAAGAAGATATGCCATACATCAATATGGGAAAAACTACCATAACAATATAAAAGATATTATTTTTAATCATAAATATATGAATTAAGGGAACTGGATTAAAGTCAGGTAGCTCAGATAATGAAAATGGTTGTCAATTTTTTTTAATACCTGTGCAAACTATCTTATATGATAGGTATATAATTTTCTTTAAAATTGAAACAAATGTATTTTAAGGTATATAAAAATGAAACCCATGGAGTGCCTTATTCTAATAATTCATATATTTCTTTCACTCTACTTTTAAGTACATCCATAAACATATCTCAAATAAGTATGAAGAGCTAACTTTCCTTTCTTGAAAATAAAATGGTGACATCTGCTGGTTAGAATATATTACTTCAAAAGAAAGAAAATACCAGCTGGCAGAATGCATAAAACAGAATATTTTGCTAAGAGGAGCATATATTAACTTCCACAAGAGAAGACAGGGCTAAAAACAGTTTATTGGGCAATTGCTACATTTTGGAGGAGAATATAGTACCATTAATAGGCTTATTATGTGTAAAATAAAGGGCAGTGAATATTTGATTTGGTAAGCAAATCTATTTAGAAGCCATCTATTAGAATATCAAATGCCTAGTAATGAATAGTTTATAATCTAGTAAATCTTATAATTGAATGCCATCAAACTTTTAAACGTAAGCAATAGAAAGAGGAAAATAAATGGGGAAAATAAAATTTATCCATATAAATGGAAAACTATCTGCCTTGCAAATCAGGTCAATTTTGAGACAAAACTATCCAGAAAGTATAAACTAAATTACTCTGTGTTTTGTCAGTATATTTGAAGCAAACCCTCAAGAAAAACAGAAAGTATTTTTTTTACGGGGGGGGGGGCGGTGTGTGACAATGTCTCACTTCAGTGTTTCAATTGGGTGCTTCGGAGGTCACAAGATAATTAATCAAGGGCTGGAAGGGACACCAGAGGCCATCTTGTCCAACCCTCTAATGTTATAGCTGAAAAGATTGAGGCCCAGAAAGGTTAGTTGACTTGCCCATGGTCAATAAGTTCTTAGAGACCAATTTAAATCCAAGTACTCACACTAAAAAGTCAGTATTCTTTCTGAAGTGACCTTGAGTTCTCAAAGGCTATATCAGTCAAACACACATTCTTTCAGAGCCTATTAAGCTGAAAAGACTTCAGATCCAATTCATATATCTGAAACCTAAGGATTAGTCAAGCTAAATTGTAGGGGAATAATCATCAGACTGACCAAGACTGATGAATTTTTCAGTGGCAGAAGTTCTCAAAAATTACCTAATAGGTCCTCAGAGAGTTAAGATCTGTATCAGCAAAGGAAATATCCACACCAATTAAATTGTTATTATTCAATCCTTCAGTCATGGCTAACTCTTCTTGACCCTCTGGAGCATAGCACACCAATAGTGTCCATAGGGTATTCTTGGCAAAGATACTAGAGCAATTTGTCATTTCCTTCCTTAGTAGATGAAGGTAAACAGAGATTAAGTGACTTGCCCAATGTCACACAGCTACTAATTATGTGAGTTCAAATTTGAACTCAGGTCTCCCTGATACCAAGCCCATCATTCTATCTACTGAGTTCCCTAGTGCTGCCACCTAAAGAACTGAAGTTATCTACAAAATATTTTCTGCAGGAACAGATGTAAGCTAAATTGTAATACAAATTTTCTTTTTTAAATCAAGTAACTGTAATTTGTATTAATTTTTCCTATGCTTCACATTTAATTCATCCTAGTTTGGTCTCCCTCATTTATTTTTTTCTCAATTTTTGAGGAAACAAACAGTTGTCAGAATCTTCACAGACTTAGCTTATATTTCTTGTAGTTCTTTAAAAACAAACACTTGCAAAAGTATGTAAATTATTATAGGTTTTGTTTAAAAACCTTCTGCTATCAAAATGATTCTTTAAACTGAATAAAAACTATTCTTGGACATCAGAGAGGCACTGATCATTTATCATAAAGTCACAGGCCGGTGCCACTAATATATTCTCATTTAGGCAATTATAATTTGATCACTTAAATTAAGATGGGTAATGGCATCACATTTAATTTCCTTCAGAAGATGTTTGGTACTGGGATTTGTTTGCTACTAGACTGATAAATCTACTGATATAAAGTTACAAAAGATTTTGTATTCTTAGAAATAAGGATATATAAAAATGTGAATAATCTTGTTTCTAATCTCTAGAAGGAATAGTTAATGGTAAGAAGTGGTAATTACTTTTATTCCATGATATATTTAAATAAAAAATGGAAATATAAGGAGACAGAGTAGAAAGTTTCATTAAGTGACTTTATTAATTTTGATTTAAATGGCATTTTCCTGGCCAATATTTTTATAATCATATTTTTAAAGTATAATAAACCATTTTAACACCATTAAATCGTTATGCACGTGAATAGTATGTCAATTTTCATACAGTAAATTGAAAGATACAGCTTCAATTAGATACCGGCTCATCCAGTTAGAACCAAAAAAAAATATGAGACCCAAGAGGTCATTTAGAATCTAGAATTGAGAATGACTTCAATTTGCAGGTGTAACACTAGCCATAAGTGAAAGTTTTACACAGTTCCAAGAATCTAGCAGAAACATATTGAAATTGACAAAGAAAGATTAATTAAATATTTTGGCATAATGGTCAAAGAGTATATTCCCATGTTTTGAGAATCATCTCTTACATACTAAATTCCATGGAATACATGCTCTATTATATACTTTAATGTTTTAACAATGAGAAAATAAAAATATTTTCTTTGGTTTTGTTCTATCTATCTATATCTTTATCTATATCTATATTTATATCTATCTATCTATCTATCTATCTATATGTATATATACATACATATATGTATATATATATATATATATAGAGAGAGAGAGAGAGAGAGAGAGAGAGTATTGCACTAAAAATAGATTAGGAAGAACATGGAACCTTTGCCAAGAAATGCAAACCGAACAAATTAAATATCAAATAATTAGAATTGTTCTTATAGACCATTTATTTCCCATTAAATTTATACCATTGTGATAGGACAGCACTCCTCTCTCTGCTTTTCTGTTTTCATAATGCTAATCCCTTGGCATTTATTCTGTAGCCCATGGGCTTGTCTATTCTGTTTCTCTAGAACAGGAAATGTTTAATACTGAGTATTTGGCAATAATGATGATAATGATGGTTTAAAAATACTCAAGTATCCCACCATGAGCCAGAGATTTCTGCCTCTAACTGGTCCTGTAGGAAAAAAGTGCTAGGGGTGGCTAGGTGACGCAGTGGATAGAGCACTGGCCTTGAAGTCAGGAGTAGCTGGGTTCAAATCCAACCTCAGACACTTAATAATTACCTAGCCATGTGGCCTTGGGCAAGCCACTTAACCCCATTGCCTTGAAAAAAAAAATCTAAAAAAAAAGAAAAGAAAAAAATGCTAGATCTGAGTTCAAATTTAGGCACTTAATAAATTATGAGACCTAAGCAAGTTGCTTTATCCTCTCTCTCTGCCTACTTTGTTGAGATATTTGTAAACCACCTATCACAGTGCCAGGGACGTGATTGGAATAAATGCTTATTCCCTTCCTTTCCCTTCTTTCCACAGATAAAACACATAATTGAACATAGTTCTAATATGAATTGTCATGCTAGAATATTTGCAGAGATTAAATGGCTGTTGTTTCATCCTCCTCCTCCTCCTCCTCCTGCTCATCATCATCTTCCCTCCTTTAAAAAAAATTGCCCTGATAAAATCCACTGATATCTCTCTTCCACACCTATTCTCCTATCTCTCACCTTCCATTTTTAGTGTATAAAATTTTTGTTTGAAATTCTTAGAATCAAGGTAATAAAGGATAAATACTCTTTCCACTACCTGGTTAGGCCAAGATCTAGGAAATGTGCCTGATAATATCCACAGTGTACCCCTCTGCCCTAACAGGTAAATAGGAACAGAGACTTCCTTGAGTTGGAGGTGAAAATACAGAATTCAAGCCCTGATATGGAAGAGTAACAAGATACCAATGAAAACCGGAAAAGGTGGCTTAAGAATCTATGTGGGTTTATTTTGTGAAGAACTCATCAATGTCTAACTCAAGGTTAACAAGTTACCACAAAAAAGACTACAAACTAATAAAAAAGTTCACAATGTGGATCCTTTAGAGAAGCAGCTAGTGAGTTTCTTGAAGGAGATCGTAGTTTCTAAGAAAATAATAAAGCAAAAAGAGATGATTGAGAGAGGATAGAAAAAGGGGATAGTCAAGTTAAAAGGGGAAAAAATGAAGGAAAGGAAACTTAAGGTGGCGCATGTGGATACAGTTTAGAGAAAGATAGAGAAGAAACAAAGCAAGCTGTATGAGGCCAAACCTCTGCTGAACCTTGCTCAAAAAAAAATTTGTAGTGTGTGGAAGTTAAGACAGAGATTGTGGAGAGTCTTCAGGTTATTTTCCAATGTGCAGCCCCAAGGAGTACCTAATGTCTGAGGTAGGAGAACTTATTGAGCATGAGGAGCACTTATTAGTACTATGATTTATCCCAGTCTCAGCTTTGAAAGCTAAAATAGTTTGGAAAATGGGGTTCACAAAGAGCATCATAGAATGGAGGATACTCCCCGCACAGTACAGAAAAGTTTTCAGTGCAAAAACATTACATTTCTCTCTGTTCAGAGCTTCCCTGAGGATAGGAAACCCCATGGAGATGATCAATCTAAAAGTACTGAAAAGGAGTTCAGGTGCAGATGTGGGTAAGATTCAGTATAGAGGCATGTAGACATGCCACAGAAGAAACATGAAGGAAGAAAAAGTAGATTTTGTCAGTAGATATTTTATCTAGTAAAATCTCCAGTTGAAACAGCATGATGACAGGACTAGCCATATCTTCTTTTGGTTGCTGCATTAGGATCATGAAGGACCCAGAAAGAAAGAATACATTTTTTTTTTAAATGAAGTTAACCTATATGATAAGAATTGAAGGAAAATATGGAGGCTAATTTCCTTCTGAGAGATTTAAATTCTAATCAATTCTGCCTCTGTTGCCAATGACTCCTTTAATATTTTAATATTCTGCTTCAAAGACTGAAACCAGAGGCTAAGGATATCCATACCAATCATCCAATGAGTTAAACCTGGATCTTTATTCTCTTATTTGAGTAACTTCATAAAATTCTTCGAGCAAATTACAGCAAATATAGAAATACTGTTCAAAACTTGACTTGATTTATTTCTAAGTAAGAAATATATCAGTATTGGTATGATAAAGAAATAAATAATTTATATATTTTAGTTTAACCTATAGAATAGAAACTATAACCTATAGAATAGAATAAAATAGAAATCCATGTGCTGGAATTGCTTGCAAATCATTTAGAATTTGAATCCTCCCACTATCAGATGCCTCCCATACTGGTTTATGTTATCTTGTACATGACAAAATTTTACTATATTACCTACTGGGCTTGATACCTCCTGCTATAGTAATAATTTGGTGTCAGAGGATTCAAAGAATGTGGTTTTGAATTCTGGCTCTACTATATATTTCTGAAATAACCTTAGGCAACTCATTTAGCCTGTTTCTTGATTGTAAATTGAGTTACTGAACTAGCTCCTGTGTTGTCTCTAAATAATGCAATTTTACAAGTCCAAATTAAGGGACTTAAGACTCCTAATCACTTTAAATTCCATCATTAAGATCTTTTCACTCCAGCTGATGTAGATAACATCATAAATGCCTTTTCTTGTCTTTTGTCTTCCATGCTTTCTTTTATTGTTCTAACCTAATCACTAATAAGAAATTAAGTATAAAGCACTCTGCTATTTTCTAAGAAAGTTGTATTTGAATAAGAATGTCCTAGTTATTAATCTTCTGGAAATTATAGTCTAATAAGGAAATACAAATACAAGTATAATTTTAAGGCAATTTAATTCTGCAAACATTCATAAAGTATGTATTATGAGCAAGGCGTTATGCTATATTCTAGGAATTCAAAGACAAAAAATACATCTTTATTATATTGGGAAAGGGGATTGGGGGAAGAAGATAAATAAATGCAAGGTAATTTGACATGAGAGAATACATCTACAATTGAGTATTTAAGACTTTATAGAGGAAGAGACCTAAAAAGAAAGACCAAGGAAGATAAGCATTCTAAGAATGATGTAGAGAATTGTGAATGTAGCAGAAACAAAATCTTTTAAATGGGTAGAGTTTCCTGCTCTTGAGATTCTGCCTCCCTTGGACACAGTTGATTGTTTCTTGTTCCTATTATCCCTCTGACTTAACTTTGGCCTGGATGCTAGAGGGCAGGAAATGATTTGTTAAAATTAGAGATTAAGTATCTTGAGACAGGAAGGGCCAATGCATGGTTTGCCATATTTCCTAAGGTGTAGGACCACTCCCAAGCACCACCCTCTGTCCCACCTACCATAGAGGGACATATAATAGAAAGTGCCTCCACTTCCAGCTCTTGATTCTTGTGGTCTCCCATCCAGAAGAATGGTCTTCCTCTGACTCTTCCTTAATCCACATCAAACTCTGTGAACCTTTCCTTGAGGCCTGATTAAGCCAAACCTCATGACTGCCCTCTCTCTCTCTCCCTCTCCACCTACATTTCTTGCTCAAAGTCTGATTCTTCACAACAGGTAATCGAACTCAATCTTGAATAAGAGGTCTATCTAAAGATGAAGTATTTTGGAGAATGACAACCATGCGAATGCATGAAAGAAAAAATGGAATGAGGGGAAGAAAAGAAGAGGGGAAAAAGGGAAGGAAGGAAGGAAGGAAGGAAGGAAGGAAGGAAGGAAGGAAGGAAGGAAGGAAGGAAGGAAGGAAGGAAGGAAGGAAGGAAGAAAGGAAGGAAGGAAGGAAGGAAGAAAAAAAGAACAAAAGGAAGGAAGGAAAGAAGGAAGGAATGAAAGAAAGATTACTGCTCTTTAGCTTTTTTGATCTTCTCAAAACTTTGGGCAAAAAAAACTAAAAAAAACTTTAGTTAATGCCTAGTGGGCTGTTAAAAATTCGTACTTAATAAATATTTATTGACTGATTGATAAGAACTAAAATATGTCTAAAGTTATATAGATTTAATGGGTAGCATTTCAGGGTTTGTAATTTTACTTGCAAAGTTAGTCAAAAAAAGCAGTATGTTCTAAAAAAATGAAGGTAAATACAGGTGCTGTCTAAAGCAACTTAAGTGGTTTTATCAGAAACTCATTAATCAATGTAAATTTTCAAAATGTCTTTAAAAGGACAAGAAATGTATGAGTAACGTGGTGATACAAGAAATAATGAATTGATGTTTTTAATTCTATGAGGCTAAGGACAACAAAAATTGCTTGTTTTTACATTACAGAGAAATCAAAAGGAAGGTCAACATGGAAAGGAAAATGAGAGAAGATATAACTATCCACCTCATTTTGTTTTTCTTATTTAAAATAAGTAATGCTTCTATGTGGTCTTCTGTTAAACACTCAAAATCATGGATGCAGATGATAGCTAGTCAACTTAACACCTAATACCCTTCCAGGAAGAAAGGAAAGAAGAATAGGGGAAGAGAGGGAAGCAATGAGGAAGTGTGGAGGGAGGGAGGACCTAAGAAAACCATTGAGGATTTTTAAAAATGCACAGAAGAGACTAGAAGGAAACATATTCATGTCTAGTAATGAGCTTATGGAGGGCAGCTAGATGCTCTCTGAAAACTTCATTGTTTTTCAAACTCATCTTCCAATAAATTATAGTGAAATGGATTCCATTTTTAACAAGTATACTTTTTTAACAGGTATATTTATAGAAATACCATATGGAATTAACTCCATAATATTTGTGTAGATTTCAATATCAATATAAATTAAAAAGCATAATATAATCAGATTTCCTGGTAAAGAAAATATTTAAGGTAAATCTTGAAAAATCCAGGAAAATACTGTATTGGGGTGATGAAAAATAGACATAGAATCCAGAGGTGGAGTGTCCCATATCAGTAAAAAGACCAATCTAAGTGGATTACAGGGGCAGTTAGGTTTCACAATGAATAGTGCTAACTGTCAAGCCAGGAATACTTATTTTCCTGAATTCAAATCTTGCCACGGATTCTTTCTAACTGTGATATTGTGCAAGTCCCTTCATTCTGTTTGTCTCAGTTTCCTCATCTGTAAAAGTTAAACTGGAGAAGGAATTGGCAAACCACAACAGTATCTTTACTAAAGAAAGAATGATCCCAGATGGAGTCATGAAGAGTTGGACATGATTGAAATGCCAGAACAAGAAGATGGACTATAGAGTCAATGGGATGAAGTTAACAAGATTTTATTGTCACTTGCCATGCTGCAGGCACTGTAATAAATTCTGTGAAACAAGATACAAGTACAAATATTATCCTTGTCCTCAAGGAGCTTGAAAAGGAGGGAAGTATTTAAATAGGAAAGGTCAAGATTGTGAAAGCCTTCAAATCCTAAATAGGATTGTTCTTTACATCAGTTTCCAAAATTTAAAGACATGATTCTAAGGTGAGTAAACCTCTTGCACTACTGTGTATCACTGCCATTTCAGAAATGTAAAATCTCAGAAACTTGCCTAGAGTACTGAGACGTTAAAAAAAGCAACCATGGTAACCTACCCAGTATGTGTCAGAGGCAGTCCTCAAACCAAGAACCCAAGACTCTCCTGGAGGAGACTATCTGAATTTTCATATCTCTGAACATTTATTTATATTTATTGTCAGTAAAAGTTATTTGACACTTTTCATATAATGTTTTAGAGTATAAAATGTTCATGTCTTGTCTCCCCTGTAGGTTTATGAGTATCATGAGAATTATTGTTGTTGTTATTATTAGTTGTAATTATAATAATAAATTAGTATGGCAGTTATAGCATGGGTCTTGGAATCAAAAAGATTTGAGTAAAAATACTACCTCATACTCTTTCTAGTTTTGTTATTTTGGACAAATAATTTAGATTTACTTTCTCATTTTGCTCACCTATGAAATGAGGCTAATAATATACACTTCTCAGAATTATTGTGAGAATACAATAAGATAGTTATAAAGTGCTTTCCAAATCTTAAAGTATTATATAAATGTTGGCTATTATTATTGCTGTCATTAACAACAACAATTAATAATAGCAAAAATAATAATAATTAGCATTTATATCGTGCTTTATGGTTTTTGAAGTGCTAAATATCTTATCTCATTTGATCAATACTAATAGGTGCTCTCATTTTATAGATCAGGAAACTGAGGCAGAAAGTGGTTAAATAACAAGACCATGATCATTCAGGTAGTCAATGAGATAGATTTGAATTCAAGTCTTATTGACTACAAGTCTAAAAATTTTGCCTACAGTGACATCTTGCGTCCTCAAGAATAATGCCTCCTAAGCTTTCCCATGTCCCAAAGTTCCTTATATAATTTAGATACTCAATCTTTTTTTTTATAATGATATTCATGGACTCTAATAGAGTTTTATCCCAAAGTCAATCTACGAGGCACAAAATTTATTGATTCCAATGCTACACAGCATTTAAGCTTTGGTCTAGCCAAGTGCAAAAGGAATCATTACAATATATTGTCCAATAAAAGATTAAATGTTTTTGCTATAACTATCCATGCATATGGTCTTCAAACGCCCAGAGAATTTGTAATTTGCTGTACAGGAGAGCCTGTACTAGTAAAATAACTGATATTCTGAAGTATAGAGTCAAGCATGAAAAGATCATTCTCTCATCTGTTAACTAAAGAAAAATTTAATTTTTAAAAACATCGAACCAAAATTTTATATTAGAAGAGATGTTACCTTGGCAAAATCTCTTTGAACTTGTCATTTGATTTAAATTCTACATATTATATTTCATTTATTTGAGACTGAAGGTCATCATTATCAACTATTTGATTTTACTATGTAGCAATTTGTGACATAAGAATCATAAATTTTCTTTCCTTCCTGTCAATCAGATTTGTTAAATCTCCCATAAAAAAAATCACATGATGCCTAAATAGTCACAAGTTTATTATTATTATTATTATTAATTTTTTTAGGGGTTTTTTTGCAAGCCAATGGGGTTAAGTGGCTTGCCCAAGGCCACACAGCTAGGTAATCATTAAGTGTCTGAGGTCACATTCAAACTCAGGTACTCCTGACTCCAGGGCCAGTGCTCTATCTACTGCGTCACCTAGCGGCCCCAAATTTATTATTTTTGAAGGAATATAACTTTAATGTGGTAAACAGTGTGGCATGATTGTGCCAGTACTCTCAAGAACTTGATTGTTTCAAAACTGTTACTTCTGCTAAAAAGAACAGGAAAGAAGAAACAATCCAAAGTGCTTGATCATAATTAGTAAAATTACTTTATCATGGTCAAATTGATCACCATATATTTATTAATCTTTCCTGCTCAATCACTAAGCTGATCAATCATTATTGATTTATAAAACATTTACTTATGGCCCAAGTAAAGTGCTAAGCCACCTACATGCCTGCTTTACATAACCTCAGCTCTCAAGAAGCTTACTTTCTATTAAAGGAAGCATAATATGTATGTATAAAGTAGATATAAGGCATATACAAAAATAAAATGTGATATGCACTTATGGCTTGAGTAGAGAAATTAAGAAATAACTCATGAATGGGAGATAGCCTCTATAAGCCTATCAGGATAAGGTGAGGATGATGTACAAGAGGAATAGCAAGTAGACCAATTTTGCTAAACTTTAGAGTACAGGAGAGAGAACTATATGTAATCAGTCTGGGATAGTTTTCAGCAATCAGATTGTAAAACTTTTTTTCATTTACTATCTACCAGACATTGCCCCAAAATCTGAGGACACAAATATAATCAGAAAAATAGTTCCTGCCCTCAAAGAGCTTATATTCCAATAGAGGAAGACAAAACATTAAAAAAGTAAACTGAGAATATGGGAGAGCAGGATATGGGCTGGGGTGAGGTAAGAAAAAAATCACGAGAATCAGGAGGAGTTCAACCTAGAAAGAAATTAAGACATAACTGACTTGGGCATTTTTCTGGTTGGAATCTACTAATCAGGGGAAGAGTATAGTGGAACAAAGGGTGTTTTCATTATGGAAAGACCATAGCTATAATGAACTTCCAAGATGAAGGGATCTCAGTAGTTTGCTTGGTAAATAAAGTCTAGAGAGTCTAAAGAGGATTTAAATGGAAAAGTAATTTGGTGATAGGGAGTATGCTATCAACTTTAAAGCAAGGGAGTAGATAGACCTGTGTTTCAGGACTCTCACTTTGGAAGTTATATGAAAGATTGATTAGAGATAGGAAAAATAGGAAGAGATTCATAGCAGTGAGGTCAGTTGAAATTTCTTGTAATAGTCCAGGTAAAAACTGATGAGCAAATGAACCAAAGTGTCAGCAGTTTAGGTGGGAAGGGGAGAGACTTGAGAGATGGAAGAATAAATAACTAATAAGAATCAATAGCTAATTACCTATTTGAGGAGGAAAGAGTTGAGTAGGATTTCAAGGTTAGAACTGTTATAAACAAAAATAAGGTAGTTAGGAAGAGGAGTGAGTTTTGAGAGAAGGTAATGATTTCTACATTAGCATTCTGAGTTTTAGGTGCCAATAGAATAATCTGGGTTGCTAAATGATGTAGTGGATAGAGTGGTTATAGTGAGGACTATATGAGTTTAAACCTGACTTCAGACTCTTATTAGCTGTATGATCCTGGTAAAACCTCAATCCCATTTGCCTCAGTTTCTTTTCTGTAAAATGAGCTGGAGAAAGAAATGACATACTACTCCAATATCTTTACCAAGAAAAGACCAAGACAAAATCACTGTAATCAAGATCAAAAGAAATGTAGTAAATTGGGAAACAATTTTTGCAACTAGTATTTCTGACAAAGGACTCATTTCTAGAATATACAGAGAACTGAGTCAAAATTTTTTTTAAAAAACAAGCCATTCCTCAGTTGACAAATGGTCGAAGTATATGTGAAGGCAATTTACAGATGAGGAATTCAAACCAATCCATAGTCATAAGAAAAATTGCTCTAAATAACTACTTATCAGAGAAATGCAAATTAAAGCATCTCTGAGGTACTACCTCACACCTCTCAGAATGGCAATTATGATCAGAGAGGACAATAATCAATGTTGGAAGGGATATGGGAAATCTGGGACATTAATATATTGTTGGTGGAGCTGTGAACTCATCCAATCTTTCTGGAGAGCACTTTGGAATTATGCCCTAAGTGCAACAAAAATGAGCATACCCTTTGATCCAGCAATACCACCACTAGATCTATCCCTGAAGAGATTATGAAAATGGGTAAAACCATCACGTGTACAAAAATATTCATAGCAGCCCTGTTTGTGGTGACAAAGAATTGGAAATTAAGTGAATGTCCATCAATTGGGGAATGGCTTCATAAACTGTGGTATATGTATGTGATGGAACACCATTGTTCTATTAGAAACCCAGGAGGTATGGGAATTCAGGGAAATCTGGAAGGATTTGCATGAACTAATGCTGAGTGAGATGAGCAGAAACACAAGAACATTGCATACCCTAAAAGCGACATGGGAGTGATGATCAACCTTAATGGACTTGATCATTCCATCAGTGCCAACAATCAGGCACAATTTTGGGATATCTGCAACAGAGAATACCATCTGTATACAGAGAAAGAATTGTGGAGTTTAAACAAAGAAAAAGATGATTATTACCTTTAATTTTAAAAAAATCATTATCTTACTATATAATTTTGCTATCTCTTATACTTTATTTTTCTTTCTTAAGGATATGATTTCTGTCCCATCCCATTAAACTTAGATCAATGTATACCATGGAAACAATGTAAAGACTAACAGACTACCTTCTGTGGGGAGTAGGGGGAGGAAAGTAAGATTAGGGGGAAAATTGTAAAATTCAAAATAAATGAAATCTTTCTTTTATTAAAAAAAAAGAATGACAGATAAAAATAAAACCATACAATATTAAAAAAAAAAAAAGAAAAGAAAACACCAAATGGAATCAAGGAGAGTCAGACAAAACTGAAATGACTCAACAATAGCAATATAGAATATTCATTTGGAAATGTGTGATAAGAGCTGGTGATGTAGAACCAAAACTCAGGAGAGAAAGATGGTGCCTAGATACAGTGATCTGACAATCAAATGCATAGAAAAGATATTTAATGTAAAGCAACTAATGATATCATCAAGAGAAAGTAGGTAAAGTAAGATTAGGACTCAGAATAGAAACCTGAAGGACACCAACAATGAGGGGATGGAATATGCTTGATGTTCCAGCAAAGGAGACTGAGAAGGAAAAAATAGGTAGGAAGTAAATGAAGAAAGGACAGTGCCAAAGGGCAACCAAAGAAAAGTAACAAAAAAGCAAAGTTGAGATAATGCTAACAAGGAGAGAATAATAAAAGAAGCCAACCACTGGGGAGAAGAAAAGGAAGATGAAACAACAACAAAAAAGTCAGTGGATTTGGCATTGGTATTTTAGAGAATGCAGTTTCAATTTGAATGATAGTTTCTTGTAATTTGCATCTGAAAATAAGGACAAACAATGATAACCTGGAGATTTAGGGAACTAGTAAAGTTTGATTTTGTTTTTTTTAAGAATAGAGGGATGGGGCTTGTTTGTACTCTAGGAAAGAATAGAGAAGATAGGGAGAGATTGAAAAATAGAGAATGGATAGTTGTGGGGACAATCTACAAGACTGTATAATAATTTAAATAATATTTTAATGGTAATGAATTATTAACAATAAATGTATCATTTTGATAATAATGAATCACTTTTAAGATTTGCAAAACTTTTACATAGATTATCTCACTCCTCAAACAAACTAGTGAGTCAAGTACTATAGTAGTATTAATCCCCTTGTATAAATGAGAAGAAACTGTTTTGGAAAGATTATTTTCCTAACTAGTAAGTATCTGAGACAGTATTTCAACCCAGAACTTTCTGCCTCTGAGTTCAATCTTCCATCCTCTATTTGAATATTCTGTAATAATAGTTTTCTACTTTTGTTACTATGTGATATAACTGTGGATTCATCACACTTGGGACCAGATTACTTAATATTTAAGGTTCCCACACTACAGTCCTTCTGACCCCCCACCCAGCTCTTTGAAATAGTAAAGATAACAAGAAAAGTAAAAAGTACTGTCTTAAGTAAAACAACTAAAGAAGAATATATTAAAATGAGTCATTCTTGTAAAATTATATGGCCAGTCAGTGAGTTAGCAGTTCTCCGTAAAGATTCAACAGTTCTTCATAATCCCTTCTCTCCCCAATAACACTTATGTGTAAAGGAAACTTTTACAAATGTTTAGTTCTTCTGCCACTGCGTATGCTTTATACCTTTAAAAACCTTTAAACCAATATAGTACTGCTGTTATTCTAATAGAGGAGGAGTCACATTTTATTTCATTAGGAAGGTTCTTCTTTTTTTGCTGAGGGTGTATAAGTGACAGTTACACTAAGGAGTCTATGTTATATCAAGGAGACCACATTTCTGTACATAAACATGTTCAAAATAAAAGTTACTTAGGAAGGGAGGGCACTAAGAATTTCAGGAATCATGAAAGCCTTCTTGTAGAAGATAAAAGTTGTGTTGAGGACACATTACATTCCTGGGCATGTTGGATAGCCAGTACAAAAGCACAAAGACAAAAAGATGGAAGACATTTTTTAAGTGCTTGAAAAGGAATAATTCATAATGAAGTTGGAAAGATAGGTTAGAGCTATCCTGGAAAGGGCTTTAACAGCCAAAAATAAGAATTTATCAATTATCCCTGAAGAATAGGTAACTGCCAAGATTAATTGATATAATATCATTAGACCTGAGCTTAAAGAAAATAACTTAGCTCCATGACATAAGTTTTGGAGTGGGGAGCAATTTGAGGCAAGATCAATTAGGAGGTCATACTAGTTCAGAGAAGATATGATGATCTATGTGTGACTAGTGAAAGAGGAATGGATATAAGAGATAGAGGTAGAAAGTGAAAATTTGGTATATATGTTGGATAAGGGAGAGGTGACTAGGTGGATAATAGAGTTAGGAAGTGAAAATTTGGTATTATATATGTTGGATAAGGGAGAGGTGAATAGGTGGATAATGACAATAATAGATTCTGTGTGGAATATTTTGCTCCAGATATACTGAGCTTTGTCTTGAATGCTTTCAGTTTTTGAGGTCTATAACTTTCTGTTTGAAATGTTCTAGGATGAAGTATAATAATAGGCCTCTTAACAGTAGGAATTCAACCCATGATGTCATCTGGACATATTTTCTCTGAACCTTATATTATTAAAGAGTTGTCTAGCACCCTATTAAATAAAATAACTTACCCAGGATCATATAACCAATATGTGTCAGAAGCAGAACTTGAATCTATCTTTCTCACTTCAAGACTAGCTGAACACACTATACTCCCTCTCATACAACAATAAGATAGACATTTTAAAACAACTAATTAATTAACCAGGTTAAAACAAATGAAAGTATGCTTGTCACTGACCTTTTAGAATTGAATGAATTTCTCACTGTCTTTCAGAAACTTGTTCTTCAGTAGACCCAGTACTTAGAGACATTGTGCTGTAACAATACATGTACTCTGACCATCAAACTGATTAACAAGGTTATTATCTTGAAAGACTGGAGTGGCAGTGGTTATTAAATAGTCACCATGCATACTATCTTCAAAAAAAAAAATAATTGTGCCTTTCTAGACACAAACATAGCAATCTCAATTTAGAAGAGTAGTTCAGGAAATTATTTTCATTTTTTAAAAAATCACTATTTCTATTAGCTACCTTAAAATGTCAATCTTTATCAAGGCTTTAAAAATATTACTTGCCAAGGTAAATTCTAAATCTGACATGCTATCAACATGAAAATGTGAAAGAAAAAAAAATAAAGAAAAGTTTGGCTTCCTGCCCAAAGACCTTAGACAGAGAAATGGAATTTTTGTAACATTTGGTGCCCATTTTTCAATATTGTCATTTCTTCCTATTAACAGTGAAAGCAATGTTTATTTAAGGAACTTTAAAAAAAAGCATGGAAAGACACATCTGGGGAAAGTGAATTGGGAAAATCTTAACATTTGAAACTTGATTGGCAGACATTTCTACACCTTTGCTCCCAGAAGAGTTCAAGGATTTCAACTTGGATCCCAATGAAAGAGTGACTTATGTAAGTTCTTCTGGACAGCTAGCTGGAGAACTAGGCCTCCAATCCACATCCTCTGACCCCCACTGTAGGAATTCTCTTCTACCACATCTCACTATCACCATACTTACTTGATTCATTAAACCTTCTTGAATATTAATCACCTCTTGCTCTATACATCTTCAATTTCTGCATATCTGGTTTTTTTACTCATATACTTTTCTAGTTCTATAGATTGATTTTGCATAATTGTTGTTATTCATCCTTCATTCTTGGGGCAGCTAGGTAGAGCAGTGGATAGAGCACCAGCCCTGGAGTTAGGAGGAAAACCTGCCTCAGACACTTAATAATTACCTAGTTGTGTGACCTTGAGCAAGCCACTTAACCCTATTGCCTTGCAAAAAAAGACAAAAACAACAAAAGAAATCCTTCATTCTTGAAGAGGATCAATGGCGTCAGGAGGGTGATGTCTTTACTTGCAAGTGACTTGGATTTAAGTGAAACAGAGCTATGTGAAATCATTAGCCTCACTCTCTCCTCCAGAATCATTGGAGTCCAATGGCAAGAAATAAGTCAAGAAGACTGGCAATGGCCCAGATGCAGTGGGAGACTGGCCCTTTTTAAGCTAAGGGCTTTCCCGTGACTCAGTTTGTCTAAGGTAATAGCAATTCAGTAATTAAAGGCTAGGTTAGATTTGTGGCAAAAACTGGCCTGCTTTCAAAATTCAAACAATGAGCAATGACATTTGGGCTGGGGTCAATCATTGAAAGCCAGAGTGATTTGGGTTTCAAAATAATAGCCAAATAGCTCCATTTAAATAACATGGAACTTTTTTATAGCCTATTTTTCAGAGCTATATTTCAAGAAATGACATAAAAGAGTTAGTTGTCCCAGATTTTTTTAAAAATCATAAATAGGGAAGAAAAAAAATCTAGTCCTCAAATTCTAAGATAACTTGCAAAATATAAATGAGCAAAAATTAAATTCCTTTGTTCAAATACATGGCTCAACATTTGGACAAAGGAATAGGAGGAGGGGAAGGAGGAAGAGGAGCATTACCTAATTCAAACTGGTCAGTTAAGCCCAGAAGGGACAGCTATTACTATTCACATATTGATATTCATTATTCCACAAATTCAAATTTGGTAACTACAAAAAAAGGAAGTTCACTAAAATATTATTCAAGATTTAAATGGAAATATTTCCATTAAATCACAATTCTGTATTTCTATAAAATGCAAGAATTTGAAATTAGCATAGATTGAAACTTTAACAAGTAAACTATGTAAATTAATATAAATGCATATAGGATAGTCCTATAGAAGGACATTAAAAATGAATTATCATTTAAATAAACTTTAAAGAAAAACAAGACAAACTCAAATTATAGTCCAAAAGAATCTTAGATTCATTTGTTATAACCTAATAACTCATATTTATTAATTGTGGGGCAATAAGACAAAAATTGAAACAATTTTTATTTTCATGTGATATTACATTACATTGAAGATAAAATGCAAGTATATGCAAAAATAAATAGAAATTAAGGTTTATAAACACTAGTTGCTGAACAGATCAAGGAAAACAACCTACAAAATTTAAGTTTCATCTTCTTGAAGGAAAAAAATTCTAGAAAGTAAGGAAGAAGTATATTGTTGACTTGGAAGACCATTGCAAAGACAAGCAGATGTGAAAACCTAGGTGAAAAAGAAAGATCAACTTGACATCCATCAATTAGTCATTTGTCAATTTGTTTAAAAGTAAATTCTGAAAACCTATCAACCTTATTTTCCAATCTTAGTTTGTCTGCTTTTTCTTCCTGTTAACCTTACCTTACCTTGTTCCCTTCAGTCAGAATTCCCTATTATTGTACTCACTCCCTACTCTAGGCTTCAAAAAAGCCCCTCCAGGCATGTTTGTAGGTATGGGGACTGTTTAGGTTTTTACTCTTGGAGGAATGCTTACAACTGTGCTTGGAGTGCTAAATCTTAGAAGTGAGAAAAATTTCTCTGGTATCCACCAATGGCCTCAAATTCAAACTGCCTATTTGTGTGTTGTTGCCCTTTACTGCTGTTTAAATTCTCACCAATCCTGTCTTTTCCTTTTATAAGTTAAATATTTTATTCTCTTCACCATGGGATCAAAAACAAGGAAGTTCAATTGCAGATCAGATGAGAGGAGGGGGAAGGAGGTAATCTAAATCTTAGCCAAGAACAGGTTTGAAGTCACAGCTTCAAGGGTCCAGCCCTTAATAAAATTTAGCTTTATTCTCCATTATTAGCCTATATCCAGGTGTTTTCTTCCTCTATAGTGGGAAAGGAAGATGTGCCCTCTGTATTTCCCACCTCATATTCAGCCTTGGACTATCATTGTTTCAAATGAAAATTTAAATACTACTTCTGCCTGGAGTTCTTGTTTTTGTCTATGAAGTTGCTTTCTCCCATGATGAATAATGATGAATAGCAAACCACAGTATAGTGAAGAGAACTTTGAATTTTTAGTGAGAGGACCTAGATTCACATTTCGGTGCCCTGGCTTCAGGCAAGTTATTTAATCTCTATGGGCCTATTTTCTCATTTATATCATGATTTAGAAAGTTATTTCCATCTATAAAGATAATTATGATGCAGAGAAACCTGGGCATGAGAGTTGGAGACAAACTTTATAAATTTTTGGTTTGCATTGTAAAGGGAATCTTCCTTTGTCCTTCCACACCTGAGAGTCTGACCTTCAACCTGAATTGGATTACCTTTTTTTTTGTGTGGGGCAGCCTGGGAGCACGGGTCCTGGAAGACAAAAGAGATCCCTCCCCAAGAGGCAAAATCTCCAATGAGGGACTTGGGTCATTACCAGATCACCACCTCCTCCCATGGATTTTGGGAGAGAATTTAAGGAGATCCAAGGGAGGGGCTGGACCCTTTTTTACCTTCCAGTCTCCTGCTGAACCCTGGCCAACTGGCCTGGACAATTCAATCAGCAATCCACGTGTTCTTCTCTTTAAACTCTTTTTAAATTTCCTATTACTTTCTTAATATGCTGTAACTTCCTTTAATAAATCTCTTATTTTCTTTTCAAAACCTGCATTCCTGAGTCTGAGTCACGAATTTTTATGGGTCAGAACCAAACCCAAGAAATAAGAAAGAAGCAACATTTCTGTATTTGTCCTTCATCGTATCTCCTAATTCATTCTCTCCAGTTTGGATTTCTGTTATCATTTCTACTTAAAAGGAAAGATTTTCTTTATTTCTGAATATATTCTAAATATTCAGAGAAGTAGTTTTTCTGTACAGGGTCAGACAGTTCATTAGATTTAGCAAGTCAGTCTTATGATGAATATAATAAAGGAATCAGAATTATTTCTAACATGTAATGAACATCCATCCCACTGGCAACCTCCCACTACCTCAATTATGACTACTTTTTTTACATTTTGATAATAGACATTGAAGTTCTATCAAATTCCAGACTTTTGTAAACATTAGGTGGAAGTGTTAATTTGTTGTATGATGAAGCAGAATTGTAGTTGGACTTACATACAGAGATTACTCTTTCTCTAAAACTGAACTACTAGTTTCCCCTTCCTTCTCTCTGCCTCCACACTTCCCCACTACCTTCGTTTCTTCACTCTGTCTTGCAAATATTTTATTGCTAAGCCTTCATGAGATTTAAGTTGCCATTCTCTTTATCTAGAATTGAAAGTATAACATAATCAGGGGAATCTTCTGATAAGGACTGAAGTCTACAGGATGCTATTCTGTAGCTCTTACATAGAGATGGACCTACATTCCAGGCCATTTAAAGATATAAATGTATACTTATGTTTTGGGAATATACATTAAATTTAATACTTGAAAGGGAAGCATATGGGGAGAGGGAAGGCTAGATAGAGCATGACCAAAAGAATTGTCTATTGAGTTAGCCCTTCAGTAGACTTTAACAGGTATGACCCCCTGCTCTTGTACTTTTCACCCCACCTCTATTCCAATCTGTTCCAGATTTCCTGTTAAGTCAGGAGGGCAGAAGATTAATCAATCAGTCATTGAAGATTTATGTAGCACCTACTATATGTCAGACATTGTATAAAGCATTATAGAAAACTTTCTCAACAACTTCTCTGGAAGCTCTGTTAATTGCTCATTATATGATATCCTGGAGAAAATATCCTTATCTAGGGTTATACAGCGAATATTTACAGGAATAGAATTTTTTTCACACACATCTGGAAAAGTTTCTCCTTGAGACCCACTTTTAGGGTAATACAGATACTTAAAAATTAAACAAGCATTCAAACAAAAAACAAACAAACAAAAACAAAAACAAAAAACCCTGGGTTTAGCAGATTTCTCTAGGACCAGAAGTTTCTGAATTTTATTATCAGTGAAATTTGCACTGAATGTAATAGTTGAAAGTTTCTGCTTCATTTCTCCTCAGAGGCACATTTATCCACAAATTGCCAAGTTCTTGTTTGTTTGTTTGTTTGATTGTTTTGTTTTTGCTGGCAAAAGAAATTGTAAAAGAGATCAGTCTCTTTTCACTAAAGATGTCAAGAGCTTCCCAACCCTCTGCAATTATAGAGAGCCATTTCTTTTTCCAATGCATTATTGTCCTCAGATTGACACAGTCTACCTCTCCAAACACACATATAAATAATACCTGTGTCTCAAATGACAGCAGTATTTGAAATGATGCCTAGCTCTGCTATTTATAAATATCTTTTTTTAAAATCATACTTGTTAGTTTAAGAGTCATTGCCCAAACTTGCAACACATTATACTACATTTTATGTTACTGTTTTAACATTTCTTTTGGTTTTGTTTCACCGGCCTCCCTCTCCTTAATTTAACTTCCCCTTTATGCTAAGATATAAATCAGAAACTGATTGTTCTCCACTTAAATGCATTGATTTTATCCTAGCAGCACCTTCAACTTGACCTTATAACCCCACTGAAATCTTTTAGAATTATAATAAGGAAAAGCATAGTTATAGTCAGTGCTGGAAAAAATTCCAGAGTCACTATCATCATTCTGAAGCTGGGTTGACACAGTTCCTTTGCCAACTTCAGGTAATCAGCCCTAAGTCTATCTCTGCTCCACACTAGTTGCTTGGGGATATGTGTGAAAGATTCTCCTGGATACTAAATCAAGCTAAATTGAATCTCTTTAGGTATTAGGTGGAGAGTACATAAGGTATGCCCTAAGTTAGCCAACCCATTATCACTGTTCATTTTGGAATTTTCTCAGCTGTAGCATATCTCAACATAGCAGGAGCACAGAAGTCAAAGTCTATAAAATGCATATTTAGAATCTCTTAAAATTACATATTACAAATAAAAAGAAACATTGTGAAAAAAAGAAAAAAAGAATTGTTAATTCACTTCCAAGTACAGCTGTGTGCCATCACATTATAAGTATTATGAAGTGACATATAAAAACAATCAAAGGCTTGTTTGAATCACTTGAGAAGAACAAATATTTAAAACTGTCTGTCAAGAAAACATCCCGGATATAAGAAGTATTGTGTCTTGTAGTTCTAAATTTATTTTGCATATTTTGTTTCTTCTTTGGATGTGTCTGACATGCCTGTTACAGGATGGCATCATTTGAAATGTAATGCCAAAATTGAAAATAAAAATACACAAGCAATATAACTTTTTAGAGATAACAATTTATGACATTTCTCATCTTTCATGAGATTTTTAGTTGAAATTTTAAATGTTGATACCTAGTAGATTATGTTATGAAGCAATATTTCTTTGAAAATTCATTTTTTTATTCAATGCAGAAGAGTATTATAGTTGTAATAAATATATTTTTATTTTTATAGCACCCTCCTCAGAAATTATACAAAGTTTCCCTATGTTCATCTTTTTGATTAGCAGAAGAGGTCAGATCATATCCAAGTTTCTTTCTGACTACTATTTTAAGAACTTCTCATAATACAATCATAAACTTTCAAGTAATTATTCTTATCCTTAAATGAAAAAGAAAAAAGAAGCTTCTAAGCTTCAACTTTATCACATATAGAATACTAAGCCTATTGGTGGTATAATTTTAGGGACATTCTGGAAGGTGCCATTACCATAACATCCCTTCTTTCACCATTTTACTGGTATTTGAAAATTCATTGTTAACAATTTAACTTAAGAATCCAAGCAAAGAGTGACAATGTTTTCCCCAAGATATCTCAAGGAGGAGAAAAAAAAAAAGAACAGCAACGATGGTTGGCATGGTCATTTTTTTAAAATAGCAATTGAAAAAACAGCAAAAACTGGGCCATATAGCTACCTTATCATTTCATTCAAAAGTCTTTAAAATTGTCTGCCAAGAAAATAGTCAGGATATAGCAAGTACTATATCTAGTCTCTCTAAATTTATTCTACATTTAGGATTGCTACCTTGAATACATTTAACACATGCCTCTTTGGAAATGGAATACAACCAAACTCAAATTGAATATGATTAAGATTTATCATTCATGAACATTCCATAATGTATTGTATAGTCCTATTGGAAACCTTTTCTCTACTTGGATGTAATTTACTATTATTGTTTTTGGTTACCAGAAGAGTTTTTAAAAAGTATTTTGTTGAGGAATAAAACAGAAACAGAATAGCAGAAACAGAAGACTGAAGTGCTAATTAATGTCAAGGCTGAAATAAATGAGACCAACAGTTTTCTCTTGAGTAGGTTATCATAAGTGGATTATATGAAGATACTGACATCATCCCTGATGAAAATATGAGAATGGAATATTCACATATGATTTTAGGTAAAAAAAAAACACATTTTAGTTACACAGTTAACAGAGATACATGATAACAACAATATAGTGTGCAAATTTGCATGTGATTACCACAAATTCATAGCATTTTAAGATTTCAAAATCCTTCATATGCATTATCTCATCTAATTCTCACAGCAAATCTCTGGGTTTTTTGCTTTGTTCTGGATGAGACCCCATCTGCAGTGCAATGGACCATTTGCAATTGAGTTCGGATAAGCAATTAGTTTAATGAAAACCAAAATATTTGTTGATTCCTAGGCAAAAGCAAACTGTAAGCAAGTTCTGTAGGGTCTAAGAAGTCTCTAGTTCAATCCAAATAGTCCACAATTGGGTTTGAGATCATCAGACTTCAGTGCTCTCTTTTAGTACATGGAATGATAGACTCACTTTTTTTCTGAAGGATTTAAACCACAGGTAGAAATTTAGTATTTGGGAGAATCATGCAATAGTGTTTCCACTTATAGTAATTTTCATTATTAACTATTTGTATAGGCAAGTTTTACATCAACATTATCAAGTGCTCTTAAATTTGAGTTTTTTACATATGTCACTTCATCTTACACTTAAAAACACATTGTGATATAAATGTCATAGATAGTAATTATTCCTGTTTTCCAAGCGAAGAAACTGTGATTCATAGAGGTTAAATAAGCAAGGTTATATAGCAGTGTTTAAATGAGGAATTCATATTCAGATTTCTGATTTCAGGCCTATTGATTTTTCACTACCCAATACCACTTATCACAGGGAAAGGATTTAGACAATTAAGAAGGATCTCCATTTATTAACTCAGATTTTTCATATGTTTTGTAAAGTGCTACACTAGGCTAAAAGTAGCAACAGTATCTTTATTATTATTTGGATTTGGAAACCCGAATTAGAACATTCAAATTTACTTTCTCAGAAACAACCTTTCCTTAGTTTTAAAGCTGACTGTGTTGTTATGCCTTAATCCTTAGTATCACATCAATATGTTGATGCTCTGATTGTTTGTTTGTAAGCTTAATGTGCTAAAAGATAACGATTATAACCCATCTATCCTTGCCAATCCTAAATAACTCTTGCCTAAATCTTCTCATAATTCTGAATGATAAATAGAAGTAGGCAACAACACATTAGAAAGGAAAAATTCAGAGGACAAATAATATAAAAGATCATCAGAGAAGTAAATGACCATTTTCTTAAAAAATTGGATTAGTCCTGTAACAAGAATAATGGAAAGCAATTTTCTGTATGCTCCATTGGTATGTGCATAATGTCAAAAGATCTAGACGCTATACATAGTCCAACCTTTTTAGCTCGTCAGGGTTACATCACCTAAAAATCTTGTCAAGGGTCACATACAGAATTTGTTATTAAAGACTACAATGTAGCCCATATTATCAATGAATATAATGATAAAATGTATTAATTTAATATGATTAGAATTTGAGGGCCATATGCAGCTTGCAGGCTGCAGGTTGCACACATTTTAGATTCTAGAGAAATATCTTCACCATATTATGTGATCTCATATAAGAGAGTTATAGATTTATGAATCACAAGGGGACATCCACCTTTGGTATGACTAATATAATAATATTTTGTTGTTGTTATTGTTGTTCAGCCATGTTTGATTCTTTGTGACCCTCTGTACCATACCATTCCCAGAGTTTTCTTGGTATACTGAAGTGGTTTGTCATTTCCTTCTTCAGTGGAAAAAGTCAAAAAAAGTATCACACAGTTAAAAAGTGACTGAAGTCAAATCTGAATACAGATCTACCTGACTTCAAGCCATCATTCTATCCACCTAGCTGTCTTCTTTAAAAAGAAAAGCATCAATGGCGTAGTGGATAAAGCACCGGCCCTGGAGTCAGGAGTACCTGGGTTCAAATCCAGTCTCAGACACTTAATGATTACCTAAGCTGTGTGGTCTTGGGCAAGCCACTTAACCCCGTTTGCCTTGCAAAAACCTAAAAAAAAAGCATCCAATAACTTGTATTCCCAGGCAGTCTCCCATCCAAGAATTCATCAGACCCAATTCAGCTTAGCGTCTGAGATCAGAAATGAACTTGGAGTTACAAGGAGTCTTCAATACCAAATAGTTTAATGTATATCTGAATAAGAATTCCCTTTATAACATACCTGGCATAGGGACAGAATTTCATCGATATTAGAAATTCCAGAAGTTTTACAAGTTGTATAAATACACTCTGGTCTCATCTCTGTAACTTATAACTAACCTATAACTTAGAATTTAGAACCTAGAACACAAGAAAATAAATATTTTTCCCAGAGTCAAGTTGAACGTGAATCCATGTGTCCCTGGCTATGAGGCCAGGTTTCTATCTATCCCTCCATGATACCATACAAGATCATACAATAAGTAGTAATATAACTTTTGCTTGATGACTTTCAGTTAGGAGGAAATCACAACTGTCCAAAGTAACCCATTTTATTTTTGAATAAATCTAATTCTTTGGCACTTTTTCCTTATAACAGATTACCTCCTTACAGTTTCTACCAATTTTTTTTATTTCTCCTTGTTCTAATTTACAAAGCAAAACAAATACTTGAAGACAACTATTGTCTTTCCATAAAATCTTTTCTTCTCCACTTTAATAATTTCAAGTTCCTTCAGCACATTCTCCTAAATTCTTAGTCATTTTGATTAGTTTAATGTAACTTCTCTAAAGCTTCTTAATATCTCTTCTAAGCACAAAATTCTAGATGTGGACTAAACAAAGCAGAGTTAGCAAGGTTGTAATTACCCTTTTCTTAGGCAATCAATTTGACAATTTATTTTTTATTGCTGTTGCAGTATATTGTGAGTTTGCATAAACCTGAGGATTTAGAGTGCCCCAAAGTATATAAATCTAATTGAGCAAAATGTATTCCTTTCTTTTACAGTTTGTTGTTGAGTCATTTCAGTTGTGACCAATCCTTTATGATTTCATTTGGCGTTTTCTTGGTAAAGATGCTAGAATAGGTGGTCTTTTCCTTCTTCAGTTCATTTTGCATATGAAGAAACTGAGGCAAGTAGGGTTAGTGACTTTCCCCAGTATTATATAGTTAAGTAAGTTTCTAAGATCAGATTTTAACTCAGTTTTTCTGACTCCAAGTTTGCCATTCTATCCACTGTGCCACCTAACTGCCTTTCTGAGGGGTATAGGAATACTCAAGAAGGACTAGCATAGGATAAAGTCTTTTTCAGTGCTCACCCATGTTTGGTATCTACCTGGTAGTCAATTCTCACTGTGCTTCCAAGAATCACAGGATAACTACCCCACATAAGCTTTGTCTGGTGGAATGGGCAGATGACAATAATTTATTCCAGTGGTCATTATATCATCTAAAGCAAGCTCAGTGGAATACTGAGAGCTTGGTCAGACATCAAAGATACCAAGGTCATTCACTGCATTCCAAGTCATCTCCAATGGTCTTGACTTTTGTCTTGTCAGTAGGCTTTGATGACTCAGGAAAAGACCGTGAAGCTGGCAATTTTGTGCAACTATGCCTCACTTAAATCCATTTCATCAACAAGCCCAAGATATTGTCATTGGTCACCTCCCAAAACAATAAAAATAACATCATTATTTTTACCTTTTTGACCGTCATTTGAAATATTAGTTTATGTTGAGAGTGAAGATCATTAAAACTCCACCATCTCTCTTTTATAAATTTTTTATTTATTTTATGTAATGGGGTTGAGTGACTTGTCCAATGTCACAAAGCCAGGCAATTATTAAGTGTCTGTGGTCAAATTTGAACTCAGGTCCTCACCTAGGTGTCCCTTCTACAATCTCTTTTGCATTTTTAAAGTTGCTGATTTTTCTGTCAATTTTTGCCACAAAAATTTGGCCCAAATGAATGGAAAGTCAAGATAGTGCAGATAACCTGAAACGACTTTGTTGCTTTCAAAAAATGATAGGAAAGATGGGAAGACAAGAAGAGTAAGGGGAAAACATAATGATCTTTTGGAAACACTGATTGTTAGGTACCCAAGCTCAAAAGAGACCATAGAAATATAAAGTGCAGTCAACTATGGTGGCTATCCTTAGATCCTAGGTTATTATATTTTATTACAAATAAATAATACTTTAGATTTTATTTCTCCGAATCATTTTCTCAAAAGTTTCTAAAGGCAGTATTTAATATAAAAACTCTCAAAAAAAGAGAGATTAAACCTGGATATATAAATCTGGGAATAATTTACATAGAAATGGTACCTAGACCAATGGGAACTGTTGAAGTCATCAAGCAAGGTAGTCTGTAGAGCAAAAACTGAAGAGGTACCAAAACAGATTCTTGAGGAATTCTCAAGATACTGACACTGATATTACTTGGATGAAGTTCAAGCTCTAGAAATTTAGTAACAGTGAAAGAAGCAGCAGGAAAAACAAGAGAGAACTCTATCATGAAAACTTAGAAGAAAGTTAACTAGAAGAAAAAGTGACTGATGGTGTTGGAGGTGGCAGAAAGATCAAGAAGGATGAAAATTAAGGAAAAAGCATACAATTTGAAAACTAACCAATTCTAGCATTTGGAGAGAACAGTTTCAGTTAAATTATGAATAAAATTATCATTTACATCTGCAAATAATTTGATTTCAAAATTTTGATTTGTGGAGCTGAATTCAAGGAAAATGTGTCTTAAAAACCAAGTCAATTGTTCTATCAAGATGTTCTGATATTCTGTCAGCCAAAATTCCAAATACTTATTCATCCATAAATCAAGTGCTTAGGATTATTGTTATTGTTTTTAATCTAGGACCAATGAAGGCTTAGAGGTACCCTAAGCACATATTCTTACTCTTAAGAGACTATAGCATAAAGTAGCCTTTCATGAAGGAAAATTTATTGGCCTTTGTAGGGATAAAATGTGGAATATTGGCTTTAAAGTATATGCTTATTGATAGACTGATGGATTGATTGATTACTTCTATGTAGGTAGGTATCATCCAAATGATATTCAAAAAATCCAGATGGCTGAATTTTTATTCAAGTCTTTTGTAGATAAAACAGCTATAGCTATTACATCCAGAGCAGAATTATGCTATCCAATAGCAGGTAGTAGCATACTATTTTCATTTGCTGTTTGTTTTTTTCTTTCTCATGATTTTTCCAATCATTCTAATTCTACTTTCATTATTTCACTATGTAATTAATGTGACTATATTTAACATGGTTGTACATTTATAGTCTATATCAGATTGCTTGCTGTTTTGGGGAGGGGAAGAAAAGGGGGGAATGAGAAAAAATTGAAACTTACTAAAATGAATGTTGTAAACTATTTTGACATATAATTGAAAAAATAGAATACAATTAAGTACAAAATAAATAAAATCCCTTAAAACCCCATGATTATTTTATTCCTCTAAATTATCTAATACTAAATGATAATGTCTTTTCAATCCATTCACTAAATCTATAAGTAACCTAGATTTGAAATTATCTTTGTTAATTTGACTTGGTTGTTAAGCCTAGCTTTTCCTAAAGAAGAAAGGTTATTTCAATAATCAAACTAATGATAAATCAAAGTAATCAATGCTAATACTAATCAATACTAATACTGTTCAGAAGTATTTTTCAATTCATCAGTGTTATATGCTAAGAAATTGTGTTCTGACAGTTCTTACCAATCTATGAAAATTTCAAGTAGAATCTTCCATCCAGACTACATGTATAATTTGAGTATTAACCTCTTAGTCATCTAGTCTTTCCTCAAGAATTTATTAATCAATAAGAATGTGTCAGCCATTATGCTAAATGCTAAGGTTGCAAAAAAAGCAGAAACTCTGGTCCCTCCATTCAAGAAGCATACATTATAATAGAGGGAGAAGGAGGAAGCATGCAACAATTATGTAATACAAGACATATATATATATTTATATATATATATATATAGAGAGAGAGAGAGAGAGAGAGAGAGAGATAAATCTCTCTCTACATAGAGAGAGAGGTATATAGATATAGATATAGATATAGATATAGATATAGATATAGATATAGATATAGATATAGATATAGATATAGATATAGATATAGATATGCCTTCATGGAGTGATTACAGGGTGTATTGGTGGAGGAAGTGCCCACATTGATGAAATAAGGAAGTATTAGATATGTTGGAAAAAAGCAAAGTAGTAAATTAAAGAAGCAACCACAGTTGAGAAGATTAAATTGTATTTAAATTGTGGTCAATTCCTTAACCTTTATTTAATTTTCGTCATTGTCCAATAAAAAACATTAAAAGGAATCTAATAATTAAGGTCTTGGGAAATAGTGAAAGTATCTTTCCTTGACCTCCTCCCCCTTATCACCCCACCAATTTTCAAAAAAAAAATATCAAATAAGGAATAGAAAGCAGGTAGCTCTTAAACTTTGCTTGAATTAGAATGATGCTTTCAATATTGAATTATCTCTTAAAGGAGTTTCTTTGGAATACTTATCTAATTGTTTAAATGATCCCTCTCTGTGATATTTTAATCATTCAGGTTTGGTACTTCAGGTCATGCTGAATAGTCTCTAATCCTATTATTATACATGGAAAGCAGAATGTCGCAAAAAATCAAGACTTTACAATTGTGGTGTTGGAGAAGACTTTGGGGAGTCCCTTGAACAACAAGGAGATCAAATCAGTCAATACTTAAAGAAATTAATTCAGGCTATTCACTAGAAGGTCAAATAATGAAGCTGAAACTTAAATACTTTCACCACTCCACTTCAACGATCAGTCATTGGAAAAGACCTTGATGTTGGGAAAGAAAGAAGGTAAAAGATAAAGGTGATAGAAGAGAATGAGACAGATTTGGAAACGATGAAAGATAGGAAGATAGAAGGACCTGGCTTTCTCTGGTCTTTGGGGACTTGGAGATGCTATTGCTCCTAATAACTGAACCACAATAGCAATAAATATATACCTAGAAATTTGAAGTCATGAAAGATGTTATTAGAGGCACTCTTTTCTAAATTCTGTGAGTCTGCATCAGTTAAATAAATCTGCAAACTCTCTAAATGACAAGAATTTCTGAGATTTTCATGTGAATAATTCCCCCAACTTGCCCATTCATAACATTCATCATAGCACTTAATGAAAAGTGATGTCATTTTAACAAAACAAGCTTTTCTCACTATTCAATTTTTTTTATCTTTCCAATGATTATCTTTACACGATAATCCCTTTGATCAAAGGGTTTTTATCATATCACCTGTGGATGCATAACCAGGATTTTCCTCATATTGAAATTACACATTGATTTCCATGAATATGAGCCTGAAGTTTTTCTCTTTGTTGAGCTTTCATTTTTTTTTTCAAAGCAACATTTGGAAGATTGAGTGCAGCCAGATGTACCTGACTATTAATTTACTTGCACTTTTGGTACAGCCCACCAACTGTGCTATTTCAGGCAACTTGTCTTTTCAGAACACTGCAAACAACCTTGGCCTTTGTAAGCAGGCTACTGTAAAATGTTCCTATTTAGGTAGCTAAAGCAGTTAAAGTGATCCCTCCCCAGGTCAAATTGAGTTTTGGTGGTTCAGGGTTATTATTTCACATTTATTGATTCCTCAGCAATGCACAAAAACACTATACAGAATTATGCTTGATCATTATCTAGGGAGTTTGCAGCCTATCATAGGACTGGTACAATAGAAAAAAAGGGGAAATGTAATTATTCAAATGCTCTCTAATCAGAATAATTACCAGATAAACTAAAGTCTCTTCCTTTTCTCTCCTTCCCATTAAGTAAAATTCAGGAAAAATGGCCACATAAAGGACCTATTTTAGAGGGTCAACCAAATACTTTGCTTGAGGATTACCTTTAAAACTCCCTTTAACCCACTTTACATTATATGGGTCAATTCTTTGAAAAAGAAAAGTCTCCAACTAATAGTAAGCTTTATTTAGAAATATGATTTTAAAACAAAAATGCTCCTTAAATTATAAATTGAAGACCATCTATTGTTTGGTTCTGTCAGCAGCACAAATCATGTAAATCAAGTACTATTATGCTAAGAACATTAGAAATATAGATTTGGTCATGCACTAAGCAGTGAACTCAGCTCTGCTTGCCACTGGCTGCTGGCATGTTGGATATATTAAGCAAAGACTGTCATTCTTCATCACCTTTAATGGAGAAAGGCAGCATTGCTTTTGAGGATGTGGCCACTTCTGACAGCTGAGGGAGAGGAGAAGCCAAAAAAGAAATGATGTGTAGAATGCAAAATAGAAAGGGAATAGGTCTCCCTGATTGTGTCTAGTATTCAAGATACTGATGGAGAAAGGAAGCTTACGTTATTATCAGAACAGCACAGACATGAATGCTTAAGTTGGAAATGGGCTTCTCTAGGCAAAATATTTTTCCTCACATTATTTATGTAAACATAGCTTCAGAAGTATATCTTCAGACTATATTAGTGGTAATTTTTTTCCCTCTAAAATGATAAGCCCTACAAGGGCAATGTCAGCATCTCCCTTTACAGGTGCTTGCAATGGATGCTTTGGCGAAACTGTCAGGGGGATGTGTTTTGAGACCAAGGACCTCCTGATTTGAATTGCAATGTAGGACTGCAGCAGGTCATAAATCTCTTCACCAATTTTTTTTCTAAAAAGGCAAACACATAGAGGAAAATGTTGATGGTACTCTATTTAGTTCCAAAATGAAGGTGGACAAGATTATGAAACCTGTATACTATTTTGGGAAAAATACCAAAGAAGGCTATTTGTAGCAGATCATATGTATGTATGTATGTATTTATGTATGTGTAGATGGATAGATAGAATCTGCTAATTTTATTGCTTCTTATTCAAATATTCAATTATAGTTGCATGCCATAATTTGATTTTATATTTTCCCTCTTGGAGGATAATTGCATTTTCTGCATTTCATTGCTGCAACAAAAATGTGCTGATAAGTGTAGCTTGTTTTTTTTTCTTTGCACATTTGAGTTTTTTCTGTCATTCTTTGTTCTCTTTGGGTTTTATATGCCTAGTATTTAGATCTTATTAAAACAAAGGGAATGTGCTTTTCACTGATTTAAGGAATATGATTCCATCTTATTTTCCAGAATTGTTGAACCAATCCCTAGCTGGACTAAAATCATTTTAGTGTGCATATTGCCACTCTGTTACCGCTGTCATTCATTTGTTTTCATCCTTTTCAATCTGATGATTTGAAGATAAAAAAATCAGAGTTGTTTTAATTTCCATTTCCCTTATTGGGACTTGGAGCACCCTAAAATATTGATTGCTTTTTTATATAATAGTTTGAGATATGTTATTGCTAGGCCCCCTGCAATCCACCTTTTTTCATTATAAACCTTAAGTTTTTTATTTTTAATTCCTTCTGATTAATAGTGTTATTTTTCATTTTAATTCTATAATCTTCTATTAGTTTAACTGGTATAATATTGAGTCTATACATTGATTTATATAGTATTATTTGTATTATATTAGCATGTCTTCACACTGAACAATTAATATTTATATTTACTTTGGGTTTTTTATTTCTATAAATGTTTTATTGTCATACATAATCCTTATACATGTTTTGGTAGTTGTATCCTCAGATATATTATACGTTCTGTAAGTTATTTTGAATATGATTTTTCCCCATCTTATTCTCCTAGATTTTCCAGGAAATATTAAAAAAGAAAGAAAGTTGATGGATATATAGGGATTTTTTATCCTGCTATTTTGTTAAAGATATTTCAATATATTTTTTTTGATCTCTAAGGCCTTTCATATGGTCAAATTAACCAGAAGTCAATAAGCATTTAGTAAATATCTCTTGTTCGATTCTTGGGGAGATAAAAAGTTTTAATGGGACAGAATCCCTTTCCTCCCAGAGTTTATAATCAAATAGTGAAAAGTAACAATCTGCACAACAAAATAATAGTAGCTTGAAGGAGGGGAACTCTGGGCAAAAAGAGAAATACTATAATCTTTTATTTCTTTTTCGACATTAGTGACAAATTATAATCCTTTTGTGTTTTGTTAGAATCCTTTTCTATATTGGTCTTGTACTGACAAAGCAAGCCCCAATATTTGCAAAAAATATACCTAATAAAGCTCTCTTATCAATTAATAAGTGCTATATCAAACAGACACTCTGTTAAAACAATTAATCTTTAAAACTGTTAATCCTTTGCTATTCTATCTAGCAAAGTCTTAACAAAGACTCTGATTCCCAACTAAACTGATACCTCAAGTTAAGGTAAATTCCTTAGGGCTAAAATATAACTGAACTAAAGATAACGTTTCTAGAAATGCCCTGGAAAACTACTTTATATGATAAATAGAAAGCATGCAGGTGCATGTGGAGGGAAAAAATCGAATAGAACTGGGGCAGAGCACACCATAAAAGGATATATCCAAGTAGCTACAAGAGAAGCCACTGTTTCTGGGTGCCTTCCTAAAAACAGAACTAAACACAGCTCCCTAGAGTGAATTGTTGTCTTTTTAAAGCCACTCCTTAGTACCACCCCTTAATTCCTACCACAACACAGACCTAATGCTAGAGTCCCTTTAAAACCTATTCACTTTCTCTCTGCTTTGGCAATCTCAGCCCAGCTTCCAGCCTCAGGTAGTTGTTCCTATCTTCTCTTTTTCTTCCCTTCTTTCTTAACTTCACTATCTTTATTAAAAAGCTCACTTTCTTCACCTTGCATCCATCTTAAAGAACTTTGTGAATTTACATGTAACTTTTTTTTGCAGTAAATTATGAATTAAAATTTATGACCTTGTGTGATTTATTTATAAACAAATACCTAGGGGTCATTGCAAGCCCTTCCCCTAGCAGAGCCCATCTCCTAGTTACCCATCTTCAAGCTGATATTTTTTTCATTACTTTAAATTTAACAAAGGCTTTATTCTAATAAATTTAAAATGACCAAAGATGAAATTCATCTATAATGGAGGGGTTATAGAAAGGTAGACACACTTATCCATTGATGAGATAGCTGTAAATAAGTCCAATCATTCTAGAAATGAATCTAGAATTATGAAAAGAAAGTGATTAAAATGTTAATACCTTTTTACCAAGAGATGCCACTGCTCAGTAAATCCCCAAAGTGGTCAGTGACCAAAAGAAAGATGCCATAAACGTCAAATATTTGGAATATCTATTTTTTTTAGTAACAAAGAACTGAACACAAAATAAATGACCATCCATAAATTTTTTTTCACAAATCTGGAATATTAGATAGTCTTCTGTTTGAGCTCCTTAAGTTTCACTTCTTTCCAATTTCTTCTTTGCTTAACATAGAAAGTGCATCTGACCATGTCACCATACTATTCAGTAACCTTCAATTCCTCTCTATTGCCTCAAGAATGGTGCAATGGATAGAACACTGGCCTTGGAGTTAGGAGGGCAAGAGTCCAAATCTAGCCTCAGACACTTAGTAGCTGTGTAATCTTGGACAAGTCACTTAGCCCTAATTGCCTCACATCCAGAGCCATCTCTAGTCATCCTGGTTCATATATTACCATTGGACCCAGATGGATGTGGAGAAGAAAGTGAGGCTTGTGACTTAGCACAGCACTCAAATCCAATTCATGTGCTTGTCATGACATCACCTCCCTAATGTCATGGTCTTCTTTGAGAATAAAGCACAAACATTATTGCCTTCAGGATCAATTATAAAATCCTATCTTTGACCTTTAAAAGTCCTCTACAGCCTGGTCTCTTCATATTCTTCACACATGATATACTCTTTTTGGACCTTATGGCAACATCCCTCCTTTACATGGTTTTCCTCCTTACATTCACCTCTTGGCTTCCTTGATTTCCTTCATCAGCTCAGACTTTAGCTTCTGCAAGAACCCTTTCCTGGCACACACACACACACATACACACAAATAGTTTGTACCTCCCCCAAGGTTATTTTCCATTTTGCCTGATTATCTTGTAGGTATAATTTTTAATGTGTTATTTTCCCCACTACAATAAGAGTTCTGCTGAGGGCAGGGGCTATTGTTTTTATGTTTCTTTGTATCCCTAGTATTTAGCACAATTCATAAATTATAGAAAACATTTGATAATTACCAATTGATTGACTCAATAGAATTGAATGGCTAAACAAATTCTATTCCATTATTGTCATGGGTCGACTTGTGGGGCAGAGCCAAGATGAGCAAATTAAACAAACAGAACCAATTTGATCTGCTAGACTAAAAGATTCCATCAAAGAAAATAAAAATCCTGAAAAAAAATTGAAGAAAATGTAAAGTACCTTTTAGGGAAAATGTATAAACCTGGGAAATAGATCCAGAAGAGACAATCTGTTACTCATCAGACTACTAGAAAGCCTGGACCAAGAAAAACCTGGAAAAAATCATGCAAGAAATTGTAAGGAAAAACGTGCAAATCTACTAAAACAAGATAACAACTTAGCCATTGAAAGAATTCACAGACCCGCTGCAGAAAGACACCCCAGGATAAAACCTCCAAGGACTGAAATAGCCAAATTACAGAACTCTCAAATAAAGAAGAGAATATTTCAAGCAGCAAAAAGGAAACAATCAGATTCACACAGGACCTATAAACCTAAACATAGAAGAATAACATATTTCAGAGAGCAAAGGACTGGAATTCCAACCCAAAATGTACTATCCTGCAAAATTCAGCTTATAATATCAGAGGAAAAGATGGATGTTCAATGAAATAGAGGACTTATAGAATTTCCTGACACAAAGACCAGAACTGAACAGAGAATACAATCATCAAATACATAACTCAAGAGTTGCTTTAAAAAGGTAAATGAAAAAGGGAAGGAAAAAATAAAACAAAACAAATGTTGATCAAGACCATCAAATTGTATACAACCCTAAAAGGGAAGATATCACACTTCTAATTTTTTAGAATTTAATTTCTTCTTAGGATAATTAAAGGATAGAATATAATTAAAGAAAATGAACCTAAAGACTATTGATATGATTGGTTCTTATCTCTCAGTTAAAGAGGTCTAGGTAACATAACTATGTTTGAGACAAAAAAGCCCTGAAGAAAAGTATGGGTGTTAACTTTAAACTTAAGTGTCTCATTATCCTTTGACCCACATTAATGGTACTTAGCACCTTGTCTAATGAGGGCATAATAAACTGCAAGGCCCTGAGTCACTGTCTCCTTAATTTACAATCATTTGTAAGGTTCTCAGGTGAGACCTCCAGAGCCTCCCAGTACTTAGAGATCTCTAAGATTCTTGGAGTTAATTAGACTTAATAGATACCTCACTTAACAAGGGGTTAAATACCCTGGGTGAGGAGGGGGCATGGGTAAAGTGGGAGAGAATAGGCTTTCCTTCATTTAACAAGGTGTTAACTACCCTGGATGGGGAAGGGGAGGCAAATTGTGAAAGAAAACAGACCTTGCTTCACTTAACAAGGTGGTAAGTACACTGACCCTGGGTGGGGGTGGGTGGGAGGTGGGGGCAAAGTGTCAGAGAAACAGGTTAAGAAATGATATGGCTTTGGATGATACTTTGGCTCCTGAGGAGAATTGTCTGTATTTGAAAAATATTTGAAAAAGCAGTAAGGTAAAAAAATAGTTATAATTATAATTTGATGCAATTTGAGTCAATGCTGCTCATCAAGCAAATAATAATTATTGTCATGGAATATTACAGTCCCAAAAGAAAAGATGAACATGATATATAGAAAGAAGCATGAAAAGTATGAAATAATGCAAAGTGACATTAAAAACCAGGAAAAAAATTTGCACAGTGATTATAAAAATGTAAATGAAAGAAATAACACAATTAAAACAAAATGCTGTCAGATTATTAGGATCAAGCTTGTCTTCTATCCACTTTCCTGCACAGTTGTGGGATACTGCTAAAAGTCATACTTTTATATTAAGTTGTTAAGGTTTTGGAAAATTTTCCCCTTTTTTTCCTTCCTGCTTTTTGATGTTATGTTTCTCTGTAACCAAGTGAGGAGATAAATGCTGTGGTAAATAATGGGTAATGTGAAGCTAAAAGATATCAATAATGACTTTTCTAGTTTTTGTATTTATCACCTCATTTTTTTTCCCTCAAACAGCTATCAGGTATTGTGGCTATAATTTTTTTCATTGTTTATATAGAGAAATCAAAGGGGTAAAATATTCTTACAAAATAATGTCAGAAGCAGAATTCACACCTAAAGTTTCACTTTCTCTATTTCTATTTCCTCATCCTACATATATTCTTTAAATAGGTCAATATTTGAATTTTCCTCATGCTATGTACTATTTGCTCCAGTAGTTTCTTTGGAAATCACTCTCCTCACTCCTCTATTCATTTCTTTCACACTCTTCACCTTTCACCTTATCTTCACCTCTACTAATAGTTGGAATGATGATTTCTATAACTACTCTGTTCCACAGTGATCTCTCCTTCCCCTGAAATCGAATTTTTAGTACCATGTAGATCACAATCTTCTATCCTGTCATAGAACATCTTCATGGGTTACTATAGAACAACTGCTCATGATGAAACTCTCTAAACTTAGGTTGTCAGATCCTTGACATGAATTCTGTCATTAGACCTATATTACAGGCCTTCCATCTTGATAAGAAATATCAGGGCTTGTGATTAAATGGATTAATCTTTTTGTTTTAGGGGTTTTTTTTGAGTTTTTGCAAGGCAATGGGGTTAAGTGGCTTGCCCAAGGCCACATGCCACACAGCTAGATAATTGTTAAGTGTCTGAGGCCGGATTTGAACTCAGGTACCCCTGACTGGAGGTTTGGTGCTCTATCCACTGCACCACCTAGCTGCCCCTTATGTGGATTAATCTTTAAGAACTCATTGTCATCATTACTTCAAGATTAGGTGTTGGAATCAGAATATTTTGAGAAAGCCTATGATAGTCAAAGTCTAGGGTAAGCAAGAGTCAGATGAAGTAAGTGGAAAGAATAAAAAGAAAGGAAAAAAGAAATTGGTTCAATAATAAACTAGCAGGAATTCTGGCTTTATTACTCTTTTGAAGTGGAATGCTTCCTGAACCCACCAATGAACACTACACACTATTGTTGGACCTCATATTTGAGTAATGAAGCCAAGATGCACAGAAACATAGACAACTTCTGATTTTTTGAAAATATGTAATAAAATCTTATATAATAATAATCTCTTTAGATTCAAAAGAGAAAGACTATGTGAATTCTACAAACTAATGGTAAAGATTTACTCTAGAAACAACAAAATGTTTTCATGTACCAGTGATGTTTGTCCTTTGTTCTTAAAGAAGACTGTGATATCAGCCAGGTGATGCCATGCCATGCAAGTGAATTGGGTTTTAGTGTGCTGTTACCACCCTCACTCTTTCCTCTAGACCCATCTGGATCCCAGTCATCAGAAATAGGTAGGATGACTGGAGATGGCCCAGTGACTTGCCCAAGGTCACACAGCTAATAAGTAACAATTATCTGAGGCCAGGCTCCTAGTGCTCTATCTATTCTACCACCTAATATATTTACATATATACTTAAGTATTGAACTGAAGTATGCTATCATATTACTTTTGTGTTTGGGATTAAAAAGGGTAAAGAATAAGTCTTTTTAAATGAAATGAAATTACATTTATTAAAGAGGAACATATATAACTTTTTAATTTCATCTTCTATCAAAAAAAATTAAAATATTTGAAATCATAGTACCTTAGCTCATGAGCTGTATTGATTAGGAATGATTCTCCTAAAGGGCAAAGATCCTGTCCTTTTAACTCTGCAGTGCCTAGAACTTTGTTTAATACATAACTATGTAGTGTCAAAGGTTTTGTTTTAAATAAATCAATGAAATATTCATATTAAAATGATCTTATCCAGTCTGCCAGGTTTATGTGGAACTGTCCTGAGAACTTCCAGTGTTCCCAAACAAGGGTTCTTATTTCCTTTTAGTTTAATCTAGCCTTTCAGAGTGTAGCAAAATAATATTATTAGACTAAATTTTCTTTAACAAATTCAAAAATTTATTTTTATGACTGCTTTTTGTGTAAAAAAAGCAACTCAGTTACATTTTTGGCAATAAAATTAATTGCAGTTATTATGGTTTAGACCAGTGTAGTATTCTATAAGAGAATGTAGTAGAATTTGCTGAAACACATGTTTTTTTAAATGTCTATGATACCAATAATACAGATTTGATTATGTAATTATAAGAACCAAACCTATGTTATTTCTTAATTAAGTGGTAGTAGCAGTATTTGATGTAATTTTCCTGTGAAAATTCAACTTCATTATTTATTAACAATTTAGCAAGTAGGACAGATATTAATTTCAAAATGGAAAGGTATTAAGGGAAACACATATAGCCAATTGAACCATTTATATTTCAAGATCTTCATTTCTACTTCTGACTTGGTGAAAGAATATCCTGAGGGAGGAAAAATACTGTCATGGAGACTTTGTAGGGTTTGGAATTTTGATGACTCATAGAGATTGAATTTAGAAAGGACATTTAGGAAGAAATGAAGAAAGGAAAAGGAAAAAGACTTGAGCTGAAAGAGAATGCCTTGAGTGAAAGAAGAGGAGAATGACTCAAGGATGTAGTCAAAAGACTTGAATATAAGTAGAAAGAGAGAGAGACAGAGATAGAGACAGAGACAGAGACACAGAGACAGAGAAAGAGAAGGATTAAAGAAAAGATTCCAAGTTATCAGACAGAGAAGAGCAAGAGTTTATGGAAGTGGACAAAACAAGATAAGAGGTGCTGATAAAATGAGGATAATGGTAACTCTTTTGAAGCATAATCTGTCATTTGCCCTCCCCCAACCTCCACAACCCCCTTCCCCCACAACACACACACTTATAGAAAAACACCAGAAGAGAGCTAGTATGCTCAAAGTAAGAATATCAACAAATGATCAGTCTAACTTCTGGCAAATATGCTGAGTGCAAGGAATTTATAGTAACCCATATGCAGCACACATAGGTTTATATTTCTTCCATTCCTCAAAAGACCTTTATCTTTACTTCTATTATTAGCCAGCTTCTTTATCAGAGGAAAAGTTATGAGGATACTACATCTCTCCTAGCTCCATCTTATCAAAAAGACAGAAATGATTTTTTTTGTGAGTTTCAGTGTTAAGGAAAGGAAGAAAATTAATCTGAAGGATTGGAGTGAAGTCAGAAGAACCTGAGTTCTAATCTAACCTTAGGCACTTACTGTCTGATTTTGGCAACTCTTAACTACTATTTGTTTCAAATTCTTAATTGTAGCATAGAGATAATAATATCTACCTATTTTAGCTTGTCATGGCTATCAAATGAGAAAAGTTTTATAAAGCACTTAACACTGTAACTGACTATATAAGTAATGGTTGATTGGTTCTTCATTATCAAAGAAGACCAAAATGACATCACTATATTTGGGACAAATTGCAGTGTGATAGATTGTGACTAATCAGACCATGATGAACTCCGAATGTTCTACCACAGGTTATGCACAAATACTTCATGTGAGCACCTGGGTGGGTACTCTAAAGTTAACGTTAGTCACCTTTCCTTTGAGCTGCTTCAATTCTGCCTTCCTCATAGAGTGAAGAACACTCACTAATGAGGGCATGCCATGCTGGGCAGTCCTGTCCCAGTTTCTCCCAAGATGTACAAATTACAAAGCTCTTCAGTGAGCACTTCAGGGTATCTCAATATTGTTTCTTCTGACTGCCTTGTGAACACTTGCCCTGTATGAATTCTCCATAAAGTTGTTGTTGTTAGCAAACATATGTCTGTCATAGAAACAATGTGTCCAACCTATCAGTATTGTACTTTCTGAAGTAATTACTGGAATGCTAGGCAGTTTAGCTCAAGAAAGGACCTCAGGGTCTGGTTTCTTCTCCTGCCTGGTGATCTTCAGAAGCTTCCTAAGGCAATTTAAATGGAAGCGATTTAGTTTCCTGACACCAGAAACATCAGCCATATAAATAGGAACTTTACAAATGTTTACTACTTTCCCTTACCTTTGGAGAGGAATTATGACTTAACCCCAGTTAGTAAATTGAAGAAAAATGTGTGAGGGAGAAATAGAAGAAGAAAAGCTGTTAAATGCTTCAACTTAACCATAAATTTGAGGAAGTTTTTGGAAGGCATAAACTGCAGGACCTTTTGAAGAGAGGCAAATTTCTTTTTCCCCTGTCAATGACAGCATGAATTCACACTTATTATTGGGTAAGAAATCAGATGCTAAGGGTCACAGACA
Source organism: Macrotis lagotis (assembly GCF_037893015.1). Lineage (NCBI taxonomy): Eukaryota > Metazoa > Chordata > Mammalia > Peramelemorphia > Peramelidae > Macrotis > Macrotis lagotis. Next base: position 363,566,271 of record NC_133666.1, on the reverse strand, counting down.
GACAAGATAAAATGTAGCTGTTGGTAATTCCTTACTGAGGTATTATGAAGCATCTATTTATTGACTTGTTAATTGATAGGTCTATTGGATATCTAGAATATGATAGAGAATAGTACAAAATTTTTCTGAAATCCAGTTACTTTTTTCTGATTTATTTGAATATTGATGAAATTCTCAAAATGTTCTTGCTAATCCAAAAAGCACTGTCAATGATTATGAAGTCTTGGACAAGAATTGAAATACCTTACATAACCAATATGACAGAATTGCCTATTAAAAGAAAGAACTTCAGGGGGGGGAAAAAAGGCAAATTTGTGATATATCTGGTTAATTTCATGTCTGATAATGACATTTCTTCTTCTGGATGCTGATTGATAATATAACAAAAACAAATTCCTAATTAGAACTAGAACAAGGGACTAGTAAGAATTATTTTGTCTACTATGTTACAAAACTAATTGAAAGGTCTCTGAAAAACTGAAAAGCATGAGAGAATGGTGTAGGTGCCACATACTGCTAAGAAAAAAGTATATTCTTTTCTAAACCCATTAAGTTTTCTCCAGACTTATATCATATCTAAGTTTGCTAAGATTTCATTCACCTTCTTAACTTCCTTCTAGTTTATTTTGTTGTTAGCTTTATATAGGTCTGAGAGAGGGAGACTGAGATCTCCCATTATTAAAGGGTTTTTTTTTTTTAGGTTTTTGCAAGGCAAACGGGGTTAAGTGGCTTGCCCAAGGCCACACAGCTAGGTAATCATGAAGTGTCTGAGACCGGATTTGAACCCTGGTACTCCTGACTCCAAGGCTGGTGCTTTATCCACTACGCCACCTAGCCACTCCTCCTTATAACTTTTAATGACATTGATTTTTGCTTTTACCCTATCTGAGATTAGAATCATTATCCCAAATTTATTTACTTCAGCTGAGGCATAATATATTTTATTCCAACCTTTTACCTTTACCCTGCGTGTACCTCTCTCTGCTTCAAATGTGTTTCTTGTAAACAACAGTATAGGATTCTGGTTTTTAATCCATTCTGCTATCTCCTTCTGGGACAGTTCAACTCATTCACATTTATGTTAAGGTTATTAATTCTCTATTTCCCTCCATGCTATCTTTCTTCATTTATATTTTTTCTCTTTCCTTTTCTCTTATTCCACCTTACCAAAATTTTACAGCCTTTTCCCTTTGACTTTTCTTTAAACAAATAACTTTTAGTTTATTTTCACTTATACTTTTGCCTTCCCTTTTATCAGTCCCTTCTTCCCTTATCTTTCCCTTTCCCAGTCCCCCAACTCCCCTTCCCTGTAGATTAGGAGATTTATAAACCCAAGTAGGAATGAATCTTTTACCCTCTCTGGGCTAAATCTATTGAATATAATTTAGTTATCATACACATTCTCCCTCCTTTCCTTCTAAAATTATAAATCTTTGTGCCTCTTCCCTTGGTGGTATTTATCACTCTAGTTCTATTAATCAGATATCATCAATGACATTTTGATTATTTGATTGCTTGATAAGCTCATTTTGTTATCAAGGTATCCTCACAGATTGTTTGCTTGATTGCTTGATAAGCAACATTGACTCAAATTATAATTATAATCATTTTTAACCTTACCCAATTTTCAAGTATCTTTCAAGGACACACAATCATCCTCATGAGCCAAAGTATCATCCAAAGTCTTATCATTTCTTGAACTATCAGTCCCCCTCCCCTCCCAGGTCTATTTTATTTCACACATTAGCCCCCCTTTCCCTTCCCCCTCCCAGGGTCAGGGTACTTAATCCCTTGTTAAATGAAGCAAGGCCTATTTTCTTTTACCTTTTACCCCCCCAATCCCCCCCAAAGTAATAACCCCTTATTAAGTGAAGCACTGGTTAAGTCAAACTCTGATCTAATTAACTGCAAGAATTTTAAAGGTCTCTAAATCCTGGGAGGCTCTGGAAGTCTCACCTGAGAACCTAACAAATGATTGTGAGTTACAGAGACACTGACTCAGGTCATGGCAGTTTATGATGCCCTTGTTAGACAAGGTGCTAAGCACAGTAGAATTAAAGTGGGTCAAAAGGTAATGAAGTACTTAACACCCCTGCATTTCTTCAGGACTTTTTGAATCAAACTAGTGATGTCATCTTGGACCTCTTCAATTGAGAGATAAGACCCAATTATACCTACATTCTTTAGTCTGTCCTTTAATTTTCCTAAGAGAAGTAAAGTTCTAAAGAATTAGAAGTGTTTTATCTTCCCTTTTAGGATTGTATACTATTGTATACTATACTATATATATATATATACTGAATTTTGTAGGGTAGTACATTCTGGGTTGTAATTGCAGTCCTTTGCACTCTGAAATATGCTATTCCAGGTCTTCCAATCCTTCATTGTTGAGGCTGATAGGTCCTGTGTGAGTCTGATTGTGTTTCCTTTATATTTGAATTGTTTCTTTTTTTCTGCTTGCAATACTCTCTCCTTTATTTGAGAGTTCTGTAATTTGACTATTAAAGAATGAGAGGATTAAAAAAAAGAGCATATAGATCCTTTAAGCTATATATCATAGCATATCATAACTATAATGTTTGTAGAAAAAAAATCAAAATTTAGATATTCAGAAATCCACAGAAGACAAGTTCTAATAAAGGTTTGAGGAATAAAACCAGTGTCTTTAGATATCTCTATTATGCACATAGAATGTAATAAGCAAGATAACTGAGAGATTATAATGTAGGGGATAAATTAATCCTGTAGATATCAATTGTGATTTGATGATATGAAAATTATTCAAGGAAAGGAAGACAATAGGTAAGAGGAAAAGAGGTGGAGAATGGTATCTTATTTCAAGAAGATATGATCATGAACAATTGGAGGAGGGAGAGGAGAAAATGGAAAAGTGTATTTGGATCAGGACCAAAAGAATTTGAGAAACTGATGTTGTCATCCCTTTGTAGTTTAGAAATCTGGATAGAAAGAGGGCAACCAATTATAGGCTAGGCATGTTAGCACAATGTAGTCATGATCAAGGACTTTAATTATCTGAAATCTTCTGGAGCTTTCTCTCTGGCAAAATAGAATTTACTTCATGGAGAGTTTAACCCTGGAAGACAACAAGGGAAATTGCTCTTCTAGATCAATTTTCATTAACAAAAAACTAGATTTTGAAATGAAACTCATTGGGGAGATGTGACCAACTCCATTTGTATTCTAAACTCTATTCTTCCTGAACATCAGAGCTGCCAAGTCTTTTCAGATCCTGATGTGCTTCTTCAGTACTTAAATACTTTCTTATTCCTCTTATAATATTTTATATTGCATTTTTTTACTTAGAAGCTCTAGGTTTTTTGGTTAATAAATTTCAGTGTGCTCATTTTAATTTCTTCCTGGAGTCAAGGAATTTGTTATTTCTATTTTGATTTTCTAAGAGCTCTTGACAATTTTCTTTAATAATATCTTAAAATATGGATACAAGTTTTTATTTGTTACTTTTGCATGAATCATTTTAATCATGATTTTCAGGTATCATTTTTATTCTAGTATTATTTCTCCTTAACAGTTTTGCCAGTTTTATTGTTTTTTCCTTTTTATCTTTTGAGTTTGTTTAAATATTTATTGTTTCTTCATAGTTATTATTTTCTGTTTAATCCATTCTGTTTTCCAGGATTTCAATTTCCTAGTACAATTGACCATTCTACATTCAAAGATACTAATTTTCCTTGCCATTCTTTCCTCCTTAGCAATTATATTCTTATGAACTCCTGTTTTATTTTGTTTAGTTATTCTTATATGCCTCATGGCCAGGACAATTTTTTCTCTGAAAATCTACTTAAACTTTTTAATAAGATTGCTTCTGAGTGTACCACATGGTCTTTACTCAGTCTAAAGTATCTTCACTGTATTTGGGTTTTTTTTCCCCTCTGCTTACTCATCACTCTAACTTTAATTTCTGAATTGAGAGCTTATTCTTGGTTCAAATGCCTGTTCCTGGATAGTATGAGAAAGTTTTCTAAAATTCGAATTTCAAAGCTTAGGAGTAAGTTCTAATTTCAGCAAAAAAATTCTGACCTTATTTCTTGTGGTTCATGTCCAGGCTGCCTTGATACTGGGTAAGAAATGGGTTGGTCAAACTCTGTTTTTACTTGATCTTCTAAGAAAGAAAAAGGTTTGGGGGCAGTTAGGTGGTACAGTGGATAGAGCGCAAACCCTGGAATCAGGAGCACCTGAGTTCAAATCCAGATTCACACACTTAATAATTGCCTGGCTTTGTGACCTTGGGTAAGTCATTTAACTCCATTGTCTTAAATAAATAAAATTTTTTTAAAAAGATAGGACTTTTGATTGCTCTGCTCTGGAAACTCACCTATACTATCTTTTAGTATATGGTCAGGCAAATTTTTACTCCTTATTTATTTTCATTAACTTTTCTCCATGCTTTTCTATTGAATACTGGCATCTATTCATGAGATCTTAGACTAGATAAAGGAATTTGTAGCTGATTCTATTTGATTTTATCACTTTCTGGAACTTTTTTATAGCATCTAAAAGATAGTAGGGTATATGAGTTCTTCAAACTCCAAACATATTATCTTAACATTAGTATCATATAATTTGTGATGGTACAGAGGTTAAATCTAGGAATGGTCTAACATGAAACAATTTTGATAAAAAGAATGTGAGGATTGGTCTATTTAAACCTACTAGTTTTCAGAAGTGGCACAAATTTTGGCCACTGATTGACCCTTCTGTATACCAGGAAGTTTCAGTGTATTCAGTAACTAGTTCATTCACATAAGGGTTAAAAGTCAGGGAAAGGTAAATAAATAAACATTTGCATAGCATTTATTAAAACTTTTTTGCTAAGAACTTTTTAGAAATATTATATCATTTGATCCTCTCATAGCAGCTTTGAAAGAAAGATGCTATTATTTCCCACATTTAATAGTTGAGTAAAATAAGGCCAATAGAAGTTAAGTAACTCTGCCAGATTTATACAGACAGTAAATATCTGAGGCTGTATTTGAATTCAGGAAGCAATAATCTATCCATTGTCCTATTAATTGCTGTGAGGGTCTCCTCAGGAGAGCAATCTTCTTCTAGTTCAGATGTGGAAGGTCAGTAAACTTGCCAAATTAAAACTACTTCATGATCTATAAGGGAAGAGTGGTATATTCCAGATCACTCATTGATTTATGGCCCCTCAGGTCCTCCTTCCATCACTAGATTCACTATGTGAATCTGCACAGCATTTAAAAAATTTTATATAAGAACAGAGATCTAGAGCTCTGTGATACTTATGAGGATCACAGTCCACCTTAGGCCCACCCATTACAATTGCTCATACTTGCCCATGAGACTGACAGGATGAGTAGCCAAATTCTTGCATGACTGTGGGTAATAAACTGCCTGACATGACTTTACACAACTCTGCCTCACTTATATCCAATTCATGAACTTGGACTTGATGTCTTAAATTAGGTGTAAATAGCAATTATTTTTTGGAGGGGCCAAAAATTCTGAGGATCTTCCCCTCCAAGATTGGTATTGTTGTGATGGTAAATTGAGACATCTTTTATCTCTGCTCTTACCTAGTTCTTAGTCATTGAATAGACTTAGCCTTGGGACAAACTGAGATCTGAGAAAGGTCTTAATTTAGAAAGGCCAAGGTCCTTCACTGAATCCTGAGCCATTGCCAGTCTTTATCTTTGTATTATGAATGGATTTGGATGACTGCTGGAGAGAGTGAGGCTGATGACTTTGGGAAGATGTGCTTCATTTACTTCCAATTCATATGTACAAGACAAGATGTAATCCACCTGATGTCATTGGTCTTTTTTTAGAACAAAGGGTAAACAATAATGGCAGCTACCTGGAAAGAGAATTACAGGGTGGTTTTCTAAGTCCACTTGGTTCAGGCTAGTTAGTACACTGTGTACAAAAGGTTTAGGCTTTCTTTGACTAGGGTACATTACACTTGACTGATTACAAGATAAATTCCTATAGGACATGAAAAGCAGAATTTCCAGGCATTAAAATTTTACTTAATAATAATTAAAATGTGAACTTTATTAACTACCTTAGCATCAGTTCTCAATGCTTTTTCTGTCCTAAATTTGCCAAGAGTCAACCAAAAATCTTACAAATGAAATATAATTGCCACTGTTTTCACTATTATGGGTATGTCTTCCCTTCCTGTCATAGAATAAATGTAGATCAGATTTGAGAAAGCACTTTCTACCAGTCTGAAAAAATTGCTACTATCTAGGATAAAGTGAATGACTTTCAACTCATGCTGTTCAGTCATTTTTCAATCATGTCTGACTCTTTGTGATATCATTTGGGATTTTTCTTGCTAGAGATACTTGAATGATTTACTGTTTCCTTCTCTAGTTCATCTTACAGATGAGGAAACTGAGGCAACAGGGTGAAGTGACTTATCCAAGGTCAAATATCTAGTGTCTGAGGCCAGATTTGAACTCAAAAAGAATCTCCTTTTGTAGGTCCATTACTTTATCCTAGTTATCTATCCCTGGAAATTGTTATCTGACTCTTCCATGAAACTTTCTACTACCAAGATGACCCCAAATTCTTTCTTTCTTCTTCCTGACCCCTGAAATATTTGTTTTGTCTTTAGCTATAGAGATATTGAATTTGTGTGCTTTATAGACTATAAAATTCTATACAAATATATTGTGGTATGATTTTCTTATTGTCAACTTTAACAGTAAAACTACTGTATTTCTCCATATATATATAAGATAAAGCTTAATTTGGGGGCCTGAAATTTGAAAAAAAATTATTATATAAAGTAATTGAACTCCAGTTTTATTCATCATGAAATTCAAGGACTTTCTGCTTTCAAGCATCTTTTGGGGAAGTCTGGTGCATGGACACATGCTTAGTACATCTTGTTTTATGAATCTGAAGCACAAATTGTGTCTTCCTTTGAAATCAATCCCTTCTTTTTCATCAGCAATTTTTCTGGCCTCCTGCTGAACCATCTTTGTGGATGCAGGAATTCCAGTTGCCCTTTGCTCTTCAATCCATATCTTCAATTACCTTTCTACAGCAGACTTTTTTTTGCTATCTTGATTCTCATGGCCTTCTTCTGCTGTAGTGCTTTCAGTAGGGTTTCTTCTTCCAGTAGCCAGTCTCAGCTTATTTTCTCAATTGGAGGAAGACCAAATGAATATTCAGCAGCATGATTTCCATTCACTTTTGCAAACTGGATCACTTTTTTTTAAGTTTTTTTTTTTTGCAAGGCAATGAGGTTAAGTGACTTGCCCAAGGCCACAAAGGTAGGTAATTATTAAGTGTCTGAAGCCGGATTTGAACTCAGGTACTCCTGATTCCAGTGCTCATGCTCTATCCTAAATTGAATCACTTTGAACTTGAATTCAGCATTATACGAAAATCTATTCTGAGTCATTTCTGGGCAGAACCTGGCAAAACCTAACCTAATATACCAGTAGCAAATGTGAAACAATGATCACAATGACAGCAAGCATAAAAAAAAAAAAAAAAGCAGGAAATGCAAGTAAAAATTCTACATCTTGCTAAGATGCTCCCAGTAATTTAGACACCAAATTTTTCAAAGAAGGGTATAGTTTAGGGGTGGCAAGGTGGTAAAGTGGATAGAGCACTGGCCCTGGAGTCAGGAGTACCTGAGTTCAAATCTGCTCTCAGACACTTCATAATTACCTAGCTGTGTAGCCTTGGACAAGCCACTTAACCCCATTTGCCTTGCAAAAACCATTTTTAAAAGGGTACATTTTATACATGAGAAAATACTCACATATAATTAATAGCAATGGAAAGTGGACCTGTAATAACACTGATGTAGGGGATTAGTAGGTAGGAAAATTCTTTCTAGCAATGCAGATTGACACTTTCTTTATAATTTATAGTCTTAATTGACTGGAATACTCTTTGATTAATTTATTTGATCATACTCACACACCCACCAATATTTGTCAGCTAGGGAATTTGAATGCAAGTTTCCCTAGCCTTTGAGACAGGCTTTCCATTCACTATAAGCATATTGCCACACATGTTGATACTTAATTTTTTCATATTTTATTGTTTTTTTGGTGATTATTTAGTGAATAAAAATTTTATTTCCTCAATATATAGGATTAGAGGTTATGTAATCCATGAAGTGACATAAAAAACAAAGAGGAACTCTCTAGGGATGCAGAGTGATATATTACAAAGAATAATTGATTTGGAGTAGATGTCCTGGTTATAAATTGTGACTCCCATTTTCTTCTTTGTGAGCTTAGACAAGTCATCTCATTTCCTGAGCCTCAATTTTCTGATCCATAAAATGGCTGATTGACTTGATACCCTCCATGATCCCTTTCTGCTCTGATCTTGTTTTAGTTATTTAGTTATTTAGATTTTGATTATTCATACTCTCCCTTGCCTTAATATTGATACCTTCTTCAAAAAAAATGCAGGGAAAGGATTTAGAAATTGTTGTGTTTTGTTATAGAAGCTCTTGGTTCTTACAGTGCTGAATCATTAAAAGAATGAATATTTTGCTTTTTTATAGTTTTTTCAAAGAAACTGAACAATGAGTTTTCCTCTTTGGAAAATGACCATCCTATTTTTCTCTCCTCCAAATCTAATTTGATAAAAAATTAATGACCTTTGAAATTCTAGAGAGATAGTTGTGCTTTTTTAGCTCTACCAAGTCATTTTCTAAAGTCTTTTCATCTTACCTCTTTTACTGTCTCCTCTGCTAGGTTGTAAAACAAATTCATAGATGGCTCCATCTTGCTATAACTCACTTTCTTGTAGACTTTTAATCCTTTTTTATTTTTTAATCTGTACTATACTTTATGTCTGACTTACTCCTTGAAAGCTTTCTGTAATTCTCTATATGAAAAATCCCATATAAAGATAAATCCAATTCAACCATGAAAAAGAAGGCTTTTACTTGTGATATAGTTAGATTTGTGATATCTTGAAGCATCACAACATCATTTACAACCATATTTTCAGTTGGGGAATAATAGCTTAGTTAATTTGTATTTTTATCGAACATAAATTTTTGAAGTAGTACCTATATAAGTCCCATAGTGATAAAACTCAAAGATTTCTTCATCAATTAGTTGATCAGGTAAAGTTCTATGTTCCATATAGTATTGAAAGTAGTTGCTATAAATACATAAAATATCTCAAAATTTAAAATGGCTTGCTTTTCCCTAGCAGCACTCCCTTAAGGCTTAAAAGTAAATAATAGAATGATCCCATTAATATTATTTAATGGCAATCTATAAGGTAATAATGGGACTGCTGTTATTGACCACTCTTTGCAAATTAGAAATCTGAAGCACAGAATGTGAGTTGTTTTATGTCAAATTATAAATTTGCAACTATAACTGGAGTCTTTTGATTTCAGATCTTATGTTCCAACCTTTCTAGGATGCAATGAGGGAAAATCAATAAATAAGGTGAAATTAACTCTAGCATAAAAGAAGTTTATTCCAGGAGCATGAACACACAACTACTTTTCAGTGTAATCACCTCCTATCTCAACACATTTATTGCAGTAACAGAGGAGTTTTTTGATACATCAAAGAAAAAGAAATTGTGTGGTAAGCAGCATTGTCAATTAAGCACTGAATTTTGAATTTTCATCTTAGTTCTGAACAGTTAACTCTAACTGCTTCCCAAAGTGATCAAAACATGTGAAAATCAAAAGGTATCAGAACTCATTTTTATGAAGGTATAATAAGTTCTCAAAATTCAAGACCTAGATAAATTCTAGTGTTTTGCATCATAGTAACTATACAACTTGCCCCAAAGTATCTATAATCTCTCAGATAGACCAAATAGTAGTTTTGAATGGTTGCAGAGAATAGGACTGAATTTTGGAGTGGTTTCTTAGTTTAATTGGTAATCTTTGTCTTTGAGAATTAAGTATGGTGATTATCAGATACTAATGCTGATTACCAGACATAGGAAGGCCTTGACAATCCTCAAAGAGCATTTATAGGCTCTCAAGGCACTTTACTCAGATGTTTACTACCAGTGTGATATTGTGAGAATTCTGTAGGCTTTTCTGGGCCTTGGTTTTGTAATATAAAAAAAAAAAAACAACAAATGAGTGGACTATATATAAGGGGCTTTCAATATGGAATACATATGTGCAAAGTTTGTGTATATATATATATATATATATATATATATATATATATATATATATATGTATGTATATATATATACATATATATGTGTGTGTGTGTGTGTGTGGCATTGGTTGTGTGTGTATGTAAATATGTATATAAATATGTATATATATATATATATATATATATACATAGTGTATATTTTTGTAAAGAAAGATAAATTTGTTGATAAAATCACTAGAGTTTTTAATTGAAAGTGGAAGAGAATGGGGAAAATATTCTCATATAAAGCATCCAGACCAACTTCTTAAGTGAAAAACAGGTCTAACATCAAAAACAATAAAAAAGAAGATGTTTGGTAACAATTGCTATATACACTAATGTCAATATACTAGAGTAATATGATTAATAAAACAAGTGAAGCTGATATGACCCAGTTCTTAAGTGAATCATATACATAGCATGAAGGCTTATGGGATTCACAATCAAAATACCACAATAAAAAGTTATGCCTTTTTCAAATGAAATGGAACATAAAGATTTGATCAAATTGCACTGTATCAGAAAGAGAATGTCCTATATGGGTGAATACAGAAGTAAGCATAAAGCATGTTGGATAACATTTAGGTAAGAAAAAAACAAAAAATAAATGGACATTATTCTATAGTATTTGGTGTCATTCACAAATAGAAACCCAGGCCACTAAACCATACATAAGTATCATTGTGAACGACATACTGACTTAGAAAACCATGTAGCAACATCATCTACATTCTATTGCATTTCTATTAATTTTATTAAATATCTCTCAATTACATTTTAATATAATTCATCTGTACTTGGAACAGTCTGTTGGCGGTGTGTTTGATATATCTGTTTTATATCAGTTAGAGGAAAAAAATATTATTGTATGTCTGTGTCTACAGATCCAAGATCACAAAATTAGAATGATAGTTAAGTGGAGTTGAGAAATCTAACTAGGCAATAATGTTAGATTAGATGAAGGTCTCTCAATATTGATTAGTTTTATAATTACAAGCTAGGAGAGGCATGACTAAGAAAGGGTTCAAGTGAAAAAAATAGCTTGGTATTTTAGTGACCTACAATCTCCATATGAAATAACAATGTGATTTGAAAACTCACAACACTGATAATATTTTTGTTTCATGTCTCCTATTTGAAAGATGATTTGATTTTATTTTATTTATTCATATATATGTAAATTTATTTATTTAAATCTCTTAAAATAGTATCTGAATACACGCTGAAGATACTATCAACTCTGTCTCTAGAATGTATAACATTCTGTATCATAAGTCCATCAGAGAAGTTGCTTCAGTATGTTTTCCCATAGTTGCTATTGTTAACTTTATTTCCCTCCATTCTATTCCTCCTCCATTCCCATTTATTCTATTCTCTCTCTCCTTTCGCTTTGTCCCTCCTCAAAAGTGTGTTGTGGGGCAGCCAAGTGGCATAGCAGACAGAGCCCTGGCTCTGGAGCCAAGAGGATCTGAGTCCAAATCTGGTCCCAAGACACCGAACAACCACCCAGCTGCTTGACCCTAGGTCAGTCACTTAATCCCAGTACCTTGCCAAAAAAAATGTATTATATCTGAATGCCTTTTTCTATGACCTTCCCTCTCCTCTATCATCCACACCCCCCCTTCTCTCCCCTGTCCCCTTTCTCTCATCCCTTTCCTTTCCTTTTTCCTATAGGTTAAGATAGATTTCTATACTCTATTGATTCTGTATGTTGTTTCATCTCATCCATTTCCAATGAAAATGAAGGTTCACTCACTCCCCCTCACCTTCCCCCTTTCACTCCATTGCATAAGCTTTTTCTTGACTATTATACATGAAATATCTTATCCTATTCTACCTCTACTTCCCCCTCCCAGTGTATTCCTTTTTCAGCTATTGACTCCATCTTTATAATATATCATACCTTCTTATTCAGCTCCCTCCTGGTCCTTGTCTACATACATGCCTTCTGACTGCTCTAGTAAATGAGAAGGTAATGAGTTATCAGTATCTTCTTCCCATGCTTCCCAAGCTATTCAACATCACTGAATCCCTCATAATTTGCCTTTCCCTTCTACCCTCTCTATGCTTCACCTGAGTCCTCTACTTGAAGATTAAACTTCCTGTTCAGCTCTGGTCATTTCAACAGGAGTATTTGAAAGTCCCTCATTTCACTGAATATCCATCTTTTCCTCTGAAAGAGGATGTTCAGTTTTATTGGATGGTTGATTCTTGGTTGTAATCCAAGATATTTTACCCTCTGGAATTTCATATTTCAAGCCCTATGAGCTCTTAATATAGATGCTGCTAAGTCCTGTGCAATCCTGACTGTGGCTTCATGATATTTGAATTGTTTCTTTCTGGCTGCTTGTAATATTTTTTTCTTTGATTTGGGAGTTCTGGAATTTGGGTATAGTATTCCTGAGAGGTTTTTTGAGGGGAGGGGAGGGGAATCTCAGGAGATGATTGGTGAATTCCCTCAATTTCTATTTTACCCTTGGCTTCTAGGATATCAAGGCATTTTTTTCTGAGAATTTTTGAAAAATTACTCTAGGTCCTTTTCCTGTTCATGATTTTCAGGTAGACCAGAACTTTTTAAATTATCTCTTCAAGATCTCTTTTCCAGGTCAGTTGTTTTTCTGCTGACATATGTCACATTTTCTTCTAGTTTTTTGCATTGTTTTGGTTTTGTTTTATTGTTTCTTGATTTCTCAGAAAGTCATCAGCTTCCCATAGCTCCAATCTATACTTGAAGGAGTTATTTTCTTCAGAAAGCTTTTTTATCTCCTTTTCCATGTGATCAATTCTACTTTTTAAGTCATTATTTTCCTCATTACGTTTTAGGTTGTTTTATTCCATTTGACCAAAACTGATTATTAATATGTTATTTTCTTTGAAATTTTTTGGTAACTTCTTTACCAAGTGGCTGATATAGTTTTCATGATTTTCCTATATCACTCTCATTTTTCTTCCCAATTTTTCCTCCACCCCCCCTTAATTCATTTTCAAAATCTTTTTTGAGTTCTTCCATAGCCTGAGACCAGTTCCTGCTTTTTCTTGAATGCTTTGGAAACAGAAGATTTGACTTTGTCATCTTTTCCGTGTGTGTTTTGATCTTCCATAGGACCAAAGTGATTTTCTATGGTTAGATTCTTTGTTTTTCTGTTGTTTACTCATTTCCCCAACCTATGATTTGGTTTTAACATACTTCCCAAACTTGAGTGTTTTGGGGATTCCTCCCCTGGGCCTTCAAAGTCTTATGAGACACTTTGATTCCTCTCCTTACCTGTACTCTGCTCTGTGGATGATCACAAGCACACCCCTATGCCCTGGAGCTGTGAGGAGGGTCCCTGCTCCACCATGGCAGTTGAGGGTCTAGACTGCAACCTGAATCTGTGGATGAACAAAACAACAGATATTGTCCCAGGGATAGTGGAGAGACCTCGACAGTTTTTTCTGGCCCCCTTTATGGTCTATGGGTTGAGCTTTCTGGAAGCAGCTTCCAGGTGATGCCCTGCTGGGTGGCTCCACAGACCTGCTCTTGTTTATCAGGACCAGGTTACACTGAGACCTATGCTAGACTGGGCCTTGCACACTCACTCACTCTTGTGTGACAGAGTTTTCAGGTTGACCTTCCAAGTTTTCTATTGCTGTCCCTGGTCTGAGTGGTCTGAAAGATGCTCCTGTTGCCATAAGCCCAGGTTCCCCATGGGCTATTCCTGGAAGGCTGGAGCTCTGGTGCAGCAAGGCCTGAGATGTGGCTCCTTCCAATCCTGGTGGAACAGACTCTTGCCACAGACCTTCCAAGTGGTCTTGGATTGGGAAATTGTTTTATTTGATCTTTGTGTGCATTCTGCCACTCAAGGGTTTGGTTAGAGTCATAATTTTAAGACATTTGAAGTGTTCTGGAGGAGAGATTCTAGGAATTCCTGCCTTCATGCTGCCGTCTTGGCTCTACCCAAAACAAATAATGTTTTAAGTGCATCAAGAAAGATATGTTATTGAAAGTGAGGGAATTAATAGTCTTTACCTTTGTTTGGTAAAATCAGACCTATTCTGAAGCATTGTATTCAATTCTAAGCATCATAGCCTAGAAAGGATATTGACATCTCAAATAATTTGAAGTTGAACATGTCTTAGGGAATCATTGGAGGGAAATGGGAATGATATCTTAGTTAGATGGGGCTTCAGAGGTAATCTAATTCAGCTGTTAACTGAACAAGAATCTTTTTTCTATGATCATATCTGAAAAAAGTAAGGCAGGCAATAAATATTTTTAAGCACCTATTATGTACCAAATATTAACGTATTTGATTTCCATAACAACTCTGAGAGGTTGGTTCCATTATCCTCATTTTGTAGATGATGAAACTGAAGGAGATAAGTTGAGAATGACTTGTCCATGGTCTCACAGTTCCTAAATTCAGAAGCCATGTTCTTTTTTTTCTTTTTTTTTTTTTTTTAGCAAGGCAAACGGGGTTAAGTGGCTTGCCTAAGGCCACACAGCTAGGTAATTATTAAGTGTCTGAGACCGGATTTGAACCCAGGTACTCTTGACTCCAGGGCTGGTGCTTTATCCACTACGTCAGAAGCCATGTTCTAATAAAGTTCTTCCTGAACTCCATGGCCAGTGCTCTAGCCCTAGTCCATCTAATTGCCTAATTTTTCTGTGGAAATAGCTAGTAAGGAAAAACCTAGAACTGTGCTGAATGGATTCTTCTAATCCTTGGCAAATTTTTCTTGGATAAAACTAAATTTTCTCTTACAACTTCCACACAGCTCTATTAATCCTATTCCCCTGGGGCTAAAGAATCATTCCCTATAAGATCTGTTGAAGTATCAAAGACCCTTCCCTAATGTTGTCTGCTTCCCCAACCTTCTGGTAGGGATTGAGGCTAGGTCTCACAATAGGAAGTGAGTAAAGAGAAAAAGAAAATAAAATGATAGAGGAATCAAAATTAACATTAAGAAAACTTGAGAGAAGAAAGCTTCAAGAAGAGTCTCAAAGGGTATAAAGAGGTCAAGAATTAGAATTGAGAACACACCAAATCGATATTTAGAAATAATTGATAAAAGGCAGAGAAGCAGATTGTTATGATTAAAATTAAGGTAAATTGAGGTACAAAGTTTTGAGCATGTTCAGTTGCTTGCTAAGGCTTCCATTTAACAATAAAATTATTCTCTTAGTTCCTCAGATAGCCAAAGACCATCAAGTGGGACTTAGTTGTCTTCATATAGTATTAGAGAACAAAGAAAAGGAAGCATCACAGTAGATAACAATATGATCAGTTTCAAAAAACAATACGATTTACTGGACATTTGGGGGTTAGCAATAACTTTTTCTTCCATTCTGCAATCAGGAAAGGTTGATTGATAGAGGCCTTCTGCTCATTAATTGAACAAAGATAACAGACTTCTCTATACCCACCAACATTCTGATAAGGTTTGTTAGTAGGATAACAGCTCTCTCTTAATTGTACATGGTATATAATAAGAGTGATAAGTTTTCTTTCAATTAAAGTAATCTATTGGGAAATTAAACTAAGCTCTCAGATTGTCTACACTGAACAATGTATATCTCAAAAGTATAGTCTATATGTAAATTCCTCACACTTTAGAGTATGTTCTATGCAGAGGTTTTAACCACAAACAAAATAATAAACCTAAGTAAAATCAGATTTCCCTGTGAGGTAGCTCAGCATTCTTCATAATTTATTCTCCTTTAAGATAACTGATTGCATGTAAATTGTTTTATTTAAAACATAACAGAATGTTTCTGATTTTACATATGCTAATTAATAGATGTAATATCTTTCTCACACAAACTTGTCTAATTATTTCCATACTATTCTGACTTTATTTGATAAACAAATATATAGTTATTAGCAAGGGGATGACAATCTCCAGAATTAATTTACTCAGTTGCCTACAATTTTCATACTTGCATACTAAAAGAGGATTGCAGATATGCTGGAATATTACAATAACAATATATGTATATACATATTATCCACATATAATATACATATGTATATTTAAATTACATTTTTACCTGCCCTGGTTATTGAGATTTGCTCTGACAAGAAGCAGTGACATGGTTATAGCGTCAAAATTGGTCCTCCAGGCCTAAACCTAAGGGCACAGAATAACTCAGGATAACTAGGATAAAATATCCTTTGTTTTCTTTGATTTTATGTCTGAATCTTGTTTACTATTTGGAATGGTCAATCAATCATGCAGGAAAGTACAACTCCTTCCATAAGGGATCATAGCCAGGTTCAAGATTCATCAGGTGGAAAACATTACCATTCAGAAAGGAAAGAGCAAAGAGCACAAAGGGGAAACTGGGTTAAGAAGATTTTCTTAGTCCATACTAAGGCAATCTCTCCAAACTTTCCCAGATATAGACATTCTGTATCAAGTGTGTTCTAGCTTTGGGTTGGAATGTGTGAAGAGTTCAGGAAAGGACTTCTGACTCAGATATAATAGGGACCAGAAAAAAAAAGGGTTATTTACTTATTACTATGGTTGACAGAAGCTAAGGGAGAGAGAGAATAGGGGATCAGAAGCAACAGCAGCTCCCAGAGAATTACAATAAGGAAGGTTATAGGGACATGAGAGTTCATTTGGGGAATCACATTCCCCAAGAGCAGGCAGATTTTCCAAAAGAAAACCCCAACTTCAAAGAGGAGAGGAATAACTTTTAAAGGAGAAGGAAGATGAAATAATTAGGGATAATTAGTTGGGAGGACTTAGTTTTATGAGCAGAGATGAGGTAATTAAGGACAAGAGGGGCAAAAACTCAAAGGCTTAATCCTTTCAGTTTTGGTTAGGGATCCATTGTTTTACTTTGAACTGGTGACAGGAATTTACCTGGAGGGTAATGATAAAGTTTACTGAGACTGCTTGGACAATGGGATGGGGGGGGGGGGGAATGTATAGAAGGCTTAAAGGCCTTGAGTATTGGAATGCTCAATACCTTAGTGTTAAATGTAAAATACTTGGTAGCATAGAGGGAACAGATTATAGAACATATTTCTCTGTCCAATATTTTCTCTACTACAAGAGAAATGAGACTGAGAGATGACTGTTGGAGATTCAAAAACATCTGAATGGGAAGCATATGCCTAGAGGGGAATTTGTTAATCATTGAGGCTTGCCTGGGTAAATTTTCTTTGTATATAGGAGTTTGCCACTGTGATGTGCTGGTAATTGTTTGAGGATCAACTGGATCTGTAAAGAAAAAAAAAAGCTATGCAAGATATTCTTTTAAATTTAGTCTATGTTATTAATCTTTTCTCCATCACTTTCTTAATTCTAAAAAATCAACAAAACAATGACTTATGGGAAAATCCCTTGGTTTGGTCTCAGGGTAGAGTGTTATTGTAGCAGGAATTCTAGGGCCAGAGAAATACTGTGATCTTTTTTTGTGTTGGGAACAAATGTTTTGGCTTGTATTGTACTGTACTGTACTGTACTGTTCTATTTTGGCTTGGTGGATGGGCCACATATCTGACCTTGGTTGCTACCTTAGGGCAGGAGCATGTGTGGTGCCAATAGATACCACACATGCTCAGTAGCAACAAATTGGCACTCCTGAGCATAGTACTAAGGAAGGCTACTCATACAGAGATTGCTGCCCTATGTCAGTTATTCCTCACTCCTTGGGGATTACTCCTGAAATATGCACAGTGTAAAACCACACCTACACCCCCCCCCCCAACACTGCCTTTGCTTCACCAATCACCAAGGATGTACCTCAAGAATCATCTCTTCCTTATGGGGGTGGGGGGACAGCTAGATGACACAGTGAATAGAACCTCAGTTCTCACCAGGGCCTGAGTCTGAATATGACCTCAGATACTTACTAGCTCTGTGACATTGGGAAAGTTACTTAAACATGACTGCCTTGCTTCCAGGACCATCTCCAGTTATCCTGATCCATATCAGGCCACTGGACCCAGTTGACTCTGGAGGAGAAAATGAGGCTGGTGATTTAGTATGGTGCCCCCCTCATTCAAATCCAATTCAGGTGTTTGTCATGGCATCACCTCCCTGATGTTGTGGTCTTCTTCAAAAATGAAAGTTTATTATCAAGACTTCCTCCTTGCTCTCTTCCTGCTCCACTCCAAGTTGGGTTTTTCTGGTTTTTCTCCCTTCTCCTTTTTCTAAGCTGAATCCACATACTCCAGCTCATGTTGCTTGTCCAAAATGGTCCTAAGTTCCATGCTGCTGAATCTATGTTGTTCTAAGCCCAACCACTACCTCATGGATATTTCCTTTCCTTTCCTTTCCTTTTCTTTCTTTCTTTCCTTTCCTTTCTTTCCTTTCTTTCCTTCCTTTCCTTTCTTTCCTTTCTGTCCTTTCCTTTCCTTTCTTTCTTTCCTTTCCTTTCCTTTCCTTTCCTTTCCTTTCCTTTCCTTTCCTTTCCTTTCCTTTCCTTTCCTTTCCTTTTCCTTTCCTTTCCTTTCCTTTCCTTTCCTTTCCTTTCCTTTCCTTTCCTTTCCTTTTCTTTCTTTCTTTCTTTCTTTCTTTCTTTCTTTTCTTTCTTTCTTTCTTTCTTCTTTTCTAATCTTGACTGTCTTCTTTTGTTATTCTCTCTCGATCATCCCTTTTTGCTGAACTTATTACCTTCTTAGAAACCCATCTTTTTAACTTGACTTTCCTCTTTTGATGTTCTCTTCAGTCATCTCTTGTTGTTGATTATTAAAAATTTATAGATCAAAGACAGAAGATTTAAGGTCCCTGAAAAGGTGAAGGAATTCACAGCTCTCTGGGATGTAAAATTGCTTAGGATTTTATTATGGCAAAGTATAAAGCAGATAAAATATAAAACAAAGTACATAGGCTAAAATTAGTAAGAAATGCAGTAAGCACCCTGAGGAAAGACCAGGTACAGTTAGAGTAAAAGAGAGAGAGAGACAGAAAGAAGGGAGGAGGAAAGGTGGGGGGGGGGGAGAGAGAGAGACAGAGACAGAGACAGAGAGAAAGCACACATGCACACCAGCATGAGAAAGCCCCATCCTCCTCTTTGGGAGCCTGGAAGAAGGAAAGACCTCACAGGGGCAATACTTCCTATTAAATACCTTTTATGATAGGTTGGACAGAGAGTGGTTCTTGGGTAGTGAGTGGTCTTGCACCTTGGGCCAAGTATCTTCCAATAGCAAGTTATGTTCTGGTCTTTCCTGCCCCAAGATGCTTGACCCTCAAGTTCAATATATCATTTCCTGTCACACCAGCATCTTCAGCCAAGGCTAGGTGAAGGGGAAAATGGGGGATAAGATACAAACAACATCATCAAAGGGAGAGAGGTTGCAATCAAGGTCAGTTTACACCTCAGAAGCAAACAGCCCTCCAAAATTAATAAGATTTTAACAGCATTAAAGCTTCATTGGGGCAGCTAGTTGACATAGTGGATAAAGCACTGGCCTTGGAGTCAGGAGGACCTGAGTTCAAATTTGACCTCAGATATTTAATAATTAGCTACCTGTGTGATCTCGGGCAAAGTCATTTAATCCCATTGCCTTAATTTTTAAACAGAAAAAAGCTACATCCATAATTCTTTACATCATTTCCTGGCCTCACTGTTACCTTTTAAAGAACCTGAACTTGATTGGCATGTGACTACTCTCCTTTCTTTCCCTCATCTTCTGCTAATCAAGTTGTCCTCTAAAAAAACCTCTTTATCCAGCCCTATTTGTGGGGAGCAAAAAATTGGAAATTGAGTGAATGTACATAAATTGGGGAATGACTGAACAAACTGTGGTATGTGTATGTTATGGAAGACTATTGTTCTATTAGAAACCAGGAGGCATGGAAATTCAGAGAAGCCTGGAAGGATTTTCATGAACTGATGCTAAGCGAGATAAGAAGAACCAGAAGAACACTGTACACCCTAACAACTACATAGGAGGTGATGGATGAGCAACCTTAATGGACTTGCTCATTTCATCTTGCAACAATCAGGGACATTTTCGTGTATCTGTGATGGAGAATAGGATCTATATTCAAACAAAGAATTGTGGCTTTTAAACAAAGACCAAAGACTATTACTTTTTTTCCCCTAGGTTTTTGCAAGGCAAATAGCATAAAGTAACTTGCCCAAGGCCACACAGCTAGATAATCATTAAGTGTTTAAGGGGAATTCGAACTCAGGTACTCCTGACTCCAGGACCAGTGCTCTATCTACTTTGCCAATGAGCCGCCTATTACTTTTAACTTAATTTTTTAAAAAAAGGTATCTTATCTAATTTTACTCTCTCATATATTCTTTTTCCTTAAGGATATGATCTCTCAACACATTCAATTTTGATCAATATATAGCATGGAAATAATGTAAAGACTGTCAGACTGCCCTCTGTGGTGGGGTGGGGGTGGGAGAAAGGAATTAAGATGGGGGGGGAATTGTAAAATTCAAAAAAACAATTACAAAAATCTATCTAGCTGCTCCTCCAGAGGACCTAACCTGTGAATTTTTGCAATAGTTTGTGGAGCTTTTGTGGCAAGTTGTAAAATATTTGTGCAACCTATGAATTGAAGTTTGAGCCTTTCTTACATCCCTGAGTCAGAGACTGATGAGTTCTTCACTCAAACAAATCACAAAGTCATCAGAACATCCAAAAGAGGTGAGGAGATTGAGAGGTTTGGATTGCATACTTATGATGCAGAGAACGATGGGCATGGGGAATATTGAAATCAATTGGAAACAAAGTTTGTAAATATTTTGTTTGCTCTATTAAAAAAAATCTTCATTCTTCCTCTATTGTTCTGTTAAAAACACTCCATTTTGACTTCCAGTCTGACCCTGGCCACTTTCTCTTTGGTAAGGAAAGCTAGGTTATGCAGGTGCTGAAACAACATTTGAGGGATTGCCCAGGCCAGAAACTGAGACCCCTCCCCCAAACGCAAACTCTCCAATGCAGGATTTGGGCAACTCCCAAGTCACCACTTTTTCCCATGGACCCTGAGGGGGTATTTAAGGAGATTTCTGACAAGACTCTGCTCTCTTTTTTCTGGATTTCTCCTGAATCTGGCAGCTGGCCTCCAAGATTAATTAGCAATCCATGTGGATTTTCTTTAATCTCTTTTTAACTTCTCTATTGCTTTCTTTTGTGTTGCAGCTTTCTTTAATAAATCTCTATTTTCTTTTTACTCCTCTGTTGCTGGCTAAGTGATTCTTCACAGTGTAATACAGAACTCAAGGCAAGGCATATAATTGGAAAATTTATAAAAACCCAGAAAAGTGGTATTCAGATTAGTAGGTGCAGAGTGCACCCTTTTTAGCCACCTTTTGGGATAACAGATCAGAATGTCACAAGATGACTAGGCAAGAATGAATTGTGAATTTCATAGTCAGAAGAAATTTCAGATTGTTATGAGATTATAAATCCATTTAAGTTTTAAGAGCTACATATCTTCTCCTCTACTCCTCCTTCTTCCCAATAAATGATTCTGCCCTAGTTAGGAGAGGCGTTGAGAGAGAAGAGATTGTAGCCTCTCTGTTCACATTACTGCCATAAAGAACACAACAAGGTCACCACACCCCCCAAGCTTCATTGCTAAGTGCTTAAAAAGAGAAAATGGTGGTATAGCTTGAAGGGAAAAAAAATGGGGGAAATGGGAGAGGGGATGGATCATCATTATCTGGGGCTTCTGGGAGATTAGTTTCACTAGAAAATCAGTTTTACTAACCCTCCAATTTAGGTTGAAGAGTTGAACCTCTCTTTCCCAACTCCTTAAATTGACCTTGACTGTGACTTTTCCTTTGTCTATATTAGCTGCAGTAAAATTGTCCAAGGTTAATTGTTTCAGTAAGTAGACTCTAGTTTAACTAAACCTACATTCACCACTTTAGATCTCATTGCTAATCAAGGTCCAGGCACTGCCTAGGGCTAATGATCCGGATTCACATTACTTAATCTACCTTTTCTATCTGGGAGTTTAAAAAAATTATTGGTCAATCAAAATTAATTGAAAATATCTTTTTTTTCCCCTGGTTCCAACTTAAAGCCAGGTCGAAATGTTGGATTTGGGTTTGAATCTCTGTTCTTTTATTTTTATATAAGAAACTTTTATTTGATTCTCTTTTATAGTCAAATTAGGGTTTATGGGACTCAAAGTACTTAGAGCTCATTGTTTTGTTTGTTTTTAAATCTGGCATCAGTCAATTTTAAATTACTAATTAAATCAGTAATTATGAACAGACTTAAAATGTGGAGAAATTTTGGAATAAATCTCTTTTCTTGGGCAGTAATAAAATTGGGTGGATTGTGGGAAAATTATAAAAACCCAGAAGACTGGTATTCATATTATTAGGTATATAGCCAGCTTTTGGGGCAACATAGATCAGAATGATACAAGATGATTAGGCAAGAATGAATTGTGAAGTTCATAGGAGAAATTTCAGAATGTTATATGATTTTCTCAATCTTCAATTCAAGCAACCTTAGTCCTATCTAGGTACATCTCTTATTAAAGTCACAGCTACCTAAAAACCCCAGTCTCTAGTCTCTTTTTTTAATAGGTTGTTTTTTTTTGCAAGGAAATGGGTTTAAGTGACTTGCCCAAGGCCACACAGCTAGTTAATTAGTATGTGTCTGAGACTGAATTTGAACTCAGGTACTCCTGACTCCAGGGTCAGTTCTCTATCCATTGTGCCACCTAGCTGCCCCGCTAGTCTCTGAATGCAGTTTTCTCTACCATCTTCTGCAACTCATTACAGGACTTAAGCCTTTAATATTTTCATTCTTAATACTAGCAAAAATATTTGAATCATTGCTTGTACTGAATAGTTCCCCCCCCCCCCCTTCATATTCCTGGTAATATCTGCCTAAGAGAAAGCTTATTACAACTACAGCCTTGAAGTTAACAACATTATCTTAGTTGATCAAGATGCTATTCAACAATTAACATATTGCAAAGAAATATGTATAGAATCACTTGTGATTTCTTCTGGAAATTCTAAGCACTTTGTGGCCATATAAATAAAGACATCTCCTCTCCCATCATTATTAGTTTCAAAACAAAAAATTGAGATATATACATGTCTCAGGGCACACAATAGTAGAAAATGTTGGGGCTATTTGAGGAACTAACAAATGATAGTGAATGAATCCAAGGAAGCAATAATGATAATTTTAAGAAAAAAGTATATTCTGATTATATCAATAAGGATCTTGTGAGGAATGTAGGATGTTGGTCTTCACAGGGTGTGGAGGGGGGGCCCTTTGAAAATACATTACAAAGGGGAAATGGCCCCAGTCAATCACAAAATTGGGAGAGTTCTCCTAATCTCATTCCAAAAATGACAAACTAGATTAGAATAACCTAGTCTTGACCTTCTCCTTTGCACATGCTCAAAGAGATCTATCTGTTCTTGCTCATTCATATAATGAGCAGGGTGGAGAAATATATAGAAACCAATGTATTAATTAGATTTGTGACCAAGCCTATGGTTGGCATGATGGGATAGGAATAAAGTCTTTCAAAGTGCATAAAAAAGCTTGTATGTTGGGATTTTCCCACCCCTGTCTCCCACCATGAGAGAGTTGTGCCATTTTTATTAAGCTATCTTAAAAAAAATTTTTTTAATCACTCCGGACTAAGTATTCTTGAGCCATTTATAACAATTGGGGGGCTCATCTTGAGGTGCTAATCTAAATCTCTTTTCCTGGTATTGAGTTCAGGAAAAACACAAGAAAATAATGCATGCAAATGGCTTGATTTCAAGCCCACTTTCTTGGTGTTCTTTTCTGGGGAAATATCTCAGAGATTCCTGGGAAGATTGGCCCAGGTTTGGAACCAAGAGTGATTAAAATGTTCTGGAAGTAGAACCACAGTAAAGGGGTGATTTCTATGCCACCCTTGGCATAGATGACCAGAAGCACCCTGGACTGGTTGAGAAGTCCTCCATGTAGGAGAGCAATGCCAAAGGAGAGGCCAGAGGATGTAAAGGTGCCCCAAGGAGGGGGATTTGGGTTCCCTCTCCAGGAATTTCCCCGAAATCTTAAAGGGGGAAGGTTGCCTCCAGGTTTGGGGGACAAGGGAGCCACGTGGCTGCTAGCTGGAAGCCAAGGAAGCTGGAAGGAAGGAAGACAATTGGATCCAGTGCTGTGTGATTGAGCTTGAATGTTCCCGAGGGAGGGAGTATGTGTATTTGTTCTATGTCCTGTCTTATGTGTCTGTTTTAGGCATTTCTGGGTCTAAGAACCCAGCTTAAGTTTTAAAAGAGGGATAACTGGGAGTTGGACCCAGGAGTTTCAAAAGATGGGGGAGAAGGAAGTATTGTGCAGTGGCCCCCACATGAAAATCAGCCCTTCCCTCACTGAGTCAGTGGTAGCTGCGGTAGGTGGTTTGGGGAGAGTTTAGAAGAGTTTAAGAAAAGAAAGAACCTCTAAGAGAAAGATTGAGAAGTTCTAGGAGGGAAGATTTTATTTATCCTTACGAGTGTCTGGGAAAGATCCCATGCTTTCTCCCTGGGGTGGGGGAAGGGGCTGGTGGGTTGGACACATTGGTGGTCTTTTAATGTCCTGGATCTTTATAATTAGTTACCAAGCAAACCAGAAAAAGAAGTTTTAGGTAAATTGGATCAGAGTAAATTGGTCAGAGTTGGGTTAGGTGTCTGGCTCTGACATCTGCTATCAGCTACATGTTAAGGTGGGAAGTAAGTTCCCTTAGTTTTTGTGTTTAGAGTGGAGGGGTTATTTAGGTAAGAAGAATGGGAAATTCTTAGGATAATTACAGTTTCAAATTCTAGGTTAAGAAAAAGAATGTGAGTTAGATAAATACATCAGGAAAAAGGAAAATATGGGAATATTTGGGGAAAAAATTCATTTTGGTTAAGGATGTTTGAGTCATTATTGTAACGAGAGCAAAGGTTAAAATTGTTTCATTTTAAACCAGATGCTGGGTACTCTTAAAAAAAAAATGTGTTGAATGTATGTGTTACAAGCTTGAGTCAATGTCATCATTCTCATTGGGAGTTTGCTCATCTAGTAAAATACTAATGGAAGTTTGTGTTAAAAGTGAAGTATGTGTGTCAATATGGTAATAAGGCAAAATGTAAATTGTAATAAGCTCCAGAATCTCATTGTTTTGTGATGGAAACATGTGTTTTAATCTGAATAAGATGTTAAGCAGTTTCTCTACCAGAAAACAAGGTTTCAACTAGTCACCTGAGATGGAGAGGATTTTTTGGAACAGATTCGGAAGATGCTAAAGGACATTGGATGCCTCCAAGGGAGAAGAGAAGAAAAGGAGAAGAGAGGAGAGACATTGGACTAGTTATCTCCACCATCTCTCACCTAGGTGTACATTGTTTATCTGTAACTTCTCGACTCTGTAAGGGTGACACCCCTACTTATGCCCTTCTCCTTATGGAAAGAGGAGGGTGAAAATGTTCTCCACTGAGAGAGAAAGAGGGCTATTATTGGGTGACATTATTATATCTACATGAGCTTGTATATCCTATCTAGGGAGTGAGTCCTATCTCTGATTTAAATAACAGGGTGTTAGTAAAGGTGGGTGGAGAGTCTAGCTGGCAGAAGTCAATGCCTAGTCTTTTGGTGGGGCTGTTGGACTTGTGACAGTTTACAGCAGTTTGAGAATTGGCCTTGAGTACCCCTGGGTCTGGCCTAGATTCTCAGTCCTTGGTCAGACGTGTACGGTGGCACAGAATTCTTATCCAGAGGAGAGAGATACCAGTGGCAAGTGACTGAGTCAGTTCAGGGTAACTATTGTTTATAAGTGAGTGGCCAGGATATTTGCCTGGCGAGTAGCAAATGTCTGGACATGTCCAGAAGTGGGGTACTTTTATTCAGGACTGTACAACTTAAGAGACAGGTGGCCTCGGACTCATGTGAGATTAATGATGGTACCTGGATCCCTTGTAAAGATGCACAAACTGGGACATTTGTTCAGGGGAAACTGTGATTATGAGTTAGTATGGACTTGCAAGGAAAGTGCTGAAATGGCCATTTGCAAGAAAAATAATTTAAGGAACATCACTAGGTATATTAGCAATTCTTGGGTTCGTCCAGTGGCACAAAATCAGGAATTTATTTTGATCGATTTTGGGATCTGGAAGATGTTTCTAAAGATAGTGGTAGAAAAACTTGCAGTGGAAGGAGGTAGGAGGTACAGCAACTTTGGAAATATAGTATTATCATGATGATTATATGGCCTATTCAAGAGGGCCCCTTGGAAGTAAAGAGGAACAGTATTATCCATTTGTTGGAAACTATATTCCTGGATGACCAACTAGCATAAAGGGGCATTATTGGATTTGTAGGACTGCTGCCTACACCCAGTTGTCCAAAGAGTTGGTCAGGGAGTTGTTATCTAGACTTAAGGGCCCACCTACTACCTGGGCACAGAATGGGAGCTGGGGCTATGGAACCCCAGTTTATATCCTGAATAGACTAATAAGACTCCAAGCTGTAGTGGAAAAATTACCAATCACACAGATAAAGCCTTGGACTTACTGGCTGACCAAGCCATGCTAACAAGAGAGGCAATTATTCAACATAGATTGGTATTAGACTACCTTTTGACTGAAGAAGGAGGAATCTGTGGTAAACTGAACTTACTAAATTATTGTCTAAAGATAGATGACAATGGGAAGGTCACAAAGGAGATAACCAGGGATATCAGATAGTTGGCACATGTTCCAATCCAAACCTGGACAAGCCCATTTAGTATCTCTTGGATGAGTTGATTTACTGGTTCATTGTGAAAAATAGTCACTGGGTATCTTACTATTGGCCCTAAATGGGATAATCTATTCCCCAGGTGTGTCTCCCGTTTATGATCCAGTAATAAATTCTATCAGTAAATTAGTACAGGTGTACAGCTCTAATAAGGAAAGAAGTAAAGATATTGATAGGGAAAGTCAGTAGTGCTATCAAGGATGAGGATTGTGAATTTGAGGAAGACACTGCTGGTGAAGTATGAAGACCAAGTTGTTAAGAAAAGGGGGGAGTTGTGAGGAATGTAGGGTGTTAGTCTTCAGACTAATCCCTTTACAAAAATGACAGACTAGATAAAAATAAGCTAGTCTAGACCTTCTCCTTTGCACATACTCAAAGAGATCCATCTGTTCTTGCTCATTAGTATAATGAGCAGGGTGGGGGAAATATATAGGAACCAATGTATCAGTTAAATTTGTGACCCCAGCCTATGGTTGGCATGATGAGGCAGGAACAAAGTGCATAAAAGAACTCGTATGTTGGGATTTACCCTCCCTCTCTCCCACCATGAGAGATGTATGCCATTTTGTTAAGATAACTTAATAAAAACCATTTTAATCACTCTGGACTAAGTATTCTTATAAATAGCCATTCATAACAGATCTTCATTCTATATCTTGGTAGTATCTGATTTAGTCAAGTCTATGTGATCATCATGAGATTTTCAAAGTTAAAAAAAAGATGGGGACCAGGGACGGGTATGTCAATTTTGCAAATTTAGACTACTCATTTTGCAGATGGGATTTTCAGGGTCACCAATTAAAGGTAGAATTTGTGATAACTGAGAAATCGATTAATTGTGCTTTTCTACCATATCCCTCCTTTACCTGTGGGGGGTGGGGGTAAGGATTTTTTTTCAATTTCTTCCCTGGGATGATTTACAAATCCATTGGAGAATGCAGGCATAAAAGAGATTTATTAAGAAGTCATTACAACACAAAGAAAGTCATAGAGAAAGTTAAGTGAAGTTAAAGGCCACAAGGCTTTTGGTTTTTTTTTAATGGTAATGCATATTGATCAGGCAGGTCAACTAATGGATTAATTTGCAAGTGGCAAGTCAGAAGGGAAGAAGACAATTAGTACTAGCCCCAGTCTCCCTAAATGCCCCCTAAGGATCAATGGGAAAAGGTGTTTTACAAATTGTCCAAGTCCTGCTTTGGAGAGTTTACTTTTTGGGAGTGGTTGGGTGTATTATATAAGAGGGTGTCTTTCTGGTTGGGATAGTCTTTAAAATGACTGTCCTGTTATGCTTGTGTAATCTAGCTTGACCTTACCAGTGAGAACATAGCCAAGGTCATATGGAGGTCAAGGAAAAGTATTTTAATAGAGGGTTATGGGGACCAGAGATTTACAAGACTTTAACAGTGCAAAAGATTATAAAATTTGTTTCTAATTACAATGTTCCCTATGCTCATGAACTAGATCTTACATTTCAGTTGTATGACCTTTCAGAGTCTAGGATCCTGTCTACAATGAAGCATTGGGATAGCAATTAGTGGAAGGGATGACAAATATTAGAAAGAAAATCATTCAGAAAGTATAGGGTTATAAGGAATTCTCATAGGTGTATGGAAAAGTTTGTGTTAATGAATACTTGGTATAGCTATAGTAGCCATTAATTCAGTGTGGTTCCTAATTCCATTATTCCACTCAATGCATGTGGTTCATGAACATAGTTTTGGAAAAAGGCTTTGATCTTTCATTGGTGCTCTTTGTCAGTAAATGTGACTTAATTTTTATATAAAACCTCAAAGTTTATTTGGGCTTTTTACAATTGCTTTTTTGTACTTCATTGCAAGTAAATCTGGGATTGACCTTTTTTTTTTCCCTACAAGGGTGAAACCAGAACAGTTTGTTACTGACATATTTAATTCATTTATCATAGGATATCACTATCAAGCCCTAGGGTTTCATTCATTATATCCTGTCATTATCAATATATTGGCCTGTTCTCTAAATATGAATTGGTAGTATTTAGTCAGAGATTTAGAGAAAAATCTCTTTTACTTAATTATCATGTGGGAATTCTTTCAGTGCCTATTATTTTTGATATCTGAGCACTACCAGAAGGTTTTGCATATAGAATATAATTCTAATTGAGTGTGAAAACATTATTGCCCTATGTTGGGAAAGATGTTTTGCAGAAGTACAATTCTCAACCATTATGCCTGTTGGTGCTTTTGTTCAAAGATGTCTATAATTCCAATTGCAAATATGTAATATTTAATGCTTGCATTCTCATCTATGTAATTCACTGAGCAAGATCTGTGTGATAGTCAAGATGAAGGATAAACTAGTGCTTTCTGATTCTATACTATAATAAAGATACTTCCTCCATTAATACAGAGCACAACCCTTGGTGATTTAGTGGACATTTAAGAGAGCAATTATGACTCCCATTTTTTCATTTTATAGCCAACCTTTTGATTATCCTCTTCACACTTAGTCTGACTGGTGCTCTGGTGACAAGAGTATACGTAGTCTATCACTGGATTCATGTTAAGAAACCCTTCCTAATTTTGGAGTTTGAACTAGATCTTACATTCCAGTGGTATGACCTTTCAGAGTCCAGGATCATGTCCACAATGAAACAATTAGTGGAAGGGATGACAAATATTAAAAAGAAAATCATTTAGAAGTATAGGGTTATAAAAGGAATTCTCATAGATGTAGGGAAAAGTTTGTGTTAATGAATACTTGGTATAGATATAGTAGCCATTAATTCAATGTGGTTCCCAATTACATTATTCCACTCAACTCATGTGGTTCATGATCATAGACACTGTTTAAGTTATTCATCTCCTAGTTCTGAAATGGAGATTATAAAGATTCCATAACTGTGAAATGCTGTGAGACTGTCTCCTAAACATAAATTGAGACAGCATTCTTTCCTGATGTCAAAACATGAGAAAAAGAAAGGATACAGAATCACAAAATCAGACACAAGTCTGATCTGGGACTGGTTTTCATCAATCCTGCATTAGAAACAATGTTTCCCCAATACAGCTTCTTTCCTTTCATCCATAGCATGCAGAAACATGGCCTAAAAAAAGCTAAAGCTGCCCCCTGGATCTGGCTGGTCTCAGGAGTCCTGATGCATCTTCCTGGTCATTTAAGGGCAAACAAAGTTCCCAGCCTCATGAATTCTAGGCCCCTTGAACTTGATGGATTCCTGAAGACCAAGTTAATTATCAGCTTCTTCACTATATCATGCCCTGATAACTAGACTGGTTTCTTTCTGAAACAAAACCAGTAGAGGGAGTAGAAAGAGTATGTCCTTGTTGAATATTCTTGTTGCTTTAGGGCAAAGTAAGCCTCCTTTTCTTAACTATTTAGTGGTTTGCAACATTTCATCTCAACATCAAACTCTATTAATTGGCAATTGGTACTACAACTGTGCTTCCATTATACTCCTAGCAATATGACTAGGTTTGGCACTAGCCCTTTTGTAACTCCCACAGATAGATAAAGAATACTGTAGCGTTTCTGCTCTTTCAAAACCACAAAATTTGGGCACATCTCTGAGAATATCAACATCCAAATCCAGTGATTCAGAGGCAGGAACCTCAGATGATATCAAGTACAATCTGATTAGTAACAAGAACTTTTTCTAGAACATTCTTTAAAAAATTTTTTTTTTAATTTATTTAAGGCAATGGGGTTAAGTGGCTTGCCCAAGATCACACAGCTAGGCAATTATTAAGTATCTGAGGCCAGATTTGAACTTAGGTACTCCTGACTCTAGGGTGCATGCTCTATCCACTGCACCACCTAGCTGCCCCAGAACATTCTTAACATACTGCAAATTGAAGAGACAAGTATATTTAGACAGTTCATTCCAGTTTTGAAATAGTTATAATTTTTAGGAATTTGCTTTTTGTGGCTTAACTGTTCCTTTTTGCTTACTTTGGCCTATTAATTCTTGTACTTTCCCCTGGGACCAAGCACAAAATATTGAATCTTTTTTCATATGAAAAGTCTGCAAATTTTTATTGATCATTATCAAAGTGCTCTTTTGCCTTGCCAGAGTCTTTTCCTTTCCAGGTTAAACCTCTATACTTATTTTATTTAGTCCTTGTATAGTAGGGTCTCATTCAACAGCCTTGTCATCATACTCTGGATACAATTCAATTTATCCATATCTTTCCTAAAATGTGGTGTCCAGAATGAATGCAGAATCTCAGATATAATCTGACAGGAAAGACAATATAGTGTAGCATTATTACCACCATTCCTTAGTCTCTATATTATGACTCTATAGTTATAATACTGTTCTCATTTTTTGTCTTCCATGCTATCATATGGCTTCATAAGGAAATTTCCCAATCTACCAAAACCTCCAAAATCTTTTTTCTCATAAAATGGTCTCCCCACATTGCTTCTGAAATAACCAAATGAATCAGGTAACACTTGTTTCTGTAAAAGTTCATTTTGTTCAAGCCACTCCATGATTTCTAGCTTGTTAGGAGCTTTGGGATTCCTTTCTTTTCCCTTCCTGTGCTTTACTTGTTACTGTGTTCCTTTTGAATAAGTTACTACTATATTATATTCCAGACGTGATTCATCATTTCACTATGTCATAGAACTACATATGACTTCAAAGTTACTTCCTTACTTTAGTTCATTTTATGAGTCATACTTTATATGTATAAGTACTTAAGACAATGAGTTGTGTTTTTGACTTTGATGTCTTGCATTAATTACTCCTCTTTTTTTTAAAAAAATTCATTTGCCTGTGATTTATTTCCTATTCTCTATGGTATTAGATTTGGCAGATCTGTATGAATAGTTTAATGTTCACTTTTCAATATTTAGCTTAAAGTCTTAATTAGAATCATAAAACTTCAGAAAAAATGAATGCATGAGTGTATGCATGTGTACATGTATGTATGTTGCAACCATGCACTTAGGCAGCCCAAATAATAGAGTTGTCCTCTCACTGGTCTGAAGCACCAGTGGAATATGAATATATGGTCAGCCTCTTTTATTTTTTAAATTTTTTAAAATTTTACTTAAGGCAATGGTCATTTAATTTTTTTAATTAAGGTGAAGTATAAATGACTTGTCCAAGGTCACACAGCTAGGAAATTATTAGGTGTCTGAGGTCGAATTTGAACTCAGGTCCTCCTAACTCCAGGACCGGTGCTCTATCCACTGTGCCCCCTAGCTTGGGTAGTCTTTTTTAGAGCCTCACATTGCT
Source organism: Macrotis lagotis (assembly GCF_037893015.1). Taxonomy (NCBI): domain Eukaryota; kingdom Metazoa; phylum Chordata; class Mammalia; order Peramelemorphia; family Peramelidae; genus Macrotis; species Macrotis lagotis. The sequence continues at coordinate 363,534,178 of NC_133666.1, read as the reverse complement.
TATTTTCTGTCATGAGAGAAGAGTTAGAGAAGGTGCTTTAATAATTGTCTAATTTAACTAAATCCTAGTCTATTTACCTTGTTAGGTAAGGATCTTACACTGGAGTCAAAACACAGAAAATGTGCAAAAACTTTTTTGAAGATAATTCCACTCACTATTAGTATAATGGAATGTATGAACCCTTAGGGATAACAAGAAATCCAATAGAACTGAAAAACAAACTTCTTTTTACTAGAGAACTCAGCAATTATTATATCCAAATGGGAGCCCTACTTAAACAATGTTGTCAAATGAAGGCTAGTTTATCAAAGTTGATGCTGGATGTTTTGGTTTTTTTGGGAGAGCCTGCAGTGATGGGGCCATCTAGTCAACAAGCTCATATGCCTACCAAAAGGAGTGGACAACAGGCTTATCAAAACATGATTACCCCTTGCAGGAAAGTGCCACACTACCATCCTTAGTTCATATCTTCCACCATGATAAACCTTCATGAGGTCAAAGAAAAATTTTATGAAGAACTGGAAATCTAACTCTACATTTCCCTCCAATTTTACTGCTTGGATTTGATTCCCATCATCAGCTCCTTCCCATCTTAATCCCCAACCCTACCACCAACAAAAAAACTCATGATAAGGAAACTTATCACTTAACAAATGATAGTCACTTAACAAGTAGATATTGTATCATAATGTAAATATATTTTCAATTAAAAATTAGATCTATTCATTCAATTTATTTCTTTTTGATTCTGATCTCTGGAAGTCTGTCTGTATTTCCCCATGAGATTAGTTTACCCAGAAAGAACTCTAGAGAAATACATAATTGTTCACTTGAGAGGGAGAGAAAGATTCCATCCCTAGTAGATGGGAAATTCCCAGTTTTTGTCTTAATCTTTGAAATTTCATATAGTTTCCATTAGAAATGACTTTTCTTAGAGATCAACACAAGTCTGCTATCACCTCTTCAGTAGCAATGGTGTCTCTGATGTTGATACATCATGTCCCAACCTGACTCCAGGAGGTATATCAGCCTATTTGCTGTTTTTTGCATAATATATTCATACTTTTAACACTGATTATCTTTCTTGGCCTGAAAGGTTTTTCGTTTTCATTTATATCTCTTGCAGAAAATTTTTTTCAAGTCAGTACTTACCCCTATATAATTGTCTTCAATCTTTTCTACATATATTTTGCATTTATTTAACCTTTCACATATTGTTTCCTTCATTAAAATGTGAGCTATGAAGTCAGGGTCTATTTTTGTATTTCTTTGTTTTCCCAACACTTGGCATGGAGTTCCCAACATAGGCAAAGTGTTTAATGAATGTCAACTAATATTTGGTGGCAAAAGATGAAAATTTGCTTTAGATATAATACTTTTCATTGGTTCTGTGTCTACACCATAGCTTCCACTCAGTTCTTTTTTGATGGCATGTGGTTCTGTTGCCTAGAATTGTGTGGCAGTAGCAATTTTGTTAAGGACTTGGTGCTTCTCAGATACCTGCTGTGCATCTTTGTCCTAGAGATTTATGTGTTTCCTTTGCCTTCAGACATAATGAAGTAGAATCAATTCAGGTTTGGATATTGTTCCCATCCTTTTTATTAGTTATTTCCTCCTGCCTCTGAGAAACCTAGTGCTATTGTCTGTATAATTTGTTTTCTTTTAATTTTTCCTTTGCATTCTAGAAGAGGAGTTAGTAGAGTTAAGGTTAGGTGTAATACACATACACACATGTATATGTGTATTTTTATATATGTATTTAAATGCTCACACTAAATTATGCTAAGAAATTAAAATTTTCTATGATCTTTTTATAAGGAAATGGCTAAACTTATGAGCCCTACCTAAATTAACAATAATATGCAAGGGTAACTTGTCTTTTATTTTGTTAATCACGAAAATAAGCAGTTTTCTAAGATATCTATAATATGTTCATTCATTTCTTATGAGAAATGGGAAAAAAAGACAGCCGGTATGTGTTATTTTTTGTTATCCTGATTCCCCAATCTAAGTCTGAATCTGGCTTCTTGACCTCAGTTTCTAAGTCTCTGAACACTGAAGAACCTATGGTAAATGGATCCTTTTCCATGAAACATCAACTTAAAATAATACATTTTTCTATGATTATATAAATTTTTATGTGTCTTTTAGAGTGCTTATTGAGGAGTCATTGATTTTTAAACTTTATTATTGTTGCTTAACATTATGTGATATCTAAAAAGATTCAAGATACACAATCTTTGAGTAACATAATCATTTTATTAATAAAGCCAGTGGACTCACAGTTTTTGTGCCCTTTGAAAAAAAATAGATGTTTCCCAAGATGGCAATCATTTCTGATTGGTTAACAATTAATGAGAGAATGAATATTATAATGAGGGAATGAAACTGAACTTTGATTATGTCATTTATTTCATAAGTTAACCCCAGCCTTGGGCAATGAAAAATTATCCCCAAACCTGAGCAGAACACAATAACTGTCCCACCTGGAGGGACTAGTATCAGGATAGAGGAGAAGGTTAACTCATCCTTCAGAGACTGAGGTCTTAAAATGAGGATAAAGAAAAAAAGGGAGGACCTGAATCTACCCAGATTGCTGGTTACTAATAATCATTTCTCTCATTTATAAAAGGCTATTAAGGTGAAGATCTTTGAAATCTATTGAGAACACTGGCATGAAAACTGAACTCTTCCTAAGTGAACGAGATGACCTAATTTTAAGTGTCTGCAACTGCTTTAAAATATTAGTGATAATTCCCATGATCAAGAATTTCATTGCAAAAAACTGATATATCTCTCTCTTTATAAAAATAGATCTTAAAATACATATGTTGTAGCTAGATAGGCAAACACATTTTCTGTCAGGATTCAAGATACCCCCCCCCTTCTCTTTTTTGAATATCCTGTCTTCCAGAGCTAAGGCCTAGAAAGCAAGCTGTTTCCTGAACTTGGCAGAACGATAATCCTTTGGACTCAGGGCGAACTTTGCTACAACTAAATCACAGAACTGATGGTCCCTGAGCTCAAGCAAGCACCAAGAGGACCAGAAATGAAGCCCTGATATGAATGGAGTTTTTGGTCATTGGACCCACTTACCTCTCTATTACTGTTGTGCCTCACCACTGTTGCTATACTACACTGTTTACTCCACTGCCTTGGGTCTCCTTGTAGAGGAGGCCCTGACACATGTGTCTAAATAATTTCTCTTCTCCAATGAAATAAAGAAAACTTTTTACTTTTAACCCATGTGAGCTCTTTGGTATAGTCAGAGTTAACAGTAGTTGAAAAACCTCTGAGATTCTGGTCATTTTTTACCAGAATTAGTATTTCTTTCACCCTTGACTTTTGGCACTGTGGGATACCCCAATTTAAATAAATTAAAATCTGAGTAGACAGAACATAGAAGATTAAAATGCTCAATTGTTATTTTGTCTTTTATCTAGGTGCATATGTGCTTCAGGTCAAAGCTACTGATGCAGATGATCCAACCTATGGAAATAGTGCCAGAGTGGTTTACAGCATCCTTCAAGGACAGCCTTATTTCTCTATTGATCCTAAGACAGGTAAATATTTTATCAGTGAAAACATTATCATCACCCTTTCAAATGTTTAAACTTTAATTAAACTTTGGCACAGAGAGTTGCATTGTCTTGTGTAGCAATAAAGAATCTGTGTGTTGCAGATTGAATTCTAGATTATAGTATATTTCATTAGTAGGCTGTTCAGCACTGTTTTGGTGGATTTAAGGAGGGCATGAACTAGCAATTATTTGCCTTTATAAAGTCAAATACCTGAAATCTATAAAGAGAATATGTGTGTGTGTATGTGTGTGTGTGTGTGTGTGTGTGTGTGTGTGTGTATAAGCATATAAAACACACACATTGTGGGTGTATAATTTTAGGTTTCATTGGTTTCTTGTCATTTAATAATATCAACAATAGTAATAATAGTTGACCTTTACATATTCAATTTTACAAAATACTTTTATTTGTTTTCATTTGGTCCTCACAATAGCCTGATCATGTAGATTACATGAAAGTTGTTATGCCAGATTTACAGATTAATAAACTGTGGTTTAAAGGTACAAGTTCAGTACTCTTTTAATCTTGATATATTTATGTTTTTCTTTCTTGGTTGAATTTTTAATACATGTATTTTTGAAAAAATACACACATTTTCAACTCATGAATATCTTTTTTAAGTGAGGGTATGGAATGTTGGTTGTAGTTCATATAAACATTTTAACTGGGTCAAATAACAAATGACGGCTTGAAATATCCAAGACTGATGATTTCTGTTCTTTATCTATTCTAAACTATTTTTTAAAGTCATTGCAATTTTTATATTTGAATAATTCAGGGAAATAATCCATACTAAGTAGAATGCTAGGTAGGACTGTTAGCAGGAAGGCAAAAAAGGTCAATTTACTAATATGACCCTTTAAATGTTTTATCAATTCTTTATTCAAAAGACCTAGGCTTGGATATCAGATTGATTGTTAAGGAGTCTTCCTCCTTGACTGATCAATAATTAGATGCAAGAGCTTCATGTCACAGTTAATGGCAGAATCTTTAAAAGGAATGCAAGGGTCTTAATTTTAGTCAATAGCTGTATTTAGTCAGTAGCTGCATTTCTACAATAGAAAAATTCTACATTTAGCATTATACTCTAGGTGAAAATTTATGACACTTTCAGAGTCCTCCAAAGTTTCAGCCTTCAGGATACTAATTACATTTGAGTTTCGAAAAGTTCAAAGACAAATTAGAAAAAGATTTTTATTTAATGTCTGGATTGAATAACCATAATGACCTCCATTTTATTATGATTTGTAACACTGTTAGTTTAGACTTATTATTGATTACCTTTGCAGGTGGATAAAAAGAACATAACATCAACTTTTAAACTCAAATTTGAATCATGTGCTTTTCCTTGCAAAGACACTCATTTTTCGACACTTGAAGTGCCAGTTTAGTCAATATTAAATTTGAACACAGGTTACTTAGATGAATTTCTTAGGTAGTCAATGTTGTATTCCTTCTTGTGGAATTATTTCATCTGCTTTTATTCTCTTTTTTCTTCCTTAATGTTTAACCTCAATGTTTCTAGCAATCAAGTACTAGATCAATGACTTTCCTTTATTTAAACCTATCCTTTTCCTTAGAATTTAACTTTCATATGTTTTATTGGATATACCTAAAGAAGCAGGCACTTTTAATTCACACAAAGTGAAAATCATTTTTTTTTTGCTTCTATCTCCTTGCCATCATCAACATTAGATTATCTCAGTAATTTTTGGAGATAATTTCCAAACCAAATTGAGTTCCTTGAACTTCTCTTCTTTCTAATCCTAAATGTTTTTCTGTTTTTTGAGTATCAGTCCCTCCTTTTCTTCTCTTAGAGAAATTTTTTGAGCTGTCTTTAAGAGGCTAATGCTTATTCTACTTATTCCTTGTGATTTCTGTTCCATCTATCCCTTTCAGTAAATCACTTCATTTTCCTGATATAGTTATAAAAGTGAGTTCAAAAGATTTCTCAGAAAATATCAAATTATGAAAATAACCACAATTACAAAACAACTACAAAATATAGCCTAAAGTTTTATTACATGATTTCCTTAAAAGAATCTGGTCACTATAATAGTCCCCAATTGATAGATATGGAAAATTTTCCTCAGAAAGGTTAAAAAAAAGCCTGTGTTCTTGCAGTAAATGAAAGAATTAAGATTCAAATTCATGACCCAATTTTTTGGGACAATAGATATTTAGATATAGATCTATTATAACATTTTGCATATGATAAGGATTTAATAAATGTTTGTCAAATTGAAATATATTAAACTCAATGAGTATATAGCTAGACATTTCAACCAAAAAAAAGTTAATAATTTGATTATATTAAGAGAAGCATAATATTCAGATATCCAATACTGATTGCACAGTTTTTAGAAAATTGTATTTAATTTGGGGCATATATATATATATATATATATATATATATATATATACACACACATATAAAATATTTTTATTCCAGAATAGTTTTAAGGTAGTTCAGGAACATGAAACCATGTGATACAAAACTAGGTAGAAGAAAGAGGTAGTGAGTACATGGCCTTGAAAGGAGAATAGTTAAGAAATATGCAATAGCTAATTTCACATATTTGAAAGTCTACCAAAGGAAAGAATTTTTTTTCCTCTATGTTAACCCAAAAGACAGAACTAAGGACAGTGGCATTAGACAGATTTATGTTTAATGCAAGGAAGAAAAATTCGAACTATCCAAATCTGAAATAGACTGCTTCAGAATGTCTTATTACTCACCCTGCCCCCGCCCCCCACAGCAACCATCACACAAACCTTAATAGAACTCTTGAAGCAATGCCTGTAAGACCAGTTGTGGGTGTTAAATGGTTGAACTTAGACCTATGAAGCCTTTTTTCAACTCTAAACCATATGATGTGGATTTGAAAGAAAAGTATAGATAGAAGAAACAATGTGAAAGAAGGATCAATTAAAGTTTGGATACTGAGTCAATATAGCAAATTAAGGGAGATGAAAGAATCACAGATCACTCTGAATTTTCTTCCCTGAAGGGATTGAAGAACACAATAACTTTCATAAAAATAAGTATTCTGTAGGAGAATTTGGCCTGGAGCACTGGGGATTAAGTGAAGAGCTTTAGGAAAGCTGAGTTGTAAATGCTAACTGAACATGCAAATAGAGATGCTTTGCAGAGTGATGGAAATATGTAAGTACTAAGCTTTGAAAAGACAACTGGAGATAGGAATTTCTAATACCTTATATTGACAAAGCTCTTCCCCCAAAATAGCCCTGACCAGGTAGGTTTTAACAATTCTTTTCAATTCAACCAATACTTGTTATGCACCTGTGATAGCTAGTCCTGAATTGTATTCTCAAGTAATTTTCATTCTATTTGGGATTGGGGGGAGGGAGACTGAAAAAGGCAGACATGACCCATACATAGAAAAATATATTCATAGTGCCTGTCACATCAAAATCATTTAGCAAATGTTCAAATGATGGATTGAATATGTGCATAGATAAATAAAAGTGTAGCTAGATGGCACACTAGCTAAAGCACTGGTCCTGATGTCAGGAGGACCTGAGTTCAAATCTGCCTTCAAACACTTGACATTTACTAGCTATGTGACCTTGGACAAGTCACTTAACCCTGACTTTCTTGCATCTAGGACGATCTCCAGTCATCCTGGTTCATATCTGGTCACTGGACCCAGATGTTTCTAGAGGAGAAAGTGAGCCTGGTGACTTAGCACAGAGTGCTTATCATGGCATCACCTCCCTGATATCATGGTTTTCCTCAAGAATAAAAGACAAAAACAACAGATAAATATAATACTCTTGAATCTGTCTGTATGCATCATGCACAGATTACAGTAGACTTGAGAGAGATTGAAACCAATGTACTTTAGGTTAACTTGGGGAATGAGAGAGCATCTATTGCTAATGGGGTTGTGAATGAGAAGGAATGGTCAGGGAAGACTACACAGAAAAGGAGAAAGGAGCTACACCTTGAAGGAGGATAAGAATTCTCACAAATAGAAATGATGGGTGGACACAGTGTAGAGGATGACCAGTATGAAAGAAGAAATTGGGAAAAAGCATAAAATTAAATAACACCTTGGAAACCTAATTTGTCCAGAATGATAGTCCATTAAAGGGAAGAATATTAAAGCAGGCTGAAAAGCTAGATTGGACTTGGATCACAAAAAAACTATAAATAGCGGTTTATGATATATTTAATTTAGCCACTAAGGTATGATGATGGAACATGACATGGTCAGAGTCATTGGCAGCTCTTGGTGAAGATGAACTGGAATAGGAGGAATGTGGAGGACCAATTAGGTGTTTTTAAAATAGTCCTGATAAAAAGTCATGAGGGGCCAGAATTAGGCTTATGACAATGTGAATAGTGAGAAGGTAATCATGAAAAAGGTATCATAGACATATTGCAACTGGTTGGAAATAAGTAAGGTTAATTGGGGAGAGAGAGGAGAGAAAATTAATTCTGAGGGTGAATTCTGGGTGCCTATTATAATAATTTACCTCAATAGAATTGTTTGAGATTGGAGAATAACAATTATATATATATATATATATATATATATATATATATATATATGTATTGTTTTATGGTTGAATCAGTAATTTAAGTACATTGTTTCACTTGATTTTAAAAATTATGCTTTGAGATAACCAATACAATTATCTGAATTTTATATATGACCCTTGTAGCACCTAAAACAATATACCTAATTAAAATGAGTTCTTATGACTGTCTTCCTTAAATTTTCATAAAAATAGAATATTGCTTTGTTGATTATATATAGTGTAGATTTTAAGCTGCTAACCAGGTAATATTCTGCTTAAGTTCTCAATCTACTGTTCTTTTTAGAGTACTTAGAGCATATGCATGGTATTTCCTTCCCAAAATATAATAGCATACTCCCCCTTGGCATATATATATATATATATATATACATATATATACATACACACATATATATATATATACATACATATATATATATATATGTATGTATATATATATATATATAGAGAGAGAGAGACTGTTCCACTTCCTTCTCCCCCCCCCAATACTTGTGTCCTCAAGTGATCATGCTAAGCAGATCCAAAATAATCTAGGAGATGAAAAGAATTTAAATCTATATTATGGATACAATTCACAATACCCATACCATGTCTTATCTTTCTCCTCTCTGATTTATATCCTTTCATTTTCTACTTGGTTCAAATAACTACTTGATCACAGAATATTAAGTATTTTAATAATGTCCATTTGGGAGAGATGTGATCACTTTAGACTGCTCTCTGGCAATTTTTGTCAATAGGCAATAGTCTTATATAATATTAGCAGCAATCTTTATGGTGATCAGAAAATCTTACTCTTGAGAGCAGTGGAAGAATGAAGAAGGAAGTTAGTTCTGTATAATTTCATTTCATATGTATAATTCATTTCATCTCCTCCTGCCCAAGAATGTACTAGAGAAGTAAAATTTACCTATTCTCCTGTCGTACTATAAAGGATTGGGGAGTGGAGAATAGTTTTACTTTTGTATGTATCAAGCAATTTCATTCATTGTTTTCACCTTTGAAATCTTTTAGGGCCCTTGTATCTCCACTGAAGTGAAACATTATAGCAGAAACATTGGACATAATGAGGAAAAAATACTTGAACAAAAGGCATATATATTTTTAAATAATATTTTTAATTGTAATTAAACACATTTTTAATATTCATTTTTAAAAAATTGAGTTACAAATTTTTCTCACTCCCTTCAACTTTTTCCCCTTCCTAAATGGTAAGCAATTTGATGTAGGTTACATATGTACAGTCACATAAACATTTTCATATTCATTATGCCTTAAAAGAAGAAACATATCAGAAGAAAAAACAAAAATAAATAAGGTGAAAATAGTATGCTTTGATTTTCATTCAGATTCAGTCAGTTCTTTCTCTGAATCATTTTGCATCATGAATACTTTGATATTGTCTCGGCTCACTGTATTGTTGAGAAGAGTTAGATTGTTGATCAAGGTACACAATCATACATTGTATAGTGAGTGGGTAATGTTCTCCTAGTTCTGCTCATTTCATTCTGCTCATTCACCTAAGCCTTTCTAGATTTTTCAGCCATTCATTTGTTTATCATTTTCTCATAGCGCAATAAGATTATTACATTACATAATACAACCTGTTCAGCCATTCCACAACTAATGAACATCCTTTAATTTCTTTTATTTTTACCACTACAAAAAGCTGCTATAAATATTTTTTAACATATAGGTTCTATTCCCTTTTTTATAATATCAGGGATATAGAACTAGGAGTAATTTTGCTGAACCAAAGGGTATGCTCATTTTGATTGCTCTTGGAGTATAGTTTCAAATTGTTCTCCAGAATGGTTGGACCATTTCACAATTCCATCAATAGTGTATTAGTGTCCCAATTTTCTCACATCCATTCCAATATTGATCATTTTATTTTTTCTGTCATATTTGCCCATCTGAGAGTTGTGAGGTATCTCAGTTGTTCTAATTTTCATTTCTCTAAATAATAATTATTCAGATAATTTTTTTTTTTAGTTTTTGCAAGGCAATGGAGTTAAGTGGCCCCCCCAAGGCCACACAACTAGGTAATCATCAAGTGTTTGAGGCTGAATTTGAACTCAGGTATACCTGAATACAGGGCCTGTGCTCTATCCACTGCACCACCTAGCCGCCCCAATTCAGAGAATTTTTAAAAGTTTATTTCTTTCCCCAATGGATAGAACACTGACCCTGAAGTCAGAAGGACCTGAGTTCAAATCCAGCCATAGACACTTCTTAATTGCCTTGCTAAAAACTCCATTGCCTTGCTAAAAAAAGTTTAATTAGTATTTTATCTTCACCAGATAAATGTAAAAGCAATTGTCGACATTCATTTTTCATACTTTAAGTTCCAAATTCTCTCCCTTCTTTTATTTCCATCCCTGCCTAATTGAGAAGACAAGCAGTTCTAAATCAGTTCTACAAATGTAGTCATACAAAATGTTTTTATAATACTCATCTTACAAAAGAAAATATAGACAAAAAATTCCTCAAGAAATGTAAGGTAAAAACGAACCAACCAACAAAAAATGCTTCAATCTGTATTCAGGCAACAACAGTTCTTTCTCTGGGAATGGGTAGCATTTCTCATTATAAATCCTTTAGAGTCGTCCTGAAGCATTGCCTTGTTAAATCACAATTGATTACAATATAAAAATAGCTACTTTGTACACAGAATATTTCACTTTGCATCAATCTATGTAAGTCTTTCCTCCCCCCACACCCTGAAACCACCCTGTTCATCATTTTTTAGAGCATAATAGTATTCATCATAGTCATATACTCTAATTTCTTCAACTGTTTCCCCAATGATGGGTATTTGTTCAATTTCCAGTTCTTTACCATCAAAAAAGAGCTACTATAAGTATTTTTGTACCAAGAGGTGATTTTCCTGTTTTTTTTTTTCTCCTTTGGGATACAGAGCTAGAAGTGGCATTCTTAAGTTAAAGGGTAGGCATGGTTTTATAGTCCTTTGGGTATATTTTAATATTGTTCAACAAAATGGTTGGATCAGTTCCCAATTTCACCAGCAATGAATTAATATCTCATTTTTCCCATATCTTCTCAAACATGTGTCCCCCTCATTGTCTGTCCCATTACCTAATGTAATAGATATGAGGAAGTACCTCAGGATTGTTTTAATTTGCATTTCTCCAATCAATAGTGAGTCAGTTTTCTTTCAAATGGCTATATATAACTCTGAATACATCATCTGAACACTGTTGCTATGTTTTTATCATTTATCAATTTGGAAATGGATATTTTACATATTTGATGCAGTTCTCTATATGTCTGTGAAATGAAGCCTTTATAAGAAAAAATTGATTTAATTTTTTTCACAATATTCCTAACTGTAGTTCCCTTCATCCTATTTCTTCCTATTTATTCTATTTTCGCTCTCTCATCTTTCATTTTGTTATATATTGCTTTAATCCCCGTGCTAGTATTTTATTTAAAAATTCTGCATGAATATTCATTAGGAAAATTAATCTTTTTTTCTTCTGTTTTGGTTTTTTCTTGTTTAGTGTTAGCACTAGGTTGTACCATAAAAGGAATTTGATAATTCTTTTTTTTTTTTTGGCTTATTTTCCTGAATAAGAGTATTAGAGTTAATTGTTCTTAAAATATTTAGTAGAATTCCCTTGTATTCGAATCCATCTGACCCTGGAGATTTTTTCTTAGGGAGTTCATTGATGGCTTATTCATCCCCCCACTCCCTAAACTGGTTTATTTAAATGTTCTTTTTTCTTTTTCTATTAATCTGAGTAATTTATATTTTTGTAATTATTCACATAGATTTAGTCCTAATTATTGCTTTAATTTTCTATTCATTGGTGATAAATTCACTCTTTTCATTTCTGATAGTCAATTTGGTTATCTTTCTTTTTTTAAAAACTAAAATCAAATTAAACAATTATTTATCTACTTTATTGATTCATTCACAAGACCATCTCTTAGTTTTATGTAGTCATTTTTTTGGCTTTCCTTTGATTTTCAGGATATCTAATTTGTTTTTAATTGGGAATTTAAATTTTTTTCTTTTTCTAGAATTTTTTAGTTGGATGCCCAATTCACTGATATATTTTTTCTCTCTATTTTATTGAGGTTCCATATATCTACACACTGGGCAAATTGTATATTGCTTTCTCTCCCAATTCTGCAAAAGTTTATCATATTTAACTTTTATAAAATTCTATTCACATCCTTAACTTCTTGTTTGTTTGTTTTGTGGTAATGTTTTCTTTTTCTTGTGGTAATGTTTATTGTCTAGTTCTGAAAGAAGAAAGTTGAGGTCATCAACTAGTATGATTTATTTTCTATTTTCTCCTCATTAATTTACTCCTTCAGAACTTTAGATTCAATTCCATTTGATGCATATATTTTTAGTACTGATATTATGTAATTATCTAGCAAGATATAGCTTTTTTTTTTTTTTTAGGTTTTTGCAAGGCACTTGGGGTTAAGTGGCTTGCCCAAGACCACACAGCTAGGTAATTATTAAGTGTAGGAGATCGGATTTGAACCCAGGTACTCCTGACTCCAGGGCCGGTGTTTTATCCACTACGCCACCTAGCTGCCCCAAGATATAGTTTTTTTTAAGCAAGTTATAGTTTCCTTCCTTGTCTCTTTTAATTAGATCTATTTTTGCTTTTACTTTGAGATCATGATTGCTACCTCTCCTTGTTTGTAATTCCAACTGAAGCATAATATTCTGTTCTACTTTTTACATTTTTTCCTATGCACATCTCACTGTTTCAAACATGTTCTTATAAAGAAGATAGGGTTTTGGTTTTCAATCCATTCTGCTGTCTTCTTCCATTTTGATGGGTGAATTTTATTTACCTTCACCCTATTTTTCCCATTTACAATTTTTTACTCTCTCCTTTCACACTGTACCTCCTTACTAGGATTTGACTTCTGACCATTGTCTGTCCTAATCTACCCTCCTATCTATTACTCACTTCCCAATTTTCTTGCCCCTTTCCCTTCTCTACTTTTCCATAGGATAAGATACAGTTCTATAATTTTCCCATAGGATAAGATAAAGTTCTACATCAGTCAGGTGTGTAGAATACTATCCTTCTTTGAGCCAAATGTAATAAGTGTAAGTTCAAGAAATGCCCATATCCTTTCCCTTTTCTTTCCCTCCAATACAATAGGTCTTTTTCATCATTTCATGTGATATAATCTATCCCATTCTTCTCCCTTCATCTTGTTCCCAGTTCAATCCTCTTTATTTCCCCTTAATTTTTTTTATCATCCCATCAAATTCAAATTATACTTATACCACCTGTCTATGTATTAGAGAGTGTTATAAATTTCATCTTCCCTTGTAGGAATATAAAAAGTTTAACTTTATTGAATAGCTTCTTTTCTTTTTCCTTTTCCAGTTACTTTTTATGCTTCTATTGAGTCTTATATTATAAAATTGAGTTTTGTGGTTTAGCTCTGGTCTTTTCATCAGGAATGACTGAAATTGCCATATTTCATTGAATATCCATTTTCCCCCTTGAAAAAGTATTCTGGTTTACAGAATAGCTTCTTCTTGGGTGCAATAAAAACTCATTTGCCTTCTAGAATATCATATTCCAAATCCTCTCATCTTTTAATCTAGAAACTGCAATATTCTATGTATCCCTGACTGTGATTCCTTGATATTTGTTTCCTTCTGGTTGTTTGCAGTATTTTTTTCTTGACCTGAGAATTCTGGAATTGGCTAAAATATTTCTGGAAGTTTTCATTTCGTATCTCTTTTAGGAGATGAAGGATAGATTCTTTCACTTTCTGTTTTTCCCTCTGGTTCTAGGCTATAAGGGCATTTTTCCTTAATAATTTTTTGAAAGATATTGTTTACATTCTTTTTTCTTTTTTTTTTAAATCATGACTTTTAGTTAGTTCAATAATTCTTAAATTATCTCTCTTGGTCTATTTCCCAGGTCAGTTGTTTTTACAAATAAGTATTTTATATTTTCTTCTATATATTTTCATTCTTTTTGAATTTGTTTGAATTACTCTTAATGTTTCATGGAGTTGTTAGCTTTCCCTTGTCCAATTCTAATTTTTAAGGGTTCATTTTCCTCAGTTTTTTCACCTTCTTTTACCATTTGGTCAATTTTTTTAAGTAATTTTTCTTCAGTGATTTTTTTTAACCTTTTACATTTGAGCAAGTCTATTTTTTAAGGAATTCTTTTCTTTTCCCCCTTTTTTATGCTTCCAATTTCAAGCTGTTGACCCTTTTTTCATTGTCTTATATAACTTTCATTTCTATTTCTAACTTTATTTCTGTCTCTCTTATTTGACTTTTAAAATCCTCTTTTGAACTCTTCCAGGAAAACTTGCACCATAGTCCAAATTCATATTTCTCTTTGTTGTTTTGCTCATTTTGGCATTGTTATCCTTTTTATTTTTAGAAAGATTTTATTTGAGTTTTACAATCCCCCCCCCCCATTCTTGCTTTGCTCCCTCCAACCCACAAAGAAGGTATTCTGTCAGTCTTTACATTGTTTCCATGGTATACATTGATCTAAGTTGAATGAGATGAGAGAGAAATCATATCCTTAAGGAAAAAAAAATAGAGGAGGAGATAGAAAAATTACATAATAAGATAATGGTATTTTTTTCCTAATTTGAAGGTAATAGTTTTTGGTCTTTGTTCAAACTCCACAATTCTTTCTCTAATTACATATGGTATTCTCCATTTCAGGTAGCCCCAAATTGTGCCTGGTTGTTGCACTGATTGAATGAGCAAGTCCATCAAGGTTGATCATCACCCCCATGTTGCTGTTAGGGAGTACAATGTTTTACTGGTTCTGCTTATCTCGCTCAGCATCAGTTCATGCAAATCCTTCCAGGCTTCCCTGAATTCCCACCCCTCCTGGTTTCTAATAGAACAATGGTGTTCCATGACATACATATACCACAGTTTGTTAAGCTATTCCCCAATTGAAGGATATTCCCTTAATTTCCAATTCTTTGCCACCACAAACAGGGTTGCTATGAATATTTTTGTAGAAGTGATGTTTTTACCCTTTTTCATAATCTCTTCGGAATATAGGCCCAGTAGTGGTATGGCTAGATCAAAGGGTATGCACATTTTTGTTGCCCTTTAGGCATAATTCCAAATTGCTCTCCAGAAAAATTGGATGAGTTCACAGTTCCATCAACAATGCATTAGTGCCCCAGTTTTCCCACATTCCTTCCAACATTTATCATTGTTCGTTCTCCTCATATTGGCCAGTCTGAGAGGTATGAGGTGGTATCTCAGAGAAGCTTTAATTTGCATTTCTCTAATAAGTAAAGATTTGGAGCAATTTTTCATATGACTATGGCTTGCTTTGATATCCTCATCTGTAAATTGCCTTTGCATATACCTTGACCATTTGTCAATTGGGGAATGGCTTGGTTTTTTGAAAATTTGACTCAGTTCTCTATGTATTTTAGAAATGAGTCCTTTGTCAGAAATACTACTTGCAAAATTTTTTTCCCAATTTACTACATTTCTTTTGATCTTGGTTACAGTGCTTTTGTCTATGCAAAAGCTTTTTAATTTAATGTAATCAAAATTATCTAGTTTCTTTGTAATGATGTTCTTAATCTCTTTCTTGGTCATAAACTACTTCCCTTTCCATAGATCTGACAGGTAAACTACTCCTTGATCTTCTAGTTGGCTTATAATATTATTTTTTATGTCTAAATACTGTATCCATTTGGATCTTATGGTGTTGGTATAATCTAGGTTTTTTCCCATAATAACTTCCAATTTTCCCAACAGTTTTTATTGAAGAGAGAGTTTTTATCCCACTACCTGGACTCTTTGGGGTTAATCAAACAGCAGATTGCTATAATCATTTCCTGCTATTGCACCTAGTCTGTTCCACTGATCCACAACTCTATTTCTTACCCAATGCCAGACAGTTTTGAGGAGTGATGCTTTATAAAATAATTTTATATCTGGTAAGGACAAGTCACCTTTTTTTGCCCCTTTTTCATTAAATCCCTCGAAATTCTTGACTTTTTATTTCTCTGTATAAATTTACTTACAACTTTTTCCTAACTCATCAAAGTAGTTTTTTGGAATTTTGTTTGGTAGAGCCCTAAACAAATAGTTTAGTTTTGGTAGAATTGTCATTTTTATTATATTAACTCAATCTATCCTTGAACAGTTGATGTTTGCCCAGTGATTTAAATCTGATTTTATTTTTGTAAAAAGTCTTTTGTAATTGTTTTCAACTGCCTTGGCAAGCAGACTCCCAGGTATTTTATACTGTCTGAAGTTACTTTGAATGGGATTTATCTTTCTGGCTCTTTCTGCTATATCTTGCTATTCATATATAGAAATGTTGAGGAATTTTGAGAGTTTATTTTATATCCTGCTACTTTGCTAAAGTTGCTAATAATTTCTAGTAGTTTTTTTAGATGATTTTTTTTGTGATTCTTTAGATATACCATGATGTCATCTGCAAAGAGTGAGAGTTTTGTCTCCTCCTTCACTATTCTAATTCCTTCAATTTATTTTTCTTCTCTTATTGCCGAAGCTAACATTTATAATACAATATTAAATAGCAGTGGTGATAATGGGCAAACTTATTTCACCCCTGATCTTATTGGGAATACCTCTAGCTTATCCCTGTTGCATATAAGGCTTGTTGATGGTTTCAGATAGATACTGCTTATTATTCTTAGGGGCAATCCATTTATTCATTACTCTCTATTGTTTTTAGTGGGAATGGGTGATACATTTTGTCAAATGTTTTTTCAGCATCTATTGATATAATCATATGATTTCTGATAGGTATGCTTGTTTATTTTATGATTAGATTTATCTAAATCTGAGAGTGAGAGGTTGAGATTTCCTGCTAGTTGAATTTTGCTGCCTTTTATCTTCCTGTAGCTCTTTCAACTTCTCTTATAATTTAGATGCTCTACCATTGGGTGCATACATATTTAGTATTGAAATTACTTTATTGTCTATGGTACCTTTTAGGAGCATATAGTTTCCTTCCTCATTTCTTTTTAACACTATCTATTTTTGCAACTGCTTTGTCTGAGATAAGAATGGCTATTCCTGCTTTTTTCACTTCAGCTGAAGCAAAATACATTTTTCTCCAACCTTTTTACCTTTATCTGTATCTCTGCTTCAAATGAGTTTCTTGTAAGCAGTATATTATAGGATTCTGATTTTTATCCACTCTGCTATTTGCTTATGTTTTAAGGGAGAGTTCATCCCATTCACATTCAAAGTTATATTTACTAACTCTTTATTGCCCTCCATGTTATCTTCCTTTTGTTGGTATTTTCCCCCTTTTCCCCTATTATCCATATTCCCTAGTGTTTTGTTTCTGAATCCTGCCACCTTCAGTGAGTTTGCCCTCTTATATTAACTCCCTGCCCCTTTCTTTCCCCTTTCCC
Source organism: Macrotis lagotis (assembly GCF_037893015.1). Taxonomy (NCBI): domain Eukaryota; kingdom Metazoa; phylum Chordata; class Mammalia; order Peramelemorphia; family Peramelidae; genus Macrotis; species Macrotis lagotis. The sequence continues at coordinate 363,516,620 of NC_133666.1, read as the reverse complement.
TTTTCCCCTTCTTCCCTTCCTTCCATTAGTTCCCCTTTTTCTCCCTCTCCCCATCCCCTCCCTCCCCTTTTCCCCTTTTAATGCTTGAAAAGTAATATAAGTTTCTTTACAGTGTGTCTAAGTTAACTTTAAGCCAAATCTGATAAGATGAATATTCAGGTGGTTCTCAGCTCCTCCCTTTTGTCCTCAATTACAATAGGTCTTTTGTATGTCTTGATGTAATGAGATTTACCCCATTCATTCTCCTCCACCCTCCCATCTCTTTACTGTCCCCCCTTTTAAGGAAGTATTGTTTTGAAATCATTGTATCTGAGTCACAGAAAAGTTATGAGTGTTCATCACTTTTGACTAAGTATATTCTCTCTAATAGAGTTACAATTCTCAAGAGTTATGAATTCTCCCAAGTGGGTATATAGCCAGTTTCATCTTATTGAATAGCAGTTTTTTTAACCTTTTTTTTTAAACCTTTTCATGTGTCTCTTGAGCCTCCTGTTTGATGCCCAAATTTTCTATTTAGCTCAGGTCTTTCATTATGAAATATTGGAACTCTCCAATTTCTTTAAATGTCCATCTTTTCCCCTGGAAGAGAAGGCTCAGCTTTGTTGGGTAGTGGATTCTTGACTGCCTTCCAACCTCCCTTGCTCTTCAGAATATCTCATTCCAGGTCCTTAGATCTCTTAATGTTGCTGCAGCTAGGTCCTGTGTAATCCTTACTGTGGCTCCTTGGTATTTACATTTTTTTTTCTGAGTGCTTGCAGGATTTTTCCTTTTATCTGATAGTTCTGGAATTTGGCCACAACATTCCATGATGTTTTCATTTTAGGATCTCTTTCCAGAGTGGATTGAAATATTTTTTCAATAACTATTTTGCCCTCTGGTTCTATGATATCAGGGCAATTTTCCATCACTAAATCCTGTAATATTAAGTCCAGGATATTTTTTCCCTCTTCAATGTTTTCAGGAAGGCCTATAATTCTCAGGTTCTCCCTTCATGATCTGTTCTCAAGGTCATTGGTTTTGCTGATGCAATATTTTACATTTTCTTCTATTTTTTCAATCTTTTGGTTGTGTTTGACACAATCTTGTTGTCTCATGAAGTCATTAGTTTCTGTCGATTCCATTCTTTTCCTTAGGGAAGATTTTCCTTCATTTATCTTTTGCAACTCCTTTTCCAGTTGGTCAATTCTTTTTTTTTTGAAGGAGTTTTCCATTTGCCCCAGTGTAGTTCTGAGAGAGTCATTTTCTTTGTGCATTTTCCCAATTGAAGATCTGAGAGAATTATTCTCATTTTGTATTTGACCAAATGTATTTTCCAAGGATTTGTTTTCTTGTTGTGAGATGTTAATATTCTCTTGCAAGCTATTAATTTTCTCTTCAGTTTCTTTTCTCAATTTTCCAATTGATCTTTAAAATTCTTCCTGATTTCTTGAAGAAAATCTTTCTGGGCTGGAGACCAATTCATACTCTCCTCAGCAGTGCTAGATCTCTCTGGGTTAGAATTTATTTCTTCTAAGTATTTCTCCATGCGTCTCCCTCTCTGGCATTTCTTCATCTTTCTAGGATCTTGTGTTGGGAGTGGTGGGCTGGCTCTCAGAGGTTTGCTTTTGAAGATCTTAGAGGCTTTGTTCACTTGGCTTTGTAATTCCAAATGCCAGTTTGGAGGGGGCACTGGTTGCTTTCTCTGGAGTGTTTGGGGCCCTCAGCATTAGGGTCTGTGTTGACCTTGAACACTGATGGTGTGAACTCTATTGATCATGCCTTAGGCTGAGTAGGTTGGGGGGTTGTTTGTTGTTTGTTCTGGACAAAAGACTCCACTGAAGGTTTGGAGCTGAGGTCCTGGTCCAGCTGACTGTTCTCCAGCTGTCCTCTGAAACTTTGTGCTGGACCTCACCCTTCCACCACTTCTCTCCCCTCCAACTTCCACCCACCCCACTCAAAGATTCCACAGCTAAAGTTGGATCTCACACCTGTCTATGGCTAAGGTTTGTCCAGATGCTCTCCCTACTCTGACTCTCTGCTCTCATCTTCCTGTCCACTCATGATCCCCTGAGACAGACCTTCTTGGTAGGTATTCACCTAACTTCTCTTTCTGGGTTTTGTCAATTGAATTTCTGTTAAGAGTTTTCTTTCATGTTGTTTCTGAGTGGAAAGAGGAGCACTTAATACAGTGCCTCTCTTCTCTCTGCCATCTTACCCTGAAGTCTCCACTGTTTTCCTTTTGTGAGTTTGTGTTTTGCTCTTCTCTGTCACTATAGTAGGTTTTTTATTGTCTAGACTTTGTTGTTGATGTTTTTATTTGATTTTTGATCATTTTCTCAACCTATTTCATGACTTTAAATTTGAACTCTATTCCTGGGGTACAAAGGGCACTGTCCCTTTCTTTACCCAGAGCTAGGGGTCTTATCACTGACTTTATGTGCTGGGACCTCTTGAGTTAGCAGCTTGCCTTCTGTTCTAGTGTTGCCTATCCTTTTCTATCTGACTGTGTCTGGGCTGCTTTACCTGAGAATTCTAACCACTAACCTCCTGCATCAGGACTGAGTCTTAGAACTAGTTTGCTGTGCCACTCTTCTATGGAGTCAGGACCAGGGTCATGGATTGCTGATCTGTACTATGGATATGGGTCACTCCCTTGTTTGCCTGAACACCACCTTTGTTAAGCTGTATACCAATTTTTACATATCAGATATACTTTTCCTGTATTCTTTCTAATTTATATTGAGCTCAAAAATTGTTCCCCTAGTCCTTTTGTGAATTGTCACTAGTGTTCATTTGAAGTTTTTCCTAGGTAAATTTGGGAGAGCACTGGCAACTTCCTACATTTTTCTACCATCATGGCACTGCCTCCACAATATAGAAATATTAAGCTAAAATTATAAACTGAATTTTGTGACTTTAAACAAGAGCTCAATTAATACTATCTTTTTTTTCATTCTATAGAGGCAAAAACTAAGTTTTCCAGGCAGTAAATTAGTATTTTTTAAGCATTTATTAAGCATTCTATATATTCAGCATCAGGAATGCAAAGAAAGTCAAAAGATAGTGTCTTCTCTTAAAGAAAAGAACTCATGGTCCTCTGGAGGGAGATACTATGCAAAGAACTATGTAAAAAGAAAGTATAGACAGAGTAAATTGGATATAGTCTCATAGAAAAGAAACTAAGCTTAAGGAAAACTAGGAAATACTTCTAACAAAAGGTAATATTTTGGTCACATAGATGCAAGCAAGAATACATCATAGTATCATGATAAGATGGCTGAATTATTATTCGAAGAACCTGAATTTGAATTCTGACTGTTCTTTGTTGTTGCTATTTATTTGTTATTCTGTCCTGTTCTATACTTTCTAACCTCTTTTGGGTTTTTATTGGCAAAGATCCAAAAGTGATTTGCCACTTTATTCTCCAGTTTATTTTATAGATGGGGAAAATGAGACATACAGGATTACATGATTTTCTCACTGCCTCTCAGCTGGTAAATGTCTGAGCCTAGATGTGACCTTGGGTCTTCCTGACTCTAAGCTTGGCACTTTATCCAGCAAGCCACTTACCTGCTCCTAATTTTTTGGATTGTTATAGTATTGTACAATGTCTCTGGGTATCAATTTTCTCATGTGTGAAGTGAGATGTTATTATCTATGATTTGTGAGTAGGATAGTGGCCCCTCTTCATCAGATTCTAACTTCTTAACTGAGTATTAATATGGGTATTAAGCACTAAGTATCACGTATTAAGTTTGGGCTTAATTTATTTTCTTTATACTGTGGAAGAAAACATGATTCTTATTAAATGCTGGTTGAATTAATTTGAATTGAATTATGATGGGACACTAGTGTAAAATATTTTTGAGAATCCAGTGAAAATGAGGATTAAGGGGAAAAAATTGGATTTTGTCACTGCTGAATTTTTTTAAAGAGCAATTACAATTTTTAAAAATTAAGACATCTTAATAAATGCACACCTCTCTCAAGGGGAGAGGGACCCCAAAACCTGAAACTGCTAGGTGTTGTATGTACTTTGAAGGTTTTGTTCTTACTCTTTCATTCCAATCATTGGCTTGGGTAACAATCTACTGGATACATTCATCCCCATAAGTTTTCCTCACCCTACTTATTATACTAATGTGCAAGAACAGCTGCCCCCTTGAGTATGCTCAAAGGAGAAGGACCCAAGGTTAACTCAGAACTGTATGGGGCAGTCTTCAGGTTTCAATTATATTGAGTCTAAGTCTTTGTCTTAACTATGTACCTGTCCATAGGCAGCAATACAGGCAAACCCCCTTTGTAATGTAAACTAACAATTCTCCCTTCACATTCTTGTGGAACCCAAACACCCTCATATTCCTCATAATTCCCCCCTTTTTTAAAATAAGAATTTGGATTCCACACCTTATTGGTGATTTCTTTTATTAAATCACAATCCTTGTTATTGGCATGACTACTGACTTCTTCTTCTATCAAGATTTTTACTTCCTCATCATCAGAGGCATGGGCACTTCTTATTTTCTAGGTTTGCCAACTTTCTGATGTCCCTGCTTATTTAACTACTTGCCTATTGTCATCTATCTTGATAGATTCAATTTATCACAAACTCCTCCTTCTCCAACCAACAGATTGCTAATATACTGCTAAGTTGAATAACTTTCTCTCTTATTTGCATGGCTTAGCTAGCCAGCAAGTCCAGGGCCATAGCTGTCTAATTGGTAATTGTTTCCATTACAGCTTAGAATCTAGTCAGGATATAAATTGGGGTTCCATAGCCCTAACTCCCAAACTGTGCCCAGCAAGCAGGCCCATAAGTGTAGGTTACAATTCCTGGACCAACCCTTGACAAGATGGGTATATGCAGTGATAATCACAATTTTCTTTACAAAAATGCGTCCTGATAAGGGATCCAGGTATGATCATTACATCTTGCATGAGTCTCAGTCCACCTGTTTGTAAATTGTATGGTCCAGAATATGTGTACCCTACTTCTGAACATAAGTCCACTGCCATTTGCTACTCCCCACGAAAATATCCTAGCCAGACTGGTATAAGCAATAGTCACCCTGAACTGACTCAGTCATGTGCCACTAGTGTTTGTCTTCTCTGGCCCAGAATCCTGTGCCACAGTGCACCTCTGACCAGGAACTGATAAACTAATATGGAATCAGGGGGCTTGGCACCTAAGGTCAATTCTCAAACTTCTATGGACCACCTCAAGACCAACAGTTAGGCACACAAAAAGATTGAGCAATGACTTCGGTCAGCTAGATTCTCCTCTCACCATTACCAATGCCTCATTTTCTAAATCAGAGATAGTATTCTCTCTAGATAGGATACACTGACTCATGTAGGATATAATTATATCACCTAATAATCTTGACTGCCCTTTCTCTTAATGGAGAACATCTTCACCCTGCTTCTCCTCTTTTCAACAAAACCTTCATTTTCTATAAGGAGAGGGAAGGGGTGTCACACTTACAGAATCAAGGGGAAGTTACAGGTTTCAAAAGGGACTGATCCACTGACTAAACAATGTACACATAAGAAAGAGATGGTAGATATGAATTGGTCCAATGTCTCTCCTTCTTTCTTCTCTTCTCCCCTGGAGACATCTGATGTTCTTCTGCATCTTCTGAATTGATTCCAAAAAGTCCTCTCCAACTTAGGTGACTTATTGAGACCTTGTCTGGTAAAGAAGCTGCTTAACAATTTTCTCAGAACAAAACACATCTTTTCAGCATAAGATAATAAGATTCTGGAGCTTATTACAATTTACATTTTGTCTTACATCATATGGCACTATATGTGTAAACTCCACTGGGAATTACCGCATTAACTTAAGCTTGCAACATATACATTTCTTAACCTTTTGCTCTCATTACTATAATGACTCAACATCTTTAATCAAAATGAATTGTTTTCTTCCTAAAATATTCCCACATATACCATTAACTTTCCTTTTCCTGATGTACTTATCTGACTCACATTCCTTTCCTTAAATTAGACTTTGAAACTGTAATTATCCTAAAAATTCTCTATTCTTCTTCTTCCTACCTAAATATCCCATCTAACATAAAAAATAAGAATCTTATTTCTTTTCTAAATATGTAGCTGACAGCAGGTGTCAGAGTCACACACCTAACCTATCTGGCTATTAAATCCAATTGACCTAAAACTTCTTTAAAGATCCAAGAAATCAAATGAAAATTCTTTTATGGATATAATTTTTGATGTCAGTGTCCAGACAGTAGTTATGTGGGTAGTCAAATGCCTTAGGCCAGATTTATTCTACCAGGTGAGAAATTATCCAAATGTCACTTTGGGAAAGTCAAGTCAAAAGGGTCCAATATCAGGGCACACTAAAAAGCCACCCCTTCAACTGTATATTCCTGTCATCTGAAATTTTCAGCCCATTGGCTTCTTGGGCTCCAATAACACATTGACCCAGTAACACTTCCTTTTTGCTGACCATTCTGGTAAATGTCCCATGATCTAACATATTAATTTTACCTAATTAGAATTTCAAGTGAGTCTAATTCACTAAATTCCCAATTATAGTATGAATGGGTTCCCAATTAATGAATCTCTTACCTAAAGCTCTGAGTGTCCTTTCTGGGTCTTTGCTAAACCAAGAATTCTAACTATTTCTGGCCCTATATGCCTCATCTTCTACCTCTTACTCAAGACCTCTGATCTCCAGACTCACATCCCTTTGTCTAAAATCATATTTTTTATATCTCTATATAAAGATGTTATATCAAATTTCCCTTGACTAGTGATCCCTCCTTCTAGCCTGTTGTATTTTACGACAAATAAACACCAACTTTGGATAGAAGATTGCACTGTTGAATTTCAAGAGAACAGTTTAACTTCAATGGGAGAGGTCAAAATTATGTTGTATTTACTCAGAGAACAAATGTGTGGTGCAAAACTCAATATATCATTTGTAGATGGACCTTCCAATTAATTTGTCAGCATCTCTAGGAAGATACTGATATTACTAATAGCAACTACCCATATCTGATCATAGGAGATGAATTAGACATGAGGTTTATTTAACCCATTTCACTCTTGTCAAATCTTATGTGACATACTACAGATAAAACTCTGCTTTCTATGTCAGGTCATATGGGCCTAGGTTTTAGAAGGCAGGGTTATGTGGCTAGAAGCTCCAAGGAAGCCTGGATCTCCTTAGAACTGAATAAGAAAAATCACTTCCCCTACCTCTAAAATAGAGTTTCCTGGAAAGCCCTGAATTATGCTCATTAAAAGGCAATATTTGACAGGATTCTCTTGTTGTGGACAACTTGCCCATCTGGAAGAAATTCTAACAGACCTTTGTCACTTGTTAAGATTTCCTAGTAGCAACCAAAATCATAGGTCTAAAAAACCTATATTTCAGTAGACTGCCATAAATGTTTTCCACTTTTGACTGCCTTTCCTTTGTTCCATATTACCTTTATTCCAAATATTTTTGTTTTGGCCTATTCTTTGCTCTGATATCTTTTACCTAAGCAACTTTCTCTGTTGAATGAGTTGTCCAGGACAACAGTCTAAATCTAAAACCACACTTGTGCCTCCATCTTTAATCTTACAATGTCTCCAAGCAAGTATATTTCACCAAGTTTTGGATGAGTTCCCTCAATATATTCCAGTCAGTCTCATATGTACCTAACCCTACCTAGATCAGAAGGGTATAAATACAGTAATAATTCAAAGGGATAATCATTTTTAATGAGGTAGGTAATTCTTTTGCTTTTGTTCTTTTTAGAATAGGGAAGATTTTAAGGAGAGACAAAGAATTTATGACCAAACAAGAGTTAGGGAATATTATGAAATGCAAAAGGGATAATTTGGATTGCATTAGATTAAAAAGGTTTTGAACAAACAAAACCAATGCAACCAAGATTAGAAGTAAAGTAGAAAGCTGGGGATAATTTATAGTCAGTGTCTCTGATAAAGGCCTCAGTTCTAAAACATATAGAGATCTAGGTAAAATTTATAAAAATATAAGTCATTCCACAATTGATAAATAGTCAAAGGATATAAACAAGCAATTTTCAGATGGATAAATTAAAAATAACTATAGTCATATAAAAATGCTTTAAATTATTATTAATTGGAGAAATGTAAATTAAAACAACTTTGAGATACTACCTCTTACCTATCAGATTGACTAAAATGACAGAAAAGCAAAATGTTGGATATTGGAGAGAGAATGGAAACTAGGACACTACTGCATTTGTAATGAAGTTGAAAATCATTCTCTAGAGTAATTTGGAACCAAAGGGCTATAAAATTATTAATATCCTTTGATATAGTTACTACTTTGAATCCCACTCCTGTATATATTCCAAAGATATAGAAAATAAATAATAAAAAGGAAAAAGGACCCATATAACAATATTCATAAAAGGTGTTGGCAAATAATTGTAAACTAATTGAGGAATGGCTGGACAAGTTGTTGGGTGTGATGGAATCCTATTGTTGTTTAAGAAATCATGAGTAAGGGTGGCTAGGTGGTGCAGTGGATAGAGCATCAGCCCTGAAGTCAAGAGTACCTGAGATCAAATCTGGCCTCAGACACTTAATAATTACCTAGCTGTGTGGCTTTGGGCAAGTCACTTAACCCCATTTGCCTTGCCGAAAAAAAAAGAAATCATTAGTAATTAGATTTCAGAAAAACCTGGAAAGACTTACATAAACTGATGCTGAAGTGAACAGAAACAGGAGCAGAAACTAAGCTATCATAGTTGGTCATCACACAAAACGCTGTTGTATATAGTATATAGTATATAGTATATAGTATATAGTATATAGATATAGTATATAGTATATAGTATATAGTATATCATCGTATATCGTATATCGTATATAGTATATAGTATATCGTATATCGTATGCAGTATACAGTATACAGTACACAGTATATAGTATATAATATATAGCATGTAGTATATAGTATATAGTATAAACAACAACATTGTGTGATGATCAACTATGAAAGCTTACTCCTTAGTTCTTAGTCAACAAGACAGTAATTAGAGACATTCTAAAAGGCTTATGATGGAAATGTCATCCACATTCAGAGGAAAAAAACAAACCAAAAAAAAATTATGGAGTCTGATTGCAGATCAAAGCATACTGTTTTTTACTTGTTTTAAAAATTGTTGAGGGGTGGCTAGGTGGCAGAGTGGATAAAGCACCAGCCCTGGAGTCAGGAGTACCTGGGTTCAAATCCAATCTCAGACACTTAATAATTACCTAGCTGTGTGGCTTTGGGCAAGCCACTTAACCCCGTTTGCCTTGCAAAAACCTAAAAAAAAAATTGTTTTATGCTTTTTTCTTTCTCATGTTTATTTTCTCTTTTTGTTCTAATTCTTTTTTTACAACATGACTATTATGGAAATATATTTAACATGATTGTATATTTATAACCTTTTAAAGATTATTTACTGTCTTGGGAAGCAGGGAGGGAAGGGACTAAAGGAGAAAAATGTTTAGCTCAAAAATCTTACAAAAATAAGTGTTGATAACTATTTCCATATAATTGGAAAAATAAAATAAAATTTAAAAAATAGGGAAAATCTGAATATGCTTGTAATAGAGAGGAACAGACACTGACTGAAGATGAAAATGTGAAAAAAAATTAAGTCATATCTATACAGCAATTTCTAGAGAAAGGCAGAAGTGATAAGAGTAAAAGTAGTAGGCTTCTAAAACAGATAAATGACTCAGAGAAAGAGGCAATGATAAATTAATATAAATAAAGACTTTGAGCTATACATTTTCTATTATAATGAGTTAGGGGAGATATTGGGGACCCTCTGGCAATAAGGCTTCCTTCTGTTAATAATATAGGGGCATACCTATCTACTGAGAATGAGAGAGTGAGGGGGTGCAATTAGTGGCTTAGTGTGGGTAAAGATTGGAACAGATGCTACAGAGAACACAAAAGAGAACTAGAAATAACTTTAAAAAAAATCCTAAGGCAACAATTGTTTTAATACAAACCAGTCTTTTTTTGTGCTCAGTTTTTCTTGTTTACAAGATACAAAATAAAGAGCAGCAAGAATTCAAACAGATGGTTTAAATGAATGTGCTGCTCAAATGATTCCCTGACTCTACCCCCATGGACACTGATGCCTCCACTCTTGCCCCAGGATCTCTGACTTCAGACAACTTACCTGTCTGACAATAGTACATAAACTTTCCTGTTGGACTCATTGAAGCTTCTTCCAGTAAAATCTTGCAAAGGGGTATATTCAACTTGTATATTCACAGGCTACATCAATAATGTTGATGCTAGTCATAAGGGTCTGGCTAATGTCAGTATCTAAGTGAAGAACAAGGCAAAAATAAGCAGTTAATTGCTGTATTGGAGCTTAGTGCCTGTATAAAAAAAGAAAATTGCAGTAGAGATACTCACACCTGGAAAGACAGCAGTTGTACTGGTTATCATAGAATTGTTCTTTCTTTGATCTTTACTTCAATGATAATATTATCTGGGTAGCGTGGTAATAGAAAACTACTGTAATGTCTCCTTTTTTTACTTCTAAATCAAAGATTTTCCTACTTTTTCCATGATGTTTCTGATGTAAGAAAAGAGATGAAAAAGGAAAAAAGTGGCATCAACTATATTAAATTTTCTATTTTTTTTAATCCCCAGACACAGAAATGTTTCTGCTACCAAATGTTTCAGACCAGTAAACAGGTGATTTGGCACCTCATTAACAAAAACATATCAAGCATTCTTCATATATGCAACAACATTAGAAAGATTTTTATTAGATCAAATTATTACTAAAGATTAAATTAAAAATAAAAATAAGCAGTCATTCTTAAATATTTTAATTTGATTCCATTTTCTTTCCTTATCCTTCTTTTTGTGTTCTCTTTTTCTATTACATTATACACACTCAGAACACTAATAGTTCAAGTAATTTTTTCAGTGAGACACTTAAGTGTAAAATAAATTCTAAAATTTCTGGAATAAGCAGTACTTATATATTAAAACAGGATTCAAAATTTTTTTCTGGACTTGTCTATGTTTACAAATAGATAAAATTATTTAAAATTCACTTGAAATAAGAATGTAGTAACTTCAATGTTGAACTGTCATTTTACAAAAACAATTAGCATGTTTAACCCAAATTAGCATGGAGAGCTTTTTTAAATTTTATTTTATTTTTAAGCGTAAACATTTACAGAACATAGAGCTTAGAGACCTAACTCATACTATTAAAGCAATGGGTTAATCCTCTTTTAATTGGAATATTTGAACATTACTATTAGCTACCTTATTAATTTTTTTTTACATTTTTTTCTTTTGCCAAGGCAATGGAGTTAATTGACTTGCCAAGGCCACACAGCTAGGTAATTATTAAGTGTCTGAGGTCGGATTTGAACTCAGGTACTCCTGACTCCAGGGCTCTATCCACTCTGCCACCTATCCACCCTATACCTTATTAAATTTAAATTTTCATAGAATTATAATTCAACTATATGTCTGTATGAATGGGAATTAATTCAAAAACATATGAATAAACCTTTTCTAATGAATTAGACTTAGCTTAGAAATTTAGAATTTAGTTCATCAGTCTATTATTTGGACTTCCTAATTCAGGCTTGGAATGCTTATGACTATTTTTAGTTTTTTTATTTTACCACAATAAAAAGAGAATATACAAGTTCATATAACCTTAAACTGAGAAAGACTTCTAGAGAGGGCTTATTTTAATGAATGAAGTTACTGAAACCCACCGGGCTAAATGACTTGTTATGAGGTGTTCTGTAACTATTTCCATCCTGTCATAAACAATTAAAGAGCTGAAGAAAATCAATCCTACTTTGGTTAGTTTATTTTTTTCCCTATATGATGAATAAGCTTAGTCATTTTCAGTTGTTACTAAATCTCTGTGACTCCATTTGGGTTTTTCCTGGCAAAGGTACTGGAGTAGTTTGCCATTTCCTTCTCCAGCTCATTTATAGAAGTGGAACTGAGAGTAAAGTGACTTGCTAGGGTCACATAGCTTGTAAGTATCTGAAACCAAATTTGAACTTAGAAAAACGCGTCTTCCTGCATAGAGACCTGGCAGTCTACCCCCTGCTCCACCTAAAGGCTCAAAGTATATCTTCTGGAGTCACAAATGTTCTAGGTAATTATTAGATATTTCTATTTCTGCAACAGAATGACCCAGGCATCTTGCTAAAAGTATGATAAAAGAGTCTGATAAAGTCAGGTTAAGATAAAGAATCTGATCTTTTAAAAAATGAATTATAGACAATTGAAGGAAATCAACTAATTGTTTCACAATCATGCATTTGTCTAATTAATCTAACATGATTTAAAAAAAGAAGAAATCTTATACACTCATCTGAAATCTGCTAATTATTTTAGTCTATTTCTATTATTTTCCAGCCCCCCAATGAGTTTTAATGTTTGCACTACATATATTGACCCTGAAAAGAACAATAAAAAAGTTTGGGTAGAGGGTTTTTCTTTTTCAAAGGTCCATATACATCCAAAATTCCCTGTATGTTTAAAGATGTATAATATACGGATACTTAAATGGTTGACTACCTGTAGGGATGTGAACTTTTGCTGTTTTGACTTAGTTCCCACTAGGGAATCAAAATGACTTAGCAGAGATATTACTATTTCTGACAATATCAAGGGATATGAATCTTTGTCCCTTTAGGTTCTTATAGGGGCTGCCATTTGGAAGAAGCTTTTCTCCAGCCTCCAAGCAACTTAATGGAAAGGTGTTCATCCATGTGTCAGCATAGGTGAATCACACTAAATTTTAAGATGGTGAAATAATGAATAGGATTCACTTGCCCTAAGTCTAAGTCAGGGAGAAATGTGGGTTGGCAGAGACGAAAGATCTTTTATTTTATTTTATTTTTGAATTTATTTTTGAATTTTACAATTTTCCCCCTAATCTCTATTCCCTTCCCCCACTCCCCATAGAAGGTAGTCTGATAGTCTTTACATTGTTTCCATGCTATACATTGATCCAAATTGAATATGTTGAGAGATAAATCATGTCCTTAAGGAAAAAATAAAGTATAAGAGATAGCAAAATTACATAATCTGATAACATTTTTGTGTTTTTTTTTAAATTAGTGGTAATAGTCTTTGGTCTTTGTTCAAACTCTACAATTCTTTCTCTGGATAAAGATGGTACTCTTCATTGCCGATACCCCCAAATTGTCTCTGATGAAATGAGGTGGTGAAATGAGCAAGTCCATTAGAATTGATCATCAACACCATGTTGCTGTTATGGTGTACAATGTTCTATTTCTGCTCATCTTGCTCAGCATCAGTTCATGCAGATCCTTCCAGTTTTCTCTGAATTCCCATCCGTCCTGGTTTCTAATGGAACAATAGTGTACCATAAGGTACATACACACAATTTTATTCTGCCATTCTCCAATTGATTGACATTCACTAAATTTCCAATTCTTTGCCACCACAAACAAGGCTGCCATGAATATTTTTGTATAAGTGGTATTTTTTACCCTTTTTCATGATCTCTTCAGGGTATAGACCCAGTAGTGGTATTGCTCAATCAAAGGGTATGCACATTTTTATTGCCCTTTGGGCATAATTACAAATTGCTCTCCATAAAGGAGGAGACTAGATCTTTACAACTGCCTGAGGACCCTTTTGTGTCAATTAACAAATATTTATGAAGCACTTAGTATTTGTCAGTCAAACATATCCCTTGCCATCAAGAAACTAAATTCTGCCAGGTGGTACAGTGGGGCTGACTTATAGAGAAAACTAGAAAATGAGACTGACTTTGGAGAAGGGATTCTCCAAAAATGAGGAGGGGTCCTCACTGAGTTTTGGTCTTATAAATAGATACTTTAAATATGTATTAATCCTCAAGAGCTTTTACTAATTCTTAAAAAAGAACAAGATAGAATTAGGTTAATATACACATTTATTAATATTTCTCTAGGTTCCCTGATAACACAGGCATACAATGGGGATCTGAATAGAGAGCCAACCCCCTAAAGATATGTCAGGAAACTGGTCCTTATACCTTCCACTATTAGATGGTCGATCTGAAAAGTTAACCCTGGTTCATCTAACAGAGTAAGAGAGTGATGAGGCAGCTGGGTGGTACTGTGGATAGAGCACCAGCCTGGTGTGACCTTGGGCAAGTCACTCAACCCCATTGTCTTACCAAAAAAAAAACAAAAGAGAGAGAGTGACCTTCAACTTAGGATGGGTCTGATTGTCAGACACATCCAGTAAGAGGTATATCCAGGAGTTCACACCAAGAGGGATTGCTCCTCCCAACAGGATGGCTCCTTCCAAACCCAGCATCTTTGCCTTAACAGTCCTTATTATAGGATTTCCACAAATTCTAATCTTCCCTTCAGGATGTCAGCACAACCAGTGGCATTTGTGGCAATCAACAATGAGTTGTCAACACTTAAGTGAGGAGGGAGAAGTAGAAGATAGTAACTGAGCATGGTGGTGGCATCAGTGAAAGAACTTTGCATGCAAGGGAAATAGTAGTCATACAGTGCATATAAGGGCCAGCAAGAAAGAGTAAGAGAAAGAAGGGGCAATGAAACATGAACCTAGAGGCAGGAGCACGAGTGAGATAATGTGCCAAAGTTTGAAAAGTGATTGTACTGCTAAGGATCACCAGACAGATTGGTAAGAAGAGTGGCCAGAAAATCAATTAAATCTAATCACTGTATGAAAGAGAAGACCTGAAATGTGCCATTTAGAAACAGATTCTGTAAGTCTGTGGCAGTGAAGTCAACTGCCCAGAACCTCCAGGATTTTTCCCTATTTGATAGCTGTGAGTAAAGAGTGAAAGATCAATCTCAAGGGCACAGTTAAGCCTGGGTGAGTTCATTAATTCTGTGGAAAATATGACATTCATTAGAAGGAAAAGTTTTCTTTACTATGATTAAAGATTTTTTTTAATTTTTGTTTGTAATAACTTGCAGTGTTTTTTTATGCACTTATACTTTGATGCTTGTGTAAGAACTAAAGGTCTTTTGGGAAAAGTTAGAAGTCAGCAAAGATCCCATACTCCCAGGGGACCTAATGGAGGGCTGAACCAAAGAGAAGACCTCAAGATGAATTTAGTACATGAGACTAGAGCTAAGATTCCATGGGTTTTATTTATCATCAGTTTTGCTAACAACCCAGTGAAACAGATGGATCATATAACCCACCCACATCCTGAGTCAGAGACTGACCCTTAGACTTGAATAAAGTCCTGTCTTCTAACTTCTCCCTGGAGAAAGTCTGAATTTATAAACAGGAAGAATATTTGATTACCTTTGTGGTTCAATGAGCAGAGCAACTATCTCATCCACCACCATTTAAAATGTCTGAGATTCAGTCATTAGAGCAGATAATATATGTGTGTGTGTGTGTGTGTGTGTGTGTGTGTGTGTGTGTGTGTGTGTGTTTGTATATAATATTGGATATATGGATCCTTTTGGCAGTCTGGCAAAGACTGTAAAACTCAGAATAATAATTTTAAATGCATAAAATAAAATACATGAATACAAAGGAAATAAAATTATTATAAAATTATATATATATATATATATATATATATATATATACATACATACATAAACATATACTTCAGCTTAAAAATATCTGCTAGAGAATCATTTTAACCATTCTTGAAGGCTTAATCATTTTCAGGAGTCTCTTATTAAACTTGTTTGTTTGTTTGCTTCTTGTCTATTATTGAAGAATACCAAAATGACATCACTATGTTTGAGACAAATTACTGTGTGTCCAACTGTCTGATCAAACTTATATGAGCTTGGAATGCTCTATGACAGGTTGGGCGCAAATAGTCCATGTGAATACCTGGGTGGGTACTCTGCACTTATGAATGTCATGTTTGCTTTGAGCTACTTCAATTCTGCCTTCCCCATAGAGTGCAGCACCCTCACTGAAGGGGGTAGGTATGCCATTCTAGGTGGTCCTGTGTCAGGGGCCTCCCATGCTATTCAATCAATTCTAAAGTTCTTCAATGAGACCTTTAGGGTGCTGCAGTATTGCTCCTTCTGATCCCCTTGTGAGCGCTTGGCCCTGGTCGAGTTCTCCATAAAATAGTTGTGGTTTTTGTTTTTTCTAGGCAATGGGGTTAAGTGGCTTGCCCAAGGCCACACAGCTAGGTAATTATTAAGTGTCTGAGACTGGATTTGAACTCAGGTCCTCCTGACTCCAAGGCTGGTGCTCTATTTACTGTGCCACCTAGCTCCCTCCAAAATAGTTTTTTTGGGGGGGCAAGTGTATATACGGCATCCTAATAACATGTCCAACCCATCATAGTTGCACTCCCTGTGGTAATATTGGAATGCCAGGCAGTTTAGCTTGAGAAAGGGCTTCACTGTCTGTCAGGGTCCTTTCCAAGGAGGTCTACTTTGATAATGAGTTTGATATTTGCATTGCCAGAGCTAACTCAGTATTTGGGAGCTTTGAAAGAAAGTGTGGGAGAGAAGACAGACTACCTATCAAATTGAAAGTCTACAGAGCCATTGAGCTGACCTCATTTGCTATATGCCTGTGAAACTTGGGAAGTCTACCTTCTATTCTCAGGAAACTGAATCATTTCCATTTAAATTATCTTTGAAAGATTCTGTAGATATGTATTAATTATAGAATGATTCTATTTTTGGCTAGATAAGTATATAAAACTTTTAAGTAGGAAATATTTTGTTTTTTGTACTTTTGTTCCCAGTGCCTAGGGCAGTTATTTACACATAACAGAAATTTAAGAAATACTTTTGATTGATTAGTTGATTGTCCTTAACTTCTTCACTTTTCCTCATTCTGTATACTTTTCCTTTGTTGAAATAGACCTCCTAAGTCTTTTCCTTTCCCTGACTCAGGAGAAGTCAGTGGTCTTAAGAGATCATGCCTTTGACCCCAGGTAAAAGATGGGTAAATTATTCATATCAACTCCAAATTCTGACAAATCACTTAAAATTACTACTAAGTTGTGCCTGATCATATCCTTAGTCAGTCATTAAAGAAATAGTGCCTACCACATGCTAGATTTTCACTCCGTGTGGATTGATAAATTAAATCATACTTTGGTTTAAATGATTCATAATAGTTTTTATATATAAGATCCCATAAAAATGTGTTTTCATAGAAAATATTTTGAAGAAGTCAGTTCTTTTGAACAGTGAAATTTCAGGTAGTTTAATAGAATGTTTGGGGAAATATTCAGAAGAAGGGTTCCTTTTTCAATGCCCTTTAGTTTACTCCATGGAAGTAACCGCCTATTCTGTCAATACATAAAACTGGCTCCTTTATCAACTAATTGAAGTGTCTTAGTATGGAGGAAAGAAAACTAATTTTGGATTCAGAACAATTGCACAAATTCCACTTCTATGCCTACCATTGAGATGTTGGGTGAATCACTTAATTCCTCCAGGACTCAGTTTTTTCATCTGTAAATGAAGGAATTGGATAAGGTGGCTGATAAGGTCCTTTTCTCCTAAATCCATGCTCCTAGGAGATAAATGTTTAAGTTTTTTGAATTTTCTAAGCAATTTATATACTTAGTATTTAGGTATAAGTCCTATATGGCTACACAAATAGTCTAATATGGAATGCTTTAACTAAGGCATTTTCATTTCTGTCTGTAAACTTTAAAATTTCTGTATCCTTACAAGCCATTATTATGAAATTCAGAATTACATACTTAAGGGTTTGAATATTATGAGTAGCATAGTAAAGAGTTTCCTGTTACCTTCTCCCTGCATCAACTGACCTGTAAGATCTTCTCCATATATTATCAAAAGGAGATAGTACACACAGAGCAACCTCCTAATTTAAATCCTATCTTGTCATAATAGGAGTATAATGCTCTTGTAGTTCTTTTGACTATGGGCATTTCTTTTTTTTTTTTTTAAATAATTCTCTTAGGGTTCACAGATCCTAAGTACAGCATGATAATTTAATCCATTTAACAGGATACTTGTGAACTCTGTAAATCATTGGCAGCAGAGAAAGCAATCAAAATTGTTCAGAGATATTTCTCCAACTGGTTATTGTTTGTGTGTATGTGTGTGTGTATGCATCAGGTATCCCTTGAGTGCTGAAAAGAAATTAGATACTGATCCTTGAATATATCTTATATAAATTCAAACCTCAACTTGTCCTAGTCCTCCTGATAAAATGTATTGTAATTATTATCTCCTTTCCCCCAAACAGAAAATTGACTACTGAACCAGAAATCAAACTGCAAGTCTTACATGAAAGATCATGACACTAGTATGCTTATACGAATGAGTGCAACTCCTCAGAATTAATATGATGAAAAAGACATGTTTTTAGCAAACTGCTCGTCTGTAGTTTTTGTAATTTAAGAAAAAACACACTGAGAAATGTAGATATCATTCAAAAATACTAATAACCAATATTCCTTTAATACTCTCATCAAATTAAAAATGTATTAGTGAGTTTTCTGTATGCATATGATTACATGCCTATATGTGTATGGGTAGGCATATCTATATTTCATACTCTCTCCACCCCCATTCCTGTAAATACAATCCCAACCTCCAGTTAGAAGGACAACACTCATAGAAAAATATGAAGTGATCCCTACTATTGTAGGGGAACAGAAGAAAGTATAACCTTCTTTCCTCCTCATGGGAACTGAATAGCTCCCTCTATACTCATAACTTTCTTGTATAGAAGATAAGACCAATGAGAAAATGTTCCCCCTCAGGTATTCTTCAAGGGACAAAATAATAATCCCTAACTAGGAATTAGATCATAGGTACCCATAGAAACACTGTCATATGTAGACAGCTTGTTCCAGTGCTTTAATTTTCTCCTCAAATAAGGTAAAAGAATTCATGCTGAGGAAGCAATCCTTTCTTGGCAGCAAAATAATAGGAGTTTATTATCCTGTAGGGGAAAATGTTCTGATCTGTAAATCTTACTAGTGAATTTTGGATGCTAAACTAGTCACAGAGAAAGGGTCACTTTATGTTTTCATCTTTCTTTCTTGTGCTCCCATTAGTCTGGTTGTATAGAAAATTCCTTAGGTTCAAGATAAGCACTCAAAAATTACTAGCATTAATATATGGTTTTTGTAGAAACCATTCCTTGACATTTTACCTTATTGGGTAAGACCTTGTGATTACATACATAGGTTAAACTCACATGATATTGTATGAGATCAGAACCCTGTGTTACAGTGTTGCTTCTCCTTAAACAGAATAATCAGAAGACCCAGATCAGAGAAGAAAAAGAAGGGCACAAACTCCATAACATGAGTTAGAGCTCTAGGTGGAGTGCAAAGGGCAGAGGCATGCAAATCCCTTTTATCCCAACCCCTGACCCATTAACTATTAGCTAGATAGCTGGGCTCACAATCTTTCTGCAAGTATCTAGCCAATCAGCACAAATCATTTTCAAGTCCTATTTGCATAATTATTCAGATTCAATTTTACCTTATCAAAGAGAGATAATTTTGTATCCTTCTATTTATGGGGAGCAGGGGGGTGGTCAATTGACACAGTGCTGTATAATCTTTGTTAGCACCTGAACTTGTGGAAATGTAAACTTTGCAACTCTTGTTGACATGACTTTGGAAAAAAGGAAGACTCATTGGAGTCATGAGGGAGGCTTCACTCAGTTATGGTCCCATTAGGCAATCAAAATAAAAAATGATAATTAATAATAATAATATCTTGCATTTGCACAGTATACTAAAGTTAACAAAGCACTTTCACCTAAAATATCTCATTTTATCTTCTTAATAAAATGAATAAACTTATGTATGTGAATGTTATAATCTTCATTCTATAAATGGGGAAGCTAAGGCTCAGAAAGGTTTAAGGAAATCTCATAAGTGACAGAGCACCGATTTAAACCACAGGTGCCAACTTAGAATGAAAAGAACATTTACTCTGAATTCAAAGAATGGAGGTTTAAATTTGACCTCTCAGTCTTCCTCTGATCTCAAGCTTGGGTTTCTTTCAACATTATGTGTTTTCTCTACTTACAAAGTCTTCTTTTATTTCTTCCTCACCCCCTCCATTTTTTTTTGGCTATGGCTAGCACATATCATATAAACTCAAACATACTGAACATTTAGTTAATACTTATTGATTGATTGGTTGAAGATCCAGGAAACTATAACTATCTTCCACAGAATTCAGATTTTACTTTATTTTTTCCATATTATTTTAGGACA
Organism: Macrotis lagotis; assembly: GCF_037893015.1. Classification (NCBI taxonomy): domain Eukaryota; kingdom Metazoa; phylum Chordata; class Mammalia; order Peramelemorphia; family Peramelidae; genus Macrotis; species Macrotis lagotis. The sequence goes on along the minus strand of NC_133666.1, from coordinate 363,496,413 downwards.
GACCCAGTGGGACCTAAACCCATAAAATCTGAATCTAACTAAAAAAGATAATCAGTCATTTGGTCTTCTCTGGTCTACTTCACATTTTTCATTTCCTAATGACTAGCTTTTTGTTGAAGGCTCACACGCTAAAAAAACTGTAGTCCTGGAGGAATTGTGAGTATAACTGACAAACTACTTAAGGATACCAGAAAAGGTGTTTCCTTATATAAAATGAATTATGTTCCTAAATCTGTTTATCAGTCTCTGAAGTCTTGTTTTAGATTCTTTCCTTATCTTGAAACTGGTAATATATTCCATTTTCTGAAGTCATATTTCTTAAGTCCCCCAGCACCTTTATCATAGAAAGTAGGGTTCAAAATAGCAGAATGGGTCATGTACTAACAACAAAAGCAAGGAAGAAAATAAAATAGGGTATAGTATTTGCCAGAAACAGAAAGTCTATAGACGATTCAAATAAAGTTTAAATAAATACATATCCATCCATTCATCTATGAAACAGATATTTATTAGGCACATTTGGTGCTAAATGCCTATATACATAGTAAAGACCTTGTGTGTGTGTATGTATGTATTTATATATAATATATATATATATATTATATAAGTATATAGGTAGAGGTAAAATAATGTATATATGAATGTATTCAAACAAAAATGCCAATGACATAAGGAAGAGAAGTACAAAGAGAAGTTGGCAAGGTCTCAGAAATTTGGGGAGGGAGAAAACTTCAATTTCTATTTCATTATGTCATAGCTGTTGGGACTTTTCTTTTTTCTTCTTTTTTTTATACTATTTTGCTTTTTTCAATTAAATATAAAGAAGTTATAGAAAATAGGAAGGGTAGGACATTATTAGAGGATGAAGGAGAGTATCACTTCACAAAAATGTGGAGTATTTGGAATTCAAGAAAATGAGATTAAGATTGAAAAGTGTTTTGTGGTCAAATTATTAAATACTTAAATATTAGAATTGAGGATTTGTCCTTTATTTGGGAGGAATTGAGGAATTACCAGAAATATTTGAGTAGAGGAGTGACCATGATTAAAGCAGCAGACTAAGATGATTACTTAAGCAGTAGTATGATTGGAGAAGAGAAAGACTTGAAATAAGGATCACAGTTGGACTGTTGGAAGACCAAGGTTTTTGAGGTTTTTGCAAGGCAATAGGGTTAAGTGGTTTGTCCAAGGCCACACAGCTAGGTAATTATTCAGTGTCAGAGGTCGGATTTGAACTCAGGTCCTCCTGACTCCAGGGCTGGTGCTCTATCCACTGTGCAACCTAGCCGCCCCTGGAAGACCATTTTATAATACTTTTATGTAAGAAATAATATTAGTTACAATGGAAACCAGCTTAGATAGAATTCAGGAAATATGCAGAACCATATTAGTCAAAAAAGACCCCAGGGTGAGTCATTTAATCTCTGTTTGCATCAGTTTCCTCATATGCAAAATGAGAATGATAATAGCATCTGCTTCTCAGGATTGTGCTGGTAAGGATCAATTGAGGCAATAATGTTATGGCAATAGCACAGTGGCTGACACATAGGCACTCTATGAATGTTAGTGATCATCATCATTACCATCAGAAGCAGCAGCAGGACTATCATGTGAAATTATTTTGTATTTCTTTAGAAAAATAATGTTATTTTATAGTATTTCTAGTTTGCTAAAGAAATATGTTTTACAAACTTTTAAATTTTACCTTAATTCCATTTAAAAACACTTGAGAATAACAAACTAGAAATTAGAGAAATGAACTAGTATATAGAATATAGTATATAGTGAGCTGAACTTGATACCCGAATGAAAAAATTAGTCTCTGAATCAATTTCCCTATCAACAAAGTATATACAAAATATATCAACAAAGTATATGTAGATGTATTCATATATTTTTATGAATACTTGAGGACAAATAGGTGGCACAGTATATATAGTGCTGTTCCCAGAATTTGGAAGAACTAAATTTAAATCCACCTCAGACCTTTACTAACTGTGTTAACTTGAGCAACTCATTTAATTTCTGTCTCAATTTCTTCAAGTATAAAATGAAGATAATAATAGTTCCTACTTTCCAGGATTAGTGTAAGGATCAAATGGAATTTTGTAAAATATATAGCACAATGAGGATATATGCTATATAAATGATAACTAGAAAATATAGTATCAGTAGTAGCAATAGTAGTTGTAATAGTAGAAACTACAGCAGCAACAGCAGTAATAGTACTAGGAAAAAACCTATGTACTTAATTATATACATGTAAGTACAAGTCATTGGGTTTATTTGTTTGAATAACAGTTGAAAATTGTATGACAGGAAGATAGAAGGGAAGAGCATCTCAATGAATGAGAAAGTCTCACAGTTATTATAAAGTGGATCAGAGATCAAAACCAAAGAGAAGGAGGTAAAACATGGAGGCTGTTACCAATTTAGGTATGTAAAAATTCCAAAGCATGGGGAGGTTAATTAGAAGAAATTAGGAATCCAGGAGATATTCCTAAAAAACAAAGTTTCTGATATGTAGAATTTAGTCTGGACCAAAAGAGTCATCAGAAATAAGAGTAGGACTTTTTTACCAATGCAAAGACTCTTGATAGGCTTCTTACCAAGAACGAGATATGGGTGGATAAGCACAGAGGTGAATCAGAAAGCCAAACAGTTCCTAAAAGGAGTAAGATGTGTATTTGCAGTGTTTGTAATATATATTTTTAAAATTTTGTGGTGCCTTAATAAACACTTTTCAGCTGATCATTATTGTTAATATCACCCAATTAATTTAATATTTGTTAATTAAAATAATGAATTACACTACTACAGAACCATATACAAAAAAGAAAAATATCCTGAAAACTTGTTTTAAATCTGTAAGACATGGAGAAGAATTTTTTATAAGGTTGATCTTGAATCTTTCTTAAACTGAAACTAAAGGGAGACAAACTGATATATGAAATGTATGATGGCATTATAAAATTGCCAAATCTATCTAGAATGCTGTCTCATGGGATCAACAAAAATATACCATTACTATGAATGTGAAGACATCAATTTTCAGTGTTAACTATTTTGAACAATTTGTGACCTATTGTGAGGTATGTTAGAGGAAAAAAAATCAAGAGGCTGTTGTATTTTGCTATGGGTAGAATAAAATATGCCAAAGAACCATTAAAAAAGAAAAAAAAAACTCAGATGTTGTTTGCTAGTTCCACTAGATTGCCCACTTTTCCTGCCACAATGAAGAGCAAAAAACATATATTGTGTTTTATGGAATTTAATTTTTTGTGATGTGTATGTTTTGTTTTTTTCCTTGAAGGTGTAATTAGAACAGCCTTGCCAAATATGGACAGGGAGGTCAAAGAACAATATCAAGTACTCATCCAAGCCAAGGACATGGGAGGACAGCTGGGAGGACTAGCAGGAACCACTACAGTGAACATCACTCTCACTGATGTCAATGACAATCCACCTAGATTCCCCAAAAGTATGTTGTGTTCCATGTTAAAATCAAAAGTCAATGCAATTGTTTATAAAATCCTTCAATTTGCAATCCATGCATACATGTTTTGAAAAATTTAACACTCAGAGAAAAGATGTAGATAGACCAAAAAAAGTGTATCTCAGTTAGATTGATTTCATCAGATTTGAGTGTAAAGCTTTTTCTTAAGAGAAAATGAACTGCTTAAACAGATAAGCATACTATAACTGAAGACAAAACCAGTGAGTGTTTCCTTTATTTGTATTTAAAATCAGAAGGAATATGTTAATAGTCCAGAATGAATTTGGTTTTGACATTTTCCTGAATTAGAGGGAGCATTCCTTTGCAAATTGCATTGTGATTTAAAGATTACTGGCAAAGCCACTTAAGGTACAGTGTTCATTTTATCATCTTTTTGCTTAAAATGTGAAATTTGTTTCTCCCTACCCTTACTGTAAATTTCCTTATCTGTAAAATGAGGAATATGAGGGAATGGGACTAGACTATAATGACCCTTACAATTTTAAATCCATATCTATAGCCTAAGTGCTATATCATGTTTAATTAAATATGAGAATGATAAGAATTTCCGAGTATCAGAGTGATGTTAGAACACTTATGTTTACCACATTGATTATGACTAGATGTTTCATTATAATGTAACCATTAACACTGCATATTTTTCTTGAATAATAGTATCATACTTGCATTTTTATTATATTATTTTGTTTTCTGTTGAGAATGTCACTATGTTGTAGTACCCTACATTCTTTTATAGCACTGCATGACCTGAGACTTTTCATTATTCTATCACTCCTTGTATCTACTAGAGAGTTTTAGCAGGTGTTTTCAACATTCTAGTACAAAGGTGATGAATCTCTCTCACTTGGTACTATAAGATGAAGCAAGGGTTTATGTTGCTAGGGGGAACTCAGTGAATTCCTTAGATAACAACTTTGCATGAACATAGATGAAATTATTACTATTTGGCATGGTTCTTCCTATTAAAGGAAATAACAACTTAAATAATTGGCTAAATCAGCTGTTTTTTCCAGTTAGTATGTATCCCCCATTATTTTCTATTTTGAGGTAACTTGTGTTTCAACATTAATAATAATTATGATAATAACTATAATTTATATAGTATTCTTATGTCTTGCAGTGTTTTATATGTTTTAATTCATTTGATCCTCTATTCTGTGTCATGATTCCCATTTTATAGAGGAGGAAATTGAAGCAAAATTAAATATTTTCAATGACTGAGGCAGGATTTCTTTCTGATTTCTATTTCTATTTCTATTTCTGATTTCTATTCATTCTATCACATAACTTCCTTTGTTAAAAAGTCATGAACACCCCCCCCATTTTATATATATATATATATTTAAATTTCAAAGTGTAATAAAACATTTCAAGATATAGATAATTATAAGACCAAAAAACTCAGACAGGCAATTGTGTATTATAGGATAAAGCTTTGTTAAATAATTTGGTGTTTTTAATAAGAGACATAGGGTCTTAACAGACTACTAGAACTCAGGGGTATTTTGTTCCAATATACAAATAATATTCTATATGCAAAAGCAAGAAGATTTAAGAAAATTAATCTTCAAGCAGGAAGGAAAAATGAATTTGATTCTTTAATGGCATTGCCTACCAAAATTTAATGGAATTCAAGTTCATTCAAGAACACTGTATCATTTTACTTCTTTCATTAAACATGAAATGCTTCTTTAGTTGAAATTTATAGAATTTGTGTCTCATAAAGAGAATTGAGTGACAGACAGGAATATATAATACATCCTCTATGATTATATACACATAATTTTACCAATTGTTGTAATTTTAGGTAATTCTTATAGTTTGGAGGGGGATATGTAAGGATAATCTATGTAGGGGGCTAGGTAATTTGTTCTTTTACCTTAAAATAAGAAATGAGTTTCAAAGCTTTACTTGAATTACAAATCTTACATTGGGGTTTATGTCTTTTCAAACTAGGTCTTTTTTTTTTTTACTATGTAATTTTAAATTACACACTTCAGACTGTGTGAATAGTGGACCAAAGGCTCATTTCTACTAAGAAGAAATCTTTAATATATTTGCAGTAATTAAAAACACATGTGAATTTAATAAATCCCAATGGGAATAATAGTTCTTTGAACATAAAGTCAAGGAGTTAGAGTTCATCCATTTTTCACCCTAGCTAATTACATAGCATGAGTCCTGATAAGTAAAGAAGACAAATGCTTAGGACTAATAGAAAAATACTGAATACATTTTAGTTTCATCTATGCCCTTTGCAGTATTCATCTATAATGACTTAGATTGGGAACCTGTCCTTCAATAGCCACTGAGAATTTAATCTATTCATTTGACCAGAAATGAAATGTATAACTTCAAAAACTTCCCTAGAGAAGATAGATTCAAAGCATTTTGTAACAATGGTAAAATCATTCTCAAGATAGAACCACTGGAGGCTACAAATAATTTCCTGATCTTATCAGTGTGTTTGCTTCCTACCTCTAGTGAGGTAGTGCAGTTGATAGAGCACTGGGCCTGTAGTGAGGAAGAACTGAGTTTAAAACTGCCTTCACACACATTCCTTAGCTATGTGAACCTGGACATGTCTCTTAAACCTAGGTTTGGTAACAAGTTCCTGTTAAATGGAATAAAAAGAGCACCTATTTCCTAGGATTCTTGTCAGGATCAAATGAATTGAAATCTGTAAAGAGCTTAGTACACTGCCTTGACCATCATAGGCACTATCTAAAAGTTAGTTCTCCTTATTAATCCCAATGTGCAGCTTTTTTAGTTATAACAGACACAGAAGATGATGTAGTTTCTTTCCACTGGCTAAAATGAGTGATGGCTTCCATTTATTTGAAATTTAAAAGCCAGTTTGCTGATAGGTAACTATAAATTACATATTCTTTGTTCAGGTGATTAAGAGAATAAATTAAGGAGAGAACAAACTTAATTCATTCCTGGCAAAATTTTCATGTTTTTGTCTTGTAGCCCCTTTCTATTGCATAGAAATAATATAGTAAATATGAGAACAATTTAGAAAAACAAAATGTCATCTAATCAATGATGAATAATGAAGCTTCTAAAGTTTTAGGCACATGAATGGAAGATAATAATAACTTTCCCTGAAAAAGTTATTTCCATAGAATATTCAGTTCCAAAACAGGGGGTCAATAAATATGCTTCTAGTTTATTTTTACTCCTTTGGAAAAATAATATCCTTCAGAAATACTTTTAAACTTGAGCTTGGTACATTATAATATAAATATCCTATTCCTTTTACATATGTTCATTATAAATGAAAATTTTTAGTCCATGGGAAGCAGTTTTGAGTAATGGGTAGGCCATTGGAATTAAATGTTAGGCAGAGAATTTCAAATCCTGCCTCGGGCATGTCTTAGTTATATGATCCTGGGCAAGTCATTTGACCTCACTGTATTTCAGTTTATTTGTCAGTAAAATGAGGTTATTTGAGTCACAGCCTCTAAGGTAACTCCTAGTTCTTAAATCTCTGATTTTAATATCTATAAAATAAAAAGTTAAATATCAGGACCTACCATACTACCAATGAGTAACTCACTAATAAATATACTTATAAAATACAGAAAAGTAAGTTCATAAAATAAATCTTGGTGTGATTTATCTTCCTAATTAAGAAAAAACATAAAAATATCTAATTAGAAAACAGCTGATTTGGGTAGTTGAGTTCTTTTTTTTTTTTTTTTTTGTTAGTTTCTTTGAAAGGCAGTGGGGTTAAGTGGCTTGCCCAAGGCCACACAGCTAGGTCATTATTAAGTGTCTGAGGCCGGATTTGAACTCAGGTACTCCTGACTTCGGGGCTGGTGCTCTATCCACTGTACCACCTAGCCGCCCCTAGTCGAGTTCTTTTAATGTATTAATTTGCATTAGCTAATTTAATTTTGGCTACTCAATTATTAGACAAGATACATTTTCAGAATTGACTGTGACATATTAAAGAAAAAAGTGCTCAATGTTAGGTGTAGGCAGTTAAATTGGTAGGCATTAAGCAAATTAAGATTTCTTTAATTTTCATTTCCCCCAGTGAAAATATTTTAAAATAATATAATTTATAAAATTACAGTAGAATAGGGAATTTGGTTTTCCATTGTAATTTTGAGGAATTTCAAGGCAAATTTGTATGTTGAAACAGTTTTCTGGATTCTAGCTATATGCATTTTGGCCATTAAATGAGCTATGCTGAGTAAGAAGGTTTGCTGGGTCTTATTATTCTTATTCAATTTTCTCTGACTCTATAGACCTATCCTTACATAAAGCTATCCCCATAATTTTGTATTCCTAAAGATATAGTCAAAAATCCACACACTACTCAGCAATTTGTTCTGACCTTTATTATTTTCTTTCCCTACCCCTCTTAATCTTTCCAATTCCTGAGACACTCTGTATTTTGAGATTTAGTTAATTACAAAGACCATTAAATGGAAGAAATATGGTGACATATATGACTGCTAGAGGTATTCTTCTTGAGAATAAAGAAATGGGTTCAGTTGAGAAAGAGGATGGTGGCAGCTGTCTCAAATGTGGAAAGAACCTCAGAGAAAGATAGTGGTGATATTTTGAGATACTACCAAATTAATACTGTCAGTAGAAATTGGAGAACACTTATAAGTCAATGTATGTTTCAACAAGTATATGGAATATATTAGAGTCATGCTAAGGCTGTTTTTTTCTTCTTAAATTCAAGAATTTAATTTTGACCCTATATTTCATAAAACAACTTTTTTTTATTTAAAAGGACAATTAAGCCTGACCTGCTAAAATATCACACACACACACACACACACACACACACACACACACACAGACACACACGATTTTTTTGGTATCTAAACCATGTAATAAGGAAACTACAATTATTATTTCATTTACTTTAATAAGCCAATTTTCATTATGTTTAATAAGAGGGTTTTTTCATGTATATCAGCTAGTATCTGAGTTTACATAGTTCCATGTAATACTATTTTTTAAAGAATAATACATTTGATAATTTAATTTCAATATTATGAGAGAAATAATATTCTGTTGAGTACCACTAATTCAATCAAGATAAATTGGAGCTTTTCAATGTCATGGCACAGACTATGAGAAATTAGAGGCAATTAATATTTATTCCAGATTCAAGTCAAAGGTTTCCAAGATAAATAAATCAAAAGGTCTAGTTAGAAATTTTGAATTAGAGATCAGAGCAGCAGTCCAAAATGCTTTTGGGAGAAGAGGAGAAGGCAAGAAAATTCAGTATCATATAGGAGTGAGTAGGTTAGAAAAGTACAAGGGATGGAGAAGATATGGCAGCACTTAGAATTGACAAATGACTAGTTCAAAAAATTACTACCAGGGACACCATTTTTCTGATCATGATTTGATGGAAGAGACCCTCCTTATTTAGCTAAGTGTCACTCTGGAAGGTCATATTACTTAGGAGCATGGTTTGATGGATGGATCAGTAGTAGAAGTCCAGTGGTAAATTTAGTTCATTGATGTTGAATAAAATTCCTATTTCTTTTTTATAAATAATCTTCAGACCTATAATCCTACTGGAATAATAGGTCTCAGGAGCTTTTATTTCACGACTCTAGAAATTTTTTATTTTCCTATAGTCACTCCATTTGTCTTAGGGATAAAGTATAATTCAGTAGATAACTTTAAGATCTGAGGTAAGTTTGTCATAATGAGAACTAGTAGTTTTATAGTCCGGGTGTGAAATAGAGAAGATTATCCCTTGTTTCATGACCAAAGGACTAATAACATGAACAATGGAAAAGGAACCCATTACCTATCCTACTAGTTTTAGGAAAATCTATTTGTGCATAGAGTTATAGGACTGGAACCAGAATTGGTCAAAAGAAATTTGTCAAGATTGATAGTAATTGATAGCAATAAGTGAATTAAGTGTTTTTCCTACTGCACTACAGAAAGATAGACCTGATCTTATCATAAAATTCTGCTTTTTATTGTACAATGCTAGTCAAGTTCCTCTTTATATAGTATTTAAGCAATGACTGCTACACACACTAGACACTTAACAAAGGTCCCTTGCTTAAATAGCTTAACTATATGGAACATTCTAATTTACCCCGGCAGCCTCTAATTCCCTCACATGGTTATAAAGATATGAACCACTGTGTACAAGTTACTACATCAGGAGAAAAATGGTAGAGAACATACTATATGGTTAAAAAGAATTCCTAGTGGAAACTAAAGGGTATCTTTTTGTCCTTACGTTATTTTCCAGTCATATCTGACTCTTTTTGATCCCAGTTTGGTTCTTGGCAAAGAAATACTGGAGAAATTTGCTATTTCCTTTTCCATCTCCTTTTCAAGATGAAGAACCAAGACAGGGTTAAGTGACTTGCCCAGGGTAATACAGCTAGTAAGTGACTGAGATAAAATTTGAACTCACTAAGTCTTCCTGAATCTAGGCTTAGCACTCTATCATTTAGTTGCCCCAAAGTGTTCCTTATGGAGTGACAAATTAACTATGTAGTTATTAGAAATTTCTGTTGTCTGCAATAGAATGATCCAGTCATCTTGCTAAGGGTACTCTTATGTTTATGTTTCCTCCCCTCCCCTTTCCCCCCTCCCTTCTCCTCTCTTCTGTCCAACCTCAGTCAACTCTCATACTGGTAGCTCAACATATTGGGTGCATTGAGTGGGGGAAGGAGGTTATGTTAAATTATAGATATGTGCTGATAACTAAAATTCTCCTAGGGGTAATTTGTGTGTTTGTGTGTGTGTGTGTGTGTGTGTGTGTGTGTGTGTGTGTGTGTGTGTGTATGTGTGTGTGTGTATGTAAGAGGGGAGTGGCCAGCTAGGTGGTGAAGTGGATAGAGCATCAACCCTGGAGTCAGGAGGACCTGTGTTCAAATTTGACTTCAAACTCGACACTGACCAGCTTTATGTGACCTTGGACAAGTCACTTAACCCTGATTGCCTTGCATCTCTAGTCATCCTAATCCATATCTGGCCACTGGACCCAGATGGCTCTGGAGGTAATAGCACAGCACCCTGTAACTCAAACTCAATTCATGTGCATGTCTTGGCATCACCTCCCTGATGTCATGGTCTTCTTCAAGAACAAAGGACAAACATCTTGCTATGTAAGAGGGGAGTGATAGATTCTACTACTCAACCCCAACAATCTACCTCTTATACATATAATCTATCACATTGCAGCATGAACTCTTTCTTTTTTTTTCAAGGCAATGGGGTTAAAGTGGCTTGCCCAAGACCACACAGCTAGGTAATTTTTAAGTGTCTGAGGCTGGATTTGAACTCATGTACTCCTGACTCCAGGGCTGGTGCTCTATCCACTGTGCCACCTAGCTGCCCCGACTATAAACTCTTGGAATAATACTAAATGAGAAGACATAGACAAGAATAAACAGTGTTACTCAACATAAGGCAAAAGTAGGAATGACCAAAGTATTAACAATCCATTCAGAAAGCTGGAATGTATTCTTCCACCAGTGTCTGTATTATCTATAAGAAAGAGAGTTGAAACTCACAGGAAACCTAGCAGGGAGGTCCACGAGAAGGGAAAATCATATCCTCAAGACAATTCATGAATTTAGATATCAGACTGGGATATCTTTGTCTCTATAAAACATCCTGTACTTGTTGGGCAAAACTATCCACATCATCACAACTTTTCTATTAGGCAAAAACTTGTAACCTTGCTACTCTTAATACATCAAAGCAGTGTCAATCTCTTTTATCACATAGACATTCTTAGCATAGTATTAAGAAAGGGCCATGCTCTATTTTAGCCAAAAATATATCAGCATAACTTGAAGAGCATTTCATTCTCTTTTAAAGTTGTTTCAGGCAATAAACAATAGCACAGACATCCTAAAAAGGTTTAGGTTATAGATGGTATTTAGGGAGCAATAAGATCAGACAGTTCTTCAAATAGCAAAAGCTTGTTGTTTTATTTCTTTCTTCTCTCCAATAAGAAGCTAGAAAGTACAGATCTCACTTGGTTTTCCCTCTTTCAGTTAATTCATTCTTTGTCCAACCAATCACCTCTCAAGAAAGCAATGTCTCTTTTCTAATCAGCATGGCACTCAGAAAAGCAAGTTGTAAGGCTTGCCTCCAGTCGGGTTCCCTATTCTATCTTCTCTCAGTGACTTCTGTTCCCATCTCTTATTTTTAGTTTCCTCTTCTGTTTCTATCTTCTTGTTTCATCGTAACCCCTGTTTTTCTAATCCTCCAAATTAGAGCATCTGCATTACCATCATTTTCTTCAGCACAGCTAACATTTATGTGTATGGCATTTACTGTACTAAACAACAGTATGACAGATACTGTACTTAAAAATTTTAAATTATTTCAGTTGATTTTTATAGCAACCTGGGAGGTAGATGCATTTTTTTCCTCTTACTGGACAGTGGTTAAGTAAGAGACTTTCCCAGGGTCACAAATCTAGTAAATCTCTAAGGATAGATTTGAACTATCTAGTCTTTCTGACTTCAGGCCTGGTTCTCTATCCACTGCATCACCTCTTGGTGTGAGTAGTGTGACTCATCTCTAATTGATGATGTTAAATGTACAAAATCCACCTATCACATATGATTATAGCAGTTCTTATATAAACGTTTCTTATTTCTCAGTTACTTTATTTCTAGTTCATCACTATATAAGTTCTTCAGAACTCCAAAAATAGTTATATATTATAGGGGAAAGATATATACTGCTATAATCTTTAAGCAGATCAAATAGGTCTTATGAGTACATTTGACTAAGGGGTCCATCTTAACTTTAGCTAAAAATTTCCAATTCTTTTCAAGCTGATCTTATTAGAGTTCCATTTCTGTTTCTTTCATCACCTCATTTCATACCTTCAAGTGTCAGTAATTAAGTATTCTGCCTATCAGATTAATGAAAGAGCCAAATTTTCTTGGAGAGACATGAATGATACAATACAGAAATGAAGGTAACCTGAAAACCCAATCAGAGATTAAATGGGGAAAAAGACTGAAGAGAGGAAAATATTCTTATTTAGCAATACACACTGAAGTTCCCATATCCTTGGTAGAGTGGAGAGAAATGGTTATCAGCAGAGTTGAATAACTCTTTTTTTTTCTTTTTCTCACATCATCATTCCTTTCCTGCCCAATTCTTTTCCCCTACCCTACATAAATTAATTGTACAAACTCATATGTTTTTCTAAACCTTGTCAGCTTTAGAATTCTTGATGTTACTCTTAAAGGATCAGGCTATGCCTCTATCTATTGTAAACTACATATCCTTATTCCTAACAAATGCATTGAAGCTAGAGAGTACACAGAATTTAAGTCCTGCCTTAGAAACTTCTTAGTTAAGTGATCTTGTTGTATAGGTTATCTAATCTGTCTGCTTCAATTTTCATCTACAAATGGAAGAAATAGTATTTAAGTCTCAGCATTATAATGAGGAAAAATGAGGCAATATTTTAAAAATGTTTTGTTTTTCCAACTACATACAATGATAGTATTTACTAATCATTTTGCAAGGTTTTGAGTTTTACATTTTTCTCCCTCCCTCTCTTCCATTCCCCTCCCCCTGACAGAAAGCAACCTGAAATAGTTTTACATTTATGACCATGCTATATATAATCTATAACCATCCATATTGATTATGTTGTGAGAGAAGAATGAGATCCAAATGGAAAAAAGAAAACATTAGAGTGAAAAAAATGACAAATACATAAGACAACTTTTAAAAAATATTATTTATTTTAGGCAATGGGGTAAGAGTGACTTGCTCAAGATCACACAACTAGGCGATTATTAAGCATCTGAGATCATATTTGAACACAGGTCCTCCTAACTCCAGGGCTAGTGCTGTATCTACTGTGCCACCTAGCTGCCCCCAAGACAACTTTTAAAAAATTGAAAATAATAAGCTTTGGTCTTCTGGATAAGGATGGTATTTTTCATCAAAAGTCTTTTAAAATTGACTTTGATTAATTGTATTGCTGAAATAAACAAGTCCATCAGGATTTGTCACCATCCCATGATATTGTTGGTGTGTATAATGTGCTTCTGCTTCTATATATTTCACTCATCATTAATTCATGAAAGTCTTTCCAAGCTTTTCTGAAGTCCTGTTCCTCATGATTTCTTTCCTTTCCTTTCCTTTCCTTTCCTTTCCTTTCCTTTCCTTTCCTTTCCTTTCCTTTCCTTTCCTTTCCTTTCCTTTCCTTTCCTTTCCTTTCCTTTCCTTTCCTTTCCTTTCCTTTCCTTTCCTTTCCTTTTTTTTTATTTAGTTTTTGCAAGGCAGTGGGGTTAAGTGACTTGCCAAAGGTCACATAGCTAGGTAATTATTAAGTGTCTGAGGTCAAATTTGAACTCAGGTCCTCCTGACTCCAGAGCTGGTGCTCTATCCACTGCTCCACCTAGCTGCCCCCCCCATGACTTCTTAAATAAGAATAGAGTTCCATAACATTCATAAAGCATAGTTTGTTCAGCCATTCCTCAATTGATGGACATCCTCTCAGTTTCCAATTCTTTGCTACTACAAAAAGAGCTGCTATGAATATTTTTATGCATGTGGGATTTTTACTGTTTTTCATGCCATCTTCAGGTACAGACCGAATAGTGGTATTGCTGGATCAAAGGGTATGCACATTTTATTGCCCTTTGGGCATAATTCCAATTTTCTCTCCAGAAAGGTTGGAGCAGTAGGAGATAATATTTTTAAAGAACTTTGCAAACCTTCATGAGTTAAATATATGCTAGTTGCTATATGTTTTTTAGTTTTTAGGTTGGTTAGTGCATTCTTTAATTATTCACATCAGGTTCTTTGGATACAACTTCACCTTTCTTCTCCATTAGAATTATTTTTCTTTATGTCCTTTGAAATGTTAGACCATGAAAATTAACATCTTTCTGTATCACAAATTCTAAGGCAAAATTCACAAGAATCCCATCAATTTCATCCCAAATCTCTATTTACCTTCCTGATGAGAATCTAATAAAAAAAATAGGTGCCTCTTATTCATACCTCCACCTTTTGAAGGATGTAATTATCATTAAGGTTAAATAAAGAAATTACTTCTGCTATAGAGAAATCTAACACACGTCAATGTAAAAAGAACAACCTATCATTTCCATGTCTCTGTGATAAACTCATGAGCTATTTCCTCATCTTTTTTTTCTTCTATCCACATGGACTGTAGGCCTCTAGTAAGAAGATCACCTCAGTTCCTGCATACCTATATCTAGATTGATCTATCTATCTAGTCACATTAAAAAGGGTTAAAAATGATTTAGGAAACAGACATAGTTTTCAGTTTCATATCAACATGGTTGAATGGAAATGAATATTTAATACATAGGGAAATTTGACTCTCCCTCTGAAAGAGGGAAAGAAAAGGGAGAAAGGGTCAGTATCTTGCATCAAGAGAATATTGTGGAGGAAATATCACAAAGTATTACTGATCATTCACAATCTTGGGTTCAATTCATTTACTATCTTCCTTCCCTAAGTTGGGTTATAGTGTGTGATGTATTATACACATCTCCTTATTCATCTGTGCCAATGCCACAACTGCAGACATTTAACTTTTTACTTTTTTGTTCTTTTACTGATGTCTCATTTAAAGGGCAAAATATATTTATAGCAATAGTTCTACTTTATCTGAAATTACAGAGATTCTATATGTTATATACAAATGACTAAAGTAAGCAAATAAACAAATAAAAAAGACCTAACAATAGAATAGTATGTTTGAATCAGGATGCTTGGTTGTTTCTCAAAACTACAAAGTGATATACCTCACCTGAAGCAAAGAAACTTTAAACACAAACAACAATGAGAAGAGAGAAATTCAAAAGAGACAAAAAAGGAAATATTCTGGTGATATACAAGGTCTAATAAAAATGTTTGGCAGTTAATAAATGAAAGGAATGTAGTCAGTATGCTAGAAGTTTTATCTTTGGTTCCATAAGAATAAATTCCTATCCAACATTAAAAGACTGAGCTTTTTACTCAATGATATAAAAGTTTCTAATGTAGTTTCAAAATGGGAAAGAGTCATCTTACAGCAGAATCACCACAGGTAAACAAGAAGCAATTGTTTGCTGAAAATAAATCATAGATGATGAATGTTATGTTATCATTTGATTAAAAAATAGCACTTTATAATGCATACATGTATATACTCATTCATGCATGCATGTTTACACACACAAAGTGTTTATATGAAGCTAAGTTTTCTGAATTATGTGACATGAATAAAATAAAAAAGGCTGTGCTTATCACTATAAATAAAAGAACATGTTCAAGAGAAAAAAATGTACATAGAAATAACAACATTTGGATCATTAGCTAATAAAATAATACTCTAGCATTCCAACTACAAATAATTTATGATCTCAAAGACTGACAATAGAGAAGAAATCCCAGAAAGTACTGCCAAGTTGGAAATGCTTCAAATACAAATCCCTTTTTATCTTCTCTTCTTCCCTTCTTTCTCCCTTCCTTTCCCCTCCCTTCCTCTCCCCTCTATTCTTCCTTTTTTTCTTTCTTTTTTCTTTCTTTTTTTGCATTCACTTCTTGTGCTTTCCTCAGTGTGTGAAAGCATATATATTTTAAAATTGCAGTAAAATCTTATGAACTAAGGGGATATAGCTGGTATGATTTGCCTAAGAAATAATTATGATTTTTACAAGATAGTGGCCAGAGAAATATTCTGTCTCTTCTGAGAAAAAGTGATGCTAGATGATTTTTATCTTCCAACTATCTTTCCCCTCTATCACTCACCTTTTTCCTTGAAAATAACTTTAAATATTAGAGGTTGACCATTAAAAACTGCCCTTCAATTCCTTCAGTTTTGCTTAAAGAACTTTTCAATGTAACCATATAATTTAAGTCCTTAACACTTCACTGTTTCTGTTTTAAGATATGAGTTGAAATCCTGAGTGTAAGATTAGTATCTAGGCAAGTCAATTAAACATTCTGGATTGCAACTGTCTGATTTGTAAAATGAAAGTTTTGGATTATATGATCTTCAAGGTCCACCATACCATTGAATCTTATGTATCTTACAAGCAACAGTCCAAACATGACCTTTGAGACATTGTAAAATAAAAATATTCAATTCTGTTTTGAATGTTTTCACACCTACGAGTTTAATTTTCATTTAATCTCTAACTAAACCAGGAATTCTTAGCCTGGCATCAATGATCTTTTTTTGTTTTTTAATATTTTGATAGGTATCTATGTATTTGGTTTCCTTTGTAATCTTATGCATTTTATTTTATTCTTTTAAAAATACTTTGTTGATATAGTTTTCACCAGACTGACAAACAGTACCATGGCATAAGAAAAAAAGATTACAGTCTTTTAATCTAGTGTAAATTATATTTAGAAATTATTAGATACATTTGCCACACAAGCCCCTTCTCCCAATCCCCCCCCCCCCAAGAATATACCTTGAAGACATTTGAAATGCATTCTTTTTGGTTATTGTTCTGTCATTTCAGTCATGATACCATTTGGGGGTTTGCTTGGCAGAGTTATTGGAATGATTTGTCATTTCTTTCTGCTATTCATTTTACATTTGAGGAACCTGAGGTAAACAAGGTTAACGTTCATAGTTATCAAAAATGTGAGACTAGATTTGAGCTCAGATCCTCTTGACTCCAGGTCTAGAACTCTATCCACTGAATCATCTAGCTGCTTAAATACCTTAAGAATCTAAATATGTTTTCTGTTTATTTACATAACTAGTTTTTTTTGGTATAATTTACTCTTTTCATGTAATTAGTTTGGATACTGACATTGGCTTTATAGGGAATTCTCACATAAATTGAGGAAGAAGTGATAATTCAAAAGGTAACTAGATCAATATCTCTACTGAAATCTGTGTGTGTGTGTGTGTGTGTGTGTGTGTGTGTGTGTGTGTGTGTGTGTTTGTGGGGGGGGGTGGGGGAGGAACTTGAGTTCAAATGTAGCCTTGGACACTTCCTAGTTCTCTGACCCTAGACAAATAGAGAACCCCATTTTTTTTTTTCAGTTTCCTCATCTGCATGGGGAACTGGAGAAGGAAATGGCAAATCCCTCCTGTATCTTTCCCATGAGTATCCCAAATATGGTCATAAAGAGTCAGATATGACTGAAACACCTGAATAAGACAAAAACATATGCAAAAACACATGTGAGCACATATGTGTATGTTTTGGCAAATGACACTTATTTTTGTTAAGAGACAGGAGAATTAGTCCCCGTATTTCCACATTCTTTACAGTGTTCAGTTACTTTAGGCATGGTTATTTTGCCATTGAAATCAAATGATAACAAGAAGAGATACTTAATACTGCCTGAGAATTCTTTGTTGTGCCCTAATCAATGTCTTAACCTTTCATTTTATAACTTTGAATGGGAATGAATGCATTGTAAACCTTTTTTTTCTTCATGAATTCTCACTTTACTTAACTTTCAGCATAGGACCTTATAAGCAAAGTTATAAGGAAAAAGGACTTTTTAAGATAAAACTTCAGGTCATCTAATATTTCTATCAATGCAATATGAGAGCTATGAAATTATCATATACAGTCTTAATAATTCTCAGCATTGTTCAAAGTCCCTCCAATCCCCCCAAATGAAATTCTTTTGTAAGATATTACCCATTAAAGTTTTACAAATATGTAGAATAAAATCAGAGCAGAGAACATTTGATATGAATAACAGTTCTATTTTGTTTTTATTATAATTATAAAATTTATCCTGTTCTGTCAACAACCTCTAAAATTTTACCTTGAAGTATAGAATGCATTTAAATTTTTATACAAATGAAACATTTTCGATATCTAAAGAGTAAGTTTGTCTAAATCAAGTCAGTCCTCTATAGACATTTTTTAAAAGTGGGAGCACAGGATGATCATGAATAACAAAAGAACTCCAATGTTATTCTTGCAAATAGTTCATATTTTCCATTTCATGTTCCTTATTTTGCTTGAGATATCTACTTATTCCCAAAGATAAGCCAAACCCAGATCAAATGAAAATAAGTTTTTATCAGGCTCCTTTTCTGTATAAAGTACTAATGACCTAAAGAAGTCAACAGGGACTGAGCAGCACAACTTATAAGTTCTTTACTAATTAAAAATAGCTTGACAAGAGCACAAACTACTAGGTGATCAGCAATGGTTTCCTTTAAAAAGTGACACTGAACTGTGATTTGAACCTGAAAGACATCTAAATCTCTTAGAACTAAAGAAGGAGACTAATACTAAATATTGGGAACAAAAGACTGACTGAAGTGCTAGAGACAAGAGATAGAATCCTGAATTAGGAGAACAAGTAATTTGTGTGATATGATGTAATATACAGTAAGTCTAGAAGGGTTGATTACAGTCAGATTGTGACGAGTTTTGATATTAAGTGGGTAAAATGTACTTTATCCTTAATGAATTCAGTTAGCAATGAATTTGTTCAAACTTGGAACTCAAATGGACAGATTAGTGCTACAGGAATATTTGGCAGCTGAGTGGATGTGAGGTTTGTGAGAGGAGATACTAGGAGCAGGAAGAAAGACCAATTAGGAGATTATTGCAGTAGTCTAGGTGAGAAGTAATGAAGCTTGAATCAACTGGTTATGAGGATCAAATGGGCTAATATTTATACTGTGCTTTAGCACAGTATCTATGGCACTATGGTAGATAGCGGGAATGATATAAATGCTTATTCTTCTTCATTTGGCCTCACTAATCAGAAAAGGATGATGTGGAGATAGAATTAATAATGACTAGGTAATTGAATGGATATGGGGAAAGTGATAGAAAGGGAAAAGTTGAAGATAATACTAATGTTATAAGGCTAAATGACTTGTTCATATTGTCCTTAAAAGAAATAGAGAAATTTCACAGAAAAATAGATTTAAGGTTAAATAATGATGTTCATTTTAGAAATGTGAACCATGGATGAGCATGGGACATGCAAGTAAAAATTTTTAGCAGACAGCTTTTGATATAAGAACTCTCTCAGATATAAAGATTGGATTCAAGGATTGAGAGTCATCAGAATAGAGAGAATTATTGAAGCCATGAGAACTGATGAGACGGAGGAGATATAAATAGAAAGGAGAAGATATAAATAGAAAATAAAACAATTTTTTATTAAGTAATTTTACATAAGGATATTAAGCATATCGTCTAATGACATACATATTCAATGAATTACTTTTGGTTATTTGAAATGAAGTGAAAGTGCACCCAAGACTTGAATAGCACTTTGATGTCTCCTTATATACATATAGGTATAATATATATATCTATATAATATATCTCTATATATCTTTAGATATATATATATATATATCACTAAAAGCTATAAGAAATTCTGTCCTACTTATAGTAAGAATAGCAACAGCTAAAAATATAATGAAATCTACATTATAGCTGATTACAAATGTGTCTTTTGTTATAGAATTATCTAATTTCTACCATCTTTTTTTCTTTAATTTCTGAATAGGTGAAAGAAATATGCTCAAGAGAAAAAGTTTGAATTTAGTTCTAGAGCATACAGTAATAACTCAGGTCATAGTTTTAGAATGGGTGGGGACTTAAAAGATTATTGGATTATTAGCTATTAAAAACTGATGCATAGGGAGGTTACTGCTTTGGCATTCATCCTCACTTCATTTTCTCTATTCACCTGATTTGACAATTGTTTTTTTAGTGTTTTTTTTGCAAGGCAGGGGGGTTAAGTGGCTTGCCCAAGGCCACACAGCTAGGTAATTATTAAATGTCTGAGGATGGATTTGAGCTCAGGTACTCCTGACTACAGGGCAGGTGCTCTATCTATTGTGCCACCTAGTTGCCCCATGATTTGATAACTTTGAACTTCATCTGTAAGTAGCTCTGATTGTTCACAGCTGATATCACAGGCAGTTTTATAATGGGAATCTTCTTAGGGTTCAAAAGCATAGAGTAAGGGTTTTGGATGAAACTTATCTCAAAGTTATAGGTAGCCATATATACTGGGCAATTAAACTACATTGCCCATTAGTTACCATCCCTGCTTGGAAACAAACTAAGTTTCTGTCAAAAGTATAAATCAAGACCCAGGCTTCCAGAGGATTATGACTCTTTACAACTGATTTATTTAAACTTTGATTTTTGTCTTTGGTTTTCACCTTTCACTCATACTGATCTCAAACCAAAGTAACATCATAACTTGGCCTTGTTTGATCCTTGTTGGCTTGATGGATAGAGGAGAGGCCTACTGCATTTGGTTCATAATTACTGCTTAATCCCCCTTATTCTGCCACTGCCAACATAACTAAATGCCTTGTTTTACCTTATGCTTTTTCCCCCTTTCTTGTAAATGCTTTCATATATTTCGGAAAATAATAGTATTTTCCCAAGGTTTATTTTATGTATAAAGGAACTTATGTATAAACAAATTGAATAACATCCCAAGATAAAATGGTTAAAGTATGTCTGAAATAAGTCCTTTTAATCTTGAGATTACTAGGTACCTAATATTTGCACTATTTCTATCTAATTGTAAAGTCAGTCTGCCATAATAGATTGACTCCTGACTGTAGTTGCTTTATGATTCTTGTCAAGTCAATCTTTCAGTCTTCTAGGTAGTTCTCTAAAACCATAAATTTCAGAAGAGGTTTCTGCTGCATTGAAAGAAGTTTCCTCACTTTCTTATACTACTGAAATAGGTTCAGACACTGACCCTTTATCTAATTATAATATTTCCCAATCCACCCAATTTTTTTCTTCTAGTGGAATATCTGATGTTCTGCTCCTCCTTGGCTCATATATGTGAACTAAATTTTTTTGCCTCTACCCCATGCTACAGTCTTCCATTTGGTCACCCTGAAATGAACTCCTTTAGCTTGTTTAAAATTCCCAGCTTACTCTCAAAAATCAAGGATGATTTCTAATTGCTTCATTTCCTCCATCTCTCAACCCAAGGCAAAGCAATTTTATTATTTATTTCTTAATCAAGGTAGTATAACCCCCAAAATGACCTGGATTTGGTGTTGGAAAACATGGCTTTGAATCTTTTTTTTCTCTTTCAATTATTGTTTATGTATCCATCAAATACATAATAAACTATTTCTTTTAAAGGCAACACCATACCATCCACCTGGCCATATAACTTCTCAGCCTTGAAATCCTATCTTCAACTCTTCCCTTTGACTCATGCTTCTCCATCATATCCTCTCCACTATCCATCAATTGTTCCAGATTCAATCTAATAATTCTGCAAAATTTCATGTACTCATTCCTTTCTTGAATAAGATGTCCATCTGGCCAACTTGGATTCTAGTAGGAAAGAAAAGAGTTAACAAAGTTGGTTATCTCAATAATGTAGTAGGTGAGAATATGTACTGAGAAAGTGGGTCCGGCCAAGAATATTATATATCAAAATAAAGGAGTTGACTTTGGAATTTATGCACTTAAAACATTTTGAAAAAGATTAAATTTTTAAAAAATAAAAGAAATTCATGCAATTGGATATCATTTAAAATTTTTTATCATGAGAGGACAAAATAGTCTATTTCATTTTTTTTAGCTTGTTTTTTTTTGCAAGGCAGTGGGGTTAAGTGGCTTGCCCAAGGCCACACAGCTAGGTAATTATTAAGTGTCTGAGGCCAGATTTGAACTCAGGTACTCCTGACTCCAGGGCTGGTGCTCTATCCACTGTGCCACCTAGCCTCCCAGGAGGACAAAATAAAAATAACATTTAAGAACAAAATATGCTTTGGGGCAGCTGGATAATACAGTGGATAGAGCACCAGTTCTAGAATCAGGAGGATCTGAGTTCAAATTCAGCCTCAGACTCTTGATCCTTCCTAGCTGTGTGACCTTGTATAAGTCACTTCACCCCATTGCCTCACACACACTTACAAAAAGAACAAAGTATGCAGCATATACTTGAGAGAAGAGAACTAAAGGCAAAGAATTCAACCTGAAAGCTACTACACAATAACATTAACCCAAAGTGATAAAGGTTTACTTTCAGGAATGTCCAGAAAAGATAAAATTCAATAGACCATTTAGAGGAAGAAACAAGTAGCAAGAAGTTATAGACTAAGGACCCAGGAAAAAGAATAATTAAAATTGATCCCCAATTTTTTATGGATGTGGGATATCAAAGAAATTTAGGGAAAGGGAAACACTTTATATTAACTATAGAGAAGATATTCAATGATTTTTTTTTCTCAAGGAATTGAATCATACCCATTGTGAGTTTTTGCTTTTAGTCTATGTTATCAGAAGCTCATTTCTATTTTTATTAATCATGGACCCCAAGTTAAAAAAATAGAGATTGGGGCTATCCCTTTCCTTTGTTGCAAAATACATGGATCTCTAGCAGATAGAAATTCATTCATTTATTGAAAAAGTAGTAAGCACTTTCTATAACAGAAGCAGTTCAGTGAATGGGAAAGAGCAATGAAATGAATTGGAAGATATGAAGTTCAAATATGTGATCTGTTAGGAATCATGACCATATAACCACCCCACCTCTATGGGCTTCAATTTTTCTCAATTGTTGACTGAGAAATCTCTTAAATCTTTAAGTTCTCTTCTAACATTAATAAATACAAGATAGTAATATGAGCCTACATGAGGTCTATATGAAATGTAGGCACTGATATCAGAAATGTGTATACCTATTCCAAAAGTGACTATAATTTTACTATTATTAAGAAATACATATCAACAATATAGGCATTCAAAATAGAAAATTAAAAAAAGAAGAGGTTACTGGAATAATTAGTAGTCTTGACAGTGCTAGTGTGCAAAAATTTCATGAAATATGTGAATTTAGAAGAGTGGAACATTTCCAGATTGAATTCTACCCCTACAGTTGGCAGTATTGCATCTTCATTCAAAGAAAATTCTCTAAGCAGCCTCAGGTTTGAGTAGGTTTATTTTCTTTTCCGGCCCCCTCCGATTTTTAAACATTTTAAAGTTTTGAGTTCTAAATTTTGTCCCTCCCCCTTCCCTGAGATAGTAAAGAATTAGATGAAAATTATACATGTACAATTATATAAAACATTTCCATCTTAGTTATTTTGTAGATTTGAATAAAGGAAACAAATGAAAGAAAGGAAGTGAAAAATAGCATGCTTCATCTGTATTCCTCTTTTTCTTCTCTCTCTCCCTTTTTCCATTTAATTTTTGAAAGGCAAGATAAGTTTCTTAACTTAACTGAGTGTGTGTATGTTAACTTTAAGCCAAGTCTGATAAGAGTAAGATTAAGGCAGCTTTCATCTTCTCCTTTCTTCCCCTTTATTGCATCCTTTGTACCTCTTTACATAATGTGTTTTACCCATTCAATCTCCTCCATCCTCCTGTCTCTTTACTGCCCCTCTTGTTAAGGAGATTTTGTTTTTAAATCCTTCTGTTAGAATGATGGTTAAGTCATGAGTGTTCATTATTTCTGGCTAAGTATATTCTCTATAATAGAGTTACAATTCTCAAGAGTTATGAAAGTCTTTCTCCCAGTGGATATATGATCAGTTTCATCTTATTGGATGGCAGTTTTTTCTCTTTACCCCCCCATTTTTTTTACCTTTTCATGTGTCTCTTGAGTCTCCTGTTTTAATTCTATATTTTCTATTTAGCTCTGGTATTTTCATCAGGAAAAGTTGGAAGTCTCCTATTTCATTAAATGTCCATCTTTTCTCCTGGAAGAGAAGGCTCAGTTTTGCCAGACAGTGAATTCTTGGTTGCATTCCAAGCTCCCTTGCTCTTCAGAATATTGCATTCCAGGCCCTTCAGTCCTTTAATGTTGATGCAGCCAGGTCCTTTACCATGGCTCCTCAGTATCTAAATTGTTTCTTTATGGCTGCTTTCAGGATTTTCTCTTTTATTTGATAGTTTTAGAATTTGACCACAATATTCCTTGTTGTTTTCATTTTGGAATCCCTCTCTGGAGGGAATCCATGCATTCTTTTGATAATTATTTTGCCCTCTGGTTCCATGATGTCAGGGAAATTTTCCATCACTAAATCCTGCAATATTGAATCCTGGCTTTTTTTTTCTCTCTTCAATATTTCCAGGGAGTCAGATGATTTTTAACTTTTCTCTCCTGGATCCATTCTCTAGGTCAGTGGTTTTGTCATTTTCTTTTCTTTTTTTTTTTGACTTTTTGCTTTTGTTTAACAGATTCTTGTTGTCTCATAAAGTCATTAGTTTCCACAGACTCCATTCTTTTTTTTAGAGAAGAATTTTCTTCTTTTCCAATTGATCACTTCTATTTTTGAAGGAATTTTGAGGTTTTGAGAGAATGATTTTCTTTTTTACATTTGATCAATTGAGGTTTTGATAGAATTATTTTCTTTTTTGCATTTTTCCAATTTTATTTCCCAAGGATTTGTTTTCTTATTGCAAAATGTTAATTTTCCCTTGTGTTTCTTTTCCCAAATTTTTCAATTGATTTTTAAACTCCTTTCTGATTTCTTTGAGGAAGTCTTTCTGGGCTCAGGACCAAATCATATTTACCTCAGAAGTTCTAGATCTCTCTGAGTTAAGGTCTTTGCCTCCAATGTAGTTTTCCATGACCCCCCTTTCAATGACTTTTCTTTATTTTCCTAAGGTCTTGTGTTGGGGAGGGGCTGGTTCACAGACCTTTGGTTTTGAGCTCCCTAGATATTTTGCTCACTGTGTTTAGTAACTACAAGAGGGTCAGCCAGAAGGGCTGCTAGAGGCTTTCTCTGGAGTGTCCATGACCTTGATTTGAGGACCTCTCCCTAAGCCTGGAGGAGGTGGGGGACACAGTTGGATACTGTTATCCTTGAACAATGTGGGCTGGGCCCCGGGGTGAGAATGTTAATCTCCTTATTCAGGTGAGAGAGCTCTGCTGACCACACCTGAGCCTGGTGGGGGGGAGGGGCAGGCTGTTTTACTGTGTTTGTTCTGGGAAGAGGACTCGTTGAAATAAAACTATGGAGCCCATGTTCCACCAGACCCACTGAGCCCAGTGTATCAATGTCCAGCCACATTCTGTAATTCTTTGTGCTGGAACTCACCTTCCAGCTCCACTGGTGCTTCCCAGACCATCTCTCCTGTCCGGGGTCTTCTTCCCCGGACTCCCGAGTGAGCTCCTCAGTGGGCACTGCTTCAGGCGTCCCTGGTATTTCCCTCCCCCGGGGATCAGCGAGGAGGGACTCAGGCAGACACTTCTTCAGGAGGCATATGTTTTATTAGGTGCAGAGGGATCCCCCGAATAGCTCAGGGCGCTGGTTAATATAGGGAGTTATTTCCGGGCTGCCACCCCAATCCGCCCCGAGGGCAGAACCTACCACCCGATTGGAGCAATGGACACAGGCCAACCAGGCGAAGCCACTGCTCCCCTTAAGGAGCCGTGTCTTCTCTGGGTTGGTCTGACCTCACTCCCGGGGAGGTCCTATCCACCCAGGCGGTCAGGGCCGACCCCCGACAACTCCCCCTTTTTGTTTGACATGAGTATGTCTGCTTTGAGTTGCTCAAGGGCCCAACGCCCCATTTTTATAAACAGAGAAAAAAGAAGGGGAAACAGGCAACATAGCAATAAGGCCATTAAACACCATGCACCAAGAATCAACAAATAATGCATCCAATGATTAAGGTCTATCTTATTTATCCAATCAGGGAATAGACCGTGATCATCCTCCATATCTTTCTTATACTGATCTGTGATATTCCTTATGGTATTGATTATTTTGTCTAACTCATCTAGATAAGTAGGTAGAACAGTCACTGCTTGTGTGGTAAAGACATTACACCAATAGTCTGTCCTCTGTCCTTCGGGGCACACCCAATATAAGTCATAAAACAGTTCAGCCCAAAGGTTCCAGATGGTGTTGTTCACTTTGGCAGGGGCAGTGTTGTCCGTAGAATGAATGATGACATCGAAGGCTGCTGCGGCTTTCCAAAGGTGCGTCTGTGGTCTGGTACTGTTGTCTTTCATCACATGCGGGACCGGAGCAGCAAAATAGGGGCCTGGGCCGCCATCCAGGAAATACACTTGAGTGCCGTTCACGTTGGGACCGTAGACTGGAACTCCTGTAGAACAAACCTGTACGGCTTCAAACATAGTTGGTGAAGGAGAGCATGGTGGTAGAGGGGAATGGGGTATTTCTTGGTTAGGGGACATTCCTGCAGCCACTCTAATCCTGTCCATAAAATTACAAGGGCCATCAGTTTTATTACTTTCCCAAGAGGCTTTAGTGGTATTGCATCCGCCTCCCAGAATCCAATGCCACGTTTTATTGAACTCGCTCAAAGCCATTCTTCCTATATAACTGTTATTGGGCAGAGGGAGTGACGAGACATAGTGTATATCTCCTTTGGTCTTATCAACTGGCGTCAGATAGGCCACAGGCATAAGATGTTGGATCATAGAAAAATGCAAGAAGTCACCATGCCCAAGATTGCTATCTGGTCCATGAGGGGTTTCTTTAAGTGTTCCATTTACCACCTGAGCACAGAGGGGGTGAGAGCCTGTAGTAAGGCATATCGGAAGATGCAAAGAAGTCAAAGTTACAGGGCTATTCAGATCATGTTTCTTTTCAGGAGGAGCCCCTTTAAGTCCTCCTAGCACTAGGTAGGCAGAGCCTGCTAACTGTAATTCCACTGGATCTCCTATCCATGTGGCTGGAACAACCGTAGGAAACCCTGGTATTACTGTCCAATAAGTAAAATGAGTGGCCTCAGTAAGATTTTTCCAATGAAGGGGAATGGATCGGGAGTCAATGGGTTTTAATCTGCTTAATATTCCTAGTATACTTAGCCATTTATGTGCCATCTTTGCTTTCTGCGTCCTGTTGAGGCGCTTCCGTCTGCTTTTTTTTGTGGTTTCTCTTTATCTTCTGTACAGGTCCTGGTCCACCTGGTGGGCACCCAGCGTGTCCCTTCACCTGTGTGGAGACTCAAGAATCCCTTTCCCCATACCATCACCTGGGCGGGACCATGCCACTGTCCTTCCTCATCTCTCCACCATGCTGTCGTGGGTTTATTTTTTGTTAGGTTTTTTGTCTGTGTATGTGTTTCTTGTGTTAGTGGAGTTTGTGGAGGTAGTATTTGTTTCATAGCAGGGGTAATGCCCTGATCATCACCAATCAAGTAATTCCTGGTGAAGACCGCAGTTGCTACCTGAACTGCAGTGAGTCTACCATGCACTCCCCCTTTTTGTTTAATGAGAGTGCGCTTCAAGGACTGATTGGCACACTCCACAATGGCTTGACCGGTGGGGTTGTAAGGGATACCAGTAACATGAGTGACACCGAATTGGTGGCAGAAGCGAGCAAAATTTGTGGTTTGTAAAGCATTAGCGAGGAGATTAATAGAGGTTTGGAGAGGGTCTGGGGGAGGTTCCTCATCTAGGGCCTTATCAATTATCTCCTCTAAGGAGGGGTCAGCAGGCAGAGTAGCTAGCAAGCCTTTTGAATGAGTTAGTCCTCCCTTTATTAACTGAATGATTAATGGTTGTGCTGCATTCCCTGTCCCGAATTTCCCTTCCACGGTGGTCTGCACTCTGCTGATAAAATCTACAGCAGACTCCCTATTTCTTTAAGGGTATTTGGGGGCTGGTTCCCTCAGGTCGTCAAGCCCCTCATCTGGGGGCGGGGGCCATTCAGGTTCCCCTAGTAACGAGGGCCCTGTTTGTGTTTCTCCGGGCACGGCTCCCAGTGGAGGCTGCGGGTCAAGAGCCGCAGCCACCACGGAGTAAATCACAAAGTCCGTGTCCGATAGAAAGCCAGGTTTTTCTGTGTTATAAGAGGCCATTTGAGTTCCTTCCACTCTCCATTTCTGAGGGTCAATGCCGGTGTGGGAGACCCAAGGGGAGACAACCAATATTTTTTCCACCCAATCCTTACATTCTTTTATACGGACTCTTATGCCATGAGTCTTTACTAGTGCATGTACTTGACATGCTAATACTCCTGAATCCTCTGGCTGTAAATGCTTAGACATTCCTTTGCCCATGTTTACTCCCTCTAGGTGTCCCGTGGACCTAGGGTGTCTGCCTCTTCTGTTTTTACTTAAACAGGCTTACCTCACTCGGCGGGGTCTTCAAGTCCCTGTTCGGGCGCCAGTTCTGTCCGGGGTCTTCTTCCCCGGACTCCCGAGTGAGCTCCTCAGTGGGCACTGCTTCAGGCGTCCCTGGTATTTCCCTCCCCCGGGGATCAGCGAGGAGGGACTCAGGCAGACACTTCTTCAGGAGGCATATGTTTTATTAGGTGCAGAGGGATCCCCCGAATAGCTCAGGGCGCTGGTTAATATAGGGAGTTATTTCCGGGCTGCCACCCCAATCCGCCCCGAGGGCAGAACCTACCACCCGATTGGAGCAATGGACACAGGCCAACCAGGCGAAGCCACTGCTCCCCTTAAGGAGCCGTGTCTTCTCTGGGTTGGTCTGACCTCACTCCCGGGGAGGTCCTATCCACCCAGGCGGTCAGGGCCGACCCCCGACACTCTCCCATAGCCAAATCTTCCATGGTTTAGTTGGTCCTTGAACTTTGGCTCCCACAGTCAAAGCCTCCATGACTGATCTGCCAGGTTTCACCCTGCCCTGCTGTCTCTCTGCTCTCTGCCCCAGCCTCATCCACAATACCTGGAGACAGACCTTGTTGGTAGATGTTATTCTCCTTGCTCCTTTTTCTGGGTTTTGTTAATCAATTTTATGTTAAGAGGTTTGTTTCATATTATTTATAGGGTAAAGCCAGGAGATCTTAGCACAGTGACTGTCTTTTCTTTACCACCCAAAGATCTATTATTATTATTATTTTTTTAGATTTTTGCATGGCAAATGGAGTTAAGTGGTTTGCCCAAGGCCACACAGCTAGGTAATTATTAAGTGTCTGAGACCGGATTTGAACTGAGGTACTCCTGACTCCAGGGCCAGTGCTTTATCTACTGTGCCACCTGGCTGCTCCTGAACTATTATATTTTTGAACAAATAAATCCTTTTTCCTTTCTCTGGATAACTTTTGAAATATAGACTAAGAGCTTAAACAAAGGAAATACATGATTTATTACCCTTTAGGCATGATTCCAAATTGTTCTCCAGAGTGGTTGGATAACCAATGATGAATTAGTGTCCCAGTTTTCCTATATCCCCTCAAACAGTCAAGATTTTTCGATTTTTTAAATCATATTAGTCACTCTGATAGACTAATAAAATACTATATATTTTGTATTATGCATAATAATAACCTTAGAAAATTTTTATTTGTTTTTCCCTGGTCAAGTGTGATTTAGAACAGGGCTGTCCAAAATGCGGCCTCATGCATGTGACCCACAGGGCAATTTTATGTGCCCTGTCTGTGAGTTTTCTAAAAGCCACAAAGCTCTCTCACTAAAATGGCAAAACAAAATAAATTGTTTATTGTTTCAATAAAAACTTAAAATTTAGGTTGGTCAGTCCTGATTTATAGCATTATTTCATATGATTACAGATAGCTTTGATTTCTTTGTCTGAAAACTGCCTGTTCATAGCCTTTGATCCTTTATAAATTGGGGAATGACTTATATTTTTACAAATTTGACTCAGTTCTCTAAATAATTTGGAAATGAGACTTTTATCAGATACTTGTTGCAAATTCCTTCTCTCTCTCTCTCTCTCTCTCTCTCTCTCTCCCCTGTCTCTTGCTTTCTTGAACAGACACACTTATCTACTTTCATTGCAATTTTGTTTGCATTAGTTTTGTTTGTACAAAAACTTTTTAATTTTATGTACTCAAAAATCATATAGTTTGCATTTTATAATATTTTCCATATCTTCTTTGGCCCTAAATTCTTTCCTTATCCATAAATTTGACAGACAAACTATTCTTTACTCTCTTAATTTGGTTATGGCATGACCCCTTTTGTGTAAATAATGTGCCCATTTTTATGGGCTGCATGGTGTGAGATGTTGGTCTTTACCTAGTTTCTGCTTACTGTTTTTTAATTTTCCTAGAGTTTTTGTCAACTAAGGATTTCCAAAAGCTTGAATCTTTGTGTTTATAATATGCTAGATTGTTAGAGTCATTTACCATATACTATAATGTCATTTGTACTTAATTGTTCCACTAATCCACCCCTCATTGTTCCCTTGATATCCTTGGACTTTTGTTCTTCCAGATGAATTTGTTATTATTTTTTCTAGTTCTTTAAAATATTTTTGATAATCCGATTTAATGGCACCAAATAAATTAGATTAATTATCTATCATTGCTGTTTTTTATATTGGTTTGATCTTCCTATGAGCAATTATTATTTTCTCAAATTATTTAGATATATTTTATTTGTGTGAAAAATGTATTATAGTTGCAGATAATTTTCCTAATATTGAACCAGCCCAGTGTTTTTGGTACAAATCCTACGTTGTCATATGTAGGATCCTTGAGATAGTACTGTTATCTCTTTGCTAGAAATTTATTTAAAAGTATGCATAATTATTCATTGGGGGATATTGATCTATAATTTCTTTCTCTGCTTTTTATTTTCCTTGTTTGGGTATCAGCATCATATTTATTTTGTAAAAGAAATTTTTGTAGTATGTATGGCTTTTTTTACTTATTTTTCCAAATATTTATATAGTATCGGAATTCTTCAAATATTTGATAGAATTTACTTATGATTCCTTTTGGTTCTGGGATTTTTTTTCCTATGGAAGTTCATTGAAAGTTTGTTCATTTTTTTTCTAAGATTGAGTTTTTTAAGTAACTTATTTCTTCTTTTAATAGGGGTAATTTATATTTTAGCAGATATTCATACTTTTCATTAAGACTGTCAAATTTATTGACATAAAATTGGGCAAAATAGTGCTAACAAATGCTTAATTTCCTCTTCCTTTAAAATTTTGATACTGTTAATTCAGTGTTCTTGCTTTTTAAAAAAAATCAAATTGACCAATTATTTATCTTTTTGTTGGTATAATCCTAAAATCCAACTTTTAATTTTATTTATTAGCTCAATTTTTTTCTATTATAAAATATATCAATCTCTCCTTTGGTTTACAGGATTTCTAATTTGGTCTTTAATTGGAGATTTAAAATTCATTCTTTTTTCTAGTTTTTTCTTCTATTTTCAAAAGTCCAATTTGATTTTTCTCTATTTTATTGATGTAAGCAATTAGATATATAAATTGCTTCCCATATACCACATTGGCTGCATCCCATAAATTTTGGTATATTATCTCGGTGTTTTAATTGTCTTTAATGAAATTATGCATTATTTCTATGATTTATTCTTTGATTTACTTAATTTTTTTTACTTTTTTTAGAGCTAGGTCATTTAGTTTCTAATCAATTTTTAATCTCTTTTCATTGTCCATTATTGAATGTAATTTTTATTGAATTGTGATCTAAAAATGTTGCATTCACTGTTTCTGCTTTTCTGCATTTTGTGAGATTTTAAAATCTGAATGCATGATCATTCTTTTGTGTGTTGCTGAGAAGATGTATTCCTATTACCATTCAATTTTTGCATAAATCTATCATTTCTAACTTTGCTAGAATTTTATTCACCTTTATATTTAATTTCTTGGTTATTTTTTGATTAGATTTGTCTAGTTCTGTGAGGGGAAGTTTAGGTCCCATTCATATATTTTTATTACCTGTTTTCTCCTGTAACTCATGCAACTTATTCAAAAATTCTTCAAAAATTAAATGCTATATCCTTTGACATATGTGTGTGTTTGTGTGTGTGTGTGTGTGTGTGTATTTAGTATTAATATGACTTCATTGCAGTACCTTTTGGAATATATAGTTTCCTTCATTATTTCTTTTAAGTATATCTATTTTTGCTTTTCCTTTGTCCAAGATTGATTGCTACATGTGCTTTTATTTAAACTTAGTTGAAGTCCAATAGATTCTTTTCCAGTCCCTTAACCTTTACCCTGTATATCTTTCTTCTTCAAATGTGTTTGTTATAAACATCATGTTGTAGGAGTCTTGGTTTTTAATCAACTCTATAATCTACTTCCATTATATAGGTGAGTTTATCCCATTCACATTTATATTTCTGATAAGTATTTTTCTCCATGTTATTTTTTCCTTGTTTTTCCCCCTCCAGCTCCCTGACTGCCCTCAAGTGCTTTACTTTCGATCACTGCTTTCCCCAATATACCCTCTCTTTTATCTGGTTTCCCTCCCCCTTCAATTATCTCAGTACTTTTTTCCTTATTGGATTATGTTTTTGTCCTTTGTTGTCAAAGAGAACTATGACATCAGAGAGTGCCAGGATGAGCACTTGAATTGAATTTGAGTGAGAGGGTACTTTGCTAAGTCATCAGACTCACTTTCTCCTCCAGAGCTATCTGAGTCCAGTACCCTGATATGAGCCAGAATGACTTGAAATGACTCTGGCTGTGAGACAATCAGGGTTAAGTGACTTCCCATACTTACCAAGTTTCTGAGTCTGGATTCAAACCCATGACCTCCTAATTCCAAGGTCAGTGCTCTATCCATTTTGCCACCTATTTGCCCTCATCCTTTTAGGAGAACCAAGTGAGTATATATATATATGTTAAAATACTTTTTTGAGTTAAAGTATTTTGAGGGTAGGGTTTAAACTTTGCCTTCCACCCTGCCTGCACTCCCATTTTCTCCTCCAATATAATGGCTCTTTCATCCTAATTTTATGTGGAATTATTTAATCTCATCCAACTTCCCCCTTCTTTCAATGCATTTTTTCCTCACCCCATCTTCTTCTTCCTTTTCGTCTTTTTCTTTTCTGCTTCTTGTTTTTCTTCCTTTCTTCTTCTTCCCTTCTTGTTCTTCTTGTTCTTTTTCTTCCTCTTCCTCTTCTTCTTCTTGTTCTTGTTCTTGTTATCTTTTCTTCTCCTCCTCCTCCTCTTCCTCCGTTTTTCCTTCATTCTCCTTCTTGTTTCCTTCATTATTATTATTTTTGCAGTATTATCCCACTGAATTCACCTTAAGTCCATATCTTTGAATACACATATGTTCACCTTCTGATTGTTCTTATAATAATAAAGGTGCTGAGAGTTACAAATTTATCTTGACATATAGAAATATAAATATTTTAATTTTATTGAATTTCTTATGTTTTTGCTTTCTTGTTTCTTTTTAAACTATATTTTCCTTATATTTGGAGGACAATTTTTATTAAACTTTGATCTTTTAATTATAAATACTTGAAAATCTTCTTTTGTTAAATGTTGATTTTTTTCTCCTTAAAAGTTATATTCAATGATTTTTGCTTATAATCCTTATTCTTTTAAATTCTGTTCTTTAATGTGGAGTTTGCCAAGTCTTATGTAATACTGATTGTAGCTCCACAATATTCAAATTGCTTCTTTTTGACTGGTTGGAATGCTTTCTCCTTAATCTGTGAGTGCAGTAATCTGATGATTATGTTCCTGACAGTTTTCATTTTGGGATCTCTCAGGACTGTTTTGTTTGATAATTTCTTGAAAAAATTTGTCCAGGCTTCTTCTTCTCCTCCTCGTCCTCCTCCTCGTTCTCCTCCTCCTCGTCCTCCTCCTCGTTCTCCTCCTCCTCGTCCTCCTCGTCCTCCTCGTCCTCCTCGTCCTCCTCCTCCTCCTCGTCCTCCTCCTCCTCCTCCTCCTCCTCCTCCTCCTCCTCCTTCTTCTTCTTCTTCTTCTTCTTCTTCTTCTTCTTCTTTTTTAAATCAGGGCTTCCAGGTAGGTAGTTCTATAATTTTTATAATATCTCTGCTAGAACTAGTTCCTAGGTCAGTTGTTTTTCCTATAAGAAATTTCACATTCTTTTTCTTTTTTCTTTTCTTTTCACATTTTAATGCTTTATAGAGTCATTAGTTTCTATTTGTTCAATTTTAGATTTTGAGGAATTATTTTTTCAGTGAGTTTTTGTACTTCCTTTTCCTTTGAGCAATTCTATTCTTTAGGAAGTTATTTTCCTTAGTAAGGTTTTGGGCATCTTTTCCCATCCTATTTATTCTTTTTTTCATGATGCCATGATTCTCTTGTATTACTCTCATTTCTTTTCCCAATTTTTCTTCTACTTTTCTAATTTGTTTCACAAAATTGTTTTTAAGCTCTTCCAGAAATTCTTTTTCGGCCAGGGTCAAATTGCATTTTTTGAAGGTTTCTCATGTATCTCTTTTGACACTATTGTCCTCTTCTAAGTTTTTGTCTTGATTCTTCCTTCATTACTCCATAGTAACTTTCTGTAATGGAGCTCTTTTTTTAAATTATCATTTTCTGTTCTTTTTTGGTGACTTGGTGTTTTTAAATGAGAGTTGGACTCTGGCCCTGGACTGTCTCAAGTTTTTTGTGCTGGGATTCTGGGTCTTAGTGCTAGATTTCACTGGTCTTCAGAGCATAGCCCCTTGCTTTCTCTGGAGTGTTGGCTTCTGCTCTAGTTTGTACTTGGGGTGGGGTCTCCCTGTTGGCCTTCTTTGGGTGTAGGGTTTAACTTCTGGTCTGCTGCAATAGTAAAGCCTTGCTTTTGGGTTTCCATGGTAACAGTATCTTTATTATGGCTGACGCTATAGGAAAGATTTATTTTTAGTAGACCCAATCATGAAGTCCTGCTGCTGAGTTACTATGGAAATAGGACCTTTTTTCTAGTAGGCCACAGGGTATGTGTCTTGTTGGCCAACCATAGAGCGGGGCTTCACTATTGGTAAGCAATGGGGTCTAGGTGGCTAGTGATTGGGGTGTGACTTGGGGAATTTCACAGACTACTCACTTGCCAAGGGGACTGCTAGTTTACAGGAATTAGGGATTTATTGACGGATTACCCCATATGCTGGTGTCCCCTTGCTTCAGGCTTCTTCTGTTATTGTTCTTGAACCCAGTGGTTGGACCTCTCTTGTTTAGTTTATAAGCTGCTTCAGTGCTCGTAGATCAATTCTGAGATAGTTTTCTATTTGTTTGGAAAGAAATTTGAGAGGTTTCAAAGAGTTCCTTCCTCACTCCACCATCTTTGCACTTTAAGTCCTGTAGATTTATTTTCAGAGCATCATTTAGAGTCCTAAATATCATCACCCAAGGCTTATTTAAAATATGCTGAAAATTCTAAGTAAGCCTCTACAAAGATAGTAAGCTGTATTATTTTTTTCTAGACATAGGAAGTTACAATTTGGAGTTATCAGTGTATTGTATTTCATTAGAATTAAAGACCGATGAAATAATCCATAAATTTTTAATGAAACTTTTAGAGGAAAATTAAAAAAAAACATAACATGGATAAGTAATGGAAAGTTATTGATGAACTTGATAATTTGCAAGCTCTTGCCAGAATCTATATCAAGTTACTATTTTGTGAAAAAATCATCTAAAGCATAGACCTACTTGGACATATTTCAACTGTCAACACTTTTATAAATATAATGAGCATTTATTCCATTTACACCCCAGTGTGTGAATGACAATGTTTATCTGTAAGTTTGTTATTTGAATCCTAGAAAGTTATACCAGAGAAACTACCTACAAAATGCTATTTAACCCATAATTAATGTTTTTGCAAATAGAATTCTGAATTCTGAATCCTAGATACAGGGTATCAATCAGTTTAGGAAGGAAGAGTAGGAAATGTTATTCATTTTTTCTTTGGACATACTGTAGAAATACACAGAATGAGTCTTTGCTATCTTAAGTTCTTTCTTTTTTCCTCTACTTCTCATCTCTTATTCCAGTCACCTAAGCCCTCAGACTCTTGGTGGACCTCAAACCCAATTCAAGATCTGCATTATCTTTCTTTTTTGATACATATTATTTATTTTGAGCATTATTTTCTTTTTTAAATTTTGAATCCCAAATTCTCTCCCTCCTTCCTCTACCTCCCCCAATGAAGGAAGCAAGCAAAATATCAATTTTATATATGAAATCACACAAATCATGTATTTCCTCCATATTAGCCATATGGTAAAAAAGGGGGAAAAATAAAGTGAGAAAATTGTACTTCAATTTGCACTCAGTGTTCATTATTTCTCTCTTTGGAGGTAGGATAGCATTTTTTTTCATCATGAATCCTTTGGAATTATTGTCTTGGATCAGTTTTTAATTAGAGTAACCATGACTTTCATAGTTTATCATTATTACAACACACAGTGTACAGTTACTATGCAAATTGTTCTCCTAGTTCTTCTTACTTCACTTTGCTTCAGTTCATGTGGGTCTTGCCACGTTTTTCTGAACCTCCACTCCTGCCCACCATTTCCCATAGCACAACAGTACTCTACCACAATCAGATGATACAACGTACTCAAACAATCTTCGACTGATGAACATTCCTTCAATTTCCAGTTCTTTGTCACACAAAAATAACTGTTACAAATATTTTTGAACATAAATTTTTTTCCTTTGATTTCTTTTTTTGGTATACAAACTTAATAATGGTATTATTGGGTTAGAGGGCATACACAGTTTTATACCCTTTTGGCATAGTGCAAACTTGTTCTCCAAATGGTTGGAATAATTCACTATTCCACCAACAATTAATTAGTGCATCCCCCCCATCCCTTCTAGCATTTATCATATATGATTGATGTGAGATAGTATCCAAGAGTTGTTTTAAGTTGTCTTTCTCTAATCAAGTGATTTAGTGCATTATTATATGAAGATAGATAATTTTGATGTCTTCTTTTGACAACTACTTAATTTATATCCTTTGACCTTTTAATTGGGAGCTTTTATTTTTATGAATCTGACCCAATTTTATATGTAGTGTGCAATCAAGAAATGAGACCCCTTTCAGAGAAACTTACTGTAAAAGTTCCAGATATTTATTGTCTATGACAAATTTTAAATTATGTCTATTTTTAAATTTTAAAAATTTTAAATTATGTCTATTTTTGTTTTCATTTGTCTGAAATCATGATCTTTACTCCTGACTTTTTAAGTTCAGCTGAAGCATATTAGATTCTGCTCCAGTCCTTTATGTCAAATATTTATATCTTTCTATTCCAAGTGAATCTCTTGTTAACAATATATTGTTGTATTTTGGTTTCTAATTCATTCTGTTATCTTTTTATTTGAGGTAATACCATTCATATTCACAATTATGATTACTGTGTATTTGTCTCCATCTCATTTTCTTATGTTTCTTCTTTTTTATTTTGTCCCCTCTTAAAAGTCTATTTTGCTTCTAACCACTGCCTTTCATTTATCTGTCTGTCTGTCCTTTTATCACTCTCTCTTTCTCTTGTTGCTTTCTCTTTATTTTCTTATTGGACAAGTGACATTTCTTTATACAAATGAGTTTGTGTGCATGCATATGAATGTGTGTATTGTGTATGTGTATATATATATATATATATATATATATATATATACATACATACACACATACATTTCATGCATTTCCTTCTTTGAATCAATTCTGATAAGAGTGAAGATCAAGGATTGGCTACACCTACCATTTTCCCCTCTGCTGTTAAAAAAAAACTATCATTCTTTACATCTTTTATGTGAGAAAATTTCTTCTATTCTCCCTCTCCCTTTCTCCTTCTCCCAGTGTATTCTTCTTTCTCGTTCTCATTCTTTCATTATTATTTTGGAAATCATTCCAACATAATTGATTCACATTCATGTCCTATGATTATGTTAACTCATTTCAATCCCCTAATAAAGTTCCGTGGACATATATGTATCATCATCCTACCTAGGAATGTAAACAGTTTAACCGTATTGAGACACTTCTGAGATCTTTATTGAAACCTCTTTCATGTTATCTTTTCAATGCTTCTCTAGAATCTTGAATGTTAAATTTTCTATTCAACTCTGGTATTTTCATCAAGAATGATCAAAAATCTATTTCATTCACTATCTGCTTTTTCTCCTGAAGGATTTTATTCAGTTTTGACAGGAAATTCTTCTTGGTTGCCTTTTAACTGTGTATTCTGAGAAACAAAAATCAAAAGGAGAAAGGATCTAATTGTACAAGAATATTTGTAATAGCTCTTTTCTGGTTTCAAAGAACTAGAAATTGAGGGGATATTTATCAATTGGGGAATGACTGAACAAATTATGATATGTAATTGTGATGGAATGCTATTCTGCTAAAAGAAATAATGAGCAGGATGCTCACAGAAAAAAAATCCCTGAAAAGACTTACATGAGCTGATGCAAAGTGAAATGTATTCTGTATAAAGTAATAGCAATGTTGTAAGATGATCAGCTGTGAATGACTTAGCAGTACAATGAGCTAGACAACTCTGAAGGGCTTAGGATGAAAAATGCTATCCATACCCAGAGAAATAACTGGATACAGATTGAAGCATGATTTTTTGAATCAATAAAGAAATGATGTTTAAAATGTAAATCATAATTTCTCCATACATTATCCTTCATCTTTAAACTACCAAATTTTAAATGTAAGTTTATAATTCCACCAAATATTGTTGCTAATAATTTTTGTCTTTTTTTAGCCTTTGAAAATTTTTATAAATAATTGCAAACTGACTTTATGGAAGAGTTCTTAACCTGAAATACATTTACTTCAAAGTGAATAGGAAAATCCTATGCATTTTACTTTAAACATTTAAAACATTATTTTGAGAAGGTGTCCAGAGGTCTCATTGCTGCATTACCAATGGTACATAAACTGATTATGATCCTAATATAGAAAAAAATATACAGTTTTTGTTGATAAATGTTGACAGTTTTGCTATATTGAAATGTCCATAGCTTGAATCTTATTAGCATATCTCTGCTAATTTACTATCTAAGGAGCAAGGTTAAGAGGGGATCATGAGACAACTGCCCCTCAGCCATTAGACTGCACTTGTGAAACAAATACAGAAAATAAATACAATACAATAAAGGAATATTTGTTAAGTTTTGTTTTTTTAACCAGTATTTTGTAGAATTCATGCTATTAATGTGCATGGATTTATGGATACTTAATAAATATTCATTGGCATGATTAATTAATAAAACCCTTTTCAGGGCATGAAACCTCTTTGGAGGTGAAGAGCTTTAATGTGTGCAGAAAATTCTTTTAAGTTGCCAAACACTCCCTATTTCCAAAAAAGATTTTCTGACCCTGGTACACTGTAGGAATCATCAGGATTACCTTTTGCTCTGACTCACCATGGGGTAAAATGTTCACTGTGCATTCTTATTATGTATGACCAAATTCTCCTGGAAGTTCTACTTTGTTGTCAGTATACCAAATAGAATGCATTCTCCCTGTCTTAATTTGTGCTTATTGAAAATGTCTGTAGCTATAGGCACTTTTACAAATAAGATACAGAATAAGTTATTTAACCTTATTCAACAATATGACTTAGAAGAAGTGACATAAAACTATGATTATTGAGTTCTAAATCTGTCAGTCAGTCCTTTCTTTGTTACCTCAAAGGCAGATGTCCTTTGCCACTCCTCCTCGTAAACATTCTAAAACAGGTTCAACTATGGGAATTACTATTTACAATGAACTCTACAAGGTAACAAGCTTTGAATAAAGAGCAAAAAAAAGCATTACACCTTCAGATTGCCCATAGTTCCATCTTAGGGGCAAAAAAAAATAGAATCCAGATATACTACTGCATTATTTTTTTTCAATTTTTAAAATAAAATAAATTCATTATATGTGCCCCCTAGTGTCATTTTGTGAATTGAAAAACATTTAAATCATACTACAGTCTCACTGTCCTTCTTTAAGTTTAGGAAATACATCATCAAAAAAGTGATAGGGGCAGAGCCAAGATGACAGAGTAAAGGCAAGGAATCACCTGAACTCTGGCCTAAACTCAGTCAGATACCTTTAAATAATGACTTTAAAGAAACTCTAGAGTGGCAGCACTCACAAAAAGATGGAGGGCAATGATTTTTCAATTCAGGACAACATAGAAGATTGTCCAGAAAAGTCATTTGCACCAGGTGAGAGAGTAGGGAAGTCTAGTGAGGACCACTCCATACCAGACTTGGCCCCAGAAAACCCAGACCTTGAAATGACTGAAGTCATGACTGAAGTCAGTTGCAGAAGTGGTGGTTTCCAGACCTCTTAGCCCACAGATACCAAAGAAGTTCAGCAGGAAAGGTTGTTGTCCTAGCATGAGAATGGAATAGAATCTAGCATAGACCATATAAACATAGACCTGACCCCAGCAAACCAGAGGCAGGACTTGGGGGAATCAGCTGTGGCAGCATCTGCTTCCAGATTAAACTCACAGATGGTTAAGGGGGTTGAAGAACTGGTTGGAAGGATATTACATGGGTCTCTTTGCCATCACTGAGGCAGGACTCTGTTGTTCTGTCCATACTTGGATCCAGGTTATAATTCTCTGGGTAGTAGTCCCAGGGAAAGGAAGAGCACTAGAACAACTCTCAACACAGTTCCAGGGCAGGAAAAGAATGCTTGTGGTCACTCACAGCTACAGCATAGGCCAGGAAGGTAGTAAATACTTCTTCTTTAACCATACTACCTTGGAAGAACTGAAAACTTAGAGGTCCCAGAAATATCTCTGAAAACAACTGCACAACATCCTAAAAGCTTACACCTAAAAGTAGAGCCCTACTTTAATTAAAAGTTAAAATTCAAGTAATAGGCTGAGAACTGAGCAAACAAACAAACAAACAAACAAATAAGATTCTGACCTTAGAAAATTACTAGGGTAACAAGGAAGATCAAAACACATACTCAGAAGAAGATAGTAAAGTCAAATTTCCTATATCCAATGAAAATATGAAGGGTCTCAGGCCTTGGAGGAGCTCAAGAAGAATTTTGAAGATCAAGAAAGTGAGATAGAAGAAAAAATTGGGAAGAAAAATGAGAATAATTGAACTGCTTAGGAAAGGAGACATATACACATGTATACAAAATACCAAAGAAAATCACATCTTCAAAACAGATTAGGTACAAAAAGCCAACGAGGGGAAGAATGCCTAAAGGAGCAGAACTGACCAAATGGAAAAGGAGATACAAAAACTCATTGAAGAAAATAATCCTGAAAAATTAGAATTGAATAAACGGAAGCAAATGACTAAATGAGAAATCAAGAAACAAGAAACCAAAACCAAAAAGAATGGGGGGAAAAAGAAGACAATGTGATATCTCTTTGGAAAAACAACTGATGTGGAAATTAGATTCAGGAAAGATAATTGAAAAATTATTGGACTATATGAAAGTCATGATCAAAAAAAGAACCTAGATATCATATTTCAAAAATTGATGAAGGAAAACTACCCTAATAGTTTAGAAGTAGAGAGTATAACAGAAATTGAATGAACTAACTATTCACCCCCTGAAACAGATCCCAATATGAAAATTCCCAGGAATATTAAGGCTAAATTCTAGAGCTCCCAAACCAAGGTGAAAATATGGCAAGGTGCCAGAAAGAAGCAATTTAAGTATGTGGAACTATAGTCAGGAAAATAAGTTTCTCTGAAAAAGGCCTCATTTCTCAAACATATGGAGAACAGATTCAAATTTATAAATATAAGAGCCATTTCCCAATTGATAAATGATCCAAATATATGAACAATTTTCAGATGAAGTAATAAAAGTCATATGAAAAATTTCTCTAATTTATTACTGATTGGGGAAGTGCTAATTAAAAGACTTCCGAGTTAGTACTTCATACCTAATTGGCTAAGAGAACAACAAAGGAAAATGTGAAAAGTTGGAAGGGTCATGGGAAGAATGAGACATTAATGAACTGTTGGCGATTCAGCTATTCTGAAGATCAATTTGGCACAATGTTCAAATTGCTATAAAACATTCATGCCTTTTGACCAGGCAATGCCACTGTGTATCCCAAGAAACAAAAATCAAAAAGAAAAAGGATCTAGTTGTACAAAAATATTTATAATAGCTCTTTTCTGGTGTCAAAGAATTAGAAATTGAGGGGATACTTATCAATTGGGGAATGACTGAACAAATTGTGATATGTAATTGTGATGGAATGCTATTCTGCTAAAAGAAATAATGAGCAGGATGCTCACAGAAAAAAAAATCCCTGAAAAGACTTACATGAGCTGATGCAAAGTGAAATGTATTCTGTATAAAGTAATAGCAATGTTGTAAGATGATCAGCTGTGAATGACTTAGCAGTACAAGGAGCTAGACAACTCTGAAGGGCTTAGGATGAAAAATGCTATCCATGCCCAGAGAAATAACTGGATACAGATTGAAGCATGATTTTTTGAATCAATAAAGAAATGATGTTTGAAATGCAAATCATAATTCCTCCATGCATTCTCCTTCCTCTTTGGACCACCAAATTTTAAATGTAAGTTTATAATTCCACCAAATATTGTTCCTAATAATTTTTGTCATTTTTTTAGCCTTTGAAAACTTGTAACATCCTGCTTCCCACCCATACCAAAGATAATAAACATTTGCTTTTTTATATTTTTAAGGAATATGTGATTTCTTTGCTCTTTGAGAGAAAATTTTCTCAGTTTTCCTGGTCAAAGTTTTTCATTACCAATCCATTACCTGATTCATCACCTCTCTCTTTAGGTTAGTTAAGTCTCTCTGAATTTACCTCTGTGTACTCAGGCTAATCCTGAGGTAACACATACATGAGAACCCCTAGAGCCTCATTCAGAATATTCTTATTAGAACTTTCACAGTATGACTGTAATTTCACACTTCAGAGATGAATTGAAATAGGACTTTGGTGAAGTATAAGGGTTAGCATATCATCCAAAAATGCCTTATATTGCTCTGAATGTATAGATGAACTTCATGAAGAATGTATTAATTTCTATAATATAATGATTCTTATTGATCTGATGAAAGTTAGCTTTAATATCTTTATTAGTTTATCTGTATATGTTAATCATTGGAGGTAGTTAGCTGATTTGATGGATAAAGCACTATTTGAAGTCAGGAAGACCTGAGTTCCAATCCAATCTCAGACACTTAATAGCTGCATGAAACTGGGCAAGTTGATTAAGGTCTGTTTTCCTTAATCCACTGGAGAAGGAAATGACAAACTACCCTAGGGTCTCTGCCAAGAAAACCCCATGGACCAGTAAGGTCCATAGAGTCATGAAGAGTCAGATATGACAGAGCAATAACACTACATGCTATTGACTGGATTTCTGTTTGGTCATTTCATAGATTTCAATCCCA
This sequence comes from Macrotis lagotis, assembly GCF_037893015.1. NCBI lineage: Eukaryota > Metazoa > Chordata > Mammalia > Peramelemorphia > Peramelidae > Macrotis > Macrotis lagotis. The sequence continues at coordinate 363,452,917 of NC_133666.1, read as the reverse complement.
CTTGTACTATTTGTTTCTCATCCATATTATTAATCCTATTTATTTAAGTAACATTTATGAACAGCTATTTTTATTTCTTTATAAAGAAGTCCATTTTCAATCACTGCTCTCATGTATAAAGTATATATATATGCATCTATATGAACACAATTTAACCTCATGATTTTATTTTTTCTTAGGGTTTATTAGTGATATCTCGAAACATTTCACTTATACTTAGCTTCTATTTATCTTAATTACCTTGTGGCTTTCTATTCCATGCAAAACAAAGCAACAAAAAAGTAAAACCATTTTTCAAAAACTATGAATCATTTCCCTTCCATGGACTTTTCTAGTACAGCAATATGAATTCTTTTCCCCTGTTTTATTTTTTTTAAATTTGTATTATACAGATTAACATGTTTCATACACATTAATGGTAAATTGCAGTTAGACAATGACAATGTAATTATGTAGTACATCATAAAAGATCAGTGCATGACAGATCTGGGGATTACTTCAGTTTTGAATTAATCTGAATGACCTCAGCTTTATAACATTTGAATTTCTAGAAATGATAAAATGCCAAGTCGTAGGAATCAAACTCATATAACCTAAACTATCTGACATGAGTAATGTATAGTTTCTCTGACTTGTTCCATATTCTATAGACTTTAAAACCAGTTTCAATATTTTATTGAGAAATGCTTGTATTAATGAATCTGAGTGCCCTCTACCTTGCTAAACTACATCTATCTTGAAAAGAACAGAAAATCCAGTTCTACATCTGTGTTTTATATGACCTAAACTCACAAAAGAAATAAATTGGGAAGCACTGTTTCAGTTATGTTAGCTATAAATGTTTCTTTGGGACATGGCATTGGGGCATTCCAGTTTCAAACTTTGTCAGACAGTGTAAGTCACTCAACCCTAAAGGAAATTTCTGACTCTTATTAGCCTATAACAGGATGTGTGGATATACCTTATACTTACTACTTTGAAAATTCCTCTTTAATCTGTCACTGAAGTATTTCAAAGGAATGACTAGAGTTAGTGTTACTTGACATTTCTTTGTGTTGGCCTTATAAATTGTTCTTTAAGTACAAACATTTCAGCCTATCACCTTGAAAGGGGAGAAATCAGTGGGGAAAAAGTATCTCTGTAAGGTTTTAAGGCTAAACTAATAGTACAAATGACCTCTTCAGATTTATTTATTTTAGATGTGGGGTTTCTATTATTCTGTTTTTTTTATCCTGAACTTCTAAACTTAATAAAACAAATGTTACCTAAATAATAAGATGTATATATTATGATATATATGCTAAGAGTTGCAATGCCAATCTTTCTAAGCTTATTGAACATTACTCCCCTTCACATTCTACCTTCCAGCTGTATTATCCATTTCCTCCATGCCCTCCAGAATCTCAGACTCCCGCCTCTTTCATTTTTGCCCAGGTAACAAATACTCTACAACTAGAATGTACTCCCTTTTTACCTTAGAATATCCAAGCTTCCTTAAATCTTTAATTTCCAAACTAACTCAAATAAATCTTCAGATTGAAAATTGACCCAAAGACCTCTCTCAGTCATTGTCATCTTCCCTCTCCCTCTTCTCTCTCAAAGCTGGAATCCAAGAGCACTCAAAGAGTTTTGATGCTACACCAGTCCCTAAGGAGACCTGAAGAGTTCCTTAGAGGTACTCAAAGTTTGATTAGTCTCTCCAAAGGGGACTGGCAAATGTTTGAACTTTCTCTCCTTTCACCAGTTTCTCAGGTTTTTATCTCCACCAGTCAGGAGAGAATCCCATACCAGCGAGCTTTGGGAAAAAGGGGTTACATATTATATTACACAGCATAAGACATCAAACATATGACATAAAAATTGATAAAGCAGAAACCCCACAAGGAATAGTTTTCCTAGTGATGACTTTTTGTGCCTTCCTAAGAGAGGGATTGAATGAATATAATTCTCTGGAGATATTGGTGGGGAATTGATGGGAACAATACAAAATATTGGTTTTCATATCAGTGAAGTACATCTTGGACTTATAAATTCTTGGGCCACATCTCTGGAAACCAGATCAAACTTTTTTTTTTGGCTCCTGAAACTTTTCCACATATTTTATTCAGAACACAGTGGACTCCCATGATAGAAATCTATTATAGTCCCAAGTTGAATCAGATGTCCTTGAAAACCCTTGGAAATTGCTAGTCCTAACCTAATTAAGAAAAAAAACCCAAAATGTGGTCTGGATTGGTTTTGGTAATTATAAGTGGTCAAATCAATACAAGAAAGCTCAGAACAATTCGAGAAGTAAAGAACATATCCTCTCAGATGATTCTTTTTCTTAGAAAGATTATGAATTTGTATAGTTTTATTTATATTTTGTTTATATATAATTACAAACTGGAACTTAGAGTCATCCTAGAATCAAGGTTTGGGCATTTCATAGCCCAACATTTATTCGATTGGAGCTATATTTAGTGACAGAGTACAAAATGGTCAAATCAACAAGCCTATATTTAAGCACCATTTTTGTGGCAGGAAATATACTAAAAGTTGAAGATTTGTAGAAAGGTAAAAACAGTCTGGGCCCTGAAGAAACTTATAATCTAATGGAGGAGACAATTTGCAGACAATTATCTACAAACAAGAAACATTCAGGATAAATTGAAAGCAATCTCAGAAAGAAGCCACTAGCATTAAAGGGGATCAGCAAAGGCTTCTTTCAGAAAATGGGGTTTTAGATGACACTAAAGGAAGCAAGGAGGCAGAGATTAGGAGAGAGACCATTCTAGATATGGGGAATAGCTGGGGAAAAGGCTCAAATTTGAGAGCATCTTATGAAAGAAACAGCGAGGAGGATTGTATTATCACTGAATTGTAAAATACATTCAAGGGATTAAGGTGTAAGAAAACTAAAATGGTAGGAAAAGGACAGATAAGGAAGATATTTAAAGGCCAAGCATAGTATTTTATATTTGATTCTGGATTTAAAAGGGAACCATTGGAGTTTATTGACTTGGGGGCTTATATGATTGGACCTGTTTGTAAGAAAAGAAACATATTTTGACAGTTTAATGGAGGATGGATTGCAATATAAAGAGATTTGAAGCAAGGAGAACAACCAGAAGACTATTGCAATAGCCTAGGAATAAGGTGTTAAGAGCCTACACTAGGGCAGTTGGCAGAGTGAGAAGAGAGAATGGGGTTTTTAAGACAGAATTTTGCTTACCAACTGATTGGATATGAGAGAGAAAGAGAAGTTGAGGGGATGATCTCTAGATTGTAAACCTAGTTTACTTGGAGAGTGATGGTAACCATATCAATAATATGGAAATTAGGAAGAGGTGGTTTGGGGATAAATATAATGAGTTTAATTTGAATATATTGAATTTATTATGCATAACAGATATCCAATTCGAGATGTCCAATATACAGCAAGATGGAGGTAATGAGTAAAGGGTAGGGAAAATAGATCTGAGATTCATTTGACTAGAGATGATAATTCTAATGAGATCACTAGTGAGATACTATAGAAGAAGAAGAAGGCTCAAAATAGAGCCTTAGAATTAGCAAGTACAACTTGGATACAAATTTATCAAAAGATACTGGAGGAATGTTTATTTAGATAAGAAGGGAACCAAAAGAGAGCACCATTATGGAAACCTAGAGAGAAGTATATCCAGAAGAAGTTTACCTTTACTATAAAAGGGTATAGAAAGTTGAAGAAACTGATGACTGAGGAAAAAAAACCCAATTATGTTTAGCAATTAAGAGAACACTGGAAGCATTGGAGAAAGCAGTTTAAATTGAAGACGAGTTTATTAGGCTGAATAATATTAAGAAGAGAATGGAAATAAAAAAATTAAAAGATCTTATTGTATAAATCATTCTTAAGAAGTTTAGTTCCTAAAAGAAAGGAATATATAGGACAAGAACTAGTTTGAATGGATGATTTTTTTTTTTTTGTCAAAACGGTGAGAGATGACATCTATTCCTAGACAGCTCAGATAACAACCAGTACGTAGGGAGAGATAGCAAATTAGTGGGAAAGGAAAGATGATGGAGGAGTTAATCCATGGGAGAAGAGAAAATGGAAAGATTGTATTTGAAGAGATATTTTTCCATGGCAAAAAGGATTACCCCTTCATGAGAAATAGGAGTGAATGGAGGAGATAGAAAAGAAAATATCTGAAGGATTTGTGATGAGCTCTCAGTAAACAACCTAAATTTTTATGTGGAAATATGAAATGAGGTTCTTAGCTGAGAGAGTATAGAGAGCAAGAGCCATAAAGAGTTTGAGGAAGTATAAAAATGTTTGGAATGCCTAAATTCCCCAATGTAACCAAAGAGTACCAACATTCAGACTGGGCCTTGATAAGATAAGGAGGTTCCTGACAAATTCATTAATAATTGAATCATCTTAGAGTTAAGTCTTCCCATTGGGGTCAGGTAGCTTGTGGAATTTGGTAATGTTTGATCTATAACAAATGATTCTGGTGGAGTTTCTAGAGGTAAGAGTGTTCTTCACAACAAAAATTTTGATTGTGTTTTCAGGGTGTTCTCTTCTCATTAAATTCATAAGGTTTGTGTAAATTGATTTTTATTTATTTTTCTTTTTCTATGCACTGGCCAATATCAATAACTTGAAATGATGCAGAGAGTTCATCATAAATATAGAATATTTTCTGTTTTATTTGATCCTTTAATTTGGAGGGTGAGGGAAAGGTCATTTTATCAAGGCAAATTATGTCTTTCCAAACAAAATCATCCAAATGATATTTTTTCATTGTATTTTGAAGTCATTATAAAGTTGTATGTTGCTTTAATAGTCAAAGATTAGGTGGGACTTCATGATTCTTTTACAGAAAATCTTTAGCAGTCCTAAATTACTAGTTCTATTGGAGCTCCACCTTGTGTCCGAGATTCAACATTGCATACCATTTTAACATTTTGGAAAACTATTAATGAAATTTTTATTAATTCTGATGATAAAAATGTAATTTTGAACCAAGAATTAAACATTCAAACTAGAAAGGTGTTTGTGATAAATATTATACTCGTTTCATCTTTATTTTAAGTGTCTTCTTCCACTACCCATTTATCAGACAAGTATTTGAAAGAAATAGTTATAGAAGCTTGTAACTAACTTTTTTGACCATGTATAAGGGAGTAACCCTTGCATGCCCTTCAGGGCATAGACAAAGTAGCACTAGGGAACTGATATCAAGATGACAAATTTAACTTTTAGATACTTTTTCTAGCCTACCATCCATATTATTGAAGTTCCATATCCATGGTACTTCTGGACCCTAGGGCCAGAGTTTACCACAATATAAGCACATGGTAAATCCTTAATAAATTATAGTTGACTAATGGATTAGGATACCTGAATGCAAATAACATAGATGATATTTGGTCAAATTGATTTTTTTAAATTTCTGTGTTGGTATCTAATGCCATTTCTTAGGAATTCAAAAGCAGGAGTTAGGGAAACAGACATGTACTTAGTACTTTTAATAATCTTTTCAGTGACAGTAAAATGTCTTTTCTTCTTGATTACTCCTTATAGATATATATCATTTCAAAAGTGCCGACATTTTCTCATCTTGATTTATATCCTACAAACATTCATTTAGAATCAGATGTTCTTACTTTATACTTTATTTTCTTTCCTTCTTAACATGAATTACTGTGTATATTTTATCAGGTATCTTTCATTTAAAAGTGCCCGAGTCTTCTCCAGTTGGCTCAGTCATTGGGAGAATCAGAGCTGTGGACCCTGATTTTGGGAAAAATGCAGAAATTGAATACAACATTGTACCGGGAGATGGGGGAAACTTGTTTGACATCGTGACAGATGAAGATACACAGGAAGGTGTCATCAAATTGAAAAAGGTATCTAGTCAAAATTTTGGATATACTTTTACTATAATATAATTTAATTTAATATAATTAATATTTCAAAATTGTGACTTAACTATGTTAATTTACTATAAATCTCTTTTACATAGCTTAACTCAACAAGTGATCAGGTAAGAGGATGATGACTTTCAGAGATATATCAATCCTACTTTGCTCCTGAGATCCATTCCCATGCTCCAAAGTAATTAATACAGTAGATCACAATAAGAATTAAGATTTTAAATACATGTAGTAACTAATTCTTCATTGAGTCTATACCAGACTTCACAGCAATTACAAATTTCAATATCATTTCACTTTAATTAAGACAAAAGTTTAAATGCATAAACAATTGAACCTCAAATACAATCTTTACTTCATGATCTCCATATGCAATCTAGAATCCAAAAGAACCAGGACCTCCTTGTGCTTCTGAGATGTCTGTATCTATAGATAGTTTGCAGTTGACCATTTGAGGTCAATACAGATAGTTTCTTATAGGAGAAACATTTCAGGTAGAATATCTTGATAGCTAATGAAAGAGAAGGTAAACAGTGATTTTGCAGATCTTGAGAAAAGGGATGGTTTGAAAAATTGAGTTTAGAGCCAAAACAACAACAATAAAGGGAATTCGTAAAAGAAAAGAGACATCTTATGGTATTAAAACCATTAGAAGAAATAGAAAATGAGGCTGCCTAGGGACTAACAAAATTTAACATTTATCATGATTCTTCAAGAAATGTACTTTAGGTTATCTTTTGATTTTTTTTAAAAAAAAAACTATTGTTTAGGAATGTATGTAATGAAAAAGTATAGTGAACAGTTTTGTCAGTGGAGAGAGAATATAGAATCATGGATAGAGTGGGCTAATGAAAATCTATTTTCACTTTCTGCTTTTAACTTGTATATTTATGAGGTCCTGAGGAAGCCATGTAAGCCTTCAGATTCCCAGTCAATTACATAGGACTTCTCTCTCAAGTCAATGACAGTTGATTGTGGCATCACTAAAGGAGTTTTGGATATTTCAAGCTCCCTGATCTCATACAGTGAGGAAAGTTCCTTAGTAATGGTGAAATAGAACCAAAAAATAAGTTCCATATAGTGTCTGAACTGGCAGAGTTGAAAACTGACTATGATTTTTTAGCCCTCCCTATTAGTGGAAGTGATGTACTTTCTAGGAAAATTCTGTTGGACATCTACCAGAAGTGTCACTTGTTCTCATTCCCATAGTAATATATGACAAGTTCCTGGATGGGGTGGAAAGGTCATTATATCCATCAATAGTTTTATTATACTCTTGCTTTAATCATGGCCATACTACTTTTGGGGGGCACAATAGAAAGAATAAAGGTAATTCCAATGAGATGGTAAATCCAACTAATTTACCTCTAACTAATCAGATCTAAATCATTCTTTTATTGATGCTTATTTTTTAGAAATCTAAAGATACAACACTATGCAATCTGTTAAACCATTATGCCAATTTTAGTTATTATTACATTATATTCCAGTTTACAGGAAAGTTAAATGTAGAATTTTATAATTATTTAAATCAAACCCAACTAGCACTGGATATACATTATTTATAATTTTAATTTAGTAGAGAAGTATATTTAAAGGAAAAAAATATAATGCTTATAATTGATATAGATTCAGATAATTTATCCATCCTTTGTTTTTCCCTGTTTTATTAAAAAAGATTATCTATAAAAGGTCAAAAACTTAATATGTATCTTAAAAAAATAAAGCTTTCCTTATATCTTGATATACACAGACTGTTAAAATATATTCCTCATTTCTTTCATACAATCTAAGGCTTTCTTTGGGCAATGATTTTCTGGTTAATTGCAAGTATATTGGAATAGATTACTATGTGGAGAATATTTTCTTTTTGGTGAAACTGATAAATACTATTTTGTACTTAATCATTTCAACTCTAATCATTTGGTTTACAGAATTGTTTGTTGTTGTTTTTTTAAATTAAGATTCAAATACTGTATGTATCCTGTCTTGTAAAAATGCAAGTAAATTGATTCTCTTTAAAAATATATTCAGAAGTGTATTGTTATGATTACAAGGAGATAGGCACAAATTATTTAAAAATTTGCTTGGAGAAATTCTCTGTTAGCCTCCCATGTCAATAATTGTTGGAGAAAAGGGCCAAGACTTATGAATTTTAATAGATCAAATTTCTTAATTTTTCAGTCTCTCTATCTGCATGTGATTAGAATTGTGATTGTATTCTAAATGACAAAGATAGTAATTTGATTTAAAATAGATTTCTCATTATTTTATGTACCATACCTATATTAGGCCATAGCATTATAGTAGTCGTATAAAGAAATGCACTTGAGCTAAATTTGCAGAGACTGTCTTTCCTTTTTATCCCCCTTGAACTAGCATAATTCTTTGCTTGTTGAAGACACTTCAGAAATTAATCGAATTGAATGATATTTGTTCCACTGAAGTAATTTTGTACTAAGATAAGATCAATATGAAATGGTCTGGTTGAGCTATGACTTTCAATCAGCACCCCACAATGTTATGTATATTCTATATGAATGAAGTAATGTGGAAAATTGAGGGAATCCTCTGGATAATATAGCACAAAAACAAAGAAAAAATTTTTGTCTAAATTGCACATAATAGTAAACATATTAGTTTTTGAAGTTATCTAAGTAGTGACATAATTTCTCCCTACCATTTTAATAATGGAATTATGATTTCAGGAAAGCAAAACATTTCTGTTGCCTTAAGTCATAGGAAATGCTTAGATATCATCTATTTGAAATGAGGGAATCGATTTGAGGATAACCAAAACGAGGCATATCTGGCTTTTTTTTTTTTTTTGCCAATTGATGACTAGTAATCAAAACAATACATTCTGTACCACCATCTTATTGTAGTTGTTTAGTTATTTGAGTCATTTTCAACTCTGCATAATACCTCCTGGGGTTTTCTTGGCAAAGACATTTAGTGATTTGCTATTTCCTTGTCTAGAGTTTTAAGGCAAACAGTTTAAATGATTTGCTTGGGATCACATAACTAGTGAGTGTCTGAGGACCAAATTGAACTCAGGTCTTCCTGACTCCAGGTACAATGTTGTAATACATTGAGCCACCTAGCTGCCTTCACCAAAATAAGGTGTTTTTTTTTGAGAGTTGAAATAAATTTATCAACAATATTTTAATTACTTCAACTCCATAGTTATGGACTACAATTAAAAGTTAATAATTTAACATTACAAAGACTAGCTACATCAATGGAGGCATTTTTACAAACACTTATACTATATGACTCAGTGGATAAAGTGCTGGGCAAGGAAGACCTAGTTCAAATCCAATCTCTTATTTCCTCAGCTATAATATGAGCTAGAGAAGGAAAGAGCAAGCCACTCTAATATCTTTGCTTAGAAAACCCCAGATGGAATCATGAAAAGTCAAACATGACTTAAGCAACTGAACAATAACAACAACTATAGAAACTAATAATTATAAGCATGTTTTATAATTTTTCTTGGAAATAAAATATTTTTGTCCTATAATTAATGCAGCTTGGGTCTTCAAAGTGCTCTCAAATTTTGATTCTTCTAGTATTTTTAAGAATGTGAAGTGATCCTGCTGGAATTATATGTGTATTATACACATAAAGAAAAGATTTGCAAATTATTTGATTAATTTATTCTCTGTAGACCTGAGATTTCAAACTTGAAAGGAACCTTAAAAGTAATTTAGTCCAATCTGAACTGTACTATTCCTGATTACTCAACATCATCCTTCTTCACCCCATATCCTTGCTCAACAAAATATGGGTTCTGTGAGGTTAGGGACTGATTTGTTTTGGTCTTTGCAGTTCTAACACCTAGCATGTTATCAGGCATGTGGTTATTGATTAATGAATATATGTTAAATGAATGATCTCTTGTGTGGATGAGCGTAAAAGTCTATTAATTGATCAGACTCCCTGCCTCTAGTCTGTTCCCTCTTATCTTGCCTGCAAATATTAAACTGATTTCCCTAAAACTTAATTCAGACCAATTATTCTCCTTCACCAAAAGATTTTTTAGTAGTTCCCTCTGCTGCTAAGATAAAATACAAAATTATTAACATGGTATTTAAAGACCTCTACAGTATCTTTCTTACCTCTTCTTCCAGTTTTGTTTATATTCCTCTCCTCCATACCATCAGTTCTTTTCACATTGGCCTGCCAACCATTCTCCATATAGGATATCTGATCATTTATTTTTTGAACAACTGTTTGCTTATGACTGGAATGCACTTCTTCCTTATTTTGATTTTATAGGCTACCTAGCATCTGCAATGACACAGTTAAGACATCAACTTCCACAAGGCATCTTTCTTGAGTCTCCCAAATTTTAAGCTTATATATCTTTTTAAAAATTACTTTATTTTGTATATATGTTTATATATATTATTATATTCCTCAGGACTACCACAATGACATGGAAGCTTCTTGAAGGCAATGACTAACATTTTTAATTTTGCTTCACTGGCCTGACCAAGAATTTGCACTTAGTAGATAATGAATGCTGTTGGATTTCAAATGTTTTTAGTACTGTGCTCTGGAGAAAAGCAAAATAAATATAATCTCTCTTCAACTTGATACCCCTTCAAATGCTTAAAAATAATTCTTTTATCTAGCTCATCCTTATGGATAATTTATCCCCAAGTATCAGCTTCACTGATCTTTATATAGTTTCTTCCTATGTCATAGTTAGATAAAGAGTCAGAGTGGTACAGTAGAATGAACATTGACTCTGGCCTCAAAAGACCTAACTTTGAATTCTACTACTATCAATTACTCCCCCATTTTAAATGACTTTGGAAAAATGACTCAAGTTCTCTGATTTTGGTTTCCTCTGAGGGGGCTAGACCATGTGATCCCTAAACATCCTTAATCTATGCTCATTATTTAAGTATTTTCCTGGTATAGTATAAAACTGCTTTTTAAAAATGTCCAGCATAAGAGAATCTGGTTCCTGAAACATGGGTCACCTACTATCAGTCTGAATAATAAATGTGTCCTTTCACAGAAATTTGGAGAATATGATAATCTATTTCAACTATTGACACACAGCAACAATTCATGCAAATTAAAATTTTTGGCCTATGATCCTTTATATTCCTATGTGAAGTCACAGAAGCTTAAAGCTTATTGGTTCAACTGGTGGGGAAGAAAATTGCAAACTGCATGGATGTACCTTTGCAATCTAATTTTGGAATACAAGATCTATCTGAATTAGCAACTATTAAATGACATCTCTCAGTTATCTATGATACACAAAATACCCTGCAAAATAATGAGGTTAGGGGTTGGGAATATACCACTGGTTGAATCAAACATTGTTTCTGCTCTCAAGGAGCTTATTTTCTTTGTGAAAGATAAGGCACCAATAAGAATTGTGGATAATGATGCTTTATGTGCCAAATATGAGTAATTTTTTATAACTTTATTATGGAAGAGAAACTTTGTTGAATAACTTTTATGGAAAACGAATTTATTGTGCTATTCTATAAAGCCAAGGAAGCTTTTTCTACCTCAGTTATCTAGATAATGAAAATTACTGACCTAGGATAAGCAAGAAGTATGTTAAAACATTTATACATACATATATATATATATATATATATATATATATATATAAATATATATGCAATCATCTATATGTGTAGATAATTTATTTAGCAAGGGTACAGCCATTACATATTTGGCAAGTATACATGATTCAAAATCAGATTAAAAATAGCTGCAGTTGGCAGATGGACTACTCATAACTTCCTTTGTTCTTCATAAGTCTTCTGATTTCCAGATCTCACAGAAGCCAGGGTAAGGCAGAGGTCTGAAATGGTCAGAAGAACCATTATACTTCCAGCTGAAATTGCGTTTATTTCTAAATCCTGGATGCCATGTCAATCAATGGATTATTGTACATTAGACTGTCATGTCTTTTTTAAATCTTTTTCTAACCTCGTTTTTCCTTACTCTTTTCAATCCTCTTCTATTTTATAACCTTATTTTCCAGCTTTTCCTAGTCAAATTCTTGTTATGACAGGTAACCTCAGGGAATTTATCTACATTCAGCAAATGGGCATTGCAACAGGGTCTGGCCAAAGATAACCACATGATTATTAAAATAAGTTTAGTTCCTTAGAGTCAAAATCTGAACCAGGACAAAATGCATTCCATAATTATAATGTGCCCCTTTGAAAAATCATTGTGGCTAATCTCTATGTCAGGATTCATATTTATGCATTATGAAAAAATATGTTTAATACATTTGACAGAGCTGCTATATAACGTTGTTATTTTATTATATTAAAAAGGTAACTTTTCTTTCCTTTCCCTAGTATTTTCTAAGTGGAAAATTGTTCTGTTTTCCCTCCCTGAACACAATGGAGCCCAGCATTCATTACTGAATAAACTAATTGGAGTTTGTTCTCAATTTATCAAAATTCTAAGCATCACCTTCTGTAAATCTAAGACTTTTACTGATTTTGCACATTAATTTCTGACATTTTTAAAAAATACTATTTTGGTTAAATGTAGATCTTGGTTTGAAGTGTCAATATAAAATGGCATTTTTCTTCTTTCTGAGACAGCTTTAATTCTATCCTGTTTCTATGGAGTGCATGATAAATATTCTCCACGGCTCTTCTTTCTTTCATCTGCTCTGCCCCCTTCCTCTCCACTTTCCTTTTTACTTTGTCTCTCTTTTTCTTCTTTCTTTCCTTCCTGATCTTCAAAGGGAGAAAGGGAACAGATGAAAAGAATGATCAGGGACAGTTAAGAAGGAAAGGATAAAGGGAAAGTTTGCAGTTGTTTTTCTTCTTCACCTCAAATCCATTTTATAAACATAGATCTAGTCTCTCATATTACCATGTCACTCTGAGTTCAGAATAAAATTGTGAAACCTTACAAATCCCTCCAAGGCATTTGATATTGGTGGAAAATCTTTCATACTGCCCCTTGTGTCACACTACACTGAGCCAAGTACAAATAATGTTTCCTGTATGAAAATAATACAGTGTATGTAACATAACAAATGTATTTGGAAGCTATACTGAACATCAAGTTTTTTTTTTCTCTTGGAAATCAAGGTTGGAAATTAGAAGGTCAGCCACAAATAGATTAGGAATATAAAAATGTGTCCAACTATGCCATTCTTCCCAGTAAAGTTGAATGGAATGTGCTACGTTTATTTTAAAGTGTTGACTTTCTGATATGGTTTCATGAAACTAAAAGACTAACTCAGGTGATAAAATATTCAATAGATTCATATAGGCTAAAAGTCATATGCAAAATGAAAATATTTTGCTACCTCTAAAGTCATTGAAGTTCTCAAATTCTCCTAATTGACATCTTTAGGCATTTTAAAAAGTAATAAATGCTGCTAAATTTATAACCTAATTTTCAGATAAAGCATTGTGTCCTAAAGAATATTATATCATATTTAGAAATCATGACCTATTGAGAAAATACAGAATTTAGTCTTTGAAAAGTTTTCATTCTATACTCAAATGTGAAAAAAACATTTCTATACATACAGCAGAAAATAAATAAAGGCGATTCAATCTTTATTTCATACCCCTTGCTTCCTCTTGCTTCCCCTCGCTTCACTTTTTTTCTAAAATTAATAAATGCTATATATTACTTTTAATTGAAAAGACTTTTAGTTTTACTGCATTTTTTGTTTCTGTTTATTATACTTTTTTCTGTGAATTTGAAAAAAAACTTTCAATGATCATCTTCTTATTGGCACCACTATTGCTAACCCTAACTTTCCCCAAGTAATTAAAATGTTAAAATGATAAAAATTGTCAAAAAAATCAACTGTAGCTGAGCAAAATGAATTCTCATAGTGGCTGTGTCTAAAAATATATAGTCTCTGTACCTGGTTTCTATCACTTATCTCAGAAGGCATTTAATATGCCTTATAATAATGTACCCTGAAAATTTACAGTTCATTAAAATCATCAAAATTTTCTTTAAAAATTTCTTTTATTTACAATGCTGGCTTCTTAATAAACTGTTTTCTTAATACTTCTCCTTTTAATCTATATCAACTCATACTATTTCAAATTATCTAAAATCATCTTTATTCATTTTTATGGTACAATATCTTTCAATTACATTTGTATACCACTATATATTCAACCATTCTCCATTGTCTAAGAAAGAATCAGGTACCCCTTAGATTCTAGTTCTTTTCTTTTTGTCTTTTTTCCTTTTCATTCCTATTTTGTGATAAGAAAGTGTAGTTTGTTACCACCATTTCCTCCTGGTACTAAACTCATTGCTAACTGTTCTCCACATACTTTTTTTTTCAGTCCTATTCAGTTTCGTGTATCTCTTTATTAATGTGCTTGTTTAATCCTCTTTTGTCTGATCCAAGTTAGGTTCATCCTCTGGCTGCTTTTCCCTTTACTTCTTCAATGTTTGTATATTCTTCTCATTTTTTTAGAGAACACTAGCACTGCTGGTGTGATGACTTGATGAGTGAGCCCCTTTCAGTCTTGCTCACCTAACTTTGGTGTCTACTTCTCAACCAATTCTCACCTGTGACTCCAAGAAGTGGTAACATATGCAGTAGTCATCATCTAGACAGTAAACCATCAAGTAAAATCATCTAGATAAACAAACTAAAACAGGTTGAAGCTAACAGGCCTTAAACCTATTTTTGAATTATGGTTATGTCTACCCCAAGCATGTGAAGACTACCCACAGAATAGATGAATGAGAACAATTTGTTGCAACAGTCATAAATGTGGCTGTGTCTGGTGCTATGTGGCTTGATTAGACATTGAAGTTGCCATGGTCAGACTATACTATATCTTGGGTAATCATCAGTCTTGATTTTTGTCTTGCCACTGGATTTTGACAGGAATGAAGTTGATCACTTTGTACAACTCTATCTCACTTAAATCCAATTTACCATAAGTCATCACTCTCATGATGTCCTTGGTCTTCTTAAAAACAAAAGATGAATAACTCCAATTCTGCTCATTCATTCCATTCATGAGATATAGTAAACAACACTAGATTCTTTTTTTGCATGCTATTCTGTTTCTTCATTTTAGCCAATATCTTCTTTCTCTCTTTAAACCCTTAGAACTGAATCAATCTATTCCATAGATTTTCCCCTTATCAATTTTATCCATTATGCTTTATTTTATAAAGGGACACTTGTTTCTTCTCCATTAGAATGATTGCAATATAGTAACGTATAATTCCTTCCAATTGTGCAAATGAATTTGCCTTTTTAGGTTTCTCTCTATTCTTCTGTTGAATTTCAAAATTCCAACTCAGTTCTTGTCTTTTGATTAGAAATTATTGAAAGTTACCTGTTCCTTTAAAAGTCCATTTCCCCATAGGATTATACTCATAGCTGCAGTAAGTTATTTTTGGATTATACATTTTGCTTTCTGGAATGCTTTATTTCAAGCTCTCCTTTCATTTTATAAAAATTTCCAGTTTTTATAGATGCTCATTTTTCTTCTTTCATACTTGAACTACTTTTTTTCAAGTTGCTTATAATATTTTTTCCTTTTTTTTTTTTTTTTTTTTTAGTATTTTGCAAGGCAAATGGGGTTAAGTGGCTTGCCTAAGGCCACACAGCTAGGTAATGATTAAGTGTCTGAGGCCGGATTTGAACTCAGGGACTCCTGACTTCAGGGCCGGTGCTCTATCCACTGCGCCACCTAGCCGCTCCTATTTTTTCCTTCTTTTTCCTTGTGCATTGGGAATTTCAGAATTTTGATTATGAAATTCTTGAGACTTCCTTTGGGCATTTCTTTCAGGAAGTCATCAATATAGTCTATCTTTACTTTGCCATGTTTTTCTTCTAATCAGTTTCATTTATAATTTCTTGAAATATAATGGCTAGAGTGGCACAGTGGACAGAGCACTGGCCCTGTAGTCAGGAAGACCTGAATTCAAATCCAACCTCACTCTTAATAATTGCCTAGCTATGTGGCCTTGGGCAAGTCACTTACCCCATTGCCTTAAATAAATCATTTTTTTAAAAAAAGAAATATAATGCCCAGACTTTTAAAAAAATATGGCTTTCAGGATTTCAAAATTATACTTCTTTGGCTTGTTTTCTATTCTGATTGTTTTTGAAATCAGATATATGACATTTTCTTCTGTTTTATTTTTTCATTTTGTTCTTAGAGTCATTAATTTATCTTTGTTCTTGTTTTCAGGTATTTTTTCTCTTGGGATTTGAATGAAGTATATGACTTTTTTCTTCTAAGCTTCCCATTTTCTTTCTAAATGACATCTCTCATACTTTTTAATAATTTGAAAATATTTTCCTTGATTTCTCTATATTCATTTGGTTTTTTTGAAAATCCATTATCTCCTTTGCATTTTTTTTTCTAGATGTTATAGCAATAGATTGGCAACACATATCTATCTATCTATCTATCTATCTATCTATGTGTATATATATATGTATACTATGCACATATATAGATATGTGTGTAGGCATATATATATATATATTTTATATATAGATATATTTACATGCATATTTTAATAGTGGTAGGTATTTTATTTGACTTACTTATCACTTTCAACTTTAGTTCTAAGTTCTAGCTTGGTGGCATGGCTAGGGTCTAGTCTTCTGATATATTTTTGCATAGTTTGATCAGCCATGCTTTGTATTGCCCTGAGCACCTTGTATTATTATTCTTGGACTGTCCCAGGTACAACTCTGTAGTACCACGCTAACTATCACTGTTCCAGTTGTTGGTTACTGTCATTCTGTGGGACTTCTAAACTAACTCTGACTTTTATAGATCTTTACCAGGGGAGTCCTTTATTTATGTACACAAAGTCTTTATAAGCTAGACATGTGCCATCTCTATTCAGACTTGTGCTTCCTTTACCTAGGGGGTTATTTTTCCTTTTACTAATGGGCTTCTTTTGTCTACCTTTTTTTTAATCATTCTGGGGAGGAAAAACTTACTATTGGTTGTCCCAATGATATTGTAGTAGACATGGTGGAATTGATCAGCCTGCCTCCTTTTTTTTTTTTTTTTAGGTTTTTTGCAAGGCAAATGGGGTTAAGTGGCTTGCCCAAGGCCACACAGCTAGGTAATTATTAAGTGTCTGAGACCAGATTTGAACCTAGGTACTCCTGACTCCAAGGTGACTATTTTGACAGAAAGTTCAAAAATGAAGAAAATGTTCTTAATAAAAAAAGAAATATATATTCTTTTTTTACATTAATATCTTTCATTTTTATCATTATCACAATTTCTCTCAGCATATTTCCTTATTCACATCTGACAACCCATATAATAAATCATGTTTTTTTAGGGAAAAAAGAAAAAGAGGATGAAGAAAAAAAAGTAAAATAATTTATTAAATTGAAAAAGTCTGAAAAATATGTTGTATACTATATGTGTGGACCTACCTTTGAAAAGGATTTAGAGGTGTGAATCTAAAATGACTGAGAAAACAAAGGTTTTAGTTTAAATTTGGGAACAGGTCTCCTCAGGTTTGGTACTGGACTCCAAATACAGAGGGAAACTATATATGCATTAAAAGCAACTAATCAAATAAATGTAATTAATTAAAATAAAACAATTAGGGCACAAAAATAGGTAATTTGATGTTCTAGTTGGAGAAAAGATTAGGGACTTTTTTAGTTTGGAGGAGACTGAATAGGTACAAGTCCCTGAAATCAGAAAAAGAGATCTTCTACTTCCCCTCAAATGCCAATATTCAAAGTAACATGGAAACAATAGCAGATTGACCAGTATGGGGTCAGTTTTCAGATAAAATACATGGGTTTTTGAGCTGTATAACTGTGAGAAAACTCCTTGTGTAGGTCTTCAGATCTGTCTATATTTCTGGTCAACATAATTTAGTTCCTTAACTAAAAGTCTTTAAGCAACATGTAGAGGTAGTTCAGTTGTTAAACAAAATAATACATTTTTCTCACAATTCAAGTAGTTGAAAAAAAGTTTTCACACAAGACAAAAATTGAACTAGACTCATAATTGAATAGAAAGGGAACTAAGAGCCACAATTGAGTCACATGATGGAGTCAGCATTTACTTCCCACAATTCCCTTAGGTGGGGCATTTTCTCATATCAGAAATAAATAATTTTTATTGCAAATACAAATTTAACCTGCTAGAAATTAAATAAGCAATTTATACAAATATTTCCTATATGAAAGCATGAATGTGAAAAATAATAATGTGAAAATAATGTGAAAAAATAATAATTTTTCAAAGACATTAAGACAAAATGCTATATAGAAATCAATATAAATGTTTTATATTTTTTTAACTAAAGGCGGCAGTTAAATCATAGCAATTCAAGTTAAGCTAGTTTATCACTCAACATTCAAAGAGAATTTTTTCTTTGTTTCCTTATTTAAAATTTTTTTTTATAGAATCTTTTTTACACATAAGAAATACAACTTAAGCTAAATTTGTCGGTAGAACTGCTTTTCTCACCGAGAGTTTGTCCTTCAGTAAAAAATTGAATTTAGATCGAAAGGTTTGTTAACCTAGCACCACTCTGTGGCTAATATCTATATATTTACTAAAACAATGCAAACAGGAAGGAAGCTATTTCATAGATCTTTTCTTTAAATATTCTATTCAGTTTTATAAACTTAAAAATAATATTAATATGTTTATGTTTGACTGCTTTAATAGCATCAAAGAAAGACCAATGGACATTTGGATTTGGTAAATTTTTATGTTGTCCAATATACATTTGAAAATATTAGAAAGCAAATATTTTTAGCCAACATAAAGATAAAGTTAGATAATTGACTGAAACAAGTATTCTTAACAGTTAAAAAATCATTTGTCCCCCCAAAGGATTACTTTTTTACTCAAATACTTGTTCAGTCATTCAGTCATATCCAACACTTTGTGATCCCATATGGCATTTTCTTGGCAGAAAATATCAGCATAGTTTGCCATTTTCTTACCTGGTAGATCAGGACAAACAGAGGTTAAATAACTTTTTCAGGGTCACATAGCTAGTTAGGGTCTAAGGCCAGATTTAAGTGTCTTATCCACTGAGTAAAATCACTCTCTCTCTCTCTCTCTCTCTCTCTCTGGCTCTGGCTCTCTGGCTCTCTCTGCTTCTCTCTGGCTCTGTATCTTTCTCTTTATATATATATATAAATACCACACATATTTGTGTGAATATGTAGACACAAGGAATGCACATACACATATGTTCATTTTCATGCATACATATACTTAAATGTGTGTGTATAAATATATATATATATATATATATATGTATATATATATATATATATCCATTGACAAATACTTATTTTCTATGGTTTTTCAAGACCATACTCCTACTAGCACAAATTGCAATCCATGCTAGCCTTTTTACTCTTTGAGGCATTTATCACTTCATATTTTACCGAGAAATTCTACCATCTACAGAGGCATTCCTCTGTGTTTTTTAAGGGATTCAGTCAATTTTTTTCTCTCTCATTATCCAGTACCTAATTCTAATTAGATTGTTGGTCAACCTCATTTTCTTTCCTTATGTATTCTTTCTTTTCTTTTCTTTTTTTTTTTAAGGTTTTTGCAAGGCAATAGGGTTAAGTGGCTTGCCCAAGGCCACACAGCTAGGTAATTATTAAGTGTCTGAGGTCAAATTTGAACTCAGGTACTCCTGACTCCAGGGCCAGTGCTCTATCCACTGCACCACCTAGCTGCCACCTTATATATTCTTGAAGCCTTTTTACATTATTTTTTCTTTGCAAATCATCAGGGTAGTAAACTATACTGATTTAGATCCCAGAGGGACCTTTTCCTTGACCTTTTGGGTCACCTGAAAATGTTAGTCTTTTGAGATCATGATTTTACACGATTCATATCTAGATTTTCAACAGCACAATGGACACTAAGAAGAAAAGCCTTGGTGGACATCATGTCATCTCACATCTTAAGAGATAATTGTGTTGTGACATTTTATCTAATATGAACAATCTATTCTTTTAATGGATTGATTTAAGGACATGTTATCTCTATTAAAGTTATTCAATTTGGGGAACAACTCTTATGAAAATGTCAACATCCAAGATCATATGTTGCCCAAACTTATGAATGGCTATTTTAGGGAAAAAATGAAAAATCTAAATTTATATTCATGTGTATCCAAGACTTATATCAGCAGCTGTAATATTACTAAGGTTTCCTTGGAATTGGAAATTCTACTATTTATTTTCTAAGTTTTACTGAATTAATCCTGAGTTCCAGAATAAAGAATGTTATGATGCCCTATTTCATTTTGTACTAAACAATTTATACATTAAGATGAATACAAAGTCATTTGAATTATGATATCTAAATAATCTTTAGTACTTTCAGTCTTTTTTTTCCCTTAAAGAAGTTTGAGTATATCACATTTCTCACATTTTGCTAGAACAAAAAGTCTTATCTATCTGGTACCTGGCCTGTTTAGGAGGCACAATGGAAGGAATGCTGGTCTTAGAATCAGAGAATCATAATTTCAAGCTCAAATCCTGTCTCAAACATTGACCACCTATGAGAATCCAGGAAAAATAATTTAACTCACTTTGTTTCAGTTTTCTCTTTTGTAAAATGAGGTAAAAATATCATATGTCTCAAAGGGCTGTGGGAAGATTAAAAACAAACTGTCTGTGTGAAGTCATGTAATAAATTATTCTCAGTTTCCTAAATTGTGAAATAGGAATAATAATAGCACCCCCCCTTATAGGATTATCTTGAGAGTAATATAATATTTGTAAAGTGCTTTTCTAATCTTAATAAACCAAAGCAAATAATAAATAATTTAGAACATAGCTTTAGAATAGGGATTATTTTATTCTTGGCATTTGTAACCTCAGTACCTACAAGAGCACCTGGCAAAATTAAAGCTATTTAATAATATTTGTTGTTTGAATTGATAGTATAACATGAGTGATAGGTATATAATTCAAATCTATATCCTCCAATATCAAAGGCAAGGTTTATTTAACTATGCCATCTAAATTATGTTCCATTATGCTCAGCACAATTCTCATCTTAAGCAGTTTACAATCTAGTTAAGAAGACAAAGCATCCAAAAGGGAAGTGTTAAATGAAAACACTAGAAGCAAGCAACAATTCAAACAATCTATTATGAGATGTTTTCAGGGAGTATGTAATAAAATTTCAGATAAATATTTAGATTTAATAAGGACCAGAAACTTATAGATGGAAGAGATGCCTAGAGCAGATTTCTTGATAGACTTAAGATTCTAAAATGGTTTTTATCCTGGGTTTTTTGAATTAAAAAAAATAAATGCTGTATTTAAATATATGGGGTTTCCCTTGTAATTCTAAATATTTTTTTCTTTAATGCATTTAACAATATTCTCCTGAGAAGACCAAGTCTTCAATACACTGACAAAGAAGTCCCTCATACTAGAATTAATCTTAAAGAATGTTTAGGATATAGATGATTGCAGAAAGGGACTTTTTCAGGTGGAAAGATTTATTTGAGCAGGTTAAAATTATATAGAATCTCTAAGACATCATTTCCATACTTAGGCAGTGTGACCTAAAGAATAATTTAAAATTATGTTTGGAATAAAAATTTCTTACTCATCTGCATAAGTAACCAAACAGATGAATTAACTCTTAAGATAAATCTTTTAAATTAATATATTTCAAACACATCAATTGTGCATTAATTATGTTTTGAAATAATTTTAAGCAATGTCATCAAAAATAATTATTTTTTCACTCTATAATAAAGTCAATAAGTCTAAGTAAACGTCTTCACTTCCATTATCTAGTTTAAAGCATTGCAGTCACTCACTTCAAGACTTGGATACTGGGTTTGTGCTTTGAATACCTCACTCACTTTAGAACTTAAGCTCTTATCCAGATGACCTATCTAATTAAGAATTTAGAAGTTTTAGAGGGCTTTTTGTATTTTTCTTAAAGCCTTTAATTTCACATATATGATAGATTGGGTTTTTTTACACAGACATAGTTGTGTTAATATAGACAAACTAACCAAATCACTAGTTGTACTGTTAATGCTGTCTTTTTTCTATCATGATAGCTTCTAAACAGTCAATTAAGTCATATATAAGTTAAGCCTGTATAAGCTGATGACTTTTGTATGCAACATGCTGCAGAGTTATATGAAAGGAATGACTAATACTCTTCTCCTTATTCCTCACCATCTCCTTTAATAGAATCCACACCAATTTCCTCAGGGCAGTTTTTCCTCCTCCTTCTCCAGAGCAGCTATATCTTCCAAAGTCTCAGAGATTTCTCCTTCCTACATGCCATCCCCCATATACAATGAACAGTGACACATTTGGTATACATCAGATCAAATTTGTAGTTAAGACAAGTCCAGGCCTTATCATTGGCTATGGTGTTGCCTAACATGTTCTTAGCTCCCCTTACATAACCCAGGTCACCACCACATACCACAGTGAGATACTGGTAATTGATGCCAAGTTGAAGCCAACTGGGTATCAATTCACAAACTAGACACAATGCTTTGTCTTCATGGTAGTGGTATCATCATTGATATCTTTGGGTACCACATTACAATGAGTAGGCAGAATGAATTTACTGTGGCAATGTCACATTTTGCCATCTCAAAGCAAGCATTAGTAATTTCTACTATAGAAAGCTTCTCGTGGTAGGCTTTCCTCAGAAGAGATTATTTGGGCATTTGTGACCAGATAGAAATGGATATGGGAATAGAGTACTACATTGTTCTGGAATTCTGTCAGATCAGCATCAATCAGAGAAAGGTAGTGATAGAGGACACAATTTGGCCAATTAGGAAATTCTGATTACTGTAGATTGGGCATTCGATATCAGATTTTCTTCGACAGATATCATAGAAAACCTCATTATCTATCAGGAAGGTCCAATCAGAGTACTCCAGGGTGGTATAAATGAACAGAATGGAATTGTGGGGCTCAACTACAACTAAGGAAATCTGTGGGGCTGGGTTAATGAAGAACTCCAGATTGAATTTCTCATAACCAATAGGCAGACATTCCACCAGCTGAGAGGTAAAACCAGAGCTAGTCCCACCACCAAAACTATGGAAAACCAAGAAACCTTGAAAACTTATGCTAGCTTCCTGCATCCTATCTAGAATTAACTCAGTATTTTTTTGTCAATAGTGTATGGTTACTTGTTAGGGACTCTTGTGCAGTAGAGTACTGTAACTCTTCATCACCTGGTATCTTTGAGCACCAGAGTATTATCTTACTAAGTGCTACAGGAATGGGAGTGGACCAAGGACTGGGGATGATATTTTCATATATATAAATGGAGATCTTTTTGGAGTACTTGGAGATCTTGGTGTACAAGGAGAAATTGTCTTTCTTGTCTCTCTTGTCTCCCATCCCTTCAACATTTGCCTGGGGAAAGTTTAAGCAAGTCCAGAAAGAAACTCAACAGCTACTGGCATCAGTGATTAGTTGTTTAGGATGGAAGAAATGACTAGGTTCTATTATAAACTTCATCAATGACAATTGGTTCCAGATCTACAAAACGTGCTTTGTGAATTCATTTGCCAGCTCCTGTTTCACTGAAGAAGGTGTTAAAGGAGTCATCTCTTTCCTTAATGGTCTTGTCACTTGGCATATCTATCAAACTGGGTACCATGCTCCAGGAAGTACAGCTCCCAGTAAGAATTGCCAATCTGGACACCAGCTTAGTCAGAATGCATAGAGATGGACTCAAGCATGGTGGTCATTGGGTTAAGGATCAATTATGACAACAGGAACAGGGATATCTGTGTTCTTCAGGCTTAGAAAGTGAAGAATAATTTCAGAAAAACAATTTTGCGAAACAAAAAACAATTTTGCAAATTGTGTTGTATAGTTCCTCAAAACTGATCTTTCCTCCAAAAGTCCTTATTTCTATTTGCAAGACTATCCTTCTATTTTGAGCAGCTAGATAGCACAATGAATAGATAGCTGGGCCTAGAGTCAAGAAAACTTGAATACAACTAGCCTTAGATGCTCATTAGATGTGTGATCCTGGACAGATCATGAATCCCTTTTTGACTCCATTTTCTCATCCATAAAATGATCTGAAGAATGAAAAAGTAAACCAGTACAGTATCTTTGCATTTATTGTTACCCAGTCATTTTAAGTTATGTTGACTCTTTGTGAGGCCATCTGGGATTTTCTTAGCAAAGATACTAGAGCGGTCTTCCATTTCCTTCTCCATTTCATTTTACAAATGAGGAAACTGAAGTATATGGGATTCAATGACTTGCCCAGACTCATACGACTAGTAAGTGTATGATGCTGGATTTGAATCCAGGAACATGAAACTTCCTCAATCCAGACAGTGCTCTCTTCATTGCAACAGGAAGATGAGGCAAAGACTTCAACCCCCACCCTAACTTCCAAGCAATTCTATTTCAGGCACTTGGACCAAACTTCTCTGCAACCAGGGTAACTTCTATTGAAATTTTTATTTCTTCATTGACTTGCTGTTTTATCTAAGCCCCTTAGGGCATGAGTGATTCTTTTTCATAAGCCTTAGACATTCCTATGTGGCTCACATTCTTTGATTCAGATTTTACTTAGTATACTCACTGAATTGATATAGTACTGACATTACAGAATTGTTCAGACACCCAGTTTAATCCCTATGATTGATTTTGTAAATGAAATAGCGATTCTCATGTGTTAAAGGCTTTAGGATGTAGAGACCTTGTTACAACATTCATTAGAGTAAGAGGGGTGTGGAACACCATTCTGGCAGAATAATTTACTAAACCTTCACTTCTTTCTACCTACAGAATAGTTTTTTATTCTTTTCTCACCAGTTGCATAGCTTTTTCAGGATCTCTTACCTGGACACTTACAACTTCTTAATCGATCTTCCTACTTTCAGTCTCTTTCTTCATCAATTTATCTTCCACATAACTGACAAATTGATAATTCTAAAACATGACTGTGACTTTATTACTCCCAATTACTTCTCAGATCAATTATGAGCTACTATGTTTGTCATTTAGAGACCCTCGATAACCTGACTCCTTCCTTTCCCA
Source organism: Macrotis lagotis (assembly GCF_037893015.1). NCBI lineage: Eukaryota > Metazoa > Chordata > Mammalia > Peramelemorphia > Peramelidae > Macrotis > Macrotis lagotis. Next base: position 363,427,959 of record NC_133666.1, on the reverse strand, counting down.
GTCTAATCTCATATTACTTCATTCCTTCTTTATCATGGTCAGCTATCTACTAGCACTTCCATCTTTTGCTCCTCCATCTTTGTACAGGCTTAGTATACTACTGAAGAACCACTCTCACTAGAGGTCCTTCTTGATTTCCATCATCTTCTCCCAGTTGTTCGTGTTCTCCACTACTTGATATATTATTTATAGTTATTTTCCACATAGATATTATATTCCCCCCAACCCAGACACTTATATGTGCAGGAATATAAGTTTGCTGAAGGCAGAGATTGTTTGAGTTCTGCCAATTTATTCCCAGAACTTTTGTATAGAGATTTAGACAATGTAGGAGCTTAAGAAATATTATGTTAAATTGAATATAGAGATTAGGATTTGTGAGTTACACCTGTACAGTCAGAGCCAAGGAATAAACCATATGGGAGTTGAGCATTGAGTTTTCTGTTCTTCTTTTATAAAAAAAAAATAAGTAGAATTAGGAGTTAGTAGAATCTTTCCAGAGCGACTCTGAAAAGAAAGAAATGGTGCAAAATTAAGATGAAAGGAGACTAGAATGGGGAGAAAAGAAGTAAAATAAAATGCATGTGTGACTGAGAAAGAACAGTGGTGTCAAAGAAAACAGAGGAACTTTCAAAAGCAGCAATTCAGAGAGGAGAAAAAATACATTCCCTCTTCTTTGAAATAATGGGAGACTATGAGTGTGCATTGAATCTGCAAAGTATCATCAAAGTCTTAGTTTCATTAAAACTTGAAACTGTACCAGTCTTTACTATTAAGCTCAATTTATATATTGATAAGGTTTGTTAAACTGCTTTATTTTCTTTCTAAAAATCTTCATTATAAGCATGAGATGTTCATTAGTTAGGGAGATAAGAATAAATAGATTCTGAATTGAAAGTGAATAAAAGCAAAAGAAAAATGTGTTTTATACATTTATACACACATATATAGTAGAATTCATATTATACACAATATAATATAATTATATTGAAATTACTGATATATTAATATTTATGTATTATCTATACACAACAGTAACTATAATTATAAGAATTTTAAAAATCACATTAATCTGGCCCAAATAAGGTCTCCCTATGATAAATTAGAATAACATAAACTTATTTTCTCTTATTATGAATAGTTATATAAGGTCCTCTAATATTAAGATTGTTATACAGCAGTTAGTGAAAATGATATTGTTTAATTTGTTCTCAGAAATGTGTGTTTCAAAATGAGAAGTGAAGGCCATTTTATTTTTTCAGTCTGTGCGAGAGAAGATGAACTGTCATGTTGACACAGAAGTTTACATATAAGCCACCCAAATAGCAATTATTTTAGAAGCCTCAATCAACTGGCTGTATAACAATGGCTTTTTAAAAAAATGATTAGAAGAGCCTTCATACTTTTCTAATTTGTTTCCTAAACAATTTTAGACCTCTCATTTAGCCAGAAGAGTATCTTAGTAAATTAATTTATATATATATATATATATATATATATATATATAATATGCATATATATTATATGTGTATATATATAGTATAACTAGATAAATACCTACCCACAGTAGTATGATTAATAACACATTTTCATAGCTAGGTGCTCTTTCTACAGAAACACTATTGAGAATCAATGAATTTGAGCATTAATGTATTTATGCGTAATATTTTACAATGTTATCTATCCCTCTACTCTTACTTTAAATTATCAAGTTATATGGTCCGTCATGAATTTACAAAAGGAAATATCTGTATTTGTTCATTGTCATTCTCTGCCACTAGATGTCAGTGTTCACTAAGTAATGATTCTTCAATCTAAGACTTTCTCAACTAGCAACTTTTAAAGTGTGCCTAGTATGCCTGAGATTCATATGGGTAATATCACCTTATATTCCTAATCATTTTTACATGTTATATTAGCTCTTACATAAATATGTATTTTTCTTCTTAACTTTTTCTCCCTCTAATTATCAAATAGTAAATTAAACAAAGCAAACTCTAGCATTGAAATCAAGAGATTAATCCTATAAATTATAGGAATATTTTAAAGATTTTCCATATTTTATGCTTCCCCTATTTTTGATGTTTTCTTATTTCAGCCATTAGATTTTGAAACAAAAAAGGCATACACTTTCAAAGTAGAGGCTTCCAACCTTCATCTTGACCACCGATTCCACTCGGTGGGGCCTTTCAAGGATACAGCAACTGTGAAGATTAGTGTATTGGATGTGGATGAGCCTCCAGTGTTTAGCAAATCCTTCTACACCATGGAGGTTTATGAAGACACTCCAGTTGGGACCATAATTGGAGCTGTCACTGCACAAGATCTTGATGTTGGCAGCAGTTCTATTAGGTAAGAATTTCTACTTTCTGTACTGTAGTCTAATATCATATTTGTTAATGATTCTGCTTTAAAGGGAAAGCACTTTTCTGTATGGATGCATGTTAAATATCTATGCTAATCTTTGGAATCATCAATAATCTCCTTGTTTCCTCCCATTACTTAAGAGATATTTTGAAGAAACAAGCAGATATGCTTACTCTTGTGCAATTAGTCACTATGGCAACCAAATCTGCCAGGTTGCTTGGGATGGGGAGAAAAAAACAGCCAGTCTTTTTTAGTGTTAAATTCTATCAAGCTGTGACCAGATTGATGATCATGCCTCAGGGAGATAGTCATTAGCATCAGAAGGGGGTAGATCTGTCAGCAAATACAAAAACACACCTGAAATTCATGTATATATTTATACAATAAGACCATAACTCCCCCATTATAGAAACCCAGTTATCACCTAGACTTCCCACTTGTCTCAGATACTGTCTGTGTGGTTTCATTCTTGCTTTAAAGATTCTCCTTAATATTTATTTATACTAAATTTCCTATTTGGAGAGCTCAAAGAGGAAAGGCATATGTGTGATTTGTCTTTTAACACACTCTAAAAGATACATTTGTACCTGGAAGAAGTCAAGAAGACTTGTACCATTGTAATAAACCCTAGTTCATTCATTGGTACAGAGTTTATCTCTGACCATTCAATCTGTTCAGACTGTGTACAGAGCAGAAGGGTAGGGGGTAAGAATTTGTCTTTCTCCCTCATTTCCCTTCATTCCTTTCCCATCTCCAAGCTACCCAAATCGAATGGAGAATAGGGCTTGAAAAGTAGCATGGATGCTCACTTTGCTTGGATAAGCTGGAAGGTACATATTTTAATCCTTCTGAAGAAATGGAAGACTTCCAGGCTTTAATATTCATCACTCTGTCCTTACATTCTCTGTCCCTTCCCATCTACTTGTCTATATGTACTTCACTCCAACGAAGACACTGTATCCAATCTACTGGTACAACCTAATGAACCCTAGACCTTGCCATTTGGTTATCATTACCCCATAGAATTTCTAGATCTTTCCATCTGCTCTGAAATTGAACTTGAATTTATGATTTCTTCTCAGCAGTTAGAGTGTATGCTTCTTATAAATGGGTACTCACATACACAGACAAAGACAAATATAAATACACATATATTTGAATACACACACACATATACTAATACATACCTTTATATTTAATTGTGTGTCCATTGTTTAGGATGTTTGGCCCATGATGAGCATTTAATGAATGCTTTTTCATCCATTCATCACAAAAACAGCTTATAAAAGTATAAACAGAGTTCTCATAAGATTTCAAGTCCAAGTAGGGAAAAGAGGAAGGTTAAAAAAATAGACTTTGAGTCTAGGGGGAGAGAAAAGGTAAAAATAAATTCAAAAAAGAAAAGAAATGGCTAGAGTCATAGATTTGTTGCCAGACATAAAGAAGACATGTATTTTATTCACCTACCACAAGCTCATCTTTTTATATCATTGAGACTCAGAGGTAGCTAGCATCTGACAGGCATCAAAAGGCTTATGTGAAATGAATTGACAGCTATACCCTGCTTTCTAATGGGCAGGTGCCAGCATAACTAAAACCGCAGATCCAGATGGAAATAATTGACACCCATGAGGGAAATTTCAAAAGGCAGAGCAGATTTTGAAGCAACATGAATCCTAACCTTTCTGTCCTAAGCATAAACAGTAATCTTGAAACAACACAGTGGGACTAACATAGGTCATGTACTTTTCTTTCTCTATAGAGAGATTTTTCAGGCACAAGAACTCATAACAAAATTCCTTTCCATAAAGTGAGCCATTTTTTTTAAAGAATTTGATTTAAAAATATTTATTAGAATGTATTTTTTCCTCTCCTTTATTTCCCTCTTAAATAAGGATTGGGTTAATGATAGAAAAGTTATAAACCTGAATAAGGTTTACTTGCTTTACATTGCTCCTGAGTGGTTACTGGGAACAAATCAACATACCTTGAAACATATACATCAATTTTTTTCTTCTCAGTTTCTGTAGTTTTCTCTGTCTCTTCAAGCTTTTCACAACCATTCTTTCATCTTCTTTCCTTTCTTTTCTGTTTCCCTTTCTTCTTTTTTATTGGCTATGTCACAGATTATTCAGATATATTCAATGTTTTGCTTAGCTTCACTGGTAGAACTTAGTTTTTAAGAGGTTTCTAACTACTATTAGCCTTTCAATTTTTAAACTTATGATAATAACAGCAAATTTTAACTATGAAAATGAAGGGGTTTTAATTGATAATTCTGATATTTTTGTTTTTTTATTCCCAATCATATATAAATAATGTTGCAATTATCTGGTGCAAATTTGGTCCAATACTATTTCATTCTGGAAGGCTTAGGAGCAATCTAATTCCAGCTGTTATTAACCCTGTGTGATTTTTGCTCCATGTTCAAGCTCAGTTTCTGTTCTTTGCTATATCTTTTTTTTTGTTTCACCCTTCCAAATGGAAACTTAAAAGGAGGAAAGAGGACATCGTGATCTTCTACCATTTCCCATTTAAATATAAGCAAGTATCTTTCCTTTATTTATGCTGCATTGCTATTCTCAGGAATAATATTTTTAAAGTTCTTAGTGCAGTGTCATTTAGACATATTCTCACATTTATCTATCATTAAGTGAAAATTTTATTTTTAGAAATTTTCACTATCACAATAAATCCTGAAATACATTTTTATTATGTATTCTACAATATTTAGAGAGACATTAGAGATCATCTAATTCAACTCAAGTTTATGTTGATGAGGATGCTGAAGCATAGGGAAAGAAAATAAATGACTTGCTTGAATAATATCACAGGAATAGTCTTTTCAGTGCAAAACCTCTGACTCCAGTGTCTTTGACACAGCGGTATCACATGGCCTCCATACAATACCATGTGAAATGGATAATTTAACCTTGGAGGCAGAATGAGGATATAAGAGGCCATCTAGTTCAACAGATCTGATCAAAGATTATCATATTTCCCCATGTATGAGATGCACCCCTTTTCAAAAAATGTATACAGAAGTAGATTTTTTACTTGCTTTTCCCATTTTTTTTGTGCTTATTATCTTTGTGGTCATTGTTCACACTTGTTACCAGTATATTAGGTTAGGTTTTTGCCATGTTCTTTCCATAAATGACTCAGAAAATATTTTTGTTCAGTGGTTACTTCAAGTTCAAAGTGATCCAGTTTGCAAAAGTGAATGGAAACCATGTTGCTGGATGTCAGTTTGGTCCTCCTCCAACTGAGAAAACAATCGGAGACTGGCTACAGGAAGAAGAAACCTTACTGAAAAGGCCAAGGCAGAAGAAGTCCATGAGAGGCAAGACAGTCAAATGGCCTGAGTTAGAGAGGAAATTGAAGAGATGGATTGAAGAGCAAAGGGCAGGTGGAATTCCTGTGTCCACAAAGATGGTTCAGCAGGAGGCCAGAAGAATTGTGATGAAAAAGTAGTTAATGATTTCAAAGGAGCATACAACTGGTGCTTCAGGTTCATGAAATGGAATGGACTAGTCTGCATCCACACACCAGACTTGCCCAAAAGATGCAAAATGTCCTTGAATTTCATGACAATAAAACTTGAATTCAAAAATTTATGTGATACATTTTGTTTTCAAATTTTGGGCCCCAAAATTTAGGTGCATCTTTTACATGGGAGTGTCTTATATATGGAGAAATATGATATATTTCTATAGGAACATCTCTACCTCCTTAACTAGAATAATCACAATACCTAATTTCTATAGAGCTTTAGGGTTTTCCAAGTGATTTATATACTTTAATCCATTTGATACCCGCAATAAACCTGTCAGGTGCTATAATTATTTTTATGATTCCCATTTTATAGATGAGAAAACTGAGATAGTGAAATTAAGCGATTTGTCTGGGATCACACACATGGAAGGAATCTGAACTTAAATTTTCTGACTCTGTATCTCATAATCTCTCCACTGTGCCACTCAATTACTGTATTAGACATTTAATTTCATTTCTAGATAATTGTAATTATTGGAATTTTTTTCCTTTTTCTTTTGTTGGGGAAGGGGATATTAAACTAAAATCTGCCCTTGCAACTTTTATCCATTTTTTTCTAGTTCTATTCTGTCACTGAACAAAATAAGTCTAGTAGTCTTAGAAACACATTATTCCTATCCCTTGTTCTTTTATTCTCTAGGCTAAGCACCCTCAGTTTCTACAATTAATACTCATCTGATATTGACTCAGTGATATCCATATTTGGTTTTGCCTTCCTCTGTTTTCTCTCTAACTCATCATTTTCCTAAATTGTTGCCCATAATTGAATACAATATTCTATCTTTGACCAAAATGGAGTACAGATGCTCTATTACCTCCTTATTCCAGGCTTCACTGTGTGGACATGTAGCAGTCCCCAAAATGACTTTCTACAACTAAGTCTGTCCCTACTCTTTCTTTGATCTCTTGGCCTTCATTTTCCCTCAGAGGACCTGGAGCTTGTACTTTACAAGTCATGCTGAAGTTGTCTGATATCACCTCTCCTGACTCCTTGCAGTTGGTCTAGTAAAGAGAAGTCAGAACCACCTGCCAAGCCTTCTCCTGCAAGTTGCCTCCGTCTGGGTGACTGTCCTCCTGACTTTAAGCCATCATCACTCCTGCCCTCCTCCTCCTTCCTTTTTTCTTTCTCAATTTCTTAATTATCAAGCTTCAACCTTCCTTGTTGTCTAACTTCTATCTCCCTTGACATCATAATGATCTTGGTTTCCTCTTTAATAAATTGGAGAAGGGGGGGGGGAATTAAAGAAAGGACAAATAGCAAAGATATAATCTTGAGTATTTAACAAGCTTGAGGAGTTAACAATAAATGCTCAAAAATAACACTTATTGCAAGTTAAATGTTATGGGAAAGTGTGCTTGGTATTCCAACTTTCCTTTTCCTGACAACCTTAAGAGTGAATGTTTCTTTAAGTTTTTTGATCTGTTGTGAGATATAGGTAGGAGGCAGCTAGGTGACTCACTGGATACTGTCTGGAGTCAAGAAGACCTGAGTTCAAATCTTAGACATTTATTAGCTATGTGACCCTGAACAAGTCACTTGATTTTTGTTTTTCTTAAACCAATGGAAAAGGAAATGTGAGTTTTCTTTGCAAAGAAAACTCCATGGACAGTTTTGGTCCACGGGGTTTCAAAGAGTTGGACAAGACTCAATGATTGAAAAGGTGTGTGATACTTTTTTTTTTAGATTTTTCAAGTAAATGGGGTTAGGTGACATGCCCAAGGCCATATGGCTAGGTAATTATTAAGTGTCTGAGGTTAGATTTGAACTCAGGTACTCCTGACTACAAGGCCAGTGCTCTATCCACTGCACCACTTAGCTGCCCCTTGTGATACTTTTTTTAAAACAAATAAAAAAAAAAACTTGTGAAGTAGGTAAATACAATTATTCCCATTTTATATAAGATTAAACCAATGCTCAGAGAGGTTAAATGATTGTCCCATAAATACTACATATTGGAGTGAAGATTCAGCACTTAACACATCTTTTCTCCAAGCCTTAGACTCTTTTCATTTTAGAATTCTTTTTCCTTTTTTTTCCTCTCAATAGGAAAAACTGATTATACCTGATTATTGACCTCTACAGCACACTTTAAGGCAATTAGGAATAAAGGTACACTAGTGAAGATTGTTTCAGTTGAAAAATAAAGACTTGGGTCAGAGAGAGAACTCTTTAGGGAAATCTACTAAATGCTTGAACTCTTCCAGATAAAGTTAGATTTTACCCCTTAGCCTTTCCCCAATTATTAGGCATGACCCTTGTTTCCAGGCATTTTTTTTATTATGACTAAAACAATGAAGAGTTGCTCTAAAAATGTGTCAACATATAGATCTTTATCCTTTCTTTTACATCTTTGTCAAAAAGACTCAGTGGTGGCATCATTGGATGGAAGATACATATGATTTAGTGACTTGGGGACATAAATCTAAACTGTTTTCCAGACCATCTTCTTTTTTTTCACCCTGATTGTTCTTAAAAACACCACTATCTACTCTGTTTTTTTTTATTATTCTCAGTTTGTAATATGTTATGTCCTACTTGCAACCACCAGACTCCTCTGCAGTTCTCCTGTATCTGATAGTATCTGATAGTCTTTTTTCAATTCTTTATTATCTAGAGAATTCTGTAATTCATATCCATCCAAAAATAACAGAATACTTGTATTGTTATGAGAGAATTTCAGGGAGAATTCTGTCATTTTCCTTTTTTGACATCTTTCCCAATCTGAGAGTTGTGAAATAGAACCTCAAAGTTGATATATTTTCATATCCCTAATAAAATTTATTTGGAATCATCAATTCCAATCAAATTTTGGTGGTATTTGGAATATTTGGAATTTTTTTGCATGACTCTTGATATCTTGGATTTCTTCCTTTGAGAACTACTTGCTTTTATCTTTTGAATATTGATTTATTATAAAAAGGATATCAATTATTTAAATCATTACTCTAACTCATATATATTTATATTTATGTTATATATGCACTTGCATATGTATATATTATATATTAACACACATATGCACATGTGTCACCTTTGTTTTTATTCTGTATCAAAGAAGCTTGCTGCAAAGTTTTTCCTACTTAGTGTATGTACCCATGTATAAGATACATATGAATTTAGCAGCCTGAAATTTGAAAAAAGAAGCATTACATAAAGATATTGAACTCAAGTTTTATTCATCATGAAATTCAAGAATGTTGTGCTTGAAGCTTTTGAGAATCTTTTGGGCAAGTCTGGTGCTTGGATGCATACTTAGATCATTCCATTTCATGAACCAGAAGCTTCAATTGTGTCTTCCTTTGAAATCAGTCACTTCTTTTTTATCAACAATTCTTCTTGCCTCCTGCTGAACCATCTTTGTGGACTGAGGAATCCCAGTTGTCCTTTGCTCTTCAATCCATGTCTTCAACTCCCTCTCTAAACCAGGCCATTTGACAGACTTGTCCTTCATGGCCTTCTTCTGCCTTGGTGTATTCAGCAGGGTTTCTTTTTCCTGTAGTCAGTCTCAGATAATTTGGAGGATGATCAAACTTATATTCATCAGCATTATTTCCATTCATTTTTTAAAAAAATTATTTATTTAAAGCAATGGGGTTAAGTGACTTGCCCAAGGTCACACAGCTACACAGTTATTAAGTGGAATTCCATTCACTTTTGCAAACTGGATCACTTTGAATTTGAATTCAGCACTGTAAGAAAATCTTTTCTGAGTCATTTCTGTTCAGACTGTGGCAAAACCTAACCTAATATACACAAATGTGAACAATGAGCACAAAAATAACATCAATAAAAATTTGGGAAATGCAAGTAAAAAATCTATAACCAAGTATAAGACTCTCCCAGTTTTTAGACCTCAAATTTTTCAAAAAGGGTGCATCTCATACATGGGGAAATATAGTAATTCTTTCTATTCTAATTTCAACTTCAATCATTTTGTGCCAGTAAACTTAAAAAAACCCTTTATATTTTTAGCTTATTTTACCAAATTATTTTATTAAAATATTTATTTTATTAAAAATATTGAAAAAGATGATTATGAAAAAATAGTTGAATGATATTTTTATGTTGTCCTTATCATTTTAATATCTTTTGGCTAATTGATACATAAAATTCAGGATTATAATGTTCAACTAAGTAATAAAGCACTTTAACATTATTGCCCCTTTTTTGAATAATGAGCTGTCTAAATAAGAACCACCTATTTAATCAAGAAAATTCATTAATAGAAATTTTCTTGTTAATTAGTAGTCATTATTATGGTCAAGTTTCACTTGAATTTTTTGAAGTTCAGGGATGTTACACCTCATTTTATAGCATTAAAGTTGTACTTGAACTTTAGTAAATCACATACATAAATCATCCATTTTCTAGAAGTTGGTGTATATGTTCTCCTTGAAAACATGTAGTAATAAATCAAGCTACTGCTTAATGTCCTCATGCTACCTGATAACCTAGTTTGGCTTTCCAAATAAACAAAACTGTGCAATTAGAAAGAAGAAAAAGAAAAGTTATCTTGGGGAAAATCACTTATTCTCTCTGTACCTCCAATTCCTCATCTCTCAAATGATGGGTTCATACAGAATGAATACTGAGACTCCTTCCAGTCCTAAGAGTCTGTGATGAAGAATCAAGTGTTTTATATTCTTTGCTCTAGTTCCTCAAATAGAAACAGCAGTGAAATACAGAATTAGAGAGAAGCCAGGTTAATGAAAAGGCTGCTATGAATATTGTAGAAAAGTAAAAATGGAGGCTAGAATGGTCTATATCTCTGTTTCTTTCTATTGATAAGTATGCTATAATAGTAACCTCTTAAACTAGGAGAGATGTGGGAAGAGGAATGATGAAAGTAATAATTTATTCTTGACTCAAGTTGCTGCTGTGTCAGAAGTCACATGAGGGTTTATTGAATTAGTTTAACAATTTTTTATAAGGGTTTATATGTTGTCACTTCCTTTGATACTGAAATCCAGTACACTTCACTGGCATTGACAATGCTTAAATTATTTTTCTCCTCAGTGCCTTTCTTTAGAGCTATTAATAAAATCCAGGGCAAGATGTGTGAGGTAAGATAATTTTATTTTGTCTTTAACCTACACATCTATTCCCATTGTGAATACAGTAATGTGGGATTCTGAATATAGAGGATCGGATTTCAAATCACATTGTTTCTACTTACTATGAGAGTGTGCTTGAGTAAAGTTTCCTTTCAGACATTCATTTTCATTTTCTATAAAATGAGGAAGTTGGTCTGGTCACCTCCTAAAGTTCCTGCTAACTCAATCTGTGAGCCTCTGAGTATCACTTATTTTTGTCACTAGTTACACAGGGTTTCTTTCTGTAGTACCTTACTTAGTAGTTCAATACAATCCACAGAGAATCATCAAACATTGGGAGCCCAAACTTATCAGATTCCATGATCAATGACTGCATGGATCATATCTACAGAATACCATTTGACTAAAACTGTAACAAATAGAATAGATGTGGTCAACCAGCAGCTAACCATAGAAAAGAGTCTCATGGATTGGATGCAAATTCTAATAGCAAGAAGAACAGAAGTTAGAAGTTCCATTTTTTCACAAGGTGAAGTTAAAGGAGGTAAAGTGAAATTTTTTAAAATAAGTTTTATTTATTTAAGGCAATGGGATTAAATGACTTACCCAAGGTCACATAGATAGGTAATTGTAAAGTGCCTGAGGCCCCATTTGAACTCAAGTCTGCCTGACTTCAGGGCTAGTACTCTATCCACTGTGCCACCTAGCCACCCCCCAGAATTGTTCTTAACCATTGCATCTATGGTTTACCCAAGCCCTTTTTGTGAAGGAATTTCCCACACCATCAAAAAGTAAAGGAAATGATCTCTGAACTATTTCTTTCAAGATGATGTAATTTGCCCTCTAACAATGCAAGAATGTTGAATATAAGGCAACTCTGCTAGGGAATGAATAAGTATAGACAGGAGAGAATCAGACAGAACTATGTCCCACAGTAGTCCACTCTCGTCAGGTGAATCTTATTGGCATCTGGATTCAAGAAACCACAAGACAAGAAAGTCCTTTCCTTTTTCCAACGTAACATATATGTCTGACATGGGCATTCAGATTCATAATGATGCAACAGTTTATTTGAAGGGGGAAAACTTTATCTTTAGGTGAGAGAATTTCATTTTCCTAATTAAGGATAAGTTGAGAGCCACTTGGGTTAGTAACTATCTGTCTTGCCCTTACTGAGAGGAATCATAAAGTTCTGTTGTACCAAACACAGCATAGTTATCACTACTTAAATGTCCAAAGTGAAACTGAACCCAAACTTTGATATTCTTTTAATAGCTCCAATCTGGTTGTTTAGCATATATCTCTGATGAGTGAAAATATATCTTATAAACACCATATGTAGTGGGAAACAACAACAGAATTTGTCCATTACCCTTTCATGTCTTGTTTATTTATATTATTTTTAATTTCTCCCCTAGCTACATGGAAAAGCAAGTTTCAACATTTACTTTCAAAATCTTGAGTTCCAAATTTTATCCCTTCCTCCCACCCCACTCACCCCATTGAGAAAGCTAGTTGCTTTGTGTAGGTTAACAAAGTGTAGCCATGAAAACATTACTACAATAGTCATGCTGTGAAAGTAAACATAATTCCTTCCCTTAAGAAAGAGCAACCTCAAAAATAAAGTGAGGGAAAAAAGTGTGCTTCAGTTGGTATCCAGACACCATCAGCTCTGTCTTTGGGATGGATAGCATTCTTTATCATAAGTCCATCAGAGAAATTTTTGTCATTAATTTTGAACTCAAACAGGGAAGCCTTTGATGATCAAGTCCTTTCCAGTCCTAGCTTTGTAAACCCAGATTACTTGACCATATTCATGACCATTGCCCTTGATATCTATCTATCTATCTATCTATCTATCTATCTATCTATCTATTCTTATTTTTGTACAAATGATGGAGGAATGTCTTCTCTGCCTCATCCCTCAAGGTTCTTTAACATGCCAGGAATTCAACATGGAAGTACTTGCCAGACCCCAGTCCCTAGGGTATCTTCTTTTACCTAATCAGTGATTGTTAAAGTCTAGTTGGGTAAAGAGCTTTAATAATAGATAGAACTATCAGATGAACAACTACAATGGCATTCCCTAAGAAGTAAGTATGGTGTAAAGTTACTGGACCAGCAGGAGATAGGGTTCCAGGATGAAACCTGGAATGTTCTCTGGCATGTTCGCTATCTGTTTGTCAATAACACAATACCACAAGAATAGAGGTAAGCATTATTCCTTCCTTCCTTCCTTCCTTCCTTCCTTCCTTCCTTCCTTCCTTCTTTCCTTTCTTCCTTTCTGTGAGGATAAATTATTTGACTACATTAGTAAGTGACTGAGGTTGGATATGAACTCAGGTCTTCCTGATCCAAGAGTAGTACTTTATGTACTGGGCCATATAGATGCCCCAAGTAAACATTTTTGCCAATGTACAGTTTGAATTTAGCAATATAAGCCTTCTGTATTCTATTCATCTTGCTAGAGGGACCATTTTGCATCAAACAATGAATAGGTAATTCTGGACCTTATGTCATTTCTTTAGTAATAACTAGGACACTGCAAGAAACAAATGTTTTCAAAATTAGAACATTGAGTGACTTCTAGAGCAAGCTTGGACATCAAGACATTTAAGAGATTTATTCTGGTAATCCTTTGGTGCCTGCCAAAGGGATCTACCCAGGCTTGTCTTAAAAGAAAGAGACATCTAGAAACATTGACTTTATAAGATCCTAAGGACTCAAGGGGAGATAATATTGGACATTCTATTGTTCATCTTCCAAGATTGTAACCTGTTTGGGGTTCAACTTGGCTGATGCTGACTTTTTTTAATACAGCCAACAGGATATCTAGGTGCAGAATATGGGTTTTCTAAAATGTAAAGAGTCTATTAAATGTCTGAGTTTCCTTCTTAAATCATGAGGAAACAAGTGTCAGAAGCTTGTTCTAAACTGTGCCTGGAAACCCTACTTTTCCTAACTGCTGTAGAAAAACAAAACAAAATAATACTTTCCTAGTTCTAGTTTGATGTTAGGAAAAATTGAGGCTCTTTAAGACACTGGACATGTAACAGATGAAGAGGTTTCCTCTGCCCTAATGGAGTAGGGATGAGCAGGAAAGCTATAGTAGCTTTTAGCTTCTCTGAATGTGACCCTATTTGTTTCTACCTGCAGAGTCAATCTGTCATCAGGGTATAGTGAGTACATGATCTTTGATACCCACCAAGAATAAGAAGCTGTATTTACACGAGTTTGTGACTGTTTATACCTCTAGACCAGGAAGCTGCTGCCAAATAAGGTTTTGTAAATGAAAAAAGATATTTCAGGATCAGAGAAAATACATCAGTAAATACCTGGTCCTAACAAATCAACTATATTATGTGTACGAGGAGGATAAAAGCAAGAAAAAGTAGACTATTTGCATGGAATGATAATAACATGACAAAGAGAAGATATATCTATTTTTTGCACATCTCTTTTCTTTGAATTGTAAAGGACAAAATAAAACTGAACCCTATTTTTGTAGGGAATTTAACCCCAGGATAAATGAAGAGATACAGGTAATAAAGGTGAACTGTGAATTGAAACCATTAGCCCTAAAAGAAAAAAAAGTCAAATTATATGATATTATATTTGTGATAATTGTTCCACTGTCCATTTTCTTTGAAAGATCACAAAGAATAGCAGAGGTGACACAGTAATGAAGAAGGGAAAATGCCCCAATATTAAAAAGACAGCAAGAGTCTATAGATTTTAGACTAGAAATTTTCCTTTTATTCCTGGAAGAAAAAAACATATAAACTGCATTATCAGGATGGTTTTGAACATTTAGGAAAAGGAAACAATGAATCAACATGGTTTCCTTAAGAACACATCATGTCTGAGTAACATCATCTTTTAAAAATAGTATTGTTAGACTTGGAGACAAGGGAAATTCTAGGCTGCCCCTTCTTATTACTTTACACATTGGCTAAACATAGGTTAGTGATTAAAGTCCTGCCACCTTAGAAGTATTTGTGAGAGTTTGCACTCCAGTAATATTGAGTTCAAGAAACCAATCTCCTCCTTGGTGATATCAGAGAGGAATATACTGCTAATATAGCTTTTTTTCATATTAAGTAGGCAGGATAAAATTCTCAAAAAAGACAATTTGTTTTTTCTCAATGATATACACTTTTTGAGTGGCAAAAATATAATTTAATTGAATGGATTTCCTTCTTTCTTATCAGACTATTCTAGGACAACATACATAGGAAAACAAAATTAATGAGCTCACTGCTGAATAATAGAGATCAAAATTATAAAAGTCAGAACAACTTTGTAGGAGGTAGAGTTCTACTGAACAAAGCATCTAAAAAAGCACAAATTAAAGATAGCAGCATATTTAGTTTCATCACATCAAATCCTTTATATGTGCCATTATCAAATTGAGATGTGGAAGGTCATAATTGCATGCTGATGAAAACTATGTTTAATTACCTTTAAAATAAATATATATATATATATATATATATATATATATATATATATATATATATACACTCTATGGGCTCTTAGAAGCTTTTTTGAAAGTATGCAAGGAAAATGGAATTAGTGTATGGGTTGTCAGCAAATTGTGATATTTGAATAAGATGAAATTAGGATGATGTTGCTAAATCAGTGTAATGTTCATATTTTGGGAATAAGCAAAGAAAATTTAAGAGAAATATAGGAAATTTAAAACTTGTTTTAAGATGTCTGAATATATAAACATTCAGAGAAATTGTTCTAGTCTACCTCACTTTGAAACTGTTACATGGAGTATAAGACTCTCAGGAAAGTGATTTTTAAGTCTAGTTACAAATTCAAAAATGTAAAATGTAAGACCATTAGTATTTGTGTAACTAATGATTCCAAGGAAGTTTTCAATGAAGAGTGAAAATGCATGGTTGTGCCTTGTCCAGATTTTGTTAAAAACTCCTGAAAGGATACTCATATTGTTATACAGAAACACACCAACAAACAATCAAGCAAATGCATAAATGCATTAATGCTTACTTTATGGCATATATCCTTCCTTAATATACTGCTCTGTTATTGTTATAGTGAGTATGTGTGTATGAATGTGTGTATTTGTGTGTGTGTATATGTGTGTATGTGTGTGTTTGTGTGCGTGTGTGTGAGAGATGCTTGCTTATGTGTGCACACTTAAATGAAAGAGAACTATACTCCTTTTGCCCCTCCCCCCTTTGTAAATTTTGGATATCTCTCCTCAAACTATCTTGTATTTATTTTTCTGTATAAATGTATCTTTCTTCCCTAAACTTTCCCTTACATAAACATGTACATAAACATGAAAGAGAAATTTAAGCTGTCTTACTTTTTATCTTTGTATCTCAAATATCTTGCATATACTAAGAGATTTATAAATATTTGTTTAATGATTGAATAAACACATTATTATCCATGTCCCATCATCTAATTAATTGTACATATTCCAGAGGTCTCTGATCTATCTTCTGTTTTCTCTCTCTTTACCTTCAAACCATCTTTATACATATGATTCTCTATACATATCTTGCCAAAATCTTTTTGACCAAATCATTTTGACCAAAGTGAACTTGCTGTTCATGAAAATACAATCACTTAACCCTGTTCATCCTCACTGAAAGAAAACACAACACATTTTTGGCCTTGTCCAAACATAAACTTATTCTGAAGAATCCATGAGACAGAGGTGTCAAAATGTTTTAGTCACAGGAAAACCATTTTATACAACTTAATGTGCCTAATTCTCCACTTCCAACAGATGGAATGGAATGAGTAGTTTTCCTCAGGCAGGAATCCAGACATGTATCAGAATAAAGGAAGGTTATTTCATATTGCACAAAGGATAAAATCAAGTTTCTACTAAGCAGCAAAATTTTCAGTTCTAAGCAGCAAAATTTTCAGTTACACATAGACACACTTACAAAAGACACATACAAATACAAATATCACCTTGTACACATCATCTCATTTGATCCTTATATCATACAGACAGAACAAGTTTTATTAATATGAGTATTATTTTTTGGAAGGAACCCACAGGTACAAATCCCTGGGCCTCTGGGAGTTAAATGATCCGCCTAAGATCACACAGACTATTAGTGGTTATCCTGATTCCATGATCTGACCTCTTTGCATTTATGTACAAGAGGCAACCCAGGTGGTACAATAGACAGACTGCTGAGTCTGGAGTCAAGAAAGTATGAGTTTATATTTTGCTTTGGACACATACTAGTTGTGCATGCATAGAAAAGTTATAAAACAACTTTCAGGGTTTTTTGGGGGGGATTAAATGTGATACATGTAAAGCTTTGAGTAGAGTGCTTAGGGCCTAGTAGGTCCTTAATAAATGTTTTTTTCCTTCCTTCCTATTAGCCACAGTCATTATTAACCTTGTTTATAGATGCTGAAATCAAGAAGAGAAATTTGGTCAAAATTACATATGTATACAAGATACAATTATATGCATATTTGTATAAATTCATTCTTCCATCCATTCCAAAAACAGCTATTAAATGTCTGACAGACAATATGCTAGATACTTGTTAAAAATGAAACATTTTCTGTCTTCATTTTACCTTCCTGGGGAAACAATTGGATAGATAAATAGATAGATAGTATTTTAAATAGCTTAAAACAGCTCTGAAATGGCAAGAACTCTCACTCTCTCTCTCTCTCTCTCTCTCTCTCTCTCTCTCTCTCTCTCTCTCTCTTTCCCCATATGAGAGAGACAGAGACAGAGAGAGAGTGCACAATTGGAGGGATCAGAAAAAGCCCTCATGCATCAAAAACTATTTCATATTAGTGGGTCTGTTTCCCATTGGCACAGATTACAAGCCTCCCTTCTTTAAAGATGACTCTCATGAGTTTTCTCATAAAATTCCTCTGCATTTTACACCTTGCTCTTAAAAATTTAGCTTTTGAAAGACAATATACTCACTAGAGGCATAAAACTAGGCTGAGACTTGTATGCAATTTATAAAGCATCATAGAGATATGTATATACCTATATACCTCACACCCCCATATGTATGTATGTATGTATGTATGTATGAATAAATACATATGTAATGGGACACTTTTGCTGCTTAGGAGAAACCAGCTTAATTCTTTTGTGCAATATAAAATAACTTTCCCTTCTCCTTTGCCCTAGGAGAATTCTTCATCAGCCAGAGACAATACTGGGTCCTCATTCCAACCATTAGAAGTGGAAAATTAGGTTTGTTAGGTTGTATAAAAAGTCTTCCTGTGTCTGAATCATTTTGACACCTCTACTTCATGAATTCTTTAGAAGAGCTTTGTTTGGATAAGGTGAAAAATGCATTATGTTTTCTTTCAGCAAGGATGAAGCAGGTTAAGTGATTTTTGTTTTCATGAATTCCAAGTCCACTTTATTTTAGATATATACAGTCATATGACACTCAAGAAGAATTGAGACAAAAATTATGATTGTATCTATTATTAGTTGGTTTTAATCTTTGAGAGAAGTACATTTGGTGTTATTTAGCTATTAGTTTTATTTAGTTTGTATTTAATTATTCTTCAATATGTTTTGGTTAATTTGACTTCACAGGTAGCTAAGTGTGTGAAGTCACCTTTTCTGCATAGAGAACAATATAAGTCTCTTTTGCCAAATAAAGGAATCCTGAATAGAACCACCACAGGGTTAATATCATCACTGATGCTTGACAAGCATAAGCTAAAGAGTTAGAACTTTTTTTTTTTAGTTTTTGCAAGGCAAATGGAGTTAAGTGGCTTGCTCAAGGCCACACAGCTAGGTAATTATAAGTGTCTGAGGTCAGATTTGAACTCAAGTACTCCTGACTCCAGGGCCAGTGCTCTATTCACTGCACCACCTAGCTGCCCTAGAACTTTTTTAAAGTATAATTTTCTTGCCCCTTCCCCCAAAAAATGAAATTGAATCTATCATTTAGGTTTTAGTACATTTATTTCTGAATGCTTGAAATATCTTTATCATAAATGTAACAATAAATTGATTTTGAGTAAATTCAACAGATGTATGACATGTAGATTATTTGAAGATCAGACTCTTTAAGTGTTCCATTTGTTATGTTTTGGTGATGTGCTAGCAAGATACTGAAATGAATTTAGGCTAAAGGCACAAGAGTTTTAAAGACTGATGTATAACCCCATAGAGTTCTAATGTAAATTTCTCTCTCTAGAGTAGCTGAGTCTTTCAATTGTTTTCTGGTTCTTTGTTTTTTATCTAAATTTTGAATGAGGTTCCTAAATACTTGAGGTAGCATTGGATTATCCAAGTGACATAAAGGTAGATATACAAAGTATAGATTGCTCCTTTGTGTCTAGAAATTCTTAAAACTGGTGAAATACATATTTGTCTTGTGTCCCTCCATTCCTTGCTCAAGATTTTCCTTTATAGCTAAGCTTCTCTGGGTTGAGAATTTGCAAACTACAACAGTTTGCATTCAAACCCATTCAAACCCAGACTCAAGTACTTCAGTACTACTGAGGTCAGGACAGAAGGAATGTATGCAGTATGAGGGTAAGACAATGCAATGGGGTCTTGAATTCAGTTCATAGGTTCCTTTTTGTCCTCAACATGTAGTCCATTCCTTCATAGTTAATTCTCATACTTCAATGAAAAACAGTATATAATTTTATGGAGAACAAAACCCTTTTTCAAAAATACAGATAATGAGGAAACATGATTTAAAGAGAAGAAACTCCCAGTTCTCTCCAAAGAGAAATGAGACAGTAATAGAGGGATACATTTTCCAGGTACCAGGTGTGGAAACAACCAAGGAAATAGCAAAAATCAGTTCTGGCATATGATTCCTTAGGTGAGTGAGCCAAGGCTACAACTGCTTATGATTTTTTTTAGTTCTTAGTAAAAGCATCTTTCATTTGCAATCTGAAACTAGGCAAGATCTTCACCTTTAGTCCCCTTTTCTCTCCTTGCAACCTGAGCCTCTCCATTCTCCTTTCTTCCTTTTGGTGAAAACCACATTTCCTATCAGTGCACTCACCAATAAGGAAATACATTTTGTTCATTTATGAATCATCTAGTCATAATAATAATTGGCTAAAAAACTATTTAAATATTGAAAAGCAAAATGTTGGTATTTTGAGATGTGGATAAAAAGAGTTGATTACATGGGCTCTCTGCCCACCTCATCATGCCTGGAGACAGAGCATCTGACAAGAAAGGAATATTGGCAAGTTGAAGGCAGCACATTTAATTTTCCATGTCTCTTAGCTATTTGCTAAAATTTGCAAAAATAAATAAGCAGCTGAGGTCTTTCTACGTATACATAATTGTTTGAAAACCTTGAAAGATCTTATTAACATTTTCCTGTTTGTAGTATGACAAATATAACATTGACTGTTGCCACCAAAAGCCAAGAATGAAATCATATTTAATGATTTTAATCTTATCTGAACAATATAAGATCTTTTATACTACAATGAAAACCATTAATTGTCCATTTTTATTGCTTAGAAGAGCTATGATTTACAAGGAGCACAATTCTGAAAAAAAAATCTCCAAATATATTCACTGAGGAGCTAAGAATTAGTTCTATTTTAAAGAAATTAATGCATGCAATTAAAATAATAATATGACATATAAGTGATGCTTTGTTTAGTGAAATCTCATTTTAGCTTTATAACATCTCTGTGGCATAATCCCATTGGGTCCCTAACTTATCCACTGATAAATCACTGTATTTCATATACATTACCAGATTTTTAAAAATTTTATTTTTATTTATTTAATAAAATACACATTTCCATAACATAGTAGAATAACATAGATGAATTCATATGAAGCTGAAAATCTATGTTTACCTTGATGTTACTTTTAAATATACCATAAAATTATCCTGTAAATTTCTTTTTTTCCCTCTCCCACCCTAAAGATGACTAGATGACTACTATTATACACAATGGCTGTGTGAGTGTGTGTGTATGTGTGTGTGTGTGTGTGTGTGTATGTGTATATATATATATATATATATGTGTGTGTATGTGTGTGTATGTGTGTGTAAAATTATTTTATAAATATTTATTTTTATCAGTCCTTTCCCTGGATGTAGATAGCATCTTAATTTGGGAATTTATAATATCCAGAATAGCTTATTTACTTAAAATCATTCTTAAAACAATATTGCTGTTACTGTAACCAATTTTCTTTGGGTTCTACTCAATTCATTATTCATTAATTTGTATAAGTTTTCCCTTGTTTTTTTCTAAAATCATTGAGGAAAAAATCATTTTTCTAAAATCATTCCCTATAACCCAGTAGTGTTCCATCACAATCATAAACCACAACCATTTCCCAATGGTGGGCATCTATGCAATTTTTTTTGTCACCACCAAGAGAGTTGTTATAAATATTTTAGAATATACAGGTTCTTTTACTTTCCCCCAATTATCTTTTGGGATAATCCAAGTAATGTATTTCTGGGCCAAAGGATATAGATAGTTTACTAATTCTTTGATCATAATCCCAGCTTGTTCTCCCATATTGGTAGTTCAGAGTTTCATCAACAATGATTTTTTTTATGATTACTGCTTTATAAAATAATTTGAAGTCTGGTTCTACTAGACCACCTTCCTCCTCAGATTCTCTTGATATTCTTCCAGATGATCTTTATTTTATTGTTTTCTTAATTTGATAAAATAATTCTTTGATAGTGTGACTGCCAGGGCATTGAATTCATAAATTAATTTTAGTTATTATTCTAGCATGGCTATCTATGAGCAATTACTATTTCTCCTGTTCTTTAGTTCTGTCTATATTTGTATGGAAAAACATTGTTTTTTCTGGGACACTAATAAATTATTGGTGAAGCTGTGAGCTCATCCAACCTTTCTGGAGAGTAATCTGGAATTATGCCCAAAGGATAATAAAATGTGTTTACCCTTTGATCCAGCAATACCACTACTGGGCCTATGCCCTGTAGAGATCAAGAAAAGGGGTAAAAACATCACTTGCACAAAAATATTCATAGCAGCTCTGTTTGTGATGGCAAATAAATGGAAATCAAGTGAATGTCCATCAGAATGACTGAACAAATTGTGGTATGTGTACATTATGGAACACTATTGTTCTATCAGAAACCAAGAGGGATGGAATTTCAGAGAAACCCAGAATGACTTGCATGAAGTGATGCTGAGCGAGATGAGGAAAACCAGAAGAACACTGCACACCTTAACAGCAATACGGGTGTGATGATCACCCTTAATTGACTTGCTCATTCCATCAATGCAATAATGAAGGACAATTTTAGAGAACCTGTGATGGAGAATATCATCTCTATCCAGAGAAAGGATTGCGGAGTTTAAAGAAAGACCAAAATCTATTTACTCTCAATTTTTTTAAAGTGTCTTATGTACTGCATAATTTTGCTGTCTCTAATATTTTATTTTCTACTCAGGGATATGATTTCTCTCAACACATTTGACTTTGATCATTGTATAGCATGGAAACAATGTAAAGATTGTCAGACTGCCTTCTATGGGGGGGATAGGTGAGGAAAGGAAGAGTGGAGGGAAATTGTAAAATTCAAAACCTTACAACAAACCTTACAAAACACTACTATTGTATATAATTGGAAATCAAATACAATATTAATAAAAAATAAAAGTAGTATCATTTTTTTCACTTAGTTTTTGTGTGCATCTTGGCAGGTTTTATATTGCTTATATTTATTTTAAATGGAATTTCTCTTTCAACCTCTTTGTGCTGGATTTTTTTGGTGGCATATAGAAAAGCTAATGATTTCTATAGGTTTATTATATCCTGTAAATTTGTTAGCTTTTTAAAATTGTTTCAAATAGTTCTTTTTCTTAGTTGACTCTCAGTTTCTCTAAATATATCATTGTTAACATCTGCAGAGATAGATATTTTTATTTCCTTATTACCTCTTCTTATTCTTCCAATTTCCCTTTCTTGTCTTTTTGCTATAATTAGCTTTTCTAGATAGTATTTAATAATAAAGGAAGGAACGGGTATATTTATTTAACCTTTAATCTCATTGTAAGGCTTCTTTATTGTTTTTGCAAATATTGTTTGCTAACTTATCATTTTAAGAAAGGCTCCATTTATTCCTGTGATTTCTAATGTTATCTTTTTAATAGGAATATATTTTTTATTTTGTTAATTACTTTTGTGAACTTCTATTATAT
The DNA here is from genome assembly GCF_037893015.1 of Macrotis lagotis. Classification (NCBI taxonomy): domain Eukaryota; kingdom Metazoa; phylum Chordata; class Mammalia; order Peramelemorphia; family Peramelidae; genus Macrotis; species Macrotis lagotis. The sequence continues at coordinate 363,404,802 of NC_133666.1, read as the reverse complement.
CAATGATCATATACATTTATTATTAATACAGTAAATTTTGCTAAGGGTTTTTTCCTAATATTGAATTATTTCCATTCCAAGTGCAATTACATTTGTAATATACCACAATAATCTCCGTGCTAGTATTATATTTAACTTTTTGCATCTATATTCTTCAGGTAAATTAGTATACAGTTTTCTTTCTCTGATTTTGCTCTTCCTTTTTAGATATCAATACGATTGTAATTGTTTTTTCCTAGATTGGAAAACACACTTCTCTGAAACTACAGAATGAAGCTTTCTACACATTTTCTCTAGGAGGCTAGGATTAAAATGACAGCATATTAGAGATGAAAGGAATATGATGGTCCTACCCTCTCTAGACATATAAGAGAACTGAAAGTCATAGAGATGCACTCTCAGGCTAGAGCATAAAAGTGGCAGAGTTGAAGTTAGCAGTGAGGTCTTAGTGTGGGATCCCTCTCACCCTACCATGTTGTTTCTCTCTTCCTAAACATAGCAAAACAAAAATGCAGATCTCAGCCAAAATGCAGAATCTCAGCTGTTTTAAATGAAAAACAAAAATTCCTAGCTATATGGTGAGTAAGAAGTAAATTGCAGGCATGAGGAGATGGGCAGAGAATCCAGAGTATAATAAGCAAAGAGATGGGAGATAGAGTCTTGTGTGAAGCATAGCAAAAGGATCATTTGACTGACCAAAAAGCAGATAATGTGTAGTGAGACCAGAAAGCTAAGTTGGGATTACACTAGAAAAACCTTTAAATGTTACACAGATAATTTTAATTATGAAGCTATGATGCACAAGTGCTTATAAAATATAATATGAGGATATATGTAGATCTATACTTCTAGTAAATTACTAGTCTAACTTCTCATGTCATAGAGTTGATAGAATTTACTAATGAATAGTAGATCCTCAAAGGTCCTATTAAGCTACAAAGACTGAATATAGGTCTTGTAAAGGTTTATATACCTGTAGGTTAAGGATCACCCTAGTTACATTAAGATAGGCTGGTCACTAGATTGGGCAATTTTTTGTTTTGTTTTGCCATACTAACTAATCACAAAAATTGTATATCAAGTCATATGGTCTTTATTAGTGAAGTAAATATCTATATGAATAATTTCATGAATCCTTGGAAGATGGAAAAATTATATATATATATATATATATATATATATATGAACATAAAATGAGAAGATTTCACCTAAAATGTCAAATTCAACATAACTTTGTTGAATTGATGAAAGTGTACACATTCCTGCCTATGTTAGGAGTGAATGAGTCTATATTAATTCATACTAGATATTTAACAAGAGTTTCTATAGAAGAAAGGTTACCTGTCTCTTCTCTCCTACAAATAAGAAGAAAAACTTTGTGTGGGAACTATTCCACTGGTACTCAAAGGAAACATGATTAATATAGTACTGTTAACCAGGTCTGGCAATTCTTTCAATGATTTCCTCCCTGACATGGGCTTCCTTCCTACTTTGAGAAGTTCAGAAAACCTCTCCTGATATGAAAGCCCAAACTTTTGACAGGGAGCAGTTTTTACAATTCAGTAGTTATATGCTTGCATGAAAAAATGTTATGAAGAAACAGTATAAAACAAAACAAAACATCCTTTATCTACCAAGCATGAGTAATGTATAAAATAGAGAAATGATTACTTCTGCATTATTTAGGACTTTAAGGTTTTTTTTTAACAGGCTTAAAAACTAAAAAAAATCAAAGTAAGCATCTCTGTCAGATTATCTGTTTTTTTCCCCTCACCTGTTTATAAAATAGGGATAAAAAGGTCTCAACAAATTTCCATCACTCTAGAATCACACTTTATATCAGTGACAAAGATAAAATTCTCTTTATATAGGAAAGAGCATTGAATCCAGTCCAGAAATCTTAGTTTAAATCCAAATCTACCCCCATGATGTTGGCAAGTACATTAACCTTTCAGGAAAAGGTTGGACTTGATGACTGGACTCTAAAGTGTGTTTTAATACTAAATCCATAATCCTATAGGATTTTGAAATCATTTCCTGCTAAAATATTTATCAAGGTTAGACTCCTAATTCTTTATTCAAAATGACCAAATATTTAATCTTTTTCACTGAAATTAGACAACAGAGGTGATCTAGCTAAACTTTATAATTTTATAGGTTTGAAGACTACCCAAAAAGATTTAAGGAATTTTGTCTAAAGTTGCACAGATAGTCAATAGAAGAAACTGGATTCAAACAGAAGCTTGTTGAAGATAAATCTGCTACACATTTCATAACACCACATACTCACTCTAATTTCCCATTTCTCTTCCCTCTGTGATACCCAAAGTTGATGTTAAAAGTGAATGGGAATTATGAGAACAATAACAAAAATGCATTCAAGGGAAATTTCTCAGGATTTTACAACTTTGGGGACCAAATCTTCTGCTTTAATTTTTCAAGTGTTGCCCAAAATTACTAATTTGTAAATATGTTTAACAAAATATGTATGTAAAATGCTGACCTGAATGTTCCCTACTGAGGGGAAGAGTGTGGGTAGGAAGGGTAGAGGGAAATTTTGTAACTTGGAAATATGCATGTACAAATGGATGAAAATAAAAAAAAAACAAAAAATATTTTCAAATGTTAGTCTATTTTCTGGTTTAAAAAAGTAATCTTCAGCTTTTGTTCTTATGTATCTCTCTCTCTCTCTCTCTCTCTCTCTCTCTCTCTCTCTCTCTCTCTGGTACTGAAAATCACTTTCCTTTCACCTCAACCCCCATTCCCTTTAAAGAGTCTTTCATGACTTATAAAACTTTTTATCTGCATTTGGGTAAGGAAATCCATGGTCACTGTGGGACTCTGTAGCCTCTACTGAGCTTTCATGGTGTCAAGGTCCTAAAATAATATGAACAGCAGGAGCACTAAATCTTTCATTATTTTCCATTTCCCCTTGAGCATACTGTCTTTGCAATAACGAAACTGTCATTTACATTCTTCTTTATTGCAAGGCAGGTAATGACTGCAAGGAGAAAAATAAGGTAACATGTCAAGCCAACCTGACTGCCAGTATGATAAATGGGTAATCATCCTGTATTTGCATCTCTCTCTCTCTCTCTTTCTTTCCTTTCACATGTAGGTACTTCATAGATTGGAAGAGTGATGGGGACAGCTACTTTACAATAGATGGAACTGAAGGAACTATTGCTACTAATGAATTATTGGACAGAGAAAGCACTCCACAGTATAATTTCTCTATAATTGCAAGTAAAATTAGTAAGTATGACATGGATGGAACCAATGTTATTTAATGAATGGTTATTTGAGTCAGCATCCTTAAAATTGGCTTTATTATAAGCTGCTTTTACATTTTCTCAAGTGATACTTCAATGTTCTACATACCATGAATTCAGAGTAGCAAAGATAAATGCCCAGGGTCCATCCTTCTATCATACAACATATAATCTAAGTGGCACCACATGTAGTGACTTTTCACTATCAGACTTGATAGAGTGTCTTGGAGAGCCAAGAGATCCCAGGATACCTGAGTCCATCATAGAGAGTTGTAGACAAGGGGAAACAAGTTTGACTTGGAGTTTCCATATCTAGCTTGAGTCAGTTCTTCATCCAAGAGATCATTTAATTGTCAGTCTCTCCCACAATGCTTGTGACTCTTAATTTTTGCAAAAGTATTTTGAAGGAATGGAAATAAATCAGTCTAAGAACCCCTCCAAAATCCTTCTGAGATTTTTGGTTCCCCCAAGCCTCTCCTATTTTGGGAGTTAGTTTAATCCATAAGCAGATTGTTTTATGATTGGACTTGAGTGACTACTATTAACATGGGATTATTTCAAAATCCATAACCAGAGTTGATATAAGGGACCTCTTGAAAAATGGAAATGATGGTAATGATCCTTTAGCCACTGTGATTATTACACTGACAGTTGAATATTCCTTGGATAAAATAAGATTGATTCTGAATATTGATACTTGATTATATGCTGGTCTTTAGGAATTCCATGACAAAGACTTCCTGACATATTTAATTAGGTTCTCTCTTTGCTTAATTATGTGACGAAGTAATGTAAGATTACTGCATTTGATCTGATTTTGTCTTTTACATTCAGGACAAAAGTAGCTAGGCTACTTAAACAGTGGCTATATTTCCTCCATTCATCTCTAGGATAAGCAGGAAAGGGAGTAGATAAAACAAATGCACTTACTGTTTCCCATTACCATAACTAAAAAAGCAGCAATGAGATGCTCAAAGGATACTTGTTCAGTTCCTTCCAAGTGATAATCAATAAGGGTCATCACATATTTTCCAGTTGATTACATTTGTATTGTTATCAGTTAAAGCATAAAAGTTAACATGACATATGCATTTCTATGTAGAGAAGAAATGCTTGCCTATGTATGTATGCATGTATACATATACACATATTTGTGTGTATATATATTCAGAAAGGGGAAGTAGGTAGTTTTAAAATCTCATTTACTCATTTTACTGTGATTGCTAGTTGTCAAGCATTCTATGAATATGGAAAAGTGTCTTATGAAGAATGAATAGGCTTGTAAAGAAAACTTTATACTCTAATGATTATAAATTTCATTGATGAAACTAGCTAGTAAAGTGGTCAGTTTTCATAGTAATGAAAAAATGTGAAATGACATCTCAGCTCACCAAGAAAGAGTGTGATTGGACCTAAGTAGAGCACATTACAGTTTTAAATAACATATGCTATGCTCCTAACCCCTCTAAAAGATTCTCACAAGGAATAAAAATGGCAGCATTGACTACTCTACAAATTAATTTAAAAAGCATATATTAATCAGTGTTTTTGCTATTAGACAGCAGAATATTTTTTATTGGACTGCTTCTAAGTTGGACTCCTGCCTTTCTACTTGTTAACTGCTTTTGTTTTTATAACACTGACCTTGAGAATTTACAAGATAATTGGGACAACCAAAGTAAAAGCATTATTCACTTCCTGTATTTTTTAGTAAATAGAAGTTTTAACTTTTTTAATTCAATCGAGAAATATTCTTTGTTTTTTTTTTTAGGTTTTTGCAAGGCAAATGGGGTTAAGTGGCTTGCCCAAGGCCACACATCTAGGTAATTATTAAGTGTCTGAGACCGGATTTGAACCCAGGTACTCCTGACTCACTGGAACTAACAGGGGAATAGGTTGCTTTTGATGGTAGTGAGAAGAATACTTCCCACTCCTAGAAGTATTCAATGGAAGTTGAATGACTTTTACTAATACTTGTAGAAAGTATTGCTACTAATATATTGGACTTAATTACCTCTTAGTTCCCTGTACACTGTGAAGCCTAGGAATCTATGGACCAATCTGTCTATACTCTTTGAAATGTCAAATTTCTTACTGAGGATGCTACTCATCCTAGAATGAATTTCAAAAGACAGGAACACCATTTTTGCAAATGAAGTAATGTTATTTGATAGACTGCATGGTAGATTAGGGTCTAATTGATGAAATTTTAAGTATAATTTGGATTTTAAAAATAAATAGCCTATGCATCATATGTAAAGGCAGCATTTTTTACCCTTCACTTGAACAAGTAGAAATTGGAAGACCATTTCCATTCATTTTAAATATATGAGTTAAACAACCAGGCTTCTGAGAAGTCTTGAGAGTTTGTGACTGTTTCCTTTACTTTATTGGATGCACATGTCAATTTTAGAGAAATGGATGATTTTCTTTATTATTAGCCTAGATGCGTTTGGATTCAGAGTCAAGCATTCAAATGCCAACTCAACTCAAATTACTCCTCTTGTGAACATGGGCAAGTCACTTAATCCCTAGACCTCAGCTGTTATCATCTGTAAAATGAGAAGCTCATGCTAGACAACTTCTGGTTCCTTCAGATAAAATATTCTGGTCCTATGAACCTAAGTAGATTCCATATCAGTTTTAGGTTTAGAAGTTATTGCTTCAGAAAGACAAACACTTTCTTGAATTATTTAGTGGTAGAAAGAAAAAATTAACATTGTTAAAGAACACTGTAAATTTGATTAATATTGAAACAAAGTCTAACAAATTGGCTTGTATAGTTGACAATATTCCATATATAATTAACACTTTTCTCATGAAGTATTTAAATAGTTCAGAGAAAAATATTGCTTAGATTAATTTAGTAAATTGCTTCTTTTCCACTTTGTATATGGAATTCTCTTGTAAATTACTTTGAAACTTCAGAACCGTAGTAATACAAATACATTCATTCCAACACAATAAATACTTTTAAAGCACCTGTTTTATACAATTAAATATGATAGTTATTATGAGAGAGAACAATGATTGAACTTTTTTAAATTAAAAAATCTATTCTCTTCTTTTACCCGCCTTCTCTCAAATGAAAAGAAAGAAAAAGAAATGATTGTAATAAATGGGCATACTCAAGCAAAACAAATCCCCATATTGAATATATGCATTTCTTTTATATAATATATATGAATTGTATCATATCATATCATATCATATCATATCATATCATATCATATCATATCATATCAGGCTCAGTCTGTATCCTAGGTCTATCAAGTCATCACCTCTTTGTCAGGAAGTGGGTAGCTAGGCCTGAAGTCAGGAAAATTTGAATTCAAAAATGGTCTGAGACACTTACTAGCTGTGTGAATTTGGGTAAGTCACCTAATCTCAGTTTACCTTAGTTTTCTCATTTGTAAAATGATAATGATAATGAGCACCTCCCTCCCAAGGCGGTTTTGGGGATCAAATAAGATAATAATTGTAAAGTAATTGATATAGTATTTGAAAAATAATCCCCCAAACCTGTCTTTACCCTTTCTGCTTTACCTGCTTAAGCTTGTTTAAGTAGAAAAGGACAAGAGCTACATAGAAGAAGTTTCAAGTCTCTTGATAAATACTTAAAACCAAAAGCTGGAAGAGAAGTTGTTTGTTTTATTGAGCCAATGTGAAACTTGTTTCCTAAGGTTTCCTGACCCTTGTTGCTGTTTTCCTTCAAAAGCTCTGACAAAGCTAATTCTTAGACCTCTGCTGAGTGTACCTCTTTTGATTTCTTTAACTAGCCTAACTCTCAGTCTTAGTTTCTTATCTTCAATCTTCCATAAGTTTGGCTTAAATTACATTTTCCTGTACTCAAAGCTTTATCTTTTGCCTAAAAAGTAAAACTTAGGGGCAGCTAGGTGGTGCAGTGGATAGACCACCAGCCCTGGAGTCAGGAGGGTCTGAGTTCAAATCCGACCTCAGACACCTAATAATTATCTCGCTGTGTGGCCTTGGGTGAGCCACTTAACCCCATTGCCTTGCCAAAAAGAAAAACCCAAAAGGTAAAACTTATCAAATTCTCCCTGTGAAATAAACAAATAAACAGTTCCTTAAAAAAAAGCAATCTGTCTCAAACTAATTCAATATATATATATATATCTCCACACATATATGGGGGTGGGGGGTTGCAAGGCAGTAGGGTTAAGTGACTTGCCCAAGGTCTAACAGCTAGGTAATTATTAAGTGTCTGAAGCTGATTTGAACTCAGGTACTCCTCACTCTAAGGCCAGTGCTCTAGCCACTGTGCCACCTAGCTGCCCCCACTAATGATATTTTAATTAAAAAAATACAGTTTAATTTTAAAGGAACTAAATTCAAATGAACCGAAATACCATATTACCATTCATCTCGGTTTTCAAATTTCTCTCATTTTGTGTATTTGAATCAATTTTTCTTCATATTTTTCTAGTTTCTGTCCCCTTTAAACCATCTTACAAGACCACATACATAAGAGATACCATCCTACATCTTTTTTTTTTTAAGTTTTTTTGCAAGGCAATGGAGTTAAGTGGCTTGCCCAAGGCCACACAGCTAGGTAATTATTAAGTGTCTGAGGCCGGATTTGAACTCAGCTACTCCTGACTCCAGGGCTGGTACTCTGTCCACTGTGCCACCTAGCCACCCCCATCCTACATCTTTAACAAGATATTTTCTTATTTTTTTTCATAGTAACCATATCATTGATGAAATAAGACTTGTTTGCCATGATATTTTTCTCACAAAATCCTGGCACTCTGTGGTTACTACTTCCTTATGTATATGTTCACAAGAAACCTCTTTAACAGTCTCACATTTAAGTTATTTTTAGTAAACCAATGGAACCTGATTTTAATATTCTCAGCTTCTATCCCAGGTTTTTTTCCCCGCTTATTCTATTTGGGAAGATGCAATTTTGAATTTTTTTGAGATCATGATTATAAATGATTCATAGTTACAGAAAACCAAGAGAATCATATTGATATACATATTGTACTGTTTTCTTAACTTAATCCAATTTGATCTTTTGCTTGACTCTAAATCTAGCTATTTATCTATCTGTAGTGTCTATCCAGGAAAATAGTATCTCTTTTCTTTTATTTCCCCTTTCCCCCTTATTTCTTTCTTTGCTAATGTCTCTGTTGAGAAGAAGGATATATTCTTTCTAAGGACATATCTCATCATGGACATTTAATACTACCTACTCCTCCTTTTGCAGGTTTTTGACATCACTATCATTCTCTCTTTCTCTCTGTCCTTTGTCTATCTCTGTGTCTCTTTATTTCTGTCTGTTTCTCTCCCCACGTATTCTTGTCCTACTATATGCTCTTGTGTCTACCCTATCCGTTAAAAAAAATCTAGTTTATTTATCCATTTCTATTGTTATCCAATATATCTCCCCTTCTCAACTAAAATCCTTGGAGAAGATCTCCATGCTAGGTGCTCCTATTTCCTCTTTTTCTCATTCCCTTCTAATTCTCATGCAATTTGTCTTCTCATCTAATCAATTAACTAAAACTGCCCTCTTCAAAGTTATCAATGATATTTAATTGTTTAATATAATAACCTTTCTCATTTATCTTCATTCCATAACTCTATAGACTTTGAGAGAATTGATCATTTTTTTCTTTTGAGATATTTTCTGTCTAGTTTTTCTTCACACAGCTCTCTCCTATATTCTCTCTTTTTCTGATACCTCTTTCCTAGTACCCATTTCTGTATCACCATCCAGATCATGTCCAATAACCATGAATATCTCCCAAGGGTCTGCTCTAGTCTGTCTTCTTTATTCCTACATTTTGTCTTACTTTGTGATCTCATCAGTTCTCACAGATTCAATTATAATATTTTTCCTAGAATTCTGATATTTAAATATAGCACCCCAATCTTTCTCCTGAACTTCTTTTTCACATTAGTAATGATCATTAAGACATTTTGAACTAGATATCAAAGGAATCTCAATCTTAAATTCTTTAAAACAGAATCTATCTTCCCTTAGCCTGAAACCATTCTCTCTTCCTATATTTACCATTGGTTTGGGGGGTACACATAAGCTCCGGTCACTCAGCTCACAATGTTGGTTTATTCCATATATCCATCATTTGGAGAAATCTTATTATTTTTACATTCACAGAATAACACTTCTATGTCCATTTATGTAGTCTCCAACCTAGTAAACTTTATTATCACCTCTTATTTAAAATATTACCTTCTAATTGTTCTTCTGGCTTCAACTTTCTATCACAATCTATTCTCTATCAAAAGTTATTCTTTTGAAATGACCATTTCACACCATGATTGAATAGAAAGTATTTTGTTTGAAATTTAAAGTGCTTCATAACCTGTTTAATTCTTACTTTTTCAGTCTTCCTATAATTTTAGTCCTTTCTAAGCATGCTACAATCCAGCATCACTTAACTACTTGGCATCCCTTACAGGTGATAGTGTATCTTATTGTTCCAATTTCTGGAATTTTCTTACACCTCACCTACATCTCTTATATTCTCAGTCTTTTTTCAGTTCATATCACACCAATTACTGGTGATATTTTTTAGTTTCCTGCCCTTTCCCAAGCCTCTGCTCATATGTTTCCTTTGAGATTGCCTTACCCTGTTATATTTATCTTATATTCATAATCTTTTACATATTGTTTTCCTCAGAGTATGACCTCTTTTAAGATTCCTTTGGAGGCATAAGCATTAGCAATGTGTATGGCACATAAATTCATATTTGTTGACTGATAACTAATAGGAGAATTTGTAAAATCCTGCTATTGATAGGGAAATTTTCTGTGTGTATATACTGTTCTTTGACAATGAGAAACTTGGGAGAGAACCTGACTTTCTATTTCATGAGTAGTCATTATTATCAGACTTGTTGTCATTGTTGATATTAAGTCATTTAGACTTCTAGATGGATTATAGTCTCCTTGAGGTTTTCTTGGCAAATGTAATAGAATGTTTTGCCATTTATTTCTTTAGTAAACTATGGAAAATATTTTTTTTGTGATTTTCCCAGTCTTATATCTAGTAAGTTTCTAAGAGTGCATTTCAGCTCAGGTCTTCCCAACTCCAAGTCCAATGCTCAATCCACTGAGACATCTAGCTGTCTTCTGTTTCACGAATTATTTGATATTAAAAACCAGTCAGATCAGTGAGTACAATTATTTACCTAATAGTATTTCATCAAAGAATCATTTATTATTTTAACATATTTATGAGAGACAACTTATTAAAGGAGAATATTTAATCTTAAGGTTTTTTCTACTTAATAAAATGCATTTTTATTTTTTAATTTATTTTTAATTCAACAGAGGAGTCATACTTCCAGGTTATGAAACTCTCAGTCATTTCTGTAGCGATAGAGAAATGATTAACTGAAGAAAGTCATTTTTAAGACTTTTTTCTTATATATTTTTTTCCTGAATGTCCTTAATATGTGCATTTTCTATTTTTTAGTTGAGATAAAAGTAGACATATAACAGCAACTAATGATGTTTTCTTGATTGCTTTTTAGTTGTTGTTAAAACAAAATTTTGATATTTTCCATAATTTTAGAAATAATTTGCTATTCAAGAATTATTGAAAACTTAATCTTTACTTTAAAATTGTTTCATGACCAGCACAAATTTCTTTTTTTAATATTTCTAGTCATATCTAAACACTTAAACCTTCTCTTAAGATCCATTTTCATTTCTATATATGCTATATAGTATAATGGGTTAGTAGGCAGAATATAAATATTCTCATGAGTGTGAAAATAGAAAGACCAAAAATTCAGTTGTAATTTGTAACTGATTTTTATTTTCCTGGTTTTGTTCATTTGTTTTCCATTTGTAGGTCTCAATGTAATTAAGATTAAACAGAATGTAAGGTAATAAAACTTTTAAATATTTCAGAAAGATCATTCCCCTGAATAGACTGTAAAGTTCTTAAGGACAGGGACTCTTGCCTTTGTCTTATAGTTCCATTTTCTAATGTAGCAGGCATTTATTAAATATGTATTGACTACTTTGGGAGGCAGAGGTAAGATGGCAACTTGAACTAGGAAATTTCCAGAGCTTTTCCTAAAACAGCTTTAAATGAAACCTCTAAAAAGTCTCCAATACTGTAGAAAACACACCTTCACACACAGAGTATAATAAGCTTTCCATTCAAGATATTGGAGGAGGAACTTAAGTAAAAGTCTATCTCTTATGGGTAAAAGGGAAGAATAACCTGCATAGATTGGAGAGCTGGTAAGTCAGTGGGAGACTCTTAGCCATAGGACAGCTGACCAGTGGTGCAGCAGGCCAGTAGTGAGAGTCACAACCCTAATTTGGAAGACAAAGTTTGAACCTCAGGAACACTGGTGCAACAGACAGGACTGGGTTGGGCAACCTTAATGAGGGGCATAAACTGCTGAAACAAACCAGAAATGCCATAAACAAGCAGTATATCAGGGACCCCTGATGATGGCAAAAAAACTTTGAACTAAGTGCCATTTGCCCTAAGAACAGAACTCAAGTATCAAAATTGGCAAAAAAGCAAAGAAATAGTGCTAATCATTAAAAGCTACTATTCTGATAGGGATGATGAAAATACCATCTCAGAAGAGGAAAACAATGAAAATAATGCCTTCATATAAAGCCTCAAAAGGGTTGTTGAATTGGTCTCAAATCCAAAACGACCTCTTGGAAGAGCTTAAAAAAAAGGACTTCTAAAAACCAAAGAAGAGAGGAAGAAGAAAAATGGAGAAAGGGAATGAGTGTCATGCAGGAGAATTATGAAAAAATTGAAGAAAACAATAAATTTAAAAGTAAAAATGACTAACACAAAAAAGAAATCAACTCCTATAAAATTAAAATTAATCAACTGGAAAAAGTAAACGCAAAAGGTAACTGAAGAAAAAAGTTCTAAAAATTAGAATTGGACAAATAGAAACTAATGACTCTAATTCCAAGATTCCACCAAAAAAAAAACGCAAAAGGGCTATAAAAATAGAACAAAATGTAAAATACCTCAGGAAAAATTACTGACCTGAAAAGTAGATCCAGGAAAGATAATTTACAAATTATTGCTCTACCTGAGAGCCACGATCAGGGAAAAAAAAGTCTCAAAATATCATACAGGAAATGATCATGGAAAACCATCCAAATATCCTAGAAGAAAAAGACAAAATAGCCCTTGGAAAAATCCATCAATCCCTTCCAGAAAGTGATCCCAAATAAAATCTCCATGAAACATTCCAATTTTAGAATTCTCAACTAAGGAGAAAATACTGCAAGCTGTCAAAAAAGAAAGAATTTAAATATTAGGGAGACATGTCAGTATTACTTAGGGCTTACCAGCTTCAACATTGAAGGATTGGAGGGCATGGAATATGACATTCCAGAGGGCAAAGGTTCTTGAATTATAGCAAGAATCAACTACCCTGCCAAATTCAGCATATTTTTTTCAGGGGGAAAAGATAGATTTTTCAACAAAATAGAGGACTTTCAAACTTACCTAATAAAAAGACTAGACCAGAACAGAAAATTTAATTTTCAAATATAAGACCCAAGAGATTAATAAAGTGGTAAACAGAAAGGAAAAAAATTAATCAAAAAGACTAACTCTCGAAAACTGTATTTCTCTTAGAACAGTTGAAAGGAATATAATTAGACAGAGAGTATTGATATAAATTGATCATGATATAATGATTAAGTAATCATGATTAAGTAGTCCATTAGGGTTGCATTTCTATTGGGACAATTGGAGGGAGGAAACTTAAGACAGAGGTTGTTGGTATAAATAGATCATGAAGTAATAGTATTTTTAGCTCATGAGGATTTTATTTCTATTAGGAAAGTTGAAGGGAATATACTTAAAAAGAGAGTATGGCTATAGATTGATTGTAATGATGATAATACTTATGGTTCTTGAGAATTGAAGATAGTTGAAAAGAACATACTTTGACACAGAGTTGGATACAAGTCAGGTATAAAGCAATTCAGACATGAAAAAAAGATTATAATGAGAGAGGCATTAAAGGATAAGTAACACCAAATGAAGAGGCAAAAAGGACCTATTATGATGGGGAGGGGAAGGGAAAGTGTAAACACCAAATAAACCATACTCTCAACAGATTTGACTCAAAGAGGAAATTATTTATATTCCTAATTAGGTTTAGAAATTTATTCTACCCTATAGGGAAGTAGGAGAGAAAAAGGGAAAGGACAGTGGGAGGCAACAATCAGAAGCAAAACAATGGTGAGGAGGGATTAAGGGGAAAAGAAAAAGATATATATGAATATGGGGAAGAAAGAATGGAGGGAAATAAAATGTTCTTGATGTTGTTTCTCTCTCATGATCTTTTTTCCCCTTTGTTTGAATTTTTTCACAATATGCTTAATATGGAAATATGGTAAACACAATTATACATGTACAAGCTATATCAGATTGTTCACTGCCATGAGGAAGGGGAAGAGAATGGAGAGTGGTAGTAAAAAGTGGAACTCAAAAGCTTGAAAAATGATGATTATTGAAAATTAACTTTACATATAATTGGAAAAAATAAAAATATGGAAAGACTTAACATGAACTGAAGCAGAGTGAGATGCACAGAACCAGGAGAACATTCTTTACTGGAGCAGTAGAATTGTACTGTGAATAGTTTGACTAAACTTGTCAATACCAATTCAAGAAAATTCTAAATGACTTATGGTAAGCAGTGCTGTCCATATCCAGAGAGAGAACTAATGGAGACTGAATGCTGATACTTTTCTTTCTTTTGTTTTTTTAAATTTTCTTGAGGATTTTTACTGTGTTTTCTTTCTAAGCATGACTTATTTGAAAATATCCTTTTTATGACTATACAAATATAACCTATGTGAAATTGCTTGCTTTCTCAATGCAGGGAGGGAGGAGAAAGAGAGAGTTTAGACATCAAAATTTGAAAAAAATGTTAAAAATTGTTTTTGCTTGTAATCTAGGAAAAATATTAAAGAACTAACAAAAGGTCACAATAAAAATATTTGTTGACTGATTGCTATCCTAGAATAGATGTAAGAACATTTTAAATAGAAAGATTAATCACATTTGTCTTTGATTATATGAAGGGTTAACACCCTCACACACATCTCATTCCCTAAATTATGCTGTTACTATTATTCCATCACAATATCCAAAATTTCATTATTACAAATTGATCTTCTCATGTTTTTAATGTATGTTTGTTAATATATGAACAAGAATTTACTAACACTTATTATGTACCAAAAATACTAATCCCATACTAATATTTCTACATTTTCATGTCATTGTAAGATTTGAAAAGACTTTGATCACAACAACCTTTTGAGGTTTATAGTACAAATATCATCGCCAATTTAAATATGGGAATACCAAGACCCATAGGATTGAGTGATCTGTGTTCATATACCCAATTAAGTATATTGAGCCCACATATAATATTCTTGTTACTCTTCCATGCTACCATTCATTAATGGATGTTGGAAATGTGCTGGAACCAGGAAGGAAATAACAAAGGGTTGGGTGTGCAATGGAGAAATACTGAGTAAAAGAGGAAGGAAAAACATAAAAAAAAAGAAACTTCATTATGTACAATTTTTCCTGGGTTTAGCTCTGAATTAACCTATTGAATTAGGCAAAATTATATTACTGTTTTACTCTAGCCCCATTTTATTAAAAAGTGAATCAAGTGGCCTCTTTGCCAATACAAAGCTATAATGGGATTTTTATCTTTATAATAAAACAGTATTAATGCAATTTTCAAGAAAAGATAAATATGAAAAAGATCTAACATAGTTATAGAATCAAGTGTGAATGATTAGTTATAGAATTAAAATGAATATTGAGCATTAGAGATAGTCAAACCCTATCTCTTTGTAAGAGAGATCACAACTTTATTTATTCATTCTTGATTAATTAATAATAAAATAAAGGGGTGAGAGAGAATATTGCCCTGGGAGAAGAGAAAAGGGAGAGGTAGAATGGGGTAAATAATCAAACATGAAGAGGCACACAGATCTTTTTACAGTGGATGGAATGTGGCAGGGGAAGCATCACTTGAACCCTACTTCCATAAGAGTTAACTCAGAGTGGGAATAGCATATATACTTAGTGGTATATAGAAATTAATTTTAACCTAAGAAAATCTTGAAGGGAAAGAGCATGGGGAGGAGAATGGGGGTGAGTGATCCAATATTAGAACGGAAAGATTGGGAGAGGTGGTAGTCAGATAATACTGATGAAGAGGGATAGGAGAAAAGGAGAGGGAGAGAGAGGAGAGAGAGAGAGAGAGAGAGAGAGAGAGAGAGAGAGAGAGAGAGAGAGAGATGAAAAATAAAATAGAGGGAAATACAGAGTGAATAATCATATTTGTGAATGTGAATAAGATGAATTCACCTATAAAATGGAATTGGCTAGCAGGAAGTGAAAATAAGAATTCTATATGCATAGATAAATACATTTTCCTTATAACAGTGAAAAAAAGTAGCATGTATTATCTAAGGGGAGAAAAATTTTATGAAAGACATAAACCAAAGACTGGTTAGAAATTCAACCAGTCACAGAGGGTATACAAAAAAATCTTAGTTTTAAGATTGGCAATCCCTATATAGTTATACAACAATACATATTCTGGGGATGAGGAGCAGATGATTTTGGGCTGAGGGCATTTTTCATGACACATAAGGCATAAGGATGAAAAAGTAAGATGGCATTAGATTGCTATTTTCCTTGTTCTATAATATTTCTTCTGGTTCTTAAAATGTGGGGTCCAAAATGAAACTCTGAAACACTGTTATGAGTTCTTTATAATATTAGAAATATTTGATGATTATTCTTCTCACTGGCATAAACAACAAGCCCTGACTCACTGCTTACTGGGGCTCTAGAGTACAAGAAAATGAAGTGGTGGGAGGAAGTGTGGTATATCAGAACAGGAAATGAATTTGGAGGCAGAATCATTGTTATATACCTTTTGTGTTAGTTGACAAAACTCTCAGCATTTATAAAGTACTACTGGGTACTGTGTTAAGCACTGAGGATACAAAGAAAGGGATAAACAAACAAACAAAATAGGTCCTTTCCCCTAAGGGGAAAGTCAAATGGAGAAGACAATATGTAAAAAATCAATGTGTAAAAGATTTTAATGGGATAATTTAAAATAATCAACCATTGAAAGAGACTAGCAGTTAACTTCTCTTCATCTCAGGTCCCTTTTATATTTATATTAAATGAAGAAATTTGATGAGCAGATAATTAATGGGCATTGTGATTACAAAATTTAGAGTCAGACCTAGTATGGAGTCTTGCTCTGACATGTCAGCTGGATAACCTTGGAAAAAGCACATATTTCTTATCAACCTGAGTTTCCATCTTTGGATATAATAAGACACCATCTAACAAAATTATGATGATATTCTATATTTAAAATGTCTAGTAACTAGAAAATCATGATAGAAATATATGCTAATACCATGTTTTATTGTTTGTTTTGATCAATGTATTTACAATTCCCTTACCTTGTATAGATGCATCTGCAGAAATCAGGGAAGAAGTAAATTAATTATCTGAAAAATTTTCAACTTTAATCAACTTTGCCTCTAAATATTCAAACTTTAAATCAACCTTTCCCCTCCACTTAGAAGCAGAAGGAACTTTATTGACCATATAGTACAATCTATTCATTTTAGAAATAAGGAAACTGAGGATCATAGGGGTTTTTTACCTTATGCAATACCCATTGGTATTTAATGGAAGAGCATTTTCCACTAGATTTCCACTGGGACCCTTGCATTAACCTGATTTCTATTCCATTGTATTTTTCATATATAGATGTAATCTAATCATCAACACCAACTTATTCTAATTGTTCTATTTCTTCTTTTACTCTAAAATTCTATTGTCATAGTTTTCTTTTTCCCCCTTATACTTTTATTCTTTCAGAGTATCTATGTTCACATTAGCAATGGTGCCCTTTTACCTTAGCTAACATCCTGGATTAGAAAATGTTTTAATTCTCAGAATGAACTCCACAAAGATACAGATTAGAATCAGAGAGTTAGAAATATGTTCTAGTTCCTACTTAGACATCACCTTGTTATATTTATCACCTTTGGAAAATCATCATATCTGTAAAATGAGATATCTGAACTATACGAACTTAAAGTTTTTATCCCACTTTATCTTAATTCTGAAATAGTTTAGTTATTAGAAGCAAAATCCTTGAACAGATGGAAATCATAAACATCATAGCCATTACCATCATCATTATTAGCACCATCATCATAATCATCACTATTACATGTGACATTAGTAGGATAATATTACCAAAATTAGATTGTAATGGGTTTTTTGTTTGTTTCATTCTTTTAAATTCTGAGTACATTGGCATAATAAAACTGCTTAAATTTTTTAAACATATCAATCTAATTAGCCATGAAAATGTGCAAGCACAGTAAGTTAAACTCAGATTTCACTTTTTATAAAGATTTAAATAGCTAAATGAATGGCTAAAGGGACTGATAGCAAACAAATGAGTCTTTCACCTGAAGCTAACCATTTGGATAAATAATTATTTGCAGAAGAAAATAGATGATATCATTAAAATAATGTGCATTTAATATATAATTCAGAAAGTGAAACATTAAATTTTGAATAAGGAAAATGTTTCTTTATATTATTTGCAGATAGTTTTAACCATACTAATTATTAATACCTGATAATCATCTAATTTAATTGACTATTTACAATTATACACATATACCCTCATGCAATTCTTTTAACTTTCCTGTGAAGTAAACATGCCAGTCAATAGCATGTCATTATTATGCCCATTTTAAATATGAGGAAACTGAGTTTTACAGAGTTTAAATGATTTGCCTCTAGTTGCACAGATATTATCTGAAGTGGTATCTGAACCAGTCTTCCTGATTCTAAATACAGTTTAAAACCCCACAATTCTATTCAGCCTATTTATCCTGAAAAAAGATAAAAAAAAATGTAATAGATCTGGGGTTTTCCTTCTTTCTAACCCTGATTGATTGGTTCTGCTTCTAATCTGTTCCTGGAGATCATACTACTCTTATATTTTCTGATATTGGTATAAGTGAATGCCTAAGATTCCTGACCTTCAGTGTGAGAATACCAAACTGACAAATACTCTCTTCCAAAATTAATCATGTCCAGCATTTTATTGACTCTTCTCCCTGCCCTAAATTGACTTTTGAAAAGGCATTGAACTGAGAATCAGGAGACTATTGTTGTATTATTAACTTGTTCACTAATAATCTGTATGACCTTGTGCTAGTCACTCAAGATCCCTGTTTCTGATTTTCTTGATCTGTAAAATGTGTCAGTCCAGAAGAGAAGACTATTATATTTTGCAGCCCTGATACTCTATGGTCTATTTTTTCCATTAAATTTATATTAAACTGCCCCACCAGAGCTATTAATGTATTTCTTCAGTATCTTTATTAGGTTGGAATAATGGGAAATGTAGTTCAATGATCAGAATTTATGAAATGTGAGGAGGAGGAAGAGGGAATAGTAGTAGCAGTAGTATTAAAGCACACTATAGTCAGTAACTTCAGTTATTATTTGAAAATTGTGATTAATCCTTAAAGGACTGTTAAAAACATTAATGATGTGTCCACAAAAAAAGGAGTGTTTCAAATTCCATGGTATTTTTGTATCATAACATCTTTAATAAAATCAAACAAACAAACCGACTCAAAATCAAACTTCCTAACTTCCTTATTTGAAGATGTCATCAGAAATCTATCTGCATGATTACTAAATGGGGCTTTTTGTTTACACTATTTGTCTGGGAATGAACAGGTGAGGGAAGCTAAATGATTTAACCTCTGCGATTGTCTCATGTAGATTACAGCAACGATGTTGACTTGAGAAATAACTAGTCAAAACTAATTAGCTGATTAAAAAGTGGTTATTACATCCCAATCGCATACCTAACATGGTGTCCAGTACTGGGATTTCAAAGGGATAAAACTTGATGCTTGCCTGCAAGCAGATTATTTTCTATGTAATTCCTGAAACATCACCTGATTAAATGAAGAGTAAATTAAGTACTAACACTGGATTTGAACATATGTTCAAGTTAATTTTAGAGAGAAAGTCCTTAAAATTCATGTCTTCCCATTTAACAGCACATTAAATTTATGTCTTGTCTGTTTTATTTGAGCCAATAGACTACATATAAATTGTTAAAATGCATCGTAGCCTTCTTCTCCATAATGTTAAGAATATAATCTATGGTCTAGGCATAGAAAATAATCATTCCCTTGATTTTGGTCTCTTGCAATAGTGGTCTAAATAACTGAATGGATATTATGCTGCCCCTCAGATTGTAGCATGGAAATACCTTCTCAAAAAAGATAGAGAACACTTTTTTCCCTTTAATGCTCAGACTTTAAACTGAACACTGAGGTAAGTATGAGATTTTCCATAGCATGCTGATGCCCCTTCCTTAAAAGTGAATGAGAATTTATCAATGAGCTCATATGAGGGTAAAAGCAGATGCACTGAAATACAAATAATAATGATAATACATGTTATTTCTACTTGTAAGGTTTATCAAGTACTATCCTAAATTCTTTGGTATTTTAACAGAAAATTATCTGTGTTCTCCTCAGCATGATATCTAACCCACAACATTTGTGTTCACAATAGCATTTCTTTCTTTTAAATTTTTAAAAAATTTTAAAAAAAATTTATCCATTTGTATATGCATATTTCCAAATTACAAAATTTCCCTCCATACTTCTTTCCCATCCCCTTCCCCTCAGTAGGGAACAGTCAGGTTAGCATTTAACATACATATTTTGTTAACCATATTTACAAATTAGTAATTTTTGGCATGAGGAATTAGGATTAAAGGAAAGAGATACATAAGAGATAATTTTTAGAAAGTTCTCATCAGATTAGGTAGGGTGCTATTTTTTTTTTCCTGTGTGTTTTGTTTGGTTTTGTTTTTCTTCCTCTGGATGGGGAATAATATAAACTATTCCAGTCTAATACAGTTGTCCTAACTATCTGGACTGTCAAGAGGAGTTGCTTCCATCAAGGCTGTTCATCTCATAATGTTGATGTGTATGTTGTTCTCTTGACTCTACTCCCTTTGCTCAATATCAGATCCTGTAAGTCATTCTATGCTTCTCTAGAGTCCAATTGTTTATGGTTATTATAGAACAATAATATTCCATAGTATTCATGTACCATTACTTGTTTAGCCATTCCCCAGGCATCCCCTAAATTTCCAATTCTTTGACACTAGATAAAAAGTTGCTATCAATATTTTGGAACATGTAGGACTTTTCCCATATTTTTTTTTTTACAATTTCTTCTGGATATAGGCCCAGAATTGGAATTTCTGGGTCAAAGGGTATGAACAGTTTTATTGTTCTTTGGGCATAGTACTATATTGCTCTACAGAAAGTTTGGATCTGTTCACAACTCCACCAGCAATGCATCAATGTCCCAATCCCCCCTTATCCTCTCCAGCACTGATCATCTTCCCTTTTTCTCATCTGTGTTAATCTAATAGGTATGAAATGATACCTCATTGTTGTTTTAATTTGTATTTCTCTAATCAATAGTGATTTGGAGCATTTTTATATGATTATAAATAGCTTTAATTTCTTCATTTGAAAACTATTCATATCCTTTGATGCATTTATTTTTTAGCCCTTATTATTCTTTTTGCTTATGAAATTCTTTTTTCATATTTATAGTGTCTACTTATACCATAATCTCTTCTGATTCTCCCAGTCCATCAGTCAGTTCTAACTACATTCAGTCTAGAACCTTTAATCAACTTTATCAGTAAGGAAATGTCCAGTGCTTTCAAATCTCTTGGCCTCTTGAGCTGCTTGATCTATTTAAATGACCTATTTTGAGTTATCTCTTTCATCTGATTCCTTTCCAGTGAAGAAGTTAAAAAAAGACAATACAATAAATATCAACTTAACTTCTAAATTTATTCATTTCTAACTTCTCTTGCTTTGTCAATTTCCTGCAGCTCTCATTTCCCTGAAATTATTGTAACATTATTATTATAGATCAATACCATTTTTTAGACTTTTTCCTTCTTAGCTATTTAAACATTTCATTTTATTTTTCTTTTCTTATTTATTTCATTGATGTTGTTTCCTAGGTCTGAAGAAGCTTAGATTCTTATCACTGCTGCTCCTCTCATGTCTCTCTTTTATTTATCATTTACATATTCATTTGAAGCCTGGATTTTCATGAGGCATTTAATGTCATTATCTATGTTTGGCATACACTCCTGATACATTTTCCCCTGTTGAACATCTGCACATTAATTCAAGATCCAGAACCTTTATCCTAAGCCCTCCTTAATTACCTCAGTTACAAGCAATTCCTCACTCATACTGTTGTTAAGTCTTCCCATGTACTGATCATATGATATTTTACAATTTAATTACCTTTTTTTTCATATGTAACCTTGAGGGGGCATCGAGACTGTCTGCTTGAAACTGCTATACATACTCCCTAACACCAGGGACATGATTTGTTAACCCCTGAGTTCTCTGACCCATAGCTTCTCTTTGTAGATAGAAATGTTTTTTCCAATTAGTCTAACTGTTTAGTATGGATTAATCCAATAAGATTCTGATCCCATTGGGAAAAATTCTTTCCCTTCATCTTGTTAACCCCTGTTTTAGTTCCTTGATTTCCATGTATAGTTAGAATATATGTTTAATTAAATGAGTAAAACATAATAAAATCATGCATACTAATGCAGACCAACATTAACTCTCATTTATATGTTCCCATAGCAACACACTTTGACCCTCTAACCTGAAACCAATTTTATTTCTACCTCTAAAATCCATTCTCACACCAGCATAAGTAAAAAAAGTATTCATGCTCCAGATTTCACTTTTTTTGGACTGTTCTCGTTCTCATTTAATATTTCTGTTCAAGTTGGTGCTTTCTCCAATCTGAAATGCTATATGGCTTCATTCTATCCATATAAGCTTTTTTCCTTTCCTATGTATATTTAAAAAAAGAGATAGGCTACACTAGCAGGTTTAAAGTTGGACAGTCATAAATCTAGTATTCCCAGAGGAAAAGGAAACCCATGTGGCACTATTAAGTGTTATCTCCTTAAAATGTTCTGGAGTTCTCTAGACTCTTGACTCCTTCCTTCATGTCCCCTGCCTCATTCTCTTCCCACTTTTAGAAATGAGTTTCCAGCTACTCCTACATTTCTCAGGCAGGTTGATGATACTGGCAGAGTGAAAGGGAGGGTTACATAGCTAAGAAAATTTTTGTGCTAGATTCAAGCTCCTTAAGGGCAATAATCACAATTCATTCATTTTGTATTCCCTACTACTTAAAAGAAAATTATACTTTGAATTTCATGAGTGCTTATATATTCTTAATCTTGAAGAAACCGAAAGGAAAAATAATAGAATCAGAGAGGAATCAAATTTAAGCAAGTTCATGGAGATGAAAATTCAACTTGAGACAAATGAAGTATTCAGTATTTATTAATCAGAGAAAATAAAATAAAGTATTTTGCAACTAATTTCATATTCCTTAGAGAAAAAATCTCCATTAGCTATAAAATTGGATAATAATATTTACCTTATCTATCTCATAAGATTATTGATAAGAAAATAGTTCACCAAGGGACAAAGATGAAGATGATGCAGAAGTAAAAGGAAAAGAAGAATATATAGATGTCTCCTTAACTTCTAGGTAAAATTGTTTTTCTATCATGCTTAGAGAGCACTCTCTTCTCATCTACTACCAGCATTCATAATTTCTTTAAAGGTTTAGCTCGAGAATCACCTACATGAGATCTCTGAGCATGTCTTCTAATCCCCATGCCCCATGCCCTAAACTTGTGACTCATGCACTACAGACTTTGAAGGTTCAAATTCATGTCAGTGTGATGATGAAGCATTAGAATTCAGCATTTTAGAAGATTTTGTCAATTTGTAAACTCCAAAACTCCAGTAAGAGGAAGTTTATCATATGTTGAATCAGCATGCGTCTTTATCTAGGTGACCCTTTAAAAGTCAAAAAACTCTTTCCCAGCCTCAATTTCTTCATCTCCAAAATGTGGATAGTGATAGTATGTCTATAAAAACATAAAAATGTTTTCACTGATTATATAGATAAATCTAAAATTTGACCATGAGGAAGAATTGCCTTGTTCTAGTCATGTTGAAACTATCTTCTCATAGAAATGCTATACAAAGAGTTTTAGTTTCTTTATCTTTAGTAGAATAAAATAATCTTGAAGTATTGGTAGTTGGTTTCTTGAAGTATTGATAGTTGTTTACTCTATTTAAAAATGCAAGCAAATTAAATTATGAGGAATAATAAGTATAAATGTGTCATATTGAAACAATGATTAATAATGACAAATGGCAAGTCTTTGCTTCCTGGAAGTCTGATAACCCACTTCCTCAGTTGTAGGTTAGAATTAAAGTATTTCCTTCCCATCCATATAAAATTTTCATGCAGTACTGTAAACCAAAATCAATTGAATATAATGTTGAATAAATACTTAGGCATTGACTTGGTTATTGCCAATTCTCTAGGTACCTTTAAAGTGGAACAAAGGTGAATAGACAGGGACCCAAGAGATTTTCTGAACTTCAGCTGTGTCTTCTCTGCCATGGCCTCCCCTGGCCTCAATTTAGATTGCTTTTAAAAGTTTCACCAGGGTTTTCATAAAATCAGTGATGATACTTATTATCTTCTTTTTCCAGCCAAAAATTAGGGCTGATAGTGATTAAAGATCTTCTTTTTCTAGATATGGTAACATTTCCCCCTAATAGAACAGCAACCATACAATTGAAATAGCTAAGAACACATAAGAAGTACGTGAATGTAGATATTAATGAATAATTTAAGTATTAAAAAAGACTGCTTTTTTTCAAGTAACAGATCTTGAAGCTACAGTGAGAATCAGGCTATTATTAGACCTTGTTCCACCTAAGTTGTAATCTAAAAGCTCTGATTTAAAGAGTAAAAGCTAAATAAATTATTTAACCCCTCTACTTGTATTTTTCTAGATCAGTCTCAAGGTTTATAATGTTGAAGACATTTATCTATATTTTAGAGTTAGAATTCAGGCATAGATCTCAAATGTGTGTTTTCCATTGTCATTTCAATTGTAATTCAACAGTAAGTAAAGCAGTTTAAAAAATTAAGCACAAATATTATAATCACAGCATTAAGACTATAATACATATTACTTATATGTCCCTATATTATAGTCCAAATTCGATGGTGAAATGTGGCATGGATTAGAATGGACCCAGGATGAACCAAGCTTTGACAATTCCTGCAAAGCTATAAAGTTTCTAAGCTTTGAATCTATCTGTCACACAAGGATCTGTCTAATTCTTTAAGGGTTCTTCACTGGCCACCAGTCTATAACATTTTCTTTTTCAGTCACAGGTGTTTTACTAAAGTACAAAGAAGCTGGTTTTATATTAATGAAAGATATATTCACCCTTATGAAATCATGGAGCATTGAAATATAGAGTTATGTCTTTATAGTAAAGAGATTATCTTACTTGAAATTCATTGGAATCCTTTAAGACACAACAGATATTGTTGTCTCCATTTTACATGTGGAAACTCAAATTTGCAGATATCAATTGCAAAAGAAAAGAATCTTTATCTCAATCATCATGCTACTTGATTTCTGTTACTGATTCTCTGTAGTATTTTACATTATCAATCACTTTATCCTTCTAAATATTATTTCTTCCTTGGGTTTTCAGGTTGCATTGTCCCCTGGTTCATTTCATTTGCTTCACCATCATACACATCCTAGCCCTCTAAGCATGAATGTCTTCAAAAGCTTTATTCTAGGCCTTATTTTCTATCTCTGATACCCTCTGTTGTTGATCTTATCATTTATTCTTGGGTTAGTAATCATGCCTATGATTCCCAGAACTATATATTCTCCTAATCTGACTCCTAAGCTTTAGCATCACTTCTCCAGTAATTTACAATTATCTTGTTGCCATTCCAAACTCAAAATATTCTAAAGAAAACTCATTATCTTTCCCTCTAAAGCCATAATTCATCCAAATCTCTCTATTTCATCGAGAGCGTCACCATACTTCCAGTCACCCAGTCCTTCATCATTCTCCCTCCACCCTCCTCATTCCATCCCTGCTAAATCCAATCATTTGACAAGTCTTGTATTAGTACAACTCTTAAATCTGTTAATCTTTCTCTGAGGACATAAACCAACCTAATTCAGGTCCTTCTAAAAGGATCCTCATTTGACTAATAGTTTATAGTTTCTCTCTTAACAATTGATTTCCCATGCAGCTGCCAGGATAATATTTCTGAAGCACAAATTTGATTACTCTTTTCATCACATTTAGTGGGTCCCCACTAAGATGAAAAACAAACCCCTCATCTTGACCTTTAAAAGTCTTCAGAATCTGATTACCCTAGAATCTAGATTATCTCTCTGAGCTTATTTTGATTGACTCTTCAAGCTATTTTCCAATCACACTAATCTATTTGCCATTCTCCAGATTCAACAATCCACATCCACCTCTCTGACTTTTCATAGGTTATTATTCCCCATGCTTTGAATTTGTTTTTTCCTCACTGGTATCTATTAAGACTTTTGAAGGATTTTCTAAATACTATGTATTTTTATGGATCAGCTAGGACATATTTTGTTACTTGTGTACACAAGAAAAGAATTGTATGATGCTATGTAAACAGATCTCATAATCTTATTCCCCAAATAAATGAAATGGAATATAACAGATGATTATATAGTTTTACAACTAGGTTCTGAAGTCAAAGGGTAAATTAAGAGTAGTTCAGAGCTGAAACATGAATGGGGGTAAAGGGGTTACAATGCTAGGAGGGAAGGATAATTGACATAAGGATAATTGGCAATTGATGTATGATTACAGAAACACAACAACCAAGCTCCAACTAGAAAAAGTACTTTAGGCTTAACAGGCGCTTTCTATTGCTCTACCTAGGCATTACACCCTTTCCTAAGGGAAGATGTACTTCCAAAAATCCCTTCATTTCTATAATTTCTAATCTATGCACAGGCTTTTAGTGATAATAAACTATCTAAGAACATAATAGAATGATGAATTTAATAATTGCAATAATAATAACTGACATTTATATAGTGCTTAGTTTGTGTTAGGTATTATGATAAGCTTATAGTGCTGATTCTTTTTATAACCTATAATTTTGGGAAGCCTTACCTGATTACTTGAGAAGAAAATAATTCTGTTTTCTTCCTCTTGAAATTATCTTGCATAAAATCTTAAGTTTTCAAGTTATAGCCTATCCTACAAAGGAGTATGTGGCCTTGAGGACAGACACTAATTTTTTTCATTACCACTATCTAACACAATGCCTTATACACACACATTATAGGAGCTTAATAAATCTTTGTAAGGATGGGTTGAATTTGATTGAATGGGGATGTCCCAGAAAGTGAATTGGCCATGGTATCACAGTCTATTAAAGAAGTAAGAACTAGAGTTGAAGCTAGATCTGGAATCCATTTTTATTCATTTTGCCTATTTGTACTTTATTGTTCTTTTCAAACACATATGTGCACATATACACACATGCAAAAAGACAGTTGCTTTCATATAGTCATTAACAAAGCAATAAGGGATTATAGAGATTATTTAATAGATCATAAAATTTTTTTAATTCATCCTTATAATTGCATAGGACACAGAGGTTAATTGACTTGTTCAATATTACACTAGTTATATAGAGATAGAGAGAGAGATGTAGATATATACATGCACATAGGAGCATATACATATATACATATATATGTGTATATATATATATATATATATATATATATATATATATATATATAATTACTTTATAAAGGGGAAGGAGAAGAGTTGCAGCTGGCAAAGTTTCCGATCAAGAGCTGATAACATTAGGTAGGTAGGTAGATTTATTTATTTATTTGTTTGTTTATTTATTTGTTTGTTTGTTTGTTTGTTTATTTATTTTTGCAAGGCAGATGGGGTTAATTGGCATGCCCAAGGCCACACAGCTAGGTAATTATTAAGTGTCTGAGACTGGATTTGAACCCAGGTACTCCTGACTCCAAGGCCAGTGCTTTATCCATTACGCCACCTAGCCGCCCCATTAGATTTATTTTCAAAATGATTTCCGAGATAAAGCTCAGCACTTATCTCACTTAAAAATGTTTTATTAAGAATTCTTGATCACCTTCTCACCAACTTCTCACAAAGATATTTGTTCTCCAAGAGGACACATTTATGCTCTTATGAATCTGTGACTTGATCCACATGTACAAAGTGAAGTGATTTAAAATTTTTCTAACATTGTTAATTTTGTTGGTTTATTTTGTGCCAAAGAAAAATATATGCAAACATGCATGCATATAGATATACATGTTTTCATACACATACACACAAATTTTTGTATTCTGTATCAGTTGTGTTTATGTGGGACTAGTTAATTATAGTCATTGTGCTTTCCTCTGCACACTGTATGAACAGAATATATTTCTTTAGATAGCTAAGCTTTGCCTGCTAATGAGAGCTCAAGAAATATTTTTTTCCTTTGTTAGGAGACACTGAATACCCAAATCTCTTATCTTTATCCATCTCTAGAACTGATAAAATCGAGGTTCTAGTGCCAGAAGCAAGGTTAAATGACCTTCACAAAATTGACTTGGCCAGTTTTCCTGACACTAGACCACTAGATAGGTTTTTATGTGTAACAAATAAATTCCACGATACCAAAATATAAAAAAGTACAGTTTGCCTCCTGGGTCACCCAGAAAATGCCTTCCAGTGTAGTACAATACTGGGTAGAAGGTTCCTTGGTGCTAATTATACAGGAACATAAGAGAAGTTCACTTGTATAAAACCCTTGACAGGTTCTTAAGCCACTTCTTCCCCCTCTGACTTTATGTCCAGAAGTAATTTGTTTGTTTTGTTTTGTTCTTTGTTT
Organism: Macrotis lagotis; assembly: GCF_037893015.1. Taxonomy (NCBI): domain Eukaryota; kingdom Metazoa; phylum Chordata; class Mammalia; order Peramelemorphia; family Peramelidae; genus Macrotis; species Macrotis lagotis. The sequence goes on along the minus strand of NC_133666.1, from coordinate 363,376,511 downwards.
GTTTTGTGTGTGTCAGTATGTAATGCACACATATACTTCAGACTATTTAAAATAAATATAAAGATAACTCTAAAAATGTCTTTATTTTGGAGACTAGAATAATGTGGGGATAATTCAAATATGTTAAATTTATGGAGACATTTTAGCTTGAAAATTTCTGAAAAAAGAGTTACAAAATCTTAAGGGAAAAAACGTTCCTAGAATTTTAGAGCTAGGGATTCATAGAGGTTTACCTGAAAGAGGTGGCATGGTGGAGCGGATAGAACCCTAAAACTGGATAGCTGGGTTAATATCTTACTTTAAGGATAGCTAGGTGGCACAGTGAATAGAGCATGGATCCTGAAATCAGGAGGATATGAGTTCAGACACTTTAATGTTTACTTAGCTGTGTGACCTTGTCACTTAACCCCATTGTCTTGAAAAAACCAAAAAAAGAGAATCTTACCTTAGACTCTTACTAATTGTATAACCCTGGATGATCAATAAACATTTGAAAAGCATTTACTATGTGCCAGGTTCTGTCCTATGTTCTGTGGATACAAAAACAATGAATTTTAAAAAATCCCTATTCACAAAGAAATTACATTCTAATAGGAGAAAAATACAAGATTTATATTTTTGTCTGGGAATGCAAAATGGAGGAAGGTCATTAAAGAAGCTAGAAAGATATGTTGGGCCAAGATTGTGAGAGACTTCAAAAGCTAAGCAAGGTAATGCATGTTTAGTTCTAAAGGCAGTCAGGAGCTGCTGAAGTTTATTAAATAGGGGAGTGATGTAGTCAAATTTGTGTTTAGCAGTAGTGTGAAGTACAAACTGCAATGGCAAATTCAGACCTCCACCAGAAATCCTGTTTTCTGTCAGATTAGACCATGGGGTGAAATGGACCTAGAAAAGGCAGTGAGAAAGTTGGTTTTGTACAACATTCCCCACACTTTTTATAACCATAACATGCAAGTCATGCCAACGATTATTTGATGTCATGATCTTCAAATATGGAGAACAATAAGAAGCAAGAAAGGGAGAATGATTTGAGTCAAGGAGACCAATTAGGGGCCTATTGCAATAATATAGGCACAAGGTGATGAAGAGCTGACCTAAAGTGAAAACTGTGTGAGTAGAGAAAAAGGAATCTTATATGATAAACGTGTGAAGGTAGAAAGAGCAATGTTTGGTAACTTGTTGAATACCTTGGGGGAGAAAAATGAAGAATATAATATCACATCAAAACTACAAACCTGAAAAATTGGAAGAATAGTGATACATTTGACAGAAATAGGGAAGTTTGGAAACTGTATAGGTTTGTCAGGAAAGATAATGAATTTTGCTTTGAACATGTTAAATTTGAGAACTCTCCTGATGAAGCAGTTTGAAATGAGTAATAGATAACTGGCAATATGGAACTGAAGGTCAGGAGAGACACTGGGTCTGGGTTTATAGATTATTTAGTCAATGTCTGAACCTTCATTTCTTCATTGTGTCAATGAACTCCTATGACTTCCAAATTCCCTTCTTGACCTGTATCTGTGATAGTAGGCCCTAATCCAAACCTCTCATTTTACATAAAAATAAACCAAAGTCAAGGAAAGGTTAAACATCTTGACCAATGTCACAGTCCCATTGGTGGCATTGTCAGGATTGGTAAATTCATATTAGAAGTGCAAGTTCAGGGGCAGTGGATAGAGCACTGGCCCTGGAATCAGGAGGACCTAAGTTCAAATCTGATCTCAGACATTTATAGTTGCTTAGCTGTGTGATCTTGGACAAGTTGCTTAACCCCGTTGCCTTAAATAAATAAAAAAAATTAAAAAGAAGTGCCAATTCAATGGTCTTTTACGATTCTGCTTCTCTGATGTTATCTTTTAAAATATCTAATACAGTAAAACTATCTTGTTGTGCATTGGCAGATATTTTATTTTTATGATTCTTCATTGTTGTTTTTTCAATGACTTCCAAATTCTGAAGAATATATGACATTTACACAAACTCTGACTTGTGAATAACATTTGCAATACAAATAATGTCTCAGCAACACTTGTCATCTTTTATTTTCCCCCTCTTTGTTTTTAATAGGCAACCCATCACTAACCAGCAAAGTCAACGTTCTCGTCAATGTCCTCGATGTCAATGAATTTCCTCCAGAAATTTCTGTACCTTATGAGACAGCAGTTTGTGAAAATGCTAAACCAGGACAGGTATTCCACCGTTACTGACATGTGATTTTTTAAATGAGTTAAACATGACTTCATAGACTGTCTTCACAGGACAATGCACAAAGCGACCCGTGTGCAACACTGAATAAGGAAGGGAAGCTGTTGGGGAGGAAATATGGTAATATCATCTTCATCCTCCTCACCCTAGCAATCATCATCTAGGACTTATGCTTTAAGGGTGACAAAATAAATTACCTATATAGCCTTTTTTGATCCTCACAGTATGAGCTTTCTAGTCTTGCTCTGATGTACATTATCTCAATAAAAATATCATGACAAGATATAAAAAAGAACACATCCCATCAGAATTTCTCAAAATATACTCTAAGGGACCAAACAGGTGTTTCACTATATCAAACTTTTAAGAGGTACAATAAAAATGCTTCATGGTGATAAATTAAGAAAGATGTTCTATTTTCACTAGGGGTTCTGGAGAGAAACAGCTTAAACATTAAATATTGATATTATTAAGAAAAAAAGTCTTGCCTCCCCTTGCCCCTTTTAGTATATCTGATTCAGTTATTTGCTTTATTCTAATGTCAGGTTAAGTCTTTTCACATCATCTAAATACTTGTTAGTCATAAGATTTGTGCATGTATATGTGAAGTATATTTTCAATGAAAACCAGGAACTAAGTTTTAAATTATTCTCATGTATGGCTTAGAATACTGATATAAAAACATTGAAAGATTTTGAATTTATGTCTGTCAAGCTATTTCTAGAAATATTTTATAAAACTAATTCTTCTTATTAATAAATTAATTATAGCATTTTCATATTATCATCACCTTATTAAACATAAGTAAAATAATTCATTTATAAATAAAATGTAAATTTAAAAATCAGATTTTTATTTTTATTTAATGGAAATGACTTGATTATAACCTTTGAGAAAATTCTAGTTCCCCAAATCTTCAGCTTTTCAAGATTAGTGGACAAATATTTGATTAACTGACTTTATTCAAATTTCATTCACTTATTTATCTATTTATCTATTTACCTATTTATTTATTTGTTTGTTTGTTTGTTTGTTTGTTTATTTATTTATCATTGGTAGTAAGTATTTTTTATGTTGCACTGTGGGTAACTGAATGATTTAGATTTTTTTCCAATGAGCAAATCCATATTTAACAGTGACTAAATAAGTAAATGTGGCATAATGTTTCCACACAGAAAAAATGCAAATGTATTTATATGATTTTGTCTTAAAATCTGTCACCCTTTCCAATCTGATCTGACCTCTGAAGTAACCAAAATAACCATAGTTAGATTACTGTAACCTGAGTGATTTCCAGTTACATAGACCCTGGTAAAATCAGTTCTTTATACTACTTTTTTTCTAAGTATATCCATTTTCATGTCACTAAGGAACTTTTTGGGTCACTAAATGGAGCCACTTTTGGATTAAGATAGCACTTAGTATACTCACTACTTCTCTACTGAGGCATTGGACAAGTAGGCACTGGTAACAGTAGTAGTCATAGAAGAGTTCAATTCACTCTTCACACTTTCCAGTGTTCATTTTCTAGACACAGAGCACTAACAGACTTTCTTCACTTCCCTTTCTTGTTTGTTCCTTCATAGCCTATGTCTGGATGTGAGATAAAGTCTTTAGAGTATAGCTTCTAGATATAGCTTCTAGAATAGCCTCTTGAAATTTTCTCCTTGTAACACTTTGAGGGTCATCTTCTTTCTCTTATAAACACATTTTATATGCATAACAACTATTTGTTCCACACACACTTGGAAGAGTCCCTTGTGTTTGACTTGGAAACTATTGATGTAATGAGCTTTTGCTTTCTGGTCTTATCACCAGACACATTCCCTCCAGGTTAAAGTACGAGGAGCTATTTCCTCACTAAATATGACTAAATGAGGATTTTCTGCTCAGCAAAGTTTCTTACATACTCTAAAAATGCTTATCTTTCTGGGAAAAGTTTATATGAGGGAAAAGAAAAGGGCAGCTAGGTGATGCACAGGATAGAGGACCAGTCCTCAAGTCAGGAGGTCCTGAGTTCAAATCCACCTCAGACCCTCAATAATTACCTAGTTGGGTGACCTTGGGCAAGTCACTTAACCCCATTGCCTTACCCCCCCCCAAAAAGAAAAAGAAAATAATCCTTGATATTTCATTAAAATATTTTTAGTTTTTTTCAAATTTGTTCTTAAATTTTATTGATGCCTATTTTTTCTTTACAAACACAAATTACTTTTGCTTTGTGAGAGATTTCTCATAACAAAATAAAACAGTAAAGACAAACTAATAATACAGTGACCTCATTGGAAAGTTCTTGTAACATTTCATATTTGTAGTATATCCTAACCATTCTATTAAAAAATAGAAAATCTATTGTCTCTTTTTCCTACCTTCTGCTCCACAACAATGGTGTGGGAGGAACAAATTTTTTATAATACATATGCACAATAGAGCAAAACAAATGCTCCCATTTTGTATATACACAAAAATGTAGATATTTCATGCTCCTCCCTTTAATGGATAGCATATTTTATCCTCAGTCTTCTGAAATCATGAAAGGCTATTATATTGAGTGCAGTTCTTACAGTTTTCAAAATTGTTTTGAAAGATTTTTGTTCTATAATTTTTTTTCTACTGATTCTGCCCATTTCATTCTTTGTCAATTTATAAAAATACTCAAAATTATTCATTTTTACAATATCAATTTTGTGGCATACATATATATATATATATATATATATATATTTCTCTTTCTGATTACTTCATTCTTCAACTTCATATATAATACCTATCACATTCCATCTATCAACCCATCATTTCTGACTTTGTATTCTTTTGAAATCATCTATTTCTTCATTTCTTACAGCACTATAGTTCTCCATTAATCAATATGCTAAGATGTTTTCAACCATTTCTTAATGTTTTTTGCTATCACAAAAAGATTTGCTTAAATATTTTTTGTACATAAAGGACCTTTTCATCTTTCTTTGCTCTCTTTTACACATAGTATTAGATAGCTGGGTCAAGGAACATGCAGAATTAAGTAAACTTTTGTGTATAATTCAAAATTTCCTTTGAGCATGGATACCCATTCAGTGTACCATCAATATTGCATAGTGCTTGTTTCCTTATAGCCACTTCAGTATTTATTCTTTTGCATTTTTGTCATCCTTATTAGTCTAATAGCCATCTCATTAAAATCTTATTCCAACTCAAATTCTTTTTCATGGACCTAGTTGTTACTATCCTGGAGAATTAGTGATATGCAGTTATGGAATTGATAATGACATAGCTATTAATTAATAAATAACTAGTAAAAGCAAAAATAGAAAAACCTGAATTTTCTTGAGTCTCCCCAGTAGATTTTTGTTTCAATTTGTTATAGATGAAAACATTTAACTTAAAGAAAAATATTAAATACTATTTTAAAGTTATCATTTATTGTAATGAAAATTCAAAACTCTTAAGTTTCATAATGTTTGCAAGCTCCTTAAGGACAGAGGCTATTTTGTTTTCATGTTTTTGTTTCTCTAGTGCCTAGCATAGTGCCTTATAGTGGGCCCTCAATAAATATTTATTTAATTGAACTAAACTGAACTGAACTAAATTAAACCCAAATTTCATACAAATAACTTCCTATTTTGTCAGTGTGTCAAGATATTTACTATATATAGCTCTTTAGATATTTGGCTATGAAAATTGCATGTAAGAAACTGGTTTGTAAAGTTTCATTAAATAAGCTCATTAAATTTTTGAGAGGAAGGTTCTTTTGAAAGGGCTGACTGCCTTCATTTTTAATTTCAACTTGTTTCAGGTAATTCAGATCATCGGTGCTGCAGACCGAGATCTTTCACCTGCTGGGCAACAATTCTCCTTTAGATTATCACCTGAGGCTGCCATCAAACCCAATTTTACAGTCCATGACTACAGAAGTAAGTTTAACCACCTAAATGTGACCTTTTTTCACAGAGCTCCATAAAGTAACAGAGTTTAGTTCATTTCATAAAATCATTAACAAAGTTTATAAAATGTGAAAATTCACTATTAAAGAAGGGGGGAAGGGCCAAAGTAGTCAACAAATTATTGCAATATTACAATATTGCAAAAGTCAACAAATTATTACCCAACTCTAGAGAAAGAGTTGAGCAAAATCCTATGATGGATCAAGTGGTTCAATGACCTTTTTGCATTATGAGAAAATACTAGTGCCTTGGAAATACTTACCTCATATATGTATACAGCAAATGGCAATGGTACTATGGAGAGAAACCAGAGCAGCAAACAGGAAGACCTGGATTCCAGGTCTATTATTCATATTGGCTGATTCTGGAGAAAAAGTTTACCTCTCATTTGGCCAGGCAATTCTCTCAAATTAGATCTGCTGTTAATCATCTTTCCAATTATTTCTTTTACAGTTCCCCCCTGTATTTTTGCAATTTCATTTATTAAAAAAAATTCTTAAAAATCAGTCTCTTGCTTAATCTTTTCTAGAAATTTTAGCTGATTTTTTTTCAAGTTTTGTTTTTCTTTTAGAATTTTCTTGAAGATGTGTTGGAGTTATTCTCTTGAGTTTTCCTGACCCCAAAATAGATTTTAATGGTGACTCTATGTTTACTGAATCTTCTAACTCATTTTCTTACTTTGAATTTCATATTAGAATTCATACTCTGACCCTCTCCTGGAGCTGAGACCTAAACTGAGTCTGACACTGCTTTATTGAGAAATTTGTTCTTAAAGCATTTAAGAGAAAGCTCAGACTTAGAGACTTGGAAGCTATCAGAACTCCCAAAACGGTCTGACCCAATGCAAGTATAATTGTTACTCCTGATTTGAGCTCTGGTTGTTCTTGATTTAAATTTGTGTCTGAACCACTCTAGATTCCTATTTGACACAGACAACTAGTTCCAAAAAGGTTTATAGGTCCTGAGTTACAAAACAGTTACAAAATCTGGGATTTCAACCATGATTATTCAGACTTCAGAATGGACTAGTAGTTGAAACTGAGACTCTGCTCTGTTCCTGAAGTCAGCCACACTGTTTTTATTTGCTTCTGAACTTGCTCATCTAGCCCCTCTCTACACTAAAACACCCTGCATTGGGCATAGCTATAGCCCACACTGGATCTGTAATCTTTAACTGAGTAGTGAATGGCAAACCTGCTTATAGTGCCTGTACCTGTAGCCTATGTTGCCCACTATGGAACCTCCATGGTTCTAGTCCATAGCTTCTCTTAGGATTCATGAATTCTCTACCTATTGTTGCTCTTAACTATATTCTATTGGTTTTGTCCACAGACCTTTCTGTGGCTGACTCCTTTATACATACCTCGGCTGGAAAAATGATGCATTTTGACATTTTCTTGTATTTCCTCATGAGAATTTGGTCTGGTGCATTTTCTAGATCTGAGTGGAGGAATTTTGAAGGGGAACTACTCCACCATCTTAGGTCTGCTCTAAGTTATTGAATTTTAATAGTAGTTTTTAAATGATTAGAGTTTTTTGGAAAACTCTGGTTTACAATTAAAGATTAGCTTTATTTAGAAAAGTAAAGTAACAAAAATATTTCTTCATAACACAATACTAAAATAGTCTTCATTTTTAGTTATTGTGTCTTATTTTCATTTATTCTAAACAAACTCTAAAGAAATTTTCTTTTATAGAGATATATTGCTTATAATTAGTCTAAGTAATCACAGATTATTTCTCATTCCTTGACCTTTGTAGCAGAATAAGAGGTGAGATCTGTACTGGAGAAATTACGGTGCTAATAATTATTCCCCAGGTCTCAATGAAACTTCCTCTATATGAGCTACTTTCTTGAGGAGTTATAGTCATAGACCTACTTAGACTGACCCCATTCTGATCTGTGGTGTTAATTACTATTTTATGTATATACAAATATTATTTCCTCAAATCTACTATTAACTTTTTCAGGCTATGTCTTATGCTTATTTTTATCCCGCAGAGATCTTAGTATAGTATCTTTCTCATGGTAGGCAATTTATAATTTTTATTAATAAAACACATCACATCTTTATATATCCATATGAAAATGTATACCCCTATATAATATATTCAGACATGCATGTTATATTATATAGGTAAACAGATTAGTGTAGATAAATAGATGATGTACAAAAATTTGTCAACAGCTAGAAAATTAGAACACTCAGTTGCTAGGCTAATTCTGCTCAATGTTGTCATTTATCTTATGGAAAAGTTTTATAATATGTAAAATTGTCAAATCCCCATTGCTTTTTGTATCAATGCTAATGTCACATATAGATGTGATAATATAATCTCACACCTCATATTAAAGTTCTTAAAACCATATCAGAGTCAAACAATTGCATGTAAAAGCAAGTTATTCCAACACATGTAGCAATGCTCAGAAAAATTGAGACAGTTATTCTGAAAATAAATGCTCTGGCCTAAATTTCTCAGATGATTAAATGAAAATATTATACTAACTGAAATAACAGAAATAATTTTGACAATTTTCTGTGTCTGTGTATATAGAAGCTAATTTAAAGGAAGACGGCATTGTAGCATAGAGAAAGACTTGCTTTGGAGGAACTGGGTCCAGTCACAGTTCATCCAAATTCTGTGTCTTATTTGTGCAAGTCATTTCATTTCTTGAAGCCTCAATTTGTTCATCAGAGAAATGAGGAAATGAAAGGATTGGGAAGGAGGTCTATAAGGACTCTTTCAATTCCAATTATATTTAGTTATATATATATATATATATATATATATATATATATATATATATATACATACATATATATATTCATATTTAATAATAATGATTATTATTTTAAATTTTGAGGATTATCATTTATATATATTTACATATATATATATATATATATATATATATATATATATATATATATTGTCATTAGAGTAAGAAAGCTAGTCCTCTCCTTTGATGCCTCTCCTTTCTAAATGCCTATATCTTCCTGAAGCACAAGAGTGAAAGCATCTATTTAGATAAGAAAAAAATGATGATACCTGGTCCATACTGGGAAAAGGTAGGATCGTGGTATTTTTGGGACTGTGGATCACATCAAGTATCAATCTCAAGTGCTCAATCCATCCTTATTATATTTTAATCATCAGTTCACAGAATACCTTTGTGGGAATTCACACTTTGTTTTTAACTTGCTTTGCTTTGGGATGAAAAATGCTAAACAAAAATTTTATTCCCCTGTTGAGATTTTGACAAGTCAAAAAGACACATCTCACTGTAATTCATTTCTTATTTAATAAGTAATGAAAATCTTCCTTCTATTTTTTCCTCCTCTGAAATTTGAATTGTCATGCCAAAAGTGATTAATAGATAAAAATAAAAGGGGATTCCTCCCCTACAAGATTACAACATTGGTAAGAATAGAATGAAATTGCAAAAAATGAAAATTTTAAAAAAATCCATTGACTTAAAAACAAGTTACTCTTATTTAACTAACTTTACTATAGCAAAGAAGTCTATAGTAACCATTTCGTTAATATGTTTTGTAGACAACACAGCTGGAATTGAAACTAGAAGAAATGGATACAGCCGCAGACAGCAAGAGTTTTATTTTCTTCCAGTCGTGATTGAGGACAGCAGTTACCCTGTCCAGAGCAGCACAAACACAATGACTATTCGAGTTTGTAGATGTGATTCTGATGGTACTATCCTGTCTTGCAATGTGGAGGCAATTTTTCTACCTGTAGGACTCAGCACTGGTGCTCTGATTGCAATCTTGCTTTGTATAGTTATTCTCTTAGGTAGGTTAATTTCACACTTTTTAAATGTTTTGTTTCTGTCCCCATATCACTCCATTGCTTTCTTCCCTCAATACCTTTTCCCTTACCCTCCTTGGCATTCAGTCTTTAGGTTGCTTTAACTTTATATTAGCTTTACAGAGAGAACTATTTAGAGTTCGTGTTTTCTTAGTGGGCATTAAATACTAGTGAGATCTATTACTTCTTTCAGGACACAGGGACATAAAAAGACATGAAGTTCAATTCAAACCTGTCCAACAGTGTCATTAATAATGATCAATTGGTTGAAGTTTCCAGTGAGCACCTATATACTACTTTTTTGTTTTATTTTGTTTAGAATTACGTTGGTGTAGTATAAAGAACTTTGGGTTCAGATCAGAATATCTGGATTCAAGTCCCAAATTCTGCTGCTCATTATCTGTGTGAACTTGAGCAAGATTTGGGTGTCACAATGGATAGAACAGTGAACTTAGGGTCAGGAAGATCTGAGTTCAAATTCAAACTTAGGAACATACAAGCTGTGACCCTGGGCCTCTGTGTGACATTTAGCTTCATTTTTTTCCCCCAATAAAATAGGAATAATAGCAGCACCAACTTAACAGAGCTATAGGGAGGATCATTTGAGATTATATTTGTAAAAAGTGCTTAGCATAATGCTTAACACATAATGAGCACTTAACAAATATTTGTTCCTTTCCCCTTTCTCTACCCTATAATGAAAGGATTGGACTAAATTTTCATCCAGTTCTAAATCTACTGTACCAAAATATCTACAGGTCCCTTTTAGTGGTCAAGTTTTATGGTTTTATTTTCACACACACACACACACACACACACACACACACACACACACACACACAATGTATCCTGAGTTCTAATCATACCTTTTTGGATGGATTCATGATCTTCTCAGTGTATATTCTCTCTCCTTTTATACAGATTACAATATTTCCATAACACTAAAACCAGGAAAATTGATGTCTGTTCATTAATCTTCTTTGGAGAGTTATTCTGTAGTTTTTAGTTCTCAGCATTAAATGCTAGGAAAATAAGTAATACCTGACTATATGCTTCTTCCAGAAAATTTCTGATATCCTAATTCACTGTGAAAGTAAACAAAGAGAAAAGAATATGGTTAAGCTTTTCCCTATCATTTGAGGATTTTGAACCACCACTCAGCTGTAATTGTTCATTCATTTCCCCTTTTTCTCAACACAAAAAAGCCCACCAAGTCAGCAAGTACTTTATAGTCTGGTGAGTGTCAGTGACTGCTCTAAGCTGAGGAACAAAGCAACACAAAAGATTCAGAAAAGGAAAAAGATTTAGAATAAGTTCTTTCTATTGTAGCTTCTAGACATTGAATGGAGTTGGTTTCAGAAGCTTTTAATGCTTTTGTGTTCTTAGAACATCTTTTCACCTGGTAATTTAGTACCTGATTCTGAAAGTATCTCTCAGGTTGAGATCCCAAAGAATTCTAACAATATACAAAATTCTTCAAAAGAAGCAATTGGGGTGCTAACAGAGAAAACACTATTTCAGTCCCCCTCCAAATTTAACCTATAACCTCTCTCTCCATTTCTATTTAAAGAAAATCTTTTAAAATATCTTGTTTTCCTTCCTACAAACAAGTAGGATGAGGTATCTCTGCATCTTGTCAAGAGGAATGATTGACAATTTAGCTTTGCCGACATGTATGTAACTCGAATTTGTCCCTTTCAGTCTAACTTTAGAAAAACTGCATCTTTGCCTTTTTACTTGTGCTGGTACTACATAGGCATCATCTTGCTCAGGTAACTATCCAAGGTAGAAATAAGTTCACATTGAATGTACCTGTTTATAACTATAATTTTAAAAAACTGGTAGAAAATGTCTGGCACATGCTTACCTTCTTTATTCAATGTAACATTTTTTGGAACAAGAAAAGGGGCTAAAAGATTAGAAAGTATATTAGCTAACTAATTAGGAAATAGAATGTTTTCCTGGAAGCCCCAGTTTAATAAAATTTTTGTAGCACTGGAGAGAACATAAATTCAAATTCAACCTCAAGCACTTACTAGTTATGTGACTTTGGGCAAGTCAATTAATCCTGAATGCCACCCCTGCCCAAGCTGATTCCAGTCATCCAGATTCATACCTGGCCCCTTGCATGTCATGGCATCACATTCCCTGAAATCGAGGTCTTCATTGAGAACTAAGGACAAATCTTATCATCACCATACTAACACTAGATGAAGCTCTACTCTGAATTTTCAAATAGCCCAGATACAAACCATGGGAACTTGCTTTCAGTATGATAGAATACAGAGTTTGAATCAAAAATTTCAGTATTGGGGCAGCTAGGTGGCTCAGTGGATAGAACACTGGCCCTGGAGTCAGGAGGACCTGAGTTCAAATTTGACCTCGGACACTTATTAATTGCCTAGCTGTTTGACCTTCAGCAAGTCACTTAACTCCATTACCTTGCAAAAACTTAAAAAAACCTTAAGTATTAATATATCTAGTGTTCCTGGGTTGGGGTGGAGAGTTAGGGTTGATCAGGATGATTAATCAGGAACTACCTGTAAACTAATTCTTTAATATGTGGATGAACTTTCAGAATATAGGTGGGAGTTGGAAGATAAAAAACCTTTTAAGGGTAGTAGATTTTTAAGTGAACTATTTGCATTTGAAAAGGTCTTACTGAGATAATATTGATAGATTCAAGGGATTTGCCTTTTGGACCTAGAGAGACTAAAAGTATTAAACTCTGAATGTAGTCAAGAAGAAAACTAGGTATGGAAGAAATTACCTCTTACAATTCACTATTTCTTTGTGCTTGTTAAATAGTACAGTGGTTAGGGAGTGGGGAAAGAATTCTTTTCTTGCCAACCCTCTGGCATTGGTGTTTTGAAGTAGAAGAACATGAGAGTCCAGTGAAGAAACCAGCTGCATAGCTGAAAATAAAAATTCAGCACCTAGAATAGGGATTTTGCAGGCTCTGGAGTCCTTAGTACCTGTGTGTGGGTTGTGAAACTTTCTAAAAATGAACAGTTGGATCTTAGCTTAGTATTTCAACTAAGTCCAAAACTGGAGGTGGTGGAGAATGCAACAAAACATTGCAGTGAAGATGCCTTGAATCTTTGGTTTAGCTTTCTCAAAGGAAACTAATATATGAATGCAAGATGGGAGGGTAGGCCAAAAGAATGACCACCCATGGTACATGGTACAATCTATACTACTAATACCATAGCTCACAAGCCCCCACCAAGATGTTTGTCTTTGATAGTCAGCCAGAGAAAACAATTATCTAGAAGCCATGGCATTTACTAAAATGTACAAATCATCTCCCCTATAAACTTGGGATTCTTTGTCCATAAATGCCTCCCATTACCTTTTGGACCCCCTGTTTCACTAATGTCTCTTCATAATCATATCTATTTGTATCATAGAGCTAGGAGGAACCACAAGGTTCTAAGTGACTTGACGAAGGTTGCCTTAGTATTAGTAGCAAAGTTTGAACCCAAATACTGAAACTCCAACATTAATTGTAGACAGTCTTTCCAAACCTGTTCCTCTCATGGTCCAATGTCTCTGTGTGGTCATTCTGCTTGGATAGGGTATGTGACATTGATACTGCACTGTAGTCTCCACATCCTCAGCTATGAGTTCAAATGAAATCCTGCCCTAAATCACATCTGTGGGCTCTCATAAAGACTTAGAACACATGTCCTAGTGGCAGAAGGGGTCTCAGCTAGAAATGGCCTATTTCCCTCCCCAATACTTTTTTTACCCCCCCCCCCCCAAGAGCTGCAAGGGAGCAGAGAACAAATTCAGGAGCCAGACATTTACTCTACAGGTGACTTTCTAATTGAGTCTTTATTTTTAAGGGTTTTGGAATTTAGTTTCTTTATTCCAAAGAACAAGTCCCTTATCTCCTTCAATCCTTAGTCTGACTCTTACATAAATCTAACAAAATCTAATGAAAGGGATATAACCTTATGGGTCACTGTTTACTTTCCTAGTGTGGGCTGGAATGCTGATTGTTAAATTTTCTGTACAAGCTCAATTCAAAATAAGCCAGTCTACAAATCAGAGCATGATTTATTGCTTTGCTTATTATCTAAACCTAAGAAAATGATAGAAAAAATATTGATGATGGTAGATTAAAATAAAAAAATGTATTTGCATGTATGTATGCATATTATATATACATATATATGTTTATAAATGCAAAAGAAAGAATGAAAGTGAGAAGGGAGAGAGAGAGTTGTTAAACTTTTACCAGCTGACCTCTGATTAATCAATCCCAACAACCTTTTATTTCCTAAAACAGCCCTGGGTACTCAGATGATCTTCATTCCCTTTCAATCCACCCCCCCACCCCCATACCTTTACACATCTGACTCAAATTAATTCCTTCTAAAGTGTGGACACATTTAATATCACCCTATTTATTGGAAAACTAAGGCACTCTTAGAAACATTATTTTGTTGCTGGGTGAATATTATATGAGTAGTCTAAAGTGCTCATTATTCTAACTCCATAGTTTTAGGTGTATTGTTTAATTAATAATCAAGTACCTATTTCATTAAAAAAAATCATTCCAGAATCATTACTGAAATCTTAAACCAACACATTTAATGCCCCTGATAAGTACTATCATACTAGCTATTTGCAAGTTAGGAATATCAGTGCATGGTACTGGAAGGGTAGGAGAACTAAATATATGAAAAAAGAAAATAGTTATAGAGACTTTACTTTGCAAAATAATAATAGGGTATTTTTTAAAGAAACTGGATTTCATTTGCTTTCACCTGAAGGATTGTATTGACATTTTAGCCAAGAGTTGAACTTTCCTGTCTGTTTCAAAATGCAATTCTTGTCTCCTTTCAGCCATTGTTGTGTTGTATGTCGCTCTAAGAAGGCAAAAGAAAAAAGACACCCTGATGACTTCTAAAGAAGACATCAGAGACAATGTTATCCATTATGATGATGAAGGAGGCGGAGAGGAGGACACTCAGGCTTTCGACATTGGTGCCCTGAGAAATCCAAAAGTGATTGAAGATAACAAAATACGCAGAGATATAAAACCAGACACTCTCTGTTTACCTCGTCAGAGACCACCAGTGGAAGATAACACAGACATAAGAGATTTCATTAATCAAAGGCTACAGGAAAATGATGTGGATCCCACAGCACCCCCTTATGATTCATTGGCAACATATGCCTATGAAGGCAATGGATCTGTAGCAGAGTCCCTCAGCTCCATAGACTCGCGCACTACAGAAGCTGACCAGGATTATGATTACCTGACTGACTGGGGTCCACGCTTTAAAGTCTTGGCAGACATGTTTGGAGAAGAAGAAAGTTATAACTCTGACAAAGTCACCTAGATGCAGGGTTATACTGAACCAAGAGGAGAAATTTAAAAGAAACTACAAATGGGGGTGGGTGGGTGGGAACAGGCACAGCACCCAGACTTTATAAGAAAAGATAACTTTGATTACTTGGTTTCCAGCAAGTTACTATATTTATCACATTGTCAATTTGGGTTGATTCTGCCAACAGAAGATAATCCCTATAATATGTCCCTTCCTCCCTTTTTCCTTGTTTCATTTTGCTTTGTACTTTGGAAACACTGAGATGAGCTCAGGCCTATTAGCTACAATTAAATGACATGACAACCTAGAAAGAAAATAGCTTTCTGGCATCATGGTGGAAGAGTGGTAGATTTTTTTCTTAATTCCACTAAAGTGCCTATTGAAACTCTTATCTTTAAAAGTGGTATATGATGCCCTCTTACTGAGAAGGTGATACAGGATTCCAAGATAAAGAGGACATAAAACAATGAATGACACTGACTTCATGTCAAGGAACAATTGTGACATGCTGACTTCTAATTACTTTGGGAATTAAAAAAGAAGAATTTCTGGGATCCATCTATTTATAATTAATTTTTTTCTTCGAAAACTAATTGTATGCCAAACATTACATTTGTTCTCCCCACATTTGAAATAAATGGAAATAAACATGCTAGTATGTAATTCATTATGTAAAAGTTCCCAATTTTTAGAGAAATGTTTGATCTTAATATGTTAATAATAAGGAATTCATTAAAATGTTATCCTCTTTTCCAAAATAAACACCAACTACAAAGAAATTGTTTTCTCTTAGGCCCTAGTCTATCAACTTCTCCATACACCAAAACTGACCAAAATAAATAAATAAGCAAACAATAAGCTTTCAATACTGGGTTTTGGTAAGGTTGATTTATTTAAGCAGCAAATGATTCCTTCACAACCAAGGTAAAATTCTGGGGTCCTCCTTCTATGGGGTTATCTGAAAAAAAAAGATTACTTTGATTTAGTTATATTTTTTCCCAAGGATAGGAGAATTGAATATCTGACCTCCTTCCTACCCTAAGATTCCTTGACTGAGACAGCAAAATGTAAGATGGTACCTGGTGTAATGAAGAAAAAATATAGAAAGATCAATCAAAGTCCCATTATGTGAATTATGAATTCCTCAAGAAGCCACTTGTATTTGAATTCACTTTACTTGAACTTACAAATATGTTGGCCACTGGTTTTAGCCCAAAGATATAATATAGTATGTATTCCAATACTTTGTCTACCTTAGGGGATTCATTAGTTACATTAATAAGTATCTAAGTGAAATATATCTCTAAAAAGCAAGAATGGGAAATTCTAATAATTCCATTTCAACTTATGCTGATGCAACTATTATGGCCTTTCCTCCTTACTTTTAAGTGAATGCTGAAATTTCATAAAAGCACACATACATATTCATTCTTTGTACTTTACTCTCAGTGTCTGAGACAATCTCTGGCACAGAGAAAGTATTTAATAAATACAAGTAACCTCATTCACAGGCAGCTTGGTCAGGCAAAGGTTAGAGCACTGGGCTTGGATCAGGAAGACTAATCTTCCTGAGTTAAAAATCTGTTCTCAGATTCTTATTAGTTATAAGCCACTTGACCTGTTTGTCTTAGTTTCCTCATCTGTAATATGATCTGGGGTAAGGAAATGGCAAACCACTCCAGTATCTTTGCCAAGAAAACCCCAAATGGGGTCACAAAGAATAAAACACACTAAACAACAACACCAAAACCCTCATCTTTATGGTTAGGAGAAGAAAACAAAACAGACCAAAGGGTGGTTTGAACTAAGTGTGAAGATTAGTATTTTATAAACTCACAGTAGCAACTGAAATACTTAGAATGTAAAAAAGACAAATGAAGATCCACACTAAATGGCTAATATCTATGTGTAGAACCTCAGAATACTTAGAAGCTTCAATAATTTTGTAAGATGAACAAGAGAGAATACTGAAGAAATTGTGGCAACCATTAAGAAAAATTATATACTGTCATGCTAAAAACAAGTTGTAGGTTAATAATGTATGAGACTTCTTAGCCACATCTTTGGACCAGAGAAACAATTATATCAACAGGTTAATATTCAAGTATATTAGTATAAAAATATCATATAACTCATCTGTCAATAATTATCAATGTTGTATGGTTATACAAAAAAGAAAGTAATCTTCTAAAAGAAATTCAAAGAAAATTGTTTACATTTTCCAACCTAAATAAGTGCCCAAAATTGAGAAGTAAATACATAATTATTTATCAAAAATGGTTCTAAATTCCCCAAGGAAGAACCTTAGTGAAAAGAATTCCATTTCTGGGACACTTATTAGTATGAATAGAGTAAAGGGATTGGATTTGGAGTATGTGAATATTTATTAGTAATTATTCCTACTGGGTATACAGAGTACATACATGTTTACGTGTATGTATGGGTGCTCATATGGAGTCAGAGAAGGAATCAGAGAGGAAGAAAGGTCAGAAGTTAGCTTCGTTGAGGATTTGAAATAAAAGAGGAATAAGAGAAAAATAAAAATTTAAAAACAAGTATCACAATCCAAAATGTGATATTGATGGCATAACAATAATTTTAAATTATTATGCAGTTTATTCACAATTCTGTTTTAATTATTCATACCTTAGGTCAGAGGTAAGTTTGCTGCTACTTTGTTGGATCTTTAATCAAATCAATGTGGGTTCTCACTTTGCTTGTGACTATGCTCCGTCCTTGGCTACACAGGATTTTAGAGTTAAAAGGGATCTCATATACCTTTTGGTACAATCTATACTTGCATAAGAACCTCCTTTATAACATATCTGAGATTAAACCTCAAGAGAGGAAGAAAGTGGTCCTCTTGAACATCTATGATTATTAGGAATTTTTTCTTCAAGTCTAAATTTATCTATCATTTCCACCTAATGTTTCTCAGACTGTTCTCTGAACCTATTCAGAAAAAAGTCTAACCCTTCTTAAAATAATAGTGACAACTGTTTCATGATGGGTTTCAAAAATGTAGATGGTTTAGTCCTGCAGTTAAAATAAGGAAAAGAAAATACACTGTCCAAAAGTTACATTAGTGTCCACAATCTATTGAACTATAAAAGAAAAGCTGCAACTATACTATAGAGTAGATCCTCTGTGGGGAAGTATGTTTCTTTTTTCACAACAACTTTTCATATGTTCCTTTTTTCCTACCATTCATAACCTTACCTGGTATAGGTTATCAGCTAACACATGGACTACTATAAAATCTTTGTAGTTAGTCTCCCCATACAAATGCCAAAATACCAGCTCTAACCATGTTCCTGAATGACACCAGAATTATTCATAAAATAGTCTATTTAGTTTTTAAAACATCTGTCCACTGATCTCCATCCTACCTTTTTTAGGCTTCATACTCTTTTCCATGTACTCTATAAGCTAGCTATATTGGGTATCTTGCTGTTCATATCACTATCATCCTATCTCCCTCCCATTTATACTCCTTTTCATTTTTTTTGTTTCCTTACCACCCATTCCAGGAAGATTCTTCCTTCTTACTCCTATTTTCTTACTTCACTGGTTTTCTTTACTGCTCAGCTTAAATTCTACTTCTGTAAAACACTTTTCCCATTCTCCCTCCTCTGACTCCCAGTGCCTTTCCTCTCTGGGATTACTTCCCATTTACTATATATACATATATATATATATATTTTTTTATATATGTATATATATATATACATATATGTGTGTGTGTGTGTGTGTGTGTGTGTAGTATAAACACATGATTATTTATATGTTCTCCTCCCTTTCTCCCCATTAATGCTAGTTCTTTATGGATTTTTTGTTTATTTTATTTTCTTTGTGTCTCCAGTGGTCTATAGTAAGAACTTAATAATTGCTTGTCAATTAATCAATTGATAAGTGGAAACAGACACATATCATAGAGGAAAAAAGGGTCTTAAACTTTTTGTTTGGTGAGGCAATTGAAGTTAAGTGACTTGCCCAAGGTCACAAGCTAGCAAGTATCAAATGTCTGAGGCTAGATTTGAAATCAATTCCTTCTGACTCCAGGGCTGGTGCTTTAACCACTGTACTACCAAGCAGCACCATACTTTCAAATCTTGAGTTGTGAGATGTGATTGGATAGAAGTGCATCATATTTTCCTTCATATATAAACAAAAGAGTTAAACTATGATCTCTAAGTTCATACCAATCTTTGTTATTTTATGATACTATGATGCATCCAAAATAGAGCTTATGGTAAAAATGGTCTTAAACAAATTCTAATCTCAGCCAGATCTTTGGTGATTTTCAATAATTCTTTTACTTGGTATAATCTTATAATTTATTTTATTCTAGTTGCATTCCTCTCACTGCCTTTGCATTGCTTAATATTTATTTTATTTCAAATTTTTAAACTTATTTTTTTCAATTAAACATTTATTTTCTATATCTTCCAATTCCTCCTCCTTAAACTGATGTGAAGAAGGAAGAGGAATACCAAATATATATAATAAAACAAAAGAAATCTACCACATTGGTCATAGCCCCAAATCTATGTATCTTACTGTTTCTTGAGTCTGTCTCATTTCTCAGGGAATAGTTAGCATGTTCCATTGTTGGTCCTCTGGAAATTGTGTTTGCTCATTACATTAATGATAATTATTAAGACTTTCCCATGAATAGCTGTGGGATTTGAATTAGACTGCTGAATTGATAAGTCACTGGACTCTTCACTACATATGGCCTTATTTAGGGAGGATTATGTACAAGCAAGTGTGTTTCATCTATACTCTATTGTTAAAATCTCTTCCCTCATGATTTTGCCATTTATTTTTCATAATCTGAAATAGAGAATATGTGAATATTAAACATCATTTATCATGGGTGCTCATTTGGAGTTATAATCTCTCAGGAAACTTTCATTTGTATCTTGTATTTAGACTATTTCATGGCCAGTTGTCAATTGTTAATTGTGGCAGATGGTAGGAGTCCAGTGGTATAGTCGAAAAGCATTGTTGAGTTGAAATACTGTTAGATTTGGAGTTACAGGAAAGGAGTTCACATCCTAGCTACTTATCACCTATAGGACCTTTGTCAAATCATTTAAACATTTAGTGCCTCAGTTCCTTCACCTGTAAAATGAGAGACTGACTAGATGACCTCCCCCTTTTTTTGGAGGCAATTGGTTTTACATGATGCCTAGGGTTGCACTGTTAGTAAGTGGCTAAGGTCAAATTTGAACTGGAATCCTTCTGACTTTGGGGCCAGTGGTTTATCTTCTGTGCCACTTAGCTGCCCCAACTAGATGACTTCTAAAGTGTTTCATTTCTTTGAATTTATGAATTTTGTGACTTTGTAAATAAAATTTGGGAAATACTATTATTCAAAGATTAACAAGTGACAATCTTTGTAGAATATATTTAAATGGACCTTAAATATGCTAACACTCCTAAGTGAGAATTATGTTATTCATAATAATCATTTGGATGACAGAAACAAAAAATTTACCTGGATATATGCTTTAACTTTACAGAGATATAATTTAAAATATCAAATTTGATTAATTATCTCAGTTTTCATGCAAAGATTATTTTAATAGCCCATCTAACACTTTTGAACAAGTTCCCTACCTTCTCAAGTCTTTTATTTTTTACTTCACATCAATTATCCATTGACACAATGGTATCTTAGACATCATCATCAATTGAACTGTTTTATACTCCAGATCCTTAAAAACTCCAATTGCAATCATCTTACATGCTTTTCATCTTTGTTTTTTATCAGTGTTCATATGAACTCATCCTAATTACTCTACTGGTAGAGTAGTACCTTTTCTCCTTCTTCATCCAGGAGTTCATGGCCACACCTTTCAAAAATAATATTGCTACTTTCATAAATCCTTCCCTCCTTTCAGTCTTCTATTATTCATTCTTTGCCTATCTCCAACCTCAGACAGTGTCCTTTCTTTTATAAGACTTTTTTTGGTCTTTTTTTTTAGGTTTTTGCAAGGCAAACGGAGTTAAGTGGCTTGCCCAAGGCCACACAGCTAGGTAATTATTAAGTGTCTGAGACCGGATTTGAACCCAGGTACTCCTGACTCCAGGGCCAGTGCTTTATCCACTACGCCACCTAGCTGTCCCTTTCCAAGACTTTTAAAGACTTGAAAACATGTTGAAGACTGATGTCCAAACAAATTCTGATCTCAGCCAGATCTTTGGTGATGTTCAATAATTCTTTTATTCATAGTAATCTTATAATTTATTTTATTCTAGCTGCATTCCTCTTACTGCCTTTGCATTGCTTACAGAGAGGGTCATAGTTTTAGAACTGAAAGGATCCTTATAGGTCATCTAGAACAAGACCCCCATTTTACTGATGAGGAAACAAAGACCTAGGAAGGTTTATTGATCTGCCCAAAATAAAACAGGATGGAATGAGAGTTTGAATCCAGATTCTCTAAATCCCAAAATAATTTTCTTTCTGCTATACTGTACAGTCTTTTGTATGGTGACTATCACATCTATTTTCTAGTCTTTCTAAGCCCCCAATACCACTCATCTTCTTTGCACTCTCAGATTAACCTTTATAAAAGATACCATGGTTATATAAATTAGCTCCTTTAAAGATAATGCTGTTACCTACTCTAAGTTAATGGAGATATAATATAATGGGGATATAGGGAAAGGGAAGAAAGGAACATTTTTGGAATATAATTTTCTGGTAGGGAATGAGATAGGTAGACAACATGAGTAAAGAAAAAAGTTCATAAAGCAGCTGCTAAGGCTGAGGATGTGTATCATCACTTATCAGTGATTGCATTACTTTTTTCTAAAGTAATGGAAAGGAGAGAAAGGAGAGAAAGGGCAAGGTATGTAAAATACACAGGGGACAGGTTAGGAAGAGACACATAGATATGAGGATTTCAGAAAGTGTGGGTGGTTAATGGTCAAGGTATTCTAATTTATAAGTTATTAAAACAGGAGTTATTAATGGAGTGGGTGTAAAAAGACAATGCTGAATAATGAAATAAGGGAAGGAAAATGGGGGAGATGGGATGGGAATAGAGTATTAGAGGTCAAAATGAGACCAGAAGGCAAGTTTAATTTGAGTAAATCAATGATAGAAAGCCTAGGACTTTTGCTGAAGGAATAGAACTTGAAAGTTTCATTTCTTGAATTTGGTACAATTCTCTGATATTTTATCATGGTATTGCCATACAATTATCACAGAAGTAGAGCTATAAAGGAAGTTATTTGAAATAAGAGATATAAGGAATGGTTTGTTTATCAGTATGATTCCTTAAGTCCCTTAGATGGACTGTCATTAACTCAGACATTGGAATGGTATAAATGAATGATTAACTCAACAAAAGTATAGAATATAAAAGTTTAACTTTATTTAACTTGAAAGAATATAGTTGTCTAATACAGGCTACAAATACATGATAATATCTAATAACAACTACAGTCAGCATAAGGCCTCCCATACAATTATTTTGTCCCCCATAGCCAGGTTTGTCCCAGATTGCCATCAGAGCAGAGAATCTGGCCAGGTTCAGAGAACATTGAACCCTTTCCCCTGTGATTGCTTCTACCCAAGATACCAGGTGCTGTATTATAGGCAATTATTCAAACAGACACTACATAACTTGAGGCATGTCTTTCTCTTCTCTTAATTTAAAACAATAGTTTTTTTTTTTTAATTTTTCCCCTGCATTTCCATTTTTTTTTTCACTTATCTCCCCCTCCATTTTGAGTGTTTTCTTGTTCACATCTAAAATTCTGAATGTTCCTACTACCTTAGGAGTCCTTCCTCAGTCTAAATCAAAGATCATAGTTGGGGTTATAGGAGAAAGTCACCAAAGTCCTCCAAACCAAAAATGGGAATAGGTGGGGATGAGATGGAGAGAAACCCTGCTCAAGGTGTCAAATCAGGGTCCAGGTTCAGTCCATCTATGTCCTCTGTCTCCAATTGAACTTTACAGGTTTATTTCCTACATTTGCCTTCTACTTTATTCTACCATACATTCTCTAAGGACAGTTGGCACAAAGGAGCCCTGGAGTCAAGAGGACTTGAGCTCGAATTCAGTCTTACATATTTAACACTTACTAGCTATGTGACCTTGGGCAAATCACTTAACCTTGATTGCCTCACATCCAGTGCCATCTCCAATAGTCCTGATTCATATGTGACTGGACCCAGAAGGCTCTGGAGAAAGTGAGATTGGTGACTTTGCACAGCCTCTTTAACTCAAATCCAGTTCATGTGCTTGTCATGGCATCACCTCCCTAATTCTTCCTCAAGAATTAAGAACAAACATCAGCATCAACAATACAGTCCACCTTATAGTCCAACTACACTGTAATATTACTCATTGAGCACTTTCTCAACAAACAAGTTCAAGAGCTTATTATGTGTTAGGTAGTTGCTGTGCTACATATTGCGGATGCAAAGTAAGTTAAAAAAAAGACTGTTTTTAAGTAACTCACATGCAATGTAATTTGAGTTATACTTTAATTTGATGTAAATTGCTAGATTCATATATAATCTCAGTTGATTTCAGAGAAAAAAGGTTCTAGCTGCTGAGAGGAATAGAAAAGGTTTTCTGTAGGAGTGGGGATTTGAGCTGAATCTTAAAGGAAGTCAAGGAAATGAAAAAGTACAGATGATGAAGAAGATCGATTCAGGTCTTCGTAAGGAAGAGCAAATATGGCAGTTCTACTGGATTGTACAGTGCATGGAGTAAAGTGTTAAAATTCTAGAAAAAGTCAGAAAAGGTCAAGTTATGAAAAGCTTTAAATGACAAAAGGAGAACTTCCCTCATTTTCCAAACTTTACAACTTTTCTTGCTTTGTTCACTCTGGCTGTAAAGCACCATGATAAAGCCTTACCAGACCTTCAAGATCCAGCTCATATGTACCTTACTTCAATCTATTCAATTCTATTTAATATAAAATTTATTGTCTACTCTGAATGATGAAGCATAGTCATCACTGAAATAAAAGTAGAGAAGTATGATCTACCTTCAAAATTCATTTTCTATTAAACCAGAGGAAGATAATTGAAACATTCAAAGAGAAAGAGGTTACTTTGATAAAGTGGGAAAAATACCTTATGGAGACAGTAGGAGTTGAATTGACCCTGTGGACAGGAGAATTTAAATAGGTAAGAGATATAGGTAGAATCAATTCCATGTACGGAGTGTGATGAAAATGACACAGAGAGAAGAAATCATAATGAGATTAGGGAATGATCACCAGCTTGGTTGGCCTGAAATACTGAGTATGCAAAATGTTTGGAAAGGTTGATCTGAACGTATCTATGTAAACTTGTATGTAAGGATAAATAATTGGTATTTTATTTGATATGAGCTCTAGAAGCACTGAAGGTTTTTGAAGAAGGTTATGCAAGATAAATGATATATTTTATCATTAACCACGTTTTAGCCATTTTTGTATCTTCTAAATTATGTGGCATCATGTTTTTCATATAACAGGCATTTTTATAGATGAATAACTGATGACCTTGCTGTTGTATTGAGGGAATGTATAGGTGTAATAGATTCATTAAATATATCATAATAATTTTCTCCAGGCATATTCAGCTGCATGTTTGTAGGAATGAAGATAGAAGATTCAATCTTGTGGGGTTGGGGCTTTTCAGGGCAAGAATAGTGGTTGAATAAAGGAAAAAGAATTAATGAGAATAACATGACGTGGACTTGAAATAGTTCATTAAAGGATTAAAATAGGGAAAGGACAATAATGTATCCCATCCAGGGAGGTTCAAAGGTTTGGAAGAATTATTAGATTGAGAGATTAGAGGATTTTATGAAGATTAAGAGCAAGGTATAGGAGTTACAAGGAAGAGGGAAAAGAGGGAGAAAAAGCAAATTTTAATCAGAGAAGGGAATTTCAGAGGTCATAAACTTGGAAGAAGAGCATTTGTGAGTGATGTTTATAACATGAGCACAAACATCTCTGCAATTATGGCAAGGCCAAGGAGGTCACAGGAAATGTGAAACTTAAACAACTAGAGAGATAAAGGTATTGAATTAATTGATATTTTTTCTTTGAAATGACTGTTAAAGATATTTCCCTTATTGTATAAGAAGATAATTATATCATATTGAAACATTACAGTTACTAGATTCTAAATATCTTACAAGTATAGGTAATATCTATTCCTAATCTTAGAATAACTTTAAAGAAAAATGTGGTAGACAAAAATGGGGAACTTTATTGAAATAATTCAAACTCTATTGCAATATACCAAATTAAAAGATAGTTGAACAAATAAGTAACATGCAAGCATTTACAAATCCTCAAATTTTACTTTTGTCAAAGAGAATGTGGTTTTTTCCAAGTAGTATTCTAGTTTGTCATGCACACCCCCCCCACACACACACACACACTTACACATATATATTTACTGATTACTATTACTCTAGTAAACTTCTATTACAGATGTGACAAGTGTAAAATGTAGGCAAGTTCTTTGTGTTTTATAACTGCTACAAAGACCATAGTTTAATAAAAGAAGAGAAATTATGTGCTAAGTTATTGTCTAGGAAGAGGGGATTAACAATAGAAAGCATCCAAAAATTATTTCTCTGTTGCCTTAAAACAAATTACAAAAATGATTAAGTCAAATAAAGACAGGAACAAAAAACCATTTTTTGGACTAAAATATAAAATAAGAGCTTATGTACAATTTCTTCCAATTTTGCAAAACTGGAAAGAAAGGTCACATATAAAATAAAAAATTTAGACTAAAATTATATGCTAAGAAAGTATATTATTAAGACTGTCTCATAAAATAAGGGATATGGATTTTGAAGTGATTGCCCTTAAAATTCATATCCCAGACCACTTCGGATTAGAATGTTAGGTAATTAGGGCAACTATTTCAACATGTATATTCATTTTAATTACATTAGCTAACCAATAAGGAGACCAGTGGCAAGTGGTAGTGGATCTCTTGATTTCAAGGGAATAATCTGATAGATTAACAAAGAGGTTAAATATGAAACTCCCTCCCTTTTCCACATAAAAATCTATTTAAAATATTCTCTGTAATGTATAAATTTTCAATAGTGTAATTCTCTTAAAAACATAAAAATACATAATTTTTGTGGTACAAGGAATTCTAGAGAATATCACTACATTCATTGGAATGCACTTGCTTGTTTCCTCTTTTAATGTTAAATTAGGGAAACACATATAGGCATATTACAGGGTGTCAAAATTTCTTAGAGCATTTTAAGGTTTTTTTTAAATATAAAAAGCTGTACTAAAATTGTGGGATTTCTCTATATATGGCATTAGAGATTACATGAGATATAGCATCCAATAAAAGAAAAGCAAATCAAATAGTGTCTTCAAGCTTAATTTACATTTCAAAAAGAAAAGTATTAGATTTGACTTCAGAATACCTGATCTTCCTTGTATTAACTCTGAGCAAGTGATTAGACCTTGAGACATATTTAACTCTTCTATATAACAATACCACATATCTCATAGGATTTTTAAAATATCTAATATGAGAACCAAAAAAAAAGCTGTGAATTGATAGTGAAACATAATGTAAAGGTAAAACATTAATACTATTAGCATCATTTTTAACAAGTTAATTTAATTAATAGCCATGAACTCCATATTGAACTTTTTTCATGATTTTTCTAAGGATGACATTTTTTGGCCTGAACTTTGGTGAAATTGAGGAAGATGGAATCTCTTTAAAATCTTCTGAATTACTCTTTTTAACCTCTCACTGTTCCCTCTATATACTTTTTTTCTTTTTTGCATATAAGGAGGCATGTGACTATATATCCACTGTTCAATAACACACTGTTTTTCTACTCTCTCCCTGGCCAGACATGTCTAAATTCTTCAATTATATTTATTGCTCATAGCAATGTAGATTTAATCCTGCTTCCACGGGACAGCCTTTCAAGGGGAAGCTAGGTGATGCAGTGAATAGAGCATAGGTTCTGGATCAGGAGGACCTGAGTCCAAATCAGACCTCAGACACTTAATAATTGTCTAGTTGTGTGACCTTGAGCAAGTCATTTAAATCCCATTGCCTTAAATAAAGATTTTTAAAAAAATTTAAATGTCATTTCACATACTTGTATAAGTGTCTTTTCAAAAACCTCTCTTCCTCAGATTAAACAGTTTCAGTTCCTTTCAAAATTCCCCCATACTCAATCCCCTCAATTTCCTTCCCAAATTGAGCCAGGCAGAACTGAATAGAACACTCCTAATCAGTACAAAATATTTTTATTCATTCATTCATTCATTCATTTATCTATTAGTTTGTTTGTTTATCCATCAGTATGCACATGTATATTTTTAATTTACAAAATTTCCTTCCATCCTCCCTTCTTACACCCTTCCCCTCAGCAGTAAACAGGATAGCATTGTACATACATTTTTGATAAACATGTTTACAGTTAGTCATTTTTGGTATGAGAAATTTGGATTAAGGGAAAGAAATACATAAGAGATAATTTTTATAAAGTGTTTATCAAATATTGAAGGGTTGGGTTTTTGGTTTTATTTTGTTTTTCCTTTCTCTGTATAGGGATAAAATTGTCTGAAGCTGGTCTAATATAGTTATTCTAGCTCTCTGAACTGCTGAGAAGAGTTGCTACCATCAAGGTTGATCATCTCACAATGTGGTTGTTAATGTGGACGTTTTTCTCTTGGTTCTGCTCCCTTCACTCAGTATCAGATCCTATAATTCATTCCATGCTTTTCTGGAGTCCAATCATTTATGGTTTATAATAGAACAACAGTATTCCAAAGTATTCATGTACCATAACTTGTTGAGCCATTCCCCAGTTGATGGGCATCCTATCAATCTTCCGTTCTTTGCCACTACAAAAAGAGCTGCTATGAATATTTTGGAACATGTGGGACTTTTCCCATTTTTTTATTTCTTATGGATATAGATCTAGAATTGGAGATCCTGGGTCAAAAGGAATGAACAGTTTTATTGCTTTCCCTGACCAGGTTCCCCATTGCTATCCAAGAAGGTTGCATCTGTTCAGAATTCCACCAGCAATGCATCAATGTCCCAATCCTCCTGTAGCCTCTTCAGCATTGATCATGTTCCCTTTTTCTCATCTTGGACAATCTGATGGGTGTGAGGTGATACCTAATGGTTGTTTTCTCGAATCAATAATGATTTGGAGCATTTTTTTATATATGACTATATATAACTTTAATTTCTTCATTTGAAAACTGTCTATTCATATCCTTTGACCATTTATCAATTGAGAAATGACTTGTAATCTTATGAATTTGATGGAATTCTCTATATATTTTATAAATGAGACATTTATCAGAACTCCTCATTGTGAAGAATGTTTCCCAGCTTTCTGCTTTTCTTCTAATTTTGGTAACATTGATTTTGTTAGTGCAAAAACTTTATAATTTAATATGTTCAAAATCAATCATTTTGCAGTTTGTAATGTGCTCTAATTCTTGTTTGGTCATAAATTTATCCTCTTTCCATAGATCTGATAGATAATTTCTTGGTCTATTAATTTATTTCTGGTGTCACCATTTATGTCTGAATCCTATACCCTTTTGACTTTATTTTGATATAGGGTATTAGAAGTAGGTCTATGCCAAGATTTTGCCATACTGTTTTCCCAACAATTTTGTCAAATAGTGAGTTCTTATCCCAGAAGCTAATGACTTTGGATTTGTCAAATAGTAGCTTTCCATAGTCATTTATTAGGGTTTCTTTTGAACCTATCCTAATGCATCGATTCATTCCTCTATTTCTTAATCAGTACCAGGCAGTTTTGATGACTGCTGCTTTATAGTATAGTTTTAGCAAAATATTTCTTAACATAATCTCTTATTTTGAGGGACATGAGGGATAATTATACTATATGGAGCACATTTATAGAACTTGCATTGAAATAAAACTCTTAAATATTTTAAACTTTAATCCAACTCTGTCTCCTTTCTGAACTCTTTAAGCAGATATTTTGACCCAAACATGGGGCATTAAATTTTTTCTATTCAATTGAATCTTATTTGATTTAACCCAGCATTCTAACCTGTCTAATGTGAAATAGAACACACATTTTTATGGTTCCCACTCTGGCAGGTGCTGTGTCAAGCACTTTACAAATATTACCTCAATTGATTGTTATATCAACCTTATGAGGTAGGTGCTATTATTATCCCTGTTTTATCAGTACCAAACTGATGTTAAATGATTTACCTTGGGTCAAAGAGTTAATAAGTGTTAGAAGCTGGACTTGAACTCATCTTTCTGACTCTAGACCCAGGGCTTTATCCCCTGCACTAACTAGCTGCCTTATGAATTATGACCTTGGTATTACTGCTTGCTTTGTATCATGGACAACATATTTTCTTTCAACAAAGTCACTGATAGAAATATTGAATAATACAAATTCAGGCATAAATCTGCAGTTCTATAATAGAGACCTCCCTCAAGGAAAACATCAGCATATTAATGACTATTCTTTGAGCCTGTATCTTCAACAATTTCAAATATACTCACCTATACTATAATATAGTTTACATCTTTCTACCTGTCCAGAAATAGGCGACAGAATGCCAATTGTTTTGCTAAAAAAAACTATCAATCTCTAGAGAATTCCTCTATTTATCAATGTATTCACACTTACAAAAAATATAAATGCTATTAATCTGGCATCTATTCTTGAATATCCACTATCTCAATTAATATTATTTTTCTTTCTAAATACTATAAACTGAATTTAGTTATGTGTTCTAACATTTCTGATGAACTGAAGTGATCATGAACCTATAGTTTCTAGACTGAACCTCTTACCTCTTACCCCTTTTGTGAAAATGGAGACTAAATTTTCTCATTTCCAGCTCTGTAGCATTTCTTCCTTTCTTAATTTTTCAAGCATCACAGAAAGAAGATCAGCTATCACATCTGACAATTCTATAAGTATTCTGGGAGGTAATTTGGTTTGTCATGTTTACGCGAATTCATGAGAATAATTGAGCCCCCTCTTAATATCTATCCTCCCTCACTCATCTTGGAATTCAAACCTGTGTTAACAATTTTATGCAAGCATTTCCAATCAGAAAGTCATTTTCTATAATAGAGAAAACAGGTAAAACAAGACTAAAGTAGTTAGTTTCACTATTTTATCTTTATTTAATATCACCATCTCATCTACCCTAAGCAGTCATCCAATTCTTTCTTCTTTCATCCTCTTCCCTCCAACATAACATAGAATTCTTAGTTTATTTGAGTACCCTTTGAATTGCATTTTTCCCTGGCACTATTCTTATGTACTATGGCACTTTAATATTCATCTTTGATTATTTATCTTTTTTTCTACTAATTTTATTGACAAATTTTAAAAATCCTGTTGCTGGATAAGCTCATTGTAAATCTACATCATTATTAGAAAGAATAACTGAATTTCAGAGCTGCAAGAGACCTCAACTGTCATCTAGCCCAACCCATACAAGGGAAAAATATGCTGACTACAAAATGCCTGACAATTGGTCACCTTGTTGTCCAGTGAGAGTAATTTCATTATTTCTCAATGCATCACAGTCTACTATTGAATAAATGTAATTCTAAGGAAGGCTTTCCTGACTTATCTCATTAATTTTCCTCAATTCATCTATCACCCATCGCATTAAGTTCTTTCCTCTAGGGATGAATTGAGTAAGTCTAATGCTGCCTTTTATACTTGAAGTCAGTGACTATATTTTCCCCAAATCTTCTCTTATTCATTTTCAATACCAACAATTCTTTC
The DNA here is from genome assembly GCF_037893015.1 of Macrotis lagotis. Classification (NCBI taxonomy): domain Eukaryota; kingdom Metazoa; phylum Chordata; class Mammalia; order Peramelemorphia; family Peramelidae; genus Macrotis; species Macrotis lagotis. Next base: position 363,345,407 of record NC_133666.1, on the reverse strand, counting down.
AAAAGATCTTCACATTGGATCAACCTGAGACCTTTTCCATCCCCCTCTTCTCCCTGTCAGATGCTCTCTGACTTATAGACATCTTTCTGAAAATTTAGTGATAGGCATTGAACATAATAGTCTCCATGTTTTCTGATGAGAATAGACAATAGAAGGATTACTATCTCCTTATTCCTAAATTTTATAGCCCTTTCAATGTAGTTTATCATAATGTTATGATTTTGGCTACCATTTTATGTTATTTTACTCATATTAAAATGGTGTTTCATTAAATATTTTTCATTCTAACTCTTTTATAGAGATGTTTTACCCCACCAATAAAATACATTTAAAAAATGGAATTGTGTTAGTGTTGTTAGGATTTCTTTCCTAAGTTAGTCATCTCTGTTGAATAAATTTTTGTCTGTTGAATTTTAGTATAACAGATATTTCCTATCATTGTTTTGAAACTTTTAGAAAAACATCTATCTTCCTCAAATCAATGATAAATGCCAGATTATACTTAATTTCCCCTTCTCTCTACAAATTTTAAGATTGAATACTCTCAGTTTACAAAAATTCTCAGTTAGGAATCAATAACTGGTGCAATTTAGCAGATTTTCTTTCATAGAGAGATTTGCATATTAATTAAGATGAAATCCTTAAATCAAAGGGATGAAATGTAAATCTGAAAAAAATATCAAGCATTAGCTAGGCATCAGCAACTAAGGATATCACAATCTTTTTTGGCACAATTCTTTTTCAAGAGTTCTTCAATGATAGTTGTGATATAAAGTGAGTTTTCATTCTATGTAAAATGACAAAATGTTAAAAAATTGACTAGAGAATATAAAGTCTAGCAATTTAATTTGACAAAAGAGGAAGCTGAAGCCCAGAAGGGTTAGGAGGCTTGACCAAAATTAGATACCTTACTCAATGATAAAGCTAAGATTAAAAAGTGAACAAAAATTTACTAATTGAGAAATGTGGGGTAGTGTTCATATATTTGAAAAATTATTGTAAATATGATAGTCCATGATTCCATTGTTTGGTCCTGAAGGATATTAGTAGACTCAAAGGTGAAAGTGACAAAAACAAGATTTCAACATAATATAAAGAACATCATCATAACCATAAATGTATCCAAAATTGATATGTAGTACCTCCTAAGCTAGTGAATTCTTTATCTATAGAGGTTGCTAAATAGGTTTTGTTATGATATATTAAGAATGCTGAAGAGTTGATACATACTTGGATTAAATAATTTCCAAGTTTCTTTTCAAATTCTAAGATTCTGACTTTATATTTCCCTATTCATATAATTCAAAATTTTATAATCTTTTAAAAGGACTTTTATAAATATGGATCATTATTCTTTACTTTTCCTCTGTTTTTCTCTTCCATATTTAGTCAATTGACAAATTTGGTTTCTTTTTTTTCCCCCCCTTGCCTGTTGATCCTGATGCTCTTAGCAAGTAAATGTGAATGGTTTACAGTTGATAAACCTTATTCAATGTCATTAATAAGAAGATAAAAGTTAAATAACTTGGAGGAGGGAAATGCTAAAAGGAAAAGCCCTATAAAATTCAGTGAGAGCCATAGAAGTGTCATGTTGATGGATATCCATTTAAGGAGAAATCAATGCAGCTGCATGATACATTGAGCATATAACAAAGTCCAAGGAAGAGGGGGCTTGTACTATATCATTCCTTGGAGTAGCTTGATGTAATGATTGTGCTGTGGTCATCCTATCTGTCCTACTATATTTTTCAATACTGCCATATGAGCTTGCAAATAGAGTATTGAAGGACATGTACATTTTTAAGTCATGTTTTCACATTTCTTTTTACTTCTAGTGATATTTACTCTTCCTTATATTTCCTTTCTCATTTGTTCATATTTGGGTAATTGTAATTTTTTATAATTGGTCTCCCCTAAGCCAGATTCTTTTTATTGCTATCTATCCTATCCTACAAAGAAATATGGGATTAAGTTTCCACATAACATCATGGTTATGTTGATCTGTTTTTTAAAAAAATCACTAATGATCGATCTTTTATTAATTGAAATCATAAAATATTAGAAAGGGGAAGATTAGAAAGTTTTGAGTCATAGGAACATGGGGCAACAGTTGGAAGGGACCTCAGAGTCTATCTGGTTCAATGGTCTCATGTTAGACATAAAGAAATGGGGACCCAGGGATGTTAAATAATTTATTTAATATTACACAAGCAGAAAGTATCAGAGATGAAATCCTGCACATTCAGAGTCAATACAGCTATTTTTTGTTAGATAAAGAAGTAGATGGGGTGGCTAGGTGGGGGGTGGCTAGGTGGCGTAGTGGATAAAGCACCGGCCTTGGAGTCAGGAGTACCTGGGTTCAAATCCGGTCTCAGACACTTAATAATTACCTAGCTGTGTGGCCTTGGGCAAGCCACTTAACCCCATTTGCCTTGCAAAAACCTAAAAAAAAGAAATAGAAAGTTAAATGAATTGTTCAATGTCACATAGCTTGGTAAATGGTAAAACTAAAACTAGAAAAAGATGAATGATTGAAATGATTAGTTATGGAGTCAGGAATGATGATTTCCTTTACACATTTGAAAGATTATCTTGTAGAAGAGGGACTGTATCCTGAAAATTGAACTAAGGTCAATAGGTTAAAAATAATGGAGGCAGGGGGTAATATTGCATCTTAAAAAAACTAGTAAAAATATTAAAACTGATTGTACTTTCCCTGCAAAATAACTCCTTCCAGTGATACAGGCCTTTCATACTTTAGCTTTATTGAGTTGCTATAGAGCATTCTCACTACCAAATTCCCCCTAAGAAGAATCCCTGATAGTCAGACTTTTGCAAATTTAAATATACTACAGGCTCTTAGACATGTGCATGGAGCATTAATAGGCAATCCTAAGAGCCTTTCCAAATTTCTCAGTTCTACTCAACTTTCACTTCACTGGAGGATCCTAAAGATCTAGAGTCAACTCAATGGTAAGGAGAAGCATTAGATTTTGCATCAGGGTTTGAATGTCTCCAGTACTTTAGAAAATAAAATGGACACTCTTTAACCTAGCATTTAAGACACTTCATGATCTGTACCCATACTCTGAATCTCTAGCCTTCCACTCTTGGTATGAATTTCTTCTTTCTTGTCAAGGCCTTATGTACTTCCTGAAGCCAAACCAATGATTTGGGGTATCATGGATTTCCCTCTACAGTAATGAAGTTAAGTGGTAGGCCAAGCCCTTGCTTTAAATTGGTTCTCTTTCTGGTTATTGTTGTAAACACCTAAGGACACTCTTCTCAGCAGTCAGGACAGGTTTCACAGAATATGCCTATCTCAGGTTCTATAGGTTTATATCCACTGTAACTATAACTCACAAGAACCCACCAGTATATTCACCTATAATAATTATTCATAAGTCAGAATTAGTTCAAAGAAAAGGCATTCAATGAAATTGAAAAATAAAAAAATAAACAATTATTTAAAAAATACCTTTATCCCATTTCCTTGCAATGTACTTTCTCACAAATACATATAAAATTAACATAACTGTAAATCATAATGAATATTCATGGATAGGCACAAAGATGGGTAACATGTATTGTCTTGGCAGGCATGTGACAGAGCCCACAATAAGGAAAGAGATGAGGTCAGGTCAGGTCATGGTGGAAACCTCATAAAAAGAATATGTGTCAGTAGGTATCCCAAAGCACATTTCTGTTATGGTAGTGTTGTGGCTTCTTCTAATGATGGTTTCATGCTGTTTCCACTTACATCTGATCTTTTTAGTTTCTGTTGACCAGGTATATTTCATTCTACTCTTTCCAAGGTTGTTAGATACAATCTAGCTAGACATCTGTTGTTCAATGCTGTCAGATGCCCACTAGATGCTGGCTACTGGTAATGCCCTCTACTGCATCCTCCCTCACTAGATGATATTCAACATGCTACTATCTGCCAGATATCTAACAGTATATATTTATTTGCCCAATAGCTGGTATGATATAATGGAAATAACACTGACATGGGAGTCAAAAGGAATTTGTTGAAATTTTTTTCAAACATTTACAATTGTGACCTTAAGCTCCTTGGGTCTCAATTTCCTCAACCTTGAGGGAGTCAGATCTTAGATGGCTTCTTTGGTCTCTTTACAGAGCTTGATCTAGTATCATATGAAATATTCACAAGCTTCAGGGGTTCAAACTGTCTCTTAATTTTCTAAGTAGATGAGTGAGTGAATTGTGAAAATGACAGAGGAAAAAAAAATTCCAAACCAGAGCTTCATGGCTTAAATTCTAACCTTGCAAATGAAAATTCTCAGTGCAGCCATTAATTGGAAGATTACCTTATTGGTTGCAGGAGATATTTATGTCTCTTAACCCTCTATGACTTTCCACTAAGTGTTAATAATTACCTTTAAAGTTTATCAAAGCAAGGTGTGGTGTGGTGGCACATGCACACACACACACACACACACACACACACACACACACACACACACACACACACAGTTTGTAACCTCCTGATATTGGGGGAAGCTGAAGTTAGAGGATTACATGAGTTCAAGAACTGTGGTAGAACTAGGGTCAATTTTATAACTGTACTAAGGCTGACACCAATCCAGTAAGCCCCTGAGAGCAGAGGACCACTAGACTGTTTAAAGAGGGTGAGGAGGGGAGTGTATTGTCCCCTGTGGAAAAAATGGAGCACTTTAAAATTTGTACTTATGTAGTAGTGGAATCCTGCCCTTGAGAGGTTGTTTCATGTCTATACTTAGTGATATTGGAAAACCTACCCTAAAATCAATAAAGAAAAAAAGGAATGAACAAATAGATAGAAAGTTAAAATTAAAGCATATCAAAGGTTCATGTGATTTTTTTGTTTTGTTTTGTTTGTTAAGTATTCCATTTATGAGAAGGCTTACTATAGAAGATTCACTGGTTTGTTTGGTTTTTTTTGCAAGGCAATGGGGTTAAGTGACTTGCTCAAGGTCATTCAGCTAAGTAATTAAGTGTTTGAGGCTGGATTTGAACTCAGGTCCTTCTGACTCCAGGGCCGGTGCTTTATCCACTGTTCCACCTAGCTGCCCCCACAAGATTTAGTTTCCATTTTAAAATAGTAGCTGCTTCTTCAAGGTCTTAGGATAACTGTTGGAACTACCACTAGGCAGGTGACTGTCTACGCTGATATAATAGGTACCACCCAAAGTTGCTCAATGTGTGCCAAGACAAAATTGTCCAAAAAACTTATGACCTTAGAAAGATTGTCTGTCTCTTGGCTAATTGATATCCTTAGATTCTTTCAAGTCAAATAAAAATAAATGAGTTGTTACTGGTTTTTGTTTGTTTTTGTTTTTGTTTTTTCTCTCTATAAGGAAGAGCAGAGTAGTCCAATATCACATCGAGGTCATGGCACCAGATTCTGTCAAATTTCATAATCAGAATCACAGAATTTTAGATGAGGGAGCTCATTTGATATGGAAACATTAAGATTCATGACAAGTAAATAGAAATCACAAAAGCAAGCATGTTCCACTACCCTTCTCTAACTTAGAGGAAACCAGTTTTCTGGACTATATTATTAAATAAACCAAATCCCATTTGAATATGTAAGGTATTCATGGAGTAGGTTTTCACTTTTCAGTCTTGTGGTTTGTGATAAAGCTTACTATATTATCATTCAGTTAGAATGCTATGGAATGGGTGGACAAGGCTAATCAACTCTCCAATGCTTGAACTGTATTCTTTGAACCCAGGAAAATGATATTCATTAGTCAGTCACCAGTGCCTTCCAACTCTTTTCTCTTCTGTTAGGTGGTACTTGGATACAATGCTGGGCCTAGGGTAACTAAGACAAGTTCAAATTCAGCCTCAGATTTGACAAATTCAGTCTCCATCTACCACAGTTTTCTCATCTGTAAAATTTGGATAACAACAGCAGCTACCTCCCAAAGCAGTTGTGAAAATCAAATGAGATTTCTGCAAAGTTTTTAGCATGGTACCTGACAAGGAATTTGTGCCCTTATTATTGTTCAGTTGTGTCTGATTCTTCTTGATCACATTTGGGGTTTTCATGACAAAGATACTGGAGTGTTTTGTCATTTCCTTCTCCAGTTGATTTTACATATCAGGAAACCGAAGTAAACAAGGTTAAGGGATTTGCCCAGGGTCACATAGGTGGTTAGCATCTGAGGCCAAATTTGAACTCAGCTCTTCTTGATCCAAGTACTCTATCCACTGTTCCACCTAGCTATTTAATGGATCATATAAATGCTTATTCTATTTCATAATAGATACAGTAAATGCATAGAAATCACACTATATTAAAGTATACATTGACATACTTGGGAACATGTTATTGAATGGAAAACCTACCTCTTCGTCCTTTATAACAGATACTGGATCATAAGCCATGATTATCTTCACCTTAGGCTTTTCTGTTTGTTTGCTTTTGATTACCATGTACATTAAACAGTGACCCCAATGAAGTAATGCTTCTTGTTACCTCTAGGAATGCAATTGAATCAACTCTGTCAACTTTTTCCCCCCCTCTACAAAAAGAATTTGCTAATTATTCTATTATTTAATTTCGGCCTTATATTTTATAGTTCTCTTTGTTGTCAAAAGAGATGTTCATTGGACCAACATATTTAGAATATCCTGTGTTTTATTATTGTTTCTTAAAAACTGTGCTTCTTAGAAAACTCTGTATCTATTATTTCTACTCTGACATTTTAGCTACAGAAGTTAAAAGGATAATTTTTTCTGTTTTGGATGTATAAGTTTCTGTTGACAGGTAGAATAAGAATCAACCTAGTTAAATGAAGAGTGACTCATTACTGGTATGTTTGTCACTGGGTAATAGAGTTTGTGATAATGACAAAATATGAAACAAGGGAAAAATAAGTCTCAGCTCTATGATCTAATATTGTCTACATTCCTCTCTCCCTCCTTGCCCTGCAATCAAACAACTTCACATCTGAAGTTTAAAGAATACTTTTTTATTGTTTTAAATTAGTTGTTTTACAGTGAATTTAACTTCCATTAGAAACAAAGGATTCAGGGTGAACAGATTGTTCAGAGATTTTAGATATCAGAATAATTAGATTATATTACATAAGAATATATTGTCTTTTAAATTGAAATAATAATGGTCATGTGAAAAGAAAATGTTAAGATAGGCGACTGAGTCAGTAAGATTTTACTGGAAACAGGGATTTGAAAACTGAATAAGAATAAATAATATCCTTGACACCAGACAAATGATATCTCTAACATGGTTAGAGTAAAAGGTAGCTTACCTATCATTAATGGGGAATGAGCTTCACTGTAGCTAGTAATTATGTACTAAAAATTTTCCAGATGAATATTAACTAAAGTTTAACCCTTTAAATGTAAAATTATATATATTTTTTATTTGAACTGCATTTTTTCTATGAAATTTTTACAATATGTACTAATTTCTTCATTTTATATTTGACTAGAAGTGTCATTTTTTTTTTTCAGGGCATTGGGTTAAGTGACTTGCCCAAGGCCAAACAGCTAGGTAATTATTAAGTGTCTGAGGTTGGATTTGAACCCAGGTATTCCTGACTCCAAGGCCGGTGCTCTATCCACTGCGCCAGCTAGCTGCCCCTAGGATTGTCATTTCTAAGAAAGAAGAGGGAAGATTTTGGAGAGCATATTGCAAAGCAAAAATTGTTAAGAAGATCTTATTACGCAATTGAATTCTTTCTTCTGTGCTTGAATCATTCATCCTGTGTATTTCTTCTTGAAAGCTAATTAAGTTTTGTCCCAGAAGAAGGATAGAGGTTATAGTTTAGGACTTTGGGGGAGGTATGACTAGTTGGTAGGTGAAATGAGCTATGTGTGTCTTCTTCATATCTTTTGTCTTGCCAAGTCATTAAGATTATGATTAATTAACATTATTTTCATAGAAAAATGCTGTACATATATAGATATGTATATTTATGTATGTATACAGACACCGATGTGTTTATGTGTGGCTAAGTATAAGAATGTTATCAGTAGTGCTAAAGACAAGAATGAATTGAGAATAGCCATGTATACTAAGGACAACAAAGTTTTTAAGAGTTATTTGTGGGTAAGCGGAGAATAAAAAAAAGAGACTATAATATCGCTTTAGGTGTGTGGGATGAAAATAACATACAGCAGAAAGATGGATGAACTAGTGAACACCATTTGCTTCTATATTATCACCTAGGGAAAATCTCTTTGGACAGAAAAGGTGAGATCTAAAATGGGTAGCAGGTGATAAAAAAGTCAGATAAGTGAGATGACTGATAGCATCCAGTTGGTCTAAATAAGTCCAATTCACCAAAATCTTACACAAACTACATTTTAAGGAAACTGCAGATAAAACTGCTAAGAAACTGTCTTTGAAAGGAAAAGAGAGTGTTATAGGATTATGGGACAATTTTATCTGATTTTCACAAAAAGAAAAAAAAGGTACAATTTATGAACTGTAGAACAGATCTTGGCTTTTATTAGTACAAAATTCTAGTACATATGATTAAGGGGATGGTTTATTACTGTGTGTATATATAAAGAAAAGAGGTGATTACTGTGGTTTCATCAATAATCTGTTATATCAGGAAAATAACCCTGTTTTCTTTTTTGATTTAGAAAATAGATTAGAAGAAGTGCTCTAGAGAAATTGCATATCATTTTCAGTAAAATATCTGACAATTTTTTTCATCAACAAAATGGACAAATATGGGTATGATTAGAGTATAGCTAGACAGTTGCAGAACTGGTTGAATGAATGAGCTCCATTATTCCATCATTCAGTCTTGTCAGTCTTTGTGATCCCATGAACTATCATGTAAATTCTGTCCACATGTTTTCTTGGCAAATATACAAGAGCAGTTTGTCATTTTCTTTTCCAGAAGGAAACAGGTATCCAGGGTCATACAGCTAGCAAGTGAGGCCAGATTTGAACTTAGTCTTTCTGACTCTAGACCTAGATCTCTAACCTCTGAGCCACTATTTTTTTTAATGTTAACTTGAGGTCTTTAGTAGAATAAATCAGCAATTTTATTTATTTATTTAGTTTTTAGTTTTTGCAGGGCAATTGGGGTTAAGTGACTTGTCCAAAACCACACAGCTAGGTAATTATTAAGTGTCTGAGGCCGGATTTGAACTCAGGTACTCCTGACTCCAGGGCCTTTGGTCTATCCACTGCACCACCTAGCCACCCCATAAATCAGCAATTTTGACTTAATCTTGTATCATCAAGTTTTTAACACTAAATTGGGTGAAAGGATAATTGAAAGTTTATCAAGATCTGGGAATGAAACAGAGTTAGGAGGGATAACTCAAAAGATATAAAAGAATCTAAATCAGATAGAAAAATCTTGGCCATATTTAAAAATCATGTATTGAATAGATGAGAATGAAATATAATATGATAGATGGAAAGATCAACACTTGAATTCAAAGAAATAAATTTATAAATACATGAAGAGAGAGATGAGGTAATGCAGAACTATCTTTGAAAAAGTTTTTTGATCTGTTTTGTTCTGTTCTGTTTTGTTTTGTTTTGCAAATAGAAAGTTCATTTTGAACCAACAGTGTCACAACTGAACTGTCTGAAGTCATACTGAAATGCATTCTGTCTACAATGAGGTATGTAGAGGTTTTCAGGGAAGACTATTACCTCTGGTGTGAAGGCAGCTGAGCCCTTTTCAGGGCTGCTTCCCACCTGTATCTTCTTTTAACCTGCATCTTCCTAGAAGCTATGGCATGTCCTGTAGTCATGCCAGTGTGGGCAGATTAAACCAGATTGAGGGTAACTGAGAGATCTCAAACCCATTGTTAAATTAGGGATTAGGGGTGTGTCTACTCCAAACAAGAATAAAGACTTTCTAGCAAAATGGGTGGATGAGAAAAATTTGTTTCAATATCTATAAAGGCACCTGAGGCAGGCAACTGTGAGAGCTTAGAACTTGAGGAGAAATTGAAACAGTCAAGGTCTATACTGTATCCCAAGCCATCACTAGTTGTCTTGACCTTTTTTGTCTTGCCTCTGGCCTCTGATGACTCTGAAAAAGAGACTGAGGCTGACAGTTTCTTGCAACTCTATCTCAATTAGATTCAATTTCAAAAGCCAGCACTTCTACCATTTTATCATTTTTATCTGTTTCAAAGACCTGTGCTGAGAGGTAAATGATGAAGAAATAGGTGTGGATACACTGGGAATCATAGTCATAACCTTACACATTGGTGGTCCAGGTCACAGGGCTATCTTCTCAATGGATTAAAGTAGCAGCAGGATTAGCAACTTCCTGGATTTCTGAACAGTCTTTTTTAAGGACTATATGGTGAAAGGATTAGAAAAAAATGTCCTAAAAACTACCTACTTCATTTAACTCTGGCCTGCTTACTGTGATATATGGTTATCTCCACACAAAAAAAAGTACAAAAACTTTTGTGAAGATGATTCTCCTCACCAAAGGTACACTTAATGTACTTATAGTTATGGACAACACAAGATTTAATATATCTGAAAGATAAACAGCTCTCATTGTGAGAGATCTCAGCACATATCCTATCCAAATAGTAGCCCTGTTTGGAAAATGAAGGTTAATTTACTGAAGTTGGACTTGGATTTACATTTTTCTGAACTGACCACAGTGATGCAGGGTGTCATGGAACTGGCATAGGCTTTGCAATGACAACTAAACTAGTCAACAGACTTGTATGCATACCAAAATAAATGAAGGACAGTTTCATAGTTTCATAACAATATAATTTCCAATCCTACTCCCACTTCACTTCTTCTCCTACAATGATAAACCCTAATGAGGTCAAACAAAGTTTTATGAAGATCTGAAGACCCTCATTATCAATGAGCTGAAATAGAATAAGTTTATAATTTTGGATGACTTTAAAGTCAGGGTAGGTACAAACTATCAGTTATAGCAGGGAATCCTTGGGAAGAATGGAGTCAGACAAAACCTTACCATCACCAATACGATTTTCTATTTACTTAAAAGCAATAAATTTTGAGAATGTACCCTTGTAAAAACATACACTTTTATAGACTTTATCACTGTAAGGTAAAGAAACTGGATTTGAGAGTCACAAAAGTAGTATGGGATAGAGTGCTACACTTATAATAGACTTATCTTCTTCAAGCTAAACTTTACAATCAACAAAAGCAGTACTTCCCCACCTCCAGCTCCCAATTCAAGACTTAATGTAAACAGATTAGAGAGTCTCTCCAAGTGTGAATAGTTCATTCTAACTCCAGGGAAAGCTGAATCAACACATGGTTGGCAACAGTGGAACAGAAAAACAGTGGGTGGTTTTCACAGATTTGGTGTATAGCACTAGGTTTACTCATCTGGGTCAGAATATTTACAAATATCAAGATTGGTTTGACAAAAAATGATGAGAAAACTCAAAAGCTACTAAACAAACAAAACAAACAAAAAAAAAAATAAAGGAGAACTCCATAGAGTTTACCAGCAGGACAGTCATTAGTTTCTAAAATGGTAGTGTTTCACTCCATCAAAAGTAAAGTGCAAGCAAAGCTTAGAGACATGCAGGATTTTTGGCTCAATAAGAAAGCAGATGACATTTAGTTTTATAGTGATAGAAACAATTCAAATTACTTTTATGATGCCTAA